>NC_133751.1:193364039-193964039 GCF_036562045.2 Rhinolophus sinicus | reverse complement strand
TCAAGACGTGGTGCTGGCCCCCATGGAGCGTACAAGTGAGGGAGAGGAGACAGTAATGGATTAAAAGTTGCATGTCAATTACAGCATCTGCCATGGCCATTCCTCACCCCACGGGAGCACCCCTACCCAGCCCCCCACCCTGCAGTGTGTACTACTATGTGATTCCCTCCACCCTTCGCCATGGGAGGTGGAATGAAGAGTATTTGAACAAATGAACCAATTTATAGGATTGCCAGGCACATATGATACGGCCCAGATAGAAGAACAGACTCTGAGCCCATCTGATAGTTTCTCAGAAATGCTAACTGATGGAGGGGACTTAGGAGTGGGAGCGAAAGCTGAAAAGTTGTAACACAGAGAATAGTGCTGAGATGGACGACGTACAAGCTAAAGTTGGGTAGATGTAAAAAGTATGAGTAAGAAGACAGAAAAAGAAATTAGGTAGTGTTGTAGGTTGTATCTGTCAACCCACCTGTCAAGGGCCACCTGTCAAATCACTATACACTGAGTAATCTGAGAAAAGTTGGATAAAGAGATTATGTTCAAAGTTGGAGGCAGGGTTTAGGGAAACTGACAAAGGATGATGCAGTACCTGAGAGCTGGCAACAGTGGGGACTGTTACCACTCCTACGCCTGATGTAATCAGTTCAGGAGAGGGAAGCTGAACGGAGAAGGCTGCCTTGGGCAGAGGTTGCAGCCAGCCCACAGCCACCCAGCAGGCAAAGAGCTAGGGGAATAAGACCTCAGCTTCACCTTCTTCTGCCCCCTATTCTCTGGCACTGCCTCCATGGACCAAACCAAACCAGCCAGTAAGCAATCCATCTAGAGGAAGAGGGGAAGTGTCTTCTTTGCAGCACACTTTTCCCCAAAAGATATCAAAACTGAATTTGTGTGATGTCACAGCTGGTTCTGACGAGCTAGAAGTGCTCACTGACTGTAAACTTTGACTCAGGCAGGGCAAGTGCTTACTACCCTTATTGCAGTCTCCTTCCTTACCAATGAACAAAGGACTTGTTTAAACCAATGGGACGTGAGCCTTAATTGGCATCACCCTCCTGAAACCCTCTTACTAAGTCTCTTTTTTTTAACTTGACTTCTCTGAGAAAATTCAGTGCATTTATTCACTGGTGAGCATTCATTTGCCTGGCAATAAAATCAGTTTCTGCATTTTAAGTGTAATACTTTTGTTTTACGTGGTTTAGCCTACCGTGGCACAGAGCAGGCTAGAGGACGTGAAAGGTGGATGTAGAGAGGTAAATGAAACTATTCAGAGGGGATGTTAGAGGGGAAAACTCAGTAAAGAAAGCAATTAAAAAAGTAAAGAGGAAAAAAAGAAAGAAGAAAAAGAAAAAAACAAAAAAGAAGAGAAAGCAACTAAGGAGCAGACAAGTGGGGAGGAGCAGAGTTCCTGAAATAAGTGATAGAACATAGAGCCAAGTTCACAAACTCTTGTGTCCCCAAGGCCACCTTTGGGGTTCTGGGTCCAATCTCCAATCCTGCCCTTCTTAAGGCTGGCTCTTTGGCTTTTCCTCGATTCCCAGGCAACTGTTCCCTTAAGTACCAAGATGTCCACGACACATAGGCACCTTAACTGTTTATCTTGAGTGTCCTACCCAGGAGTTCTCCTCCCCACCTGTGGTCTTTCTCCAACTCCTCCCAGGGACTCTGGGCCGCCATTGGAGGCACTGAATGTAGACCATTCTACAATTAACACTCCTCCTCCTCACTGAAGTCCAAGGAGGTGGGGTAGGGCAGCTCCCTCCCCCTTTACACTCTGACCATTCAGTCTCCCAAAATCCTCTACACCAGGCTGGGTAGGAATTTAGGAAGTTATCTATTAAAGACTTAGGGATCATTGGAAAAGGAAATGATAACACAGGAGAAGGCCACTTAAAGTTCTTAATGACTTAATATTTCCCCAGTACAATCCAAAAGGAAATGCAGTATGGTTTCTTCTCAGCTCCACCTCGGGAGCCAAACTCAAGAGGAAAGGAGCCTTCTTATCTTTTAATGATTGCCCCTGGGTTACCGTGATAGATCATTCTAGAAAGGTCAGGATTAAATTTTGTTGTTCTCCTGCCAGGAAGAGGGATGTGGAATAGAGAGGGTGTAGTCAGTTTCCTCTAGTTACACTTGTAAGAAGGCCCAGAATGCGTGGGTGAGCCAAGAGAAGTTTAGCCCTTGCAGACAAAAGGCCAAACCAATCCCAAGTCCCAAGGAAGGAGGATCACCTTGGGCTAGAAAAGTCCAGCCAAAGACTCAGCCAAATATGCCCTCTTGAATTAGCATCAGCATCCAGGCAGCAAGCCTGGGCTCAGAAACACGGTATAGTTGACTCAGGATTGAGGGCTAGGAGGAGTTAATTTAAGTAGACACATACGCTATTTAATCTGCAATTGGAAATTCTACAGCCAAAACATGTGGAAAGCAGCTCTTTGAGCAAAATTTTACAGAGTTTTCATCAAAGAAACTCTGCTGCCTGCCTCTCTTGGGCTTATTTCCCAGGAGAGAAAAAAGGAAAAACAGGCAGGGCTGCGTGTGTGTGTGTGTGTGTGTGTGTGTGAGTGTGTGTACATGCACGTGTGTGCGCACATGTGTGTGTGCGTGTGTGTTTGTGTGTGTCAGAGTATGTTTGGGAGCATGTGTGGGGGAGGAGTGAGAACTGCTCCAAAGAGGACAGACCCTAAAGATGCATCCAAACCACGTTGGAGAGTAAAGAGGTATGGACAGGGAGAGGGGGTTGGCAGGGGGTGGGCTGTGCAGCCTGCTCCTCGGGGGACCTTCTCAAGGATATAATAACCTGTTATCACCAGCGACATCACCTACCCAAGGCCAACCGCACTAAAGATGGCCGCGGGGCAGGTCTAACATACGGACAAAACAGGGAGCCATCTAGAGGCCTAAAAAGGGACCCAGCTGCTCCTCTGAATTTTACCTCCTCCACTGACTTGTTGCAGTGCTCCCAAATTCCCACCAGGAAATTGACCTCTGTCCACAGATTATATCTGCTCCAATGCAAATATCCTAGAAGTCTGTGTCAGTGGTTCTCAAACTTCAGCATGAATCATCTGAGGACTTGCAAAATCAAGAGGTGCCGGCCTCACCCCCAGAGTAGATCGGGGTGAGGCCCAAGAATTTACATTTCCAAAATTTTCCAGGTGATGTTGCTGATCCAGGACCACTTGCTGAAAACCACTGGCCTGAACTGAGAGATGCCACTGGTTTCATTGAACTGGCATCTGTCACTTGGCAGGGAGCAGTGACTGAAGGGAGAGGACATCGGAGTGCAAATTTTGACAGTGGAAGGCAGAAAAAATAGCCTGGGATGAGGGGGTGCACTGCCCAGCAGTGAACCCAGCCCCATTAGGGGACCAGCCTGTACCTGCAAGTCCTGCAGTATGTGGGGGAAGGGGGGAGCTGGAAGAACACAGTGGGGAATCCGGTGGGAAATGAGGGGACTTCACTCCTTTCCCTCAGAAGAGCACCCAGCTAGCCCCCTCCCAGGTGGGAGGGCAGACTACAGTTGCCATCTGAAATCTCCAAGTTGGCAGGGGTGGAGCAGCCCCACAGTGGGGCTTCAGGGCCACTGGCCTTCTCTTTAGGTTTGCCGTTCACATCCCAAGCTGTTCCTCCAGACTCGGCCCCGTTTACCCAAACACTGAAAATGAGGGGTCCTGCACATGACTTTGAGACATCTGTTTTCCCTTTGCATTTTTCTCATTCTGATGCCTCTCTCCCCCTCCTTATCTTTCTGTATCACAATGCAGTTTCCCAGAAGTAGAATTCCCACAAGCTCCAGGAAAATCCAAAGGGTTCACTCCGTTTAAACGACAACTGAAAATCTTCCTATGTGATTCACTCACTTTGAAACCAAGAGCACATGTTCTTCAGAAGTAGAGACAAAAGGGCTCCCCCCTCCCCCCAACCACACAGTTCTGCAGGATTGTTTCAGGACCGCAATTAGGAAGCGTTCTTTGGATTTTAAAAATGGATTTCTAAAGAATACATGTGGTACTTTTTTTTTTTTCAGAGAGAATAGTTTTCAAAGGTCCACTTAGCTACTTTGCATATTAAGGAACTTTTTTAATGTATCAAAAGGATTCTATGGGTCAGGCCAGGAACAAGGATAGAATCTTAAAAGATCGGGAACAATCAGCTGCCCAGTGAAAGATATTAACCACGGTTCTATATCTATACCAAAAAAAGGCAGCATCACTCTAGGTTCTGATGCTAAAAGGCATAATGCAAAAGACCATGGCCACACAGGCCTGGAACAGGGATGGCAAAAGACATAACTGCTGCAATTGGTGGCTCTTTGGGCCCAATTTTGTTTGGAGCAGCTCTTTAAGTAGAACACTAAAGCTATGAGCCCACACTCCCCAGCCCCCGTTCCTAAACCCCTTCTGTCACCAAATGGCCAGTTTGTCACTGCTTAAGTATTTGCAGGGATTTCCCTTGGCAGCCTTTTCTCCCATCTACCAAGTGAATCTTGCTTATAGCAGTATGAGCTAAGCCAATGCTCGAACACACACACACACACACACACCAGCTACCTTTCCCCATCCTCGTGAAGCTACAGTTATCATGAGATGTGTTCCAATAACAAAATCGCTCTTCTGTGTATTTCTTCCCATTTACAGCAACACCTTGTCAGGTTTCCCCGAACCCATAAATACTCTGTCATGAAGGTCCCCCTTTATACCCCAGTGTAGAGAAACTCAGCCATCTGCTTTCAGGTTTCAACCGTTTTCACTTATCTTCCACTTTGTTTTATGGGCAGGGATTAGGCCTGGATTTCCGCAGGTGCCCGGGATTCATTCTACTGCCTGTCAGTTTTTCCATCTCTGCCCACTTGTGTAGGCTGATAAGCAGAGCTCAGACACTCATCCTGCCTAATGAATGGTTCTTGTCAGTGACCTTTAAACTCTTTGGTGTTGCCCATTATGAAGCACATCTTTTACTCTCTCAGGGATAAGCTAACAGAAAAACCCTGCTCAGGAACGATGCAGCCAAACACTGCAATTCAAGAAAGCACAACGCTTATAGAATCCCTTGACATGAAAGGACATTCATCTGTGGTTCTGAGTGAACAGAATAGCTTCACACACTTTTAGAGAAACAAGAAGATACCGAAATATACAGCAATTGTGTCCTTGAACAAGATGAGAAGAGTCCAAACCTACCACCTGGGTGCTAGGCAGGGGTGCTGGTGGGTGAAGAGACAGACAGCTTACAGAGGGGTTCTCAAAATGTGGTACCCAGAGCAGCAGCAGCAGCATCACCGGGGAACACCTGGGCAAATTCTCAGCCCCACCCCAGACCTATTAATCAGAAGCTGCATTTAATAAGATCTCTTGTTGATGGGGATTCATGCCAAAGTTGGAGGAGCACTGGTTTAGTGGTCAGCATGAGCTGGCACGTGTTGGCCCTGTGTAGCTGGGAGCTTGCACAGCATAACAGGCGGAGGCCTGGCTGCTTTGGAAAGTCCTAAATTATAGTCCTGGTCCTATACCAGCTGGCAGTCTAAGTCAGTCACTTCATTCCTTGGGAAAGCTGTAGAAGATCGCTGCTTTTCCAACTGGAGCACACATTGGAATCATCTGAAAAATCAGCCCATATCCCACCCCCAGAGATTCTGATATAATTGGTATGGGGTACAGCCTGCACATTGGGATTTTTAAAAGCTCCCCGGGTGATTATAATGTGCAACTAAGGTTGAAAAACAGTGCACTTAATGGCTTTTAATGTCTTACTGGCTCTACAACCCAATTATTTGGCCAATTCTATGGCTGTAGATAGGTATTAGAGGTTAAAAATACTAAATTTAAAAAAAAAAAAAAAAAAACGTGAAAACCTAAAGCTAGGACACTCCAAGGACTTGATTTGTTTTATTATATCTCTGATTTAGATAGGTTTAAGAATAATAATTGAAAGCTCTGAATAATTAGGTTCTGGTTAATTGAAGTCTTACTCTAATATACAAGTATTTCTTTTAGTGGATTTCATATTTCATACGAGGAGTTTCACAGCATGCACCCTATTTCTCAACAGAATCTCCACTCCTAAATTTTATTTTAAGCAAGTTGATGACTTGCCTATCTATTTTTTCCTTTGAAGTCAAGTTATAAATGTATAGTGAGTTCTGCCCTCTAATACCAACTTACGATCTTTTTTAAATCCATATGTTCATTGAAGTTAGAGGAAGATATTTTAAAATAAAGATGAGGTGTTTTCAATCTCCCTTTTGAACCATTGCATTGCATTTCATCCCTTCCTATGTGGATTTCTTGCTGTTTTATTTGGGGGGGAACACTGTGGTTTTGGTTTCCATTGACTGACCTATTTAGCTTCCCCACTTTGGATAAGTTTGGCTAAGTGAATCAATTTATATAGTCTCCTCTGAGTTGTCACTCTTAGTGACAAGCAGAAAATTGAAATTTGCAAGTCATTAGCTATTAAGATGGTACGTGAGATTTTTAGATTTGTTTGAAAAAGAAGAGAAAAATTCAACTGGTCAGATTAGGAGTTCTTAAAAAAAGAGCTCTCTCTCTCTGTATATATATATATACAGGGTGTATTTTTAAGGTTTTAATAAATTTAATAGGAATGAAGGCATCTCAGCCTTATGGGAAACTGAATCTCAGTCTGTGGGGCCATTTGGAACCAGCAACCCCTCTCAGTTTCCATCTCAGGCCCCACAGTGTTTGGGAGCTCCTCTCTCTGCACACCTGCTTCATCTTTCTCTGTCCGAGGACCAGCTTTCTCTGATTCCCCACATTCATGGCAGAAAACGGTACCCCACCACATTTGAGTTCATAACACTTGAGTCCAAGCAAATGGCCCCACGTCAACTTGACTCTCAATCACCACTCAAATGCCCAGGAGAGAAGATGTGATGGCCCGACATAGGCCAGGTGTCCACACCTGTTTCAGTCTGTGGCCACTGACATGAGGAGGACATTTGGTACAAACATGGCTGCCATTACCTGCCATGTTGGAGGGCGAAAAGTAAAAGTCAGAGAAAAGGGAGCATCAGGAACTAGGTAGATCTCCTAAAGGAAGTTTACCACAGTTACCCACTTACTTGAATGTCACCTTCAGTTTCAGCAGCAGCTTCTCTAAGAACCACCATTATTCCTCCGAGCTGTACTTTTGTCATGACTATCAGAGACACCACCGCCACTTGAGCCCCCCACCCCACATGTCTCACTGAGCAGTGGTGGAGGCAATAGTCATTCCTGTGTTCTATATTGTCTCAAGCAGGACTCACATGACAAAGATTGTTATCCCCAATATCTATTTCATCTTTGCAATTAGAACTTGTAGTTAGGCAGATGGCCGGCCAGAATAAATTTACATTTCTTAGCCTCTCTTGCATCCAGGTATGGCCACTTGACTAAGTTCTAATCAACAGGGTTTGAGCAGAAGTGGTAAGTGCATACTCATAGAGGGAAGGGGTTCTCCCTCCCGTCTTCCTCCTTCCTCCATCTTGCTGCTTAGAACATGGACATGGTGGCCAGACATCTTGGACTGTGAAGATGAGGGAACACTCTACGATTGGGCGACCAACAGCACAGAAGGTACCTGGGCCCTGATGATATTAGAGAGCAGAACCACCATATAAGCTTGACCTTTTACATGAGAAATATACAAGTCTACCTTGTTTCAAACACTACTATTTTTTATTTCTGTCACACACAGCAGAAACTATGTCTAACTAATACTGCTTATACAATCATAAAGTTCTGGAACTTTAGTGTTATAATATAGTTTAGAAATTATCCAGTCCAACCCTTCATAATACAAATGAGGATTTAGAGACCCAGAACAGAAAAATGAAAGCCTCATCACAAATTTGGATTTGACCAGGTCTCCCAACCTCTCCCCACCCCACTCCCAGCCCCAGAACTGTATCATAATGCCATAATCTTCTCCACTAAGTAGGTAATGAATGATCAACAGTGTATGATCAAATTTGGTTTTTGAAGCCTTTTTCCCTCATACAAGATGACGTGTAAGTGAAACAGTAGCAATCCCCTCCTTATAAAAGGCCCTTTTCCTTTAGTTCAGGATTCTGGTTCCGAGTCTGCCCACTTCTATTCCTTTATAGCTCACACTTCACATTCTCACTGTATCTCTACTCCCTCAAAGCCAGATTTAGTACAAGATAGGTGCTGTGGGACATTCCAGAAGACACTGAATCTCCCTGGGCCTCCCATTCTGCCTTTGAAAAGTGACATTGGACAAGTCCATTTGATGCTGAAATTCGAAAGTTCTGTGAAAGTTGCAAGCTCTCCCATCTGATCCTGACCAAAAAGAAAATATGATTTCTTTTGAAACAATTCCCCATTTTCAAAGCACTAAACTAAGCTTTTTAACATAAAAGCTTCAAGCACCATGCATCCCACGCTACCCACTGCCCAACCCTCAAGAAAGCCCTGCTGGGTGAGGAAGAGTGAGATACGGTAGACGAGGGACATGAGCCAATCACTCAGCTCTTGTGCTGCTAGTCTGTTATTTGCCCTTTTCCTTTAGTCAAGTATTTTGTGGAATGGGATGGAGATAGCTGGGATTCACTGTGTCCCAGAGTGTATTTTGGGAAGTGGGGCCTTCAAGAACAAAGATGTAAAGCAAAGGGCAATAATCACACGACTTTGGGTCTCTCCTTCTCTTTGCACTTCTTGGTGTTTACAATAATAGAACCTGGGTGTAGAACTCCCAATTCCACCCATTTCATGGGAAAAGAAAGGGACACATAGAACCCCAATCACACAATCTGATTATACCCCACCTCGAACCCATCACATGTTTTTGGAAAGAAAAACCTAAATACATGGGGAGATGAAATAAGAAAAAAGGTGGAAAAGGCCTCCAAAAGCTTTTTGCCTCTCCTTTCGGATGGAAGAACAAAGAAAACAGAAGGAAAATCTAACAAGAACTTGAACATACATATAATCCTCTATTTCCTGCCTTAAGACTTTGATACATTTTCCTTCTTTGCTGCTCACTCTTTAGCTCCTTGCTGTACTGTCACACCACTCCCTACAAAGCAAGATATAGCTTCCACGAGTCCCGTTCAGGAAGATGGATGCTAAAGCAGCAGCAGGCTAGGACAAACAGTGATCACACCTCACAGAGAGAATTTATGAAGCTCAAAAGAGCGTTGCCTAATCCCTAAATCAGAATTGGGGAGGCAAGACAAACAGCTCAGTGAGACTTGGGGGAGCGTTCCGTACCTGGCTCTGGTGCAGACACAGCACTTGGATAAAGCCATGTTAAATCACTACCATAGTAACAGCCCACAGATTCGGAGATCACCTGTGTACTTCCGGTCTCAGAGTGTTTCATCTTTTCCAATTCATCTCCCAGGCCCCAGAGAACATGAATAATTGTCTGCTGGGCCAGTCACCCAAGACGCAGAGGAAGAAACTAAGTGCCAAGATGCTACTCAAAGCCCAAGCCTCTCCTTGGGCTCACAAGATGCCAGCCTCTGCCAAAGGGAAAACAGGAGAGCCTTTCCAAGATATATATCTCCAAGTTAAGGATGAGGGCCTCTGGGGCTGATGCAGCCTATCGCTCTTGAGAATGACCCCTCTTCTCTTTCTAAACAAGAGGCTGACTGGTTGTGTTCCAAGTGGCTGAAGCTAGGAGGGAATGAAGAGCTGCAGCCTGGGCACTTAACACACATTATCTCATGTAATTCTCATAACCACTTAAGAGCCATATGTGATTGTTGTCCCCATTTTACAGGTTTAGAGAGATTAATGAACTTGTCCAAGATCATATGATCAGTCAGTGTTGAAGCCAGAATTCTAGCCCCGACCTGAGTTCTTCGCTAAATTAGAAGACCTGCCAAAGCAAAGAAGATCATCCATGAAATGGTTGTTTTTGCCCAGGTTCAAGTCTAAATCATTGCTCTCTGCTTCCTGAAGAAAGGTCTTTGAGAATGGCCCCTAAGATGCTCTGAACAACTGGGACAGCCTGTTACCTTCCAGCTGGGAGCTGCTTTTCTTCCAACACTTTTGCTACACGGTGGTTCACATTTTGGGAAATTCATAATCAGCCTAATGAATTCTTTTCTAGGTTTCTATTTTTGAATAGTCTCCATTAACACCGGTTCCAGTTCTAGGAATTATCGGTTGTTTCTATCATTGGCTTTCTCTACACATTTCTGAAAAGCTTTAAAAAAAAAAACAGAGGTGAACTTATGACATTGTCCTTTTCTCTTGTCACATAGAATCTCTCTAAAATGATCCATCATTTCCATGCCTCATGGATATTCAGCCTTTCCCTTAAAAAAATAATAAATGCAAGTCCTTTGCAAAGGGCAGCTCAAGTTTCAAAAATATGCCAGGAAGAGTTTTATGTTCTCACATTGGATCAATTAGACTTTGGTTTAATGAGTCAGTCCAATCCTGCATTTACACCAGCAGACAGGGGTCTCCAGTGACTAGTGCAATTCCCACCCTCACAGCTTCTGCTCCAACCCCTGGCCCCTGTTCCACCAGTAGGTACCAATTGCAAATAACTGAATAATAATCTTTCCCACATCAGAAATTGTCTCTTAAAAAAATATATATTGTCCTTTACCCACTTGAGATAGCTACTTCACATTTCAAAGCTAGTAGGTTAAAGAATGCTAAGGAGGCAAAAAAATCACCAGGCAATGTTAATTAAACCTGAATCAAATTACTAATTAAGAAAAGATCCAGGAAAACAAAACTTTCTTCAGCCAAATTGAAAATCTCTATGTGAGGCACAAGCTGAATGCGTGGCATTTAGCCTTTCAACTGTAATTCATAACACAATTTCAGGAAAGCTCATTGAGGACAAGCGGCTCCCGGGATGCCATTCACTGCAGCCTCATTCTTACATCCCCATCAGGGGCAACATTTTAAAGTGCGTGGATAACAATAAAAGAGCCTCCACTTTCATAAATTCAACCTTGCCGCTATTTGTGAACACTGAATTCCAAAAATCACGTCATAAATAAAAATTTTACAAGCCGCCCCCCTCTTCTATAAACCTGGCAATGGACCATAAAAAAATTATGAAGTTACATCTCTCCAAAATGTGCAGAGTCTCCAGGGACCAAGGGAGCCTTAGCAGATGAAAACGGAAGGTGTGTGGTCCCTGGGGGCCTAGGCAGCCTTTTCCGGAAGCCCAGCGATGCCTGCACATCTCGTAACCCCGGCAGCTTCACCCTTAAAATGAAACTTAGAAGCTGACAGATACCAACAGATACTCTGACTCAAAGAGAACAAGGGTGGAATAACCATTACCATGGGCTCCCGTGCTCAGCGCAGTCTTGGAGACATCAATCCTGCTCCAGCTGTCCTCAAGTTAACAGTGACTCAGTGGTTCAGGGGAGGCCAGGGGGTGCCCAGTGTGACTGGAGGCTCACTTAAGAAGCTGTAAACTGGATTGCATTCATTCATTCTTTTAACACTGATTTATCCAGGTCTATGCTGTGCCCGACAATACTGCATATAGTAAAAGGACTTCTGCACAACGTAAAGATCCAAACAGGCTTTTGGCACCAGTCCTTGGAAATTTTGTGGTAAGAACAGAACAGATGGGAGCAGCCGAATTTCCCTTTGCCCCCTTGGCGCTGCTGCTTCCACCCTCTCCCGCCCTCTCTTCAATGACTCAAGCTCTCTTTCTCTTTCTGCCCCCATCAAATCTGCTTTAAAGAGAGTACCTGCTGTCCATCACTTACACCTCAGTATAAACTGTCTGACTGTTGTTGTTCATAATAATGGCTTCCATTCTGTTAACGTTTACTCTGCGTCAGGCCCACCCACGCTGGGAAGTCTCCATTCGTTGGCTCATTTCACCCCTACTGTGTTCTGTATGAGATGCAGCTTAGAGTACCAGGGGCTGCAGGTGGCCTTGTGTTTCAGAATAGCCTCAGTAAAGAAGCCAGTGTGAGCTCGATAAAAGCTCTGCTCAGAGGCTACCACAGCCTTCCTGCCTCTCTCAGAGTCAAAGACCAAGTGCTCACAGTCGGCCCATGGGGTCCTTCCTCAGTTGCCCCATCGCTGACCTCCCCAAGCTCCTTTTCTGCCTTGCTCTGCAAGTTCCTGGAACGCATCAGGTACATGTCTGCCTTGGGGCCTTTGCACTGGCTGTTCCCTCTGCATATGTCCTTTCAGATACCAGCAGGGTCACTTTCTTATCTCCTCAATGTCTTTACACAAATGTCACCGTCTCAGGGAGACTTTCCCTGACCACTCCATTTAAATCAGCAACCCTCCAACCCCCAGCCCCACTGCCCACACATACACACACTGCCTGTCTCCCTTCCCTACTTATTTTTCCTCATAGCAATTATCACCATCTAAAACATATGATTAACTATATTTAGTTTGTTTATCTTCTCTGCCTCAACCCCAATTTTAAGCTCCCAAGGCCAAGGGTGTTTGTCCATTTTATTCACGGCTGTAACTCCAGTGCTTGGAAAGTAAGCACTTCAGTAAACATTTATTGAATGAATAATCACGTGAAGAACTTGTTTAAAGTGTAATTCCCTTCATTATTCTGTGGCTCTTAGGGAGTTTCTGAAGGCCTACAATACAATTGGGCTTCAGTAAGGCCGTAAGACTAGGCTGGACTACCAATTCCTTCTCTTCCACCAGAACGTGTTACTGCCTTGTTTTTCCTGATGTGAACAGAAAGGGTATATATGAACAAGATAAGATGGTTGTAGAGTGCTGGGAAATTACTATTGCCCCTTTTAGAAGCCACCCACAATATTGTGTGATTTAAGGGACAAAGAGATCCCCATCCCCACAATAGAATCTTTCTTGGTTCTCTTTGGCTCTTTGTAATGGGGTGGAGTTGGTTCCCAGAAACACTGAGGAAACAAACATTGTTATCCATTTTCCTTTTTGTATTGTAAGGTGACAGTATTTCATTGTATTAATCCTAGAAAAAAAGAGGGTTTTCCTGCCTGGTATCCATCCATATGTGAGTCCCAACAAAGCATTCTGATTGGTCCAATTGGTCTTCCCCATGCCAACCACTGTGATTGGTCAGGCCTGGATTTTGTGTCCACTGCTACAGCCAAGAGCAGAGGCAGTGTCTCTAGAACCACTTGACAGAGGGAAATAACAGTTCTCCTTTGGGAGGTGGGTCATTGAAAAAGGAGAAAGAAAAAGAAGAGATGGGGTGATGGGTAAGTAAAATAAGAAGAACCCAGAATATTCACTCCAAAAGATGCCTCTTCGATATAAAAATTATTTTGAACAAAAGGCACTTTAAAAAATAAAATATAATAAAAAAATACAGCAGGTACAAGAAGAGCTCTCTGACCCTCCTCCTTTTATTCCTGAAATCAGGGAGATAAACCCTCATACGAAAGATGTCCTCCCTATACCAGAAGGAAAGTAACATTCTTATCATCGAGGATGACAAATTGAGACTGAGACAAACAGATTTTGTTAAAATAATTCTTATATCTTCCTTTAGCCTCCCCACATATTTCAGTTACTTTTCCACAACTGTCTCTCTTCATTCAACCTAGTATAAAAACATTTAGGTTCCACCACTTCTTAGGTCTTTGTTTCCTTACGAGGGCTTCTGTGTCACATAAAACTCACATTAAATAAATCTGTATGCTTTTCTCCTTTTAACCTGTCTTATGTCAACTTAATTCTGAAGTCCAGCCAAAAACCCTAGAAAAGTAAAGTTGTGCCTCGCCTACAAAACCAACAGGTAATCAGTCCAGCAGTACCACATCCACCTGACTGCAGTGACACAGGGTCCTCCATATTGAAAATTAATGGTTCCTACAGTCTTGAAGGCAACCCAAGACTTTCACGCTCCTCTTCCCTCTCCTTCGCAAAGATGCTACCTGGAGTCCCAACTTATAAATGATCTGAGAACTCAATGATACCGTAATAACATTTGTATATGACTTCGTTATTCCATATATTTAATTATCTCACCTGATTTCTCAAACGAGATTCGTAATGTGGAAAATAAGAGCAAAGAGCTCAAGAAGATCAACTCTGAGTCACAGGGCTAGCAAATGGCAGAAGCAGAACTCACACTCAGCTCTCCTGGCTCCAAGTCTGTGCTCCTTACACTAAATTATGCTTTGTTCTCATCACAGAAGCCTCAAGAAAATGTGGACTTTGTTAGGCAAGAGAGCTGAAAATATTGTATCTATTTTAACATATATCCAACATTATGGGCGTATGCTAAAGTTTCTTGCTATCCCAGAATTTGACAAGTCAAGGCCTGGATCCTCAAATCAAGAAAATTTGAAAAAGGAACACTTTCACATTTAAGACACGAAAAGCTTTTGAATATTTATTAGGACACAGGCATGACATCGGTAGCATTCAATGTATAGAGCTGTGCCTCCAGGCCCATCCTTGCTTTTGTTCATTCTACAAATTAGCATGCTACTTCTGCAGCTCTCTTACATACCTATTTACAAGGAGCTATGAATTCAAATCAGATGGCAATCTTTGGATCCAGCTGTTGCTTCTCCCGCTCACAAAAATCTCCACACACCCCCCAGAGTGCTAAATTACTACCTCAGTCCTCTTCGCTTAACCTCAAAGTGGGTTACCCTCTAATCAAGAAAAATTAATGACTAACAACATATTTTTCTTTTCTTCTTAATTAGAGTAATTCCACCCTGGCAATAACTCTCAGACTGAAACTATGCTAATGAAAGTTTTAATTCAGTGTAAAGGGACAAGCGATCAAAAGTAACTAGCCCGTACTCTTCCTGGTTAACTGCTAGTCAAGAGATCAGACCAGTGGTCAATTTACCATGAAGCTAATGAGGCGTCAGCTTTGAGGTTCCTCACTTTGTCTGACTTTTTCCAAGGCCAGGAGCGGTAAGTTCACATGGTCACACATTTCTGTAAATTTTTCAGAAGACATTCTAACCACAATTGGTTAAGATTAATCTCTCTTTCCATTCCAGCTTTTCCTCCCCCATACATTCCCTCAAATAGGGTAGCACTGGATCAGCTGCTAGCATTTTTGGAATCTGGATAAAGGGCAGTATGGAATTCATTGAACTTGGGTTGTATGTATGTAGTTTGCAGTCATTTCCATGTATAGGTAAGTTAGCGTTGGCTGTCCTGGTGTAGAAAGGGATTTCATGAATATTCCTACGACCTACAGGGCCCACTCACCCATGTCACAGAGGTCACACTGCAATAGGTTGCCCATATTGGACAAAGTACTTTAACCTCTTGGACCCTCAGTGTCTCATTTTTAAAATGAGGCTAATGACTTCACCTATCTCAAAGACCAACATGATTGATTAAAATAGGTTATTATTATTATTAAACACTAACGTTACTCTCTACCAGGCATGGTGGTACTTGCTGAACATACATTATCTCAATTAACCCCAGGTTTAGAGAAATTAGGTAATTTATCAAAATTCATGCAGCTGCTAAATTGAAGATCCAAGAGATGAATATCAGCAGTCTTTTAACCACTCCGCTCTATGCGGGCTCAACCTAGATGCTCGATATTTTCATTAATGGTTAACACTTATATGAAACCGGGCCAAGTCAAGGCCAAGCTCTCACTGGAGATTGATGGCAACCAAGGACAGACAGCGGTCTAGGCTGCAGTCCAAGGAGCAGGACAGGTATCACAGGCTACAGGGGAACAGACAACTGCCGTGTGCCCAGCACCGTGCTACACCGTGATTACAGATATTTAATGAGATCCTTTTGCATGTATTAAACCAGCAACGTAAATCTTAAAATCAAATAATATTCAATACTGGCAATATTTTGCCAGTCTGCTATACTCATTTATTCATGTCAGGTATATAAATCGCTACACTCCTAGAAAGCAATTTGACAACATATATCAGGATCCATGAAGATATTCATAGACTTTGACACATCAATTCCACTGTTAGAAATGCATCCTAAAGAAATCTTTGAAAAGGACCAAAAGATCTATTTACACAAAGATACTACGATGTTATTTGTGATACTGTAACTCTGAAACGACCAAAGTGGGGAACTGATAGGTAAATAAGGGCACTTCCCCCGGTTGGAATAACATGGGCTCGTTACAATGACATGGGGTCTGCGTGAGAACAGGCACAAGCCCATCACATGTGAAAAAGGACTTAATAGCAATTACATTACACCTGCAACTATAGATCTATATGGATAATGGCAAGACACAAAACCAAACAATTGTCTTAGATCTCACTCCCCTTACAGCCTGGAGTGCTCTTATTGTGGTGATAAATGAAAGTGGGAGGAAAACAGCCCAGGTACCCCTGAGTTGCACCACTGCAGGTGCAGGACACCCCTGGAGCCAGCTCTGAAGCCACCCAGGAACAGCATCACTGTGAGCTGACCCCGAAACCCAGAGCTCATCTCTTCTCAGTCCTGCCCCTCCCAAGTCCCCAAGGCTAGTAATAAAGACATTGAGCAGAATGGCCTTCCCTAGTCGCTGGCTAGCACACTCCGGGCATCTCAGACATCGCCCTACAGCAGTGCTTCTCAACCTTGGCATGCTTGCCATTTGGGGCCAGATCATTCTTTCTTGTAGGAGGCTATACTGTGCATGGCACGATGCTTAGTAGCATCTCTGGCCTCTGCCCACTAGATGCCAGTAGCATCCCTCGATCCAATTTTGAAAATCAAAAAAATTCCAAACATTGCCAAATGTTCTTTAAGGGATAAATCGGCCCCCTGCCTCCTCCACCCCAATGCAGGAGGATTTTCTCTTCCATCTATATATTCCTGTAGTAAGTGTATGTATAATATTAATATGTAAATATCTCCTTTTGTCCTTGTCATTTCATTCTATGGTTCATTCTCTACCTGGCTCTCTCTGGGGGCAGACCTTAGTTTCTCCAGGACAGAGTCTATATCCTGGACATCCCCAGCACCGAGCACAGACTGTGGCACAGAGCAGCTGCTCAGCAAGTCCTGTCAAGTTCAGTGATGGCTTAGTGGATCCCAGGACCTTTCAGAGACAAATAGAGATGACCCCGACCTGGAGTCGTAACACTCTGTTCTCTCCCAAATTGGGTGGGAAGGAGACTGGATGGTGTGTGCTTTTATTGGGAAGGGAAAAAAAAAAAAACTAGACTTTATTCTGTTTGCTGACAGAGATGTTCAAGAAAGTGTGGAGTTGTGTTGGGGATTACTTTCAATAAGTTTCTAGTTTGAATCTTGCTAAACCATACCCATGGGGACTAAACTGCATAATTCCAAGAGAAAAGACAAGAAGGAATACTCCCAAAGCCTCAAAGCATTGATTTACAGTTGGTGAAACTCTCCCTGAATCTGATCTGTCCTTACATACAATAAGATGTCCTCTGAGTCCCCAGTGGATAGACTGACAGTGAAAATATGCCCAACCCAGGACATGAGGGATTTGGGTGAACCATGGAGTAGAGGCCACTGTGATCAGGAAATGAGGTGCCGGAGTTCAGAGCCAGATTCCAAAAAGATGGATTCCGAGTTGCGTCAAACACTCGTGAGAAGAAAACATAAGAAAAGTGGATTTACTTTCTGTTAGATAAGCAATACCCTTCCCTCCAGCAAATAACCTTGATGTAGAACAGCTCTGAAAGAAATTGACCTTCCAAGAGATAAATGGAGCCTTTGAGGAATTTTCTTAAGATTTTAAATGAGCTTAGAGAGTTTGTAGAAAGTATCTCTGCCCCACCCTCACTGGATTCATGAGCACACGTGACCACACTTCTTAAGAAGAGGAGGTGGCTTCAGTGGGACCACAGCCAATGGTGGAGTTAAAGAGCTCTGCTTTCTCCAATACCCTCTGCACACTTGGAGGCTTATGGCCCCTCCCACAAAGCTCTGGGCAGTTGAATAGCCCAAGCCCAGCCCCCTCCCACTCTGGCCTGGCAAAATAGTATCCTGCACTATTTGCTTCATGTCGAGATAGCCTCCAAACAGGCAGCGACACTGCCTCTGATTTGAGTTAGTAAAGAGGAGGGAGGAGGAATCATTCTTGACAAATGGAATGAAAGCATAAAGGCATAAAAGGGACGATATAATCAAGAAATGGTACAGAGGCACCTGTGGCTGGAGCACAGCTTAGCACAGGGAAGAGGAGATTAGGCAAGAAGGAGAAGTGAGGCAGGACACAGGCTTCCGTGGACAAGGGCCCTCTCCTGAGGGGTAGCGGCTCCCGCCACTATCCACCCAGCTCCCCTCAGATTGCCCTTAAGTTCTGTGTGACCCTGCCCCAGCCTCCATGTGCTTGGGTTGGTCACAGCTGCACAGGGCTGCTTTGGGGTGACTGGAGCCGCTTTGGCCACAGGAGGAGCCGAGGCCTGCCAGGGGAAGAAACACGAGACCCGGCATTCTTTCCTTGAGACAGGGCAAACTCTGTGGGGTCGTTTTTGCCCCAGGTCACCCTGCAGTTTAGGCTGGAGGCTAGAACATCACCTGAAGTCTCATCCACCCCTGCTGCCTCCCCTGTCCTGCTGCCCCCACACCCTTACTTGTGTCTCTTGGGGAAACATCCTTACTAGACACTTACACGAATCCTTCTCTCAGAACAGGTTGCCCAACCTGAGCTGTGAAGAAAGTGCCAGTGATAATTCCCGGTTTGATTTTAACCTAACTATGCCTAAGTAACCTTGAACCAAAGCACCATAAGGCTGACCCTCTGATTCCTCCTACCTCCACCCCCACCCGATCCCCCCAAAAAGACTCAGCTTTACCTCACTGCAGCAAGAACACCCAGGGGCGTTGACCCAATCCCATCATGGCGAAACCGGGTCCTAACACTGAAACCGGACCCTAATAGTTTTGTAGCTGTTGTTGGGGGGATGAGAGGATTACCTCTCAGGAGACAACAATAGGACTCCGCAGAGTGCCCTGGAGACCACCAGACCAAGCTGGCTCAGACTGGTCCCTGATCATGACTTTCTTGTGCGACTTATTCACTGAGTTTTCCTGCAGTTTCCTCTCAAGTGTGTACTTTTGTTTTCAATAAATCACTTTTGCTTCCCTGCATCTGTCTTGCTCTTGTATTCTTTCTTGTGTGGAGAGAAGAACCCAGTCACCACTGCTTCGGGTTGAGTCCTCTCTTGGACATCCCCGTGAGCCTCTGGTGACACTAGGGCCATGCCGTCATCTGCATCCAACCAGCAATGGGAGAGGGGATGAAGAGGATACACAGCCATTCTCTAAAAGGCTTCGCCGTGAAACGTCACACAGCACTTCCCCTCACAGTGCCATGGAGGAACTTGGTCATATGTCCCTGCAAAAGGCTGCAAAATGTACTTGAGCCATGTGCCTGGTTAAAGCCGTATCATGCTAGGGGAAGTGGGGACTGGATTTGATAGCCAGCTTGTATTCTCAGCCCCTGCGCTCAATAGATGTAAGCTATTGTTCTTGCTGTTCTTTTCGTTGGGTAAGCCAATAGATGTTTGCTGGTTACTTGAATGACTCTGTGAAAGGGAAGGATAAAGACAGAAAATGGATGTTGCAGGGTAGAAACAAGCAGAAATGAGAATAGAAATGAGGAAGAACACGTAAAAGAGTGGTACACAGATGCAAGTTGTAAATGGCTCATGGCCATTGCATCAGAAAATACTACAACCAGACTCTTCCCAGGACTTTTCACTGGGACCCTAAAACATGCACACAGCTAACTACCAATAGTCACAGCACCCAGATGGTGTGAGCGTCCCCTTATAATCATCACACTCACAAAGTGACAGAAAACACCCTCTCTTTCCTTAAACTCCACGTTGTTTTAAGCATTCAGTTTGAACGAATCTGCATTCTCGGTTTTGACTGGTTCAGGGCCAAAAGAAAAAGTCCGCCACTCTGCGTACTAGACGTGTGCTAAATTCTCCTGGATGGTAATTAGCATCCAGCTTCTTTACTTTGCCCATACCGTCTTTTCAAATCAATTGCTTAGCATTACTGATTCTGCTGGGATTGATTTAATAGTCTAATATGAAGTCTCAGCCCTTCTGTACAGGTTAATTACATGTGGTCTTATACATTCTAATTTAAAATACTGCCTTTGCAATTATCATCAGCACTAAAATGGAGCACTAGTAATGAGGTTGGGCTCGAATTTTTTTCCAGAAGTAATGAAATGAAAAACAGAAATGACTTTTAATTTCTTTGGCACTTACCATTTCAATCTCCCTTTTCTTCTACAGGAAATATAAATCAGGGTTTCCTCTTTATTTCAAATTGTTACGAAAACAGGTAAGATTGCCTTCAACAGACTAGAAGCCTTTGATTTTAAAACAGCCAAGACTTAACTATCTGGGTTTTGACCGACCAGAAGAGTCACTTCCCCTCCGTTATTCCCCCAGTTAGGTCTGTATTTATGTGTGAATTTTTTTATTTGACAAACACTTACATGGTGTTTATTATGTGGCAGGCATTGTTCTAGAGCTTTATAAATATTAATAACCCTATGAGGTATTGTATTAGTTCTGTAACAAGTTACCCCCAAAACATATCTAGTTAAAACAACACATTCTTTATCTCAGTTTCTGTGGGTTAGGATTTGAGAAGCTTAGTTGGTGTGATTCCGGCTCAGGGTCTCTCACAAGGATCAAACTGTTGGCCAGAGCAGCCATCATCTGTAGCTAGAGGATCCACTTCCGAGTTCACTCATGTGTTTGTCTGCAGCCCTCACTTCTCCCCACTCAGGCCTCTCAGTTGCCTGAGTGTCCTCATTTCATGGCAACTGGCTTCCCCTAGAACAAGTGATCCGAGAAAAGAAGAGGTAGAGCGAGAGAGACAGGAACAAAGTTGAAGCTGCAGTATCTCTTATAACCTAATATCAAAGTGAAACAGTGTCACTGCTGGTGTATTCCCTTGGTCACACAGATAACCCTGGTAGGAGACTTCCACACAAGGGTGAGAATACCAGTAAGTGGGGACCACTGGTGGCCAGTTGGCCACCACAAGTAAGATTATTATTCTTGATTTACAGATGAGGCAATTGAGGCACAGATAGGTGAAGTCACTTGCCCGAGGTCACTGTTAATAAATGGCAGAGTCAAGATTGGGATCTGGCTGGTCATTCTGGCTCCAGAATCCAAGCTCTGAAGAACTACTCACACACAAAATGGTGTACACTCATTTAACACAGGATTCAAAAGCAGCTTATAGGCCAGCCAACAGTGTTTTTTCTAAATTAATAGTTGATGAGCAACCTTTGCCAAGGATAAAAGGTCTAACCTACTCATCATTATCCAAAAACACCACTTAGAAGTCCCCTGGCCTCTGTTATATGAGGTTAAATACTCCTATCTCCTGGGAACTCCTTATTTCTTTGGAAAATCTATTGAACAGCCATCACTATTACTAGATTCTTTCTAAATATTGTACCTCACATCATACCACTAACCCATTTCTTCTTAGTCAAACCTCTGAGGAGATGGGTTTCCTCTAATCACTGTCAGCTCCATGTAAGGACACTGCTTGTGTTAAAACTCATTATTATTCACACTCATCCTTCACCTCCAAGGGTCACACAACCCAGTCCCACCAGGAGTCCCTATTACCAGCTCCGGTTTCAGATACACATCTATACATCCCTGACATGTGGGTCAGACTGGACCACAGATGGGGGTCCAAGAAGGATTGAATGCCAGGGGATTTTCCATTGGACTATAAATGGGATTTTGCTAGCCAGTGTCCTAAGTACTTCACATACATTATTTCATTTAATTCTCCTATATGCTATAAATACAATCATGATACTCATAATTCACAGCTAGAAGAGATCGCAAACTTACTATGTACCAGGCTCTATACTAAATGCTTCACATATTTTAATTCTTTTTGTCCTCACACAAACCTAAGGAGTAAATTTGATTATTGTTTCCACATTATAAATAAAGAACTTGAAGCTCAGAAAGGTTACATGACTGGCCCAAAGTCACACAGAGCTGGGATTGAAACCTGAATGTCTTCCTACCATGGCCATCTTGTCTCTATCTGGACAAGGAGATACAGGGACAGAGACAAGTTCCTCCATTTTTAGCAGAGCAGATGAATGCCACCAGCAAGCTACCCTGGGGTCTGTCCTTTCACATCCAAATGGTCCATCAGAGGATTTTTTCTAAGCCAAGAAAATTCCTGCTCTAGAAGAGATTCTGAGGCCAGGTGTTAAGATGTCTTTTTTTTTTTTTTTTTTAACTTTTCTCCACTAGCAAATAAAATAATGTATCTGGGGGCTAGCAGCCTTCTTAAAGGACCAGATAATAAATAATTCCAGCCTTACTTCTGGGCCATATGGCCTCTAGCACAACTATTCAACTCTGCCATTGTAGCAGAAGCAGCCCCAGACAATACATAAATTACTGAGCATGGCTACATTCCAATAATATTTTATTTGTGGACACAGAAAATTGAATTGTATATAATTTTCTCAAGTCATAGACTATTCTACTTTTGTTTTGTTTTTTAACCATTTAAAAATGTAATATCCATTCTTAGCCCACAGGTACCTCAAAAACAGATGGCCATAGTTTGCTGACCCTTGCAACATATGAGGTGTGATCAAAAACTATGGTGAATGTTTAAATTTAAAAAAATTTATTACATTAAAAGACACATTGCCATCAGTCCCCCTCAAAATACTCCCCCTCACTTTGAACACACTTATCCCATTGTTCTCTCCACTTTCTGAAGCAGTTCTGGAAGTCCTCTTTCGTGAGTGTCTTTAGTTGCACTGTCGTGACTGCCTCAATGTACTGAATCAATTCAAAATGTTTTCCTTTCATGGTTATTTTAACTTTGGGGAAGAGCCAGAAGTCGTATGGTACCAGATCGGTGAATAAGGTGGATGAAGATACACCATAATATTTTTATTTGACACGAAATTGCCATACCAGAAACAATGTGTGACACAGAGCGTGGTCATGATGGAGGATGAAACTGTTTGCCCATTTCATGTTAATGCATTGTTCGTGATCCATGATTTACGGCACACTTTAAAACACACCTTCTCTCAACCATAGCTCACACCCGACTGACTGCACCAAACAAGTTAAAACTTGTCACACACTGTTACTAATGTTCGACGTGCTGCTTCCTGTATTGAAGATCCCTGCCTTTCCACTGGATGGCACTCGGCAGCAGCATTCACCCTATTTTGTGATCACACCTCGTACAACAGAGGAAGTCAGAAATTCTCCCAATGAATTGAGTGACATGGATTTTATCAAATCAACAAGAAGCCAATTCTTGGGAAACATATTGTCTAGAGGGATGTTGTGAACATAAAAGTGCAGGAATAAGTCAGGTGAAGTAATTTCTCACTTATCACACACTTCCTGAAAGACTGGCCAGAAAAGTCGATAAGGGATGTGAAGTACACACACCAAATTGTGCCTTTGTGACAGAGACTTAAATTTCCTCCTTATCTCGCCTGTTAGATCAAAACAGGGACTGAGCTGTTCACCTGTGTGTCCCCACACCTTCCCACTATAGCCTCTCCCTGAACCTTGGACATAGCCAGGGGCCATATTGTCCAAACCAGAAGAAACTTAAGGCCAAGCAAGGATTTTTTTCTTTTCATATTTTGGATTCTTTTATGTAAAAAGTTTAAGAAAGATATAGAAATCAAATCATATTTAGTTAAATATTTAATAAAGCATTTTATTTTAAAAGAATAAAATTATGTGAAATTGGGTCTATACTAGAAAATCCTGGACATGGAACCACTGTGAACATGGAAGGTTTTCAATAAGTGTTAATTTGACAAAGAAAGAAAGAAAAGGGTGGTGGGGATAAAGGAGGCAGTGAGGGAAGGAAGGACAGAAGGAAAAGGCAGAATATAGACTATTTCCTATCAGACTCTTCCCTAATGTATTCAATAATTTATTTAATAGAGAGCTGCTGTTTAATAAAGTAAAAGTCAATGATTCATTCCATGTCACTTTTGAGTAATGTGCTATTTTCCAGAAATATCATCTTCACTTCCTGTTCAGCTACCTTTTATAATAATAAGGGAAATTATTTATATTTATGTATATGTCTAGGAAAGCACCTTTTAGAATTATGAAGAATATAAGCATATCAAGATTATGTTCAGTCTTTTCATTCAGTGCATTAAACTGCTGCTGGAACATAAAAGATAACCAGGTTTCCCACAGCACACAGTACAAGTTTCTGTGACAATGGGACCAACCCCACTAGACACTGGGATTGGAGGGCAGGGACTGTCTTATTCATTTTGGTACTTTGGGGACCTGGCACTAGAAGACATTAGATAAATGTTTGTAGAGTTAATGAAAAGTAAATGAGGGAAATGTTTCACCTTAAGAGAATTAAAACCTATTCTCTAACAACGCAATAGCACTTGAAAAAGGCGAATGTTCCTGGGAGATAAGAGACACCCAGTAGAATCGAACAGCAGAAAACAAAGATGAGTGTCGCAAATGTCAGGGATAGCAAAACCAGAGGGGTCCTCCTGGGCTTAAAACAAATGCTCCCCATAAGAGATGATTTGATGATAATCCAACTAAATTCACCTCCTTGCCTAAAATGAGAAAAAAACCTTCAATTGCCCCAGGCTTAAACAGGACTGAGTCAAAATCAACATTTTCCAGGATAAGGTGAAAATCAAGGGAGTCAAAACACCACTGTCATATCAAAGTTGGAGCTACTGTCAAAGTCATGGTTTCATTTTTCAAAGAAAATTAAACCAGGCCACCAACATGAAAAATAATAATAATCACTGTTTCTAAGTGTGAGTCTAGGTTGTTCCTCCAGCTAATATTCGACTCTTTTCAGGCAGAATAATCTGCAGCTTTTCTGACTTCCTGACCTTGTCTGAGTCTAGATCAGTTACCACCAAATAAATACCGGTCAGAAATGGAAGAGTCATTAGCTTCTCTGGTGGAGAAATCTGTACAATTTTCCAATCAGGGCACCGACAGGGTGGGAAAGTGAATTTTGCATTAGGGAGGAGACACACTCCCTGTGCAGTTATTTATCAGAGACCAGAATGAATCCTCACCCTGCTCAAGTCAGCCAAACCACCATGGCAAAAGGGGTGACCCAAGAAAAATGATTTCCTCTTTCTCATGCTCCTTATTCCATGGTATAGTTAAGAGAAATGGGCAAAGCTGGCCCACTAATCTTCAAATTCATTTCTTCTTCCTGGGTGCACAGCAAAATTCCCAGCATCTTTTGTGTAAAGTGTGCTCATGTGACTGGATTCTAACCAATGGAATGTGACTGGCAGTGGTATATGCCACTTCCAGATGTAGCCCTTAAAACTATTCACTAGTATTCCTCCATGCTTTCCCCTCTACCATCTTCTCATAGACAAGCACAGTGATGCTGGAAGCCAGGTGTTGAAATGGCAGAGCCACAAGATGGGAAAGGCCTGGTCTCCTGATGACTTTTTGGATGACAGCCACCTACCAATCATGAACACTATCTCAGACATTATATTAGCTTACTCTGGCTGTTGTGACAAAGCATCACAAACTGCGTGGCTTAAATAACAGAATTAATTTTCTCAATTCTGGAGGCCACTGGTCAAGGTATAGGCCAAGATGGTTTCTTCTGAGGCCTCCTTCTGTGGCTTGTAGATGTCATAATATGACACCAGTCATATTAGATTACTGCCCACTCTAATGACCTCATTTTAACTTAATTACCTCTTTAAAGTCCCTACCTCCAAATACAATCACATTCTGAGGTAAGTGGGGGTTAGGACTTCAACATATGAATTCCAGGGGACATAGTAATTCAGCCCATAACACACGGCCAACCCCAACATCAATGGGAAAGGGGAGTAGACTCCACCCACCATAGCAAATGTGGGGGGAAAAGCAAGAACTGGGAGCAAAATAATATAACCTGCCACTGGAGACAAGGATGATACAGTGTAGTAAGTACCAAGATGGAAATAGAACACAACAGGATACAATCCAAAAATATCTGGCATTCAATCCCCTCCAAAATCTGACCCCTGATTACCTGTCTTTCCTGCTCTCAGCTTCTGTAGAATAACATTGAACCCTAGTACACAGGGGCATGACAAGTACCATGTGATATGATAGAAAGAGATATACCTGGATTCCTAAGACCTGTTACTTCCTACATGATACCCTGGTTTCTCATCCAGTGTGAGCCAAGAGCCATCTGTGTGATCCTGGGAAAATCATTTTATCTCTCAGGATCTATAATTTGATTTCTAAGATGAGGAAACAGACTCCAAGATCCCTAAGATTCTTTGTCCCGGTTTCTTTTGTTTGCAATGTGCGTTCCACATTGTCCCAACATTAGTCCCAAGAGATGCCATGCAAACAAATGTTTCCATGAGCAAACGCACTTGGAAAATGCTACATACAGTATCCCTTTCCTAGAATACCAAAGGTTATGAGAAGTCATGCAATAAAACATTTTAAAAACCTGTTTTACTTCAACCATTTCCCAGATGTATTTGGCCTAAGAAATTCTCTTTCTGTCCCTTGCAACATGGCCCAGAACCAATGAAATAACTCCCTAAGTACACACAGAATTGAAGAGTTAGATTTTTTAATGTCTGTGCCCTGTTTCTTCTCCCGGCACCCAAAGAGCAAGATGTTCTGTGAATTCTTGTAACTAAGCCAGAAAGTCCCACAGACTATGAAACGGTTCCTTCTCACAGGCCCCACATGCCACAGCCCAATCGTCCTCGTTCCTTGAAAGCTCCACAAACTGAGCAACAAAAGCACCAGGCATCACACGTACCCCCGTTGGTAATTGGGGACTCTGCACTTAGTCCCAATGATACTCAAATGAGTCTCGCACCTTGTTCAGGGGGGATTCCCTCCCGTCTGTAGCACGTTTTCAAACCACTTTCAGTAATGGCATGTCTTTGTCTTTTGTGGGGGAGATTTGAGTTTGGAAAACAATAAATGTCTATTGGAGCCAAGTTTGCTGAATATCTTGGGGGATGAAGCTGACAAATACTGTTTTGTATCAAAAATGGAGAGTACAATTCACCTCATCTTTCAGTCAGGCCCATCCTCATCGGCCCCCAGGTCTCTGGAACAAGAATAGTCACTCCAAATGAGATCTCCCGTGCTCTCTGGAATCTCCCCACACCATATGCTGAGTGGTCTGTGGCTCCCTTGAATAGCAAACAATTATGTCCACTTGCTTGTTTTGTTCCTTTATTTAGCCCCTTGTCTGAACAGAGGTGCATAATCCAATATTTCTTGCATTGTGAATTCTCATGGGGCCATTCATGTTTCTGTTGCCAGCCATTGTTCATAATTCTGAAGACTATCCCCAAATTGTCCATTCACATCTTTAATTGAACCGAAACCATTCTTCCCCTCTCCCCTTATCCCCTGCACACCATCACTCTGCCTCTCTCTGGCTTTTATCCCAGGGTAAGGACTGTTTTGTTTTTTAATGCTATTCCTGTTATTCAGTAGTCAGTGTGCGCTTTTTCTTTCCTTCAAATAACATTTAATTGCTTTAACACAACTTTTTCACAGAAGCAAAGGAGTGTTCTTTGAAGATCCAAATTATCCTCAAAGCTGGTCTCTCAACGATGCTGAGATTTGTGCTGACTTTTAATAACGAACATGAAACAAAAGAAAGAAGTTTTATACCACCTTCTCTGAGAGCACTATAACTGTGGCTATATAGCCAGAGGTTGTCAGAGCTAGACGGTAATGTAGAGGTCACAGAGGCTTAGTAGTCTCCACACTTCTGTAGCTATGGAGCTCAATGCAGGCAGAGCTTCCAGAATCCCAAATATTAAGCAAAAGCAATGAGGGCTTCTCAGGACAGTTTCAATCTTCAGATTGGCTTTAAACGTTTCATTGTTTACAGATCTGAAGTATCAGATCTTGGATTTTGATCACAGGTCAAAACCACAGACATTTTACTGATGACAAAAGTGAAACCTAGAGATTTAGCTAGTACTTGACAGAGCCAAAAATAGAATATATGCCTCCTGGTTCCTACAGCCAGGTGTGACCCTACATCTAGCTATGCATTTGAAGCAGTGGGGAATTGGTTAGAAACACAGATTCCAAGGCCTCCACCTCTGAGGATTCTGATTCAGTGGGTCTGGAGGAAGAACTTACACTCAGCATTTTTTTCAGGTTCCCTGTAAGTCTGATGGAGATCTAGGTTTAGGAACCACTGGTCTGTACCACAAAGTCTTCCATGCCCAGGTACCAAAAGGCAATTGATTGTTCTTAGGAAAAACAAATGAATCAATCCAGAGAACAGCCTAGATTTGCTCATGATGTGACCGTCACTGCAAATGATAAAGTATTGTGAATTGGGACTGTTTTCATCAGGTCCAAAACTTAATTACTGGCTTATTTACAAAGTACCACTCAGAAGGAATTTGACCAATGTTTTGTGTCCCTGGATACTTGCTTAGCATTTTATAGGCATTATCCCTGAACAGTGTCTTCATCGTGATTGATATACTTTGCTTTTATAAAGTGGCTTTCCATGCTTGTTCAGTCCATTCAACAACCCATAATATGGGTAAGACAAGTCTTTTTTTTTATTATTTTACAGACAATACAACTGAGATTCACAGAAGAGAAATGGCATACTGAGGAAACAGAGCTAGTTGGGCTAGATCTAAATCCAACATCTTGGATTCTGAATCCAATATGCTTCCTAAGCGCATCAAAAATTAATCCATATTAGCAGAGCCTCCTGTTTTCTGCTCACTCCCGTGTAATCACAAATGGTTTTATAAAATGGAAAACTCAATAACGCTAATAGCTATTAAAAAAAACACTATTGATGCTCACAGCCAAAACCTCACGATGTTTATTGTAATGTTCTCATTTACTACTATGCTATCATTGTGAAATGAAAACCGTTCAACAGAACCGTATCCTTTGACTTTCCGAAATCAATTTCTACTTAGGCTACTTAGGAAGCACAGTAGCAGGTTCAACCTCAAAAATGGGAAGACTCTATAACACAAATTATTCATCGACAACAACAATAAAAAGTCACTATTTATTTCCATTTCAAGAGGAACTAGAACTTGTTAGGAATCAAAATAAAAGGAAAAGGTGCTTAAGAAATGTGAGCATTTCATACTTGGGTGGCATTCAAGGGAACCGAGTTAGCCATGGCCTGAGTGATTTGATGACTTTTTTCCTCATCATGATCGATTTCTCATCAATGGACTACACTCCTCAGTGTTGAAATGTAATGTGAGTATCCTGGCTAAAGTCCTCGCTCCATTCCAGGGACTTATCATTTCAGTCACACGGACATGCTGTTGTCACTCGATTCTTTGTAGACATGAGAGGGGACAAATCACTTTCACTGAACGTTAGGATGACTCAGGTTTCCTAGACATGGTGTCAACATTGCTCCCTCTTGGGAAGTTGGGAAAATTCCCTGGGTGCCAAAATGTTTACCAATCAAAAGAGAGTTTTCTAGGCCCTCTAGTAAATCCCTCTAGGTTCCCTCCTGTCTCCTGATCTTGACCCTGTATCTCTGTTTGATCCCCTTAATAACAAGATAACAAGTTTTAAGGGTCTTGCCCTGCCTAATGTTAAAATGTACCATAAAGCTATCATAAATAAAACAGTATAGCAGAGGTTCAGGAGTAAACAAAATGATCTCAATATTCACTTTGATTCTTTATTAAAACAACTCTCTCTCTCTCTCTCTCTCTCTCTCTCTCTCCTCTCTCATTCTCATTCTCTCACTCTCTCTCTCTCTCCACCCATAGCTTAGAATAAGTAGCACTTAATAGGTGTCTGTTGAATGACTGAAGAACAGGTTGGCACCCAGACAGAGGAAACTGGATGGAGTAGCTGTGTGATACCAGAGGGAAGGAGGGAAGGAGTGGGGAACAGGAGAGGAATCAGAAGGAAAATGCCTAATAGGAGTTGTTTTTCATTGTTGTTATTTTTTAATGGGAAGTTATCCTTCCCAAGTCTCACTAATTCTTAGTAAAACCCCAGCTTAACAACACACAGGCGAATATACTATGCTAACTATGAGCATGAGAGGGGCTGGGGTTGGAAGAGTATTTTCTTTGAATTTGTAAAACAGGCATATATGAAGTGTGATCAAATAATATGGTGAATGTTTAAAATTTTTTAAATTATTACAATAAAAGACACAATGCCATTAATCTGCCTCAAAATACTTCCCCTTGCTTCAAACACACTTATCCCATCACTCTGCCACTTTCTGAAGCAGTTCTGGAAGTCCTCTTTCATGAGTGTCTTTAGTTGCTCTGTGGTGGCTGCCTCAATGTCCTGAATCATTTTGACTTTGGGGAAGAGCCAGAAGTTGCAAGGTGCCAGATCTGTTGACTGAGGTGGATGAGGACACACCATAATACTTTTATTTGACAGAAATTACCATATACCAGAAGCGATGTGTCACACCGAGCATTGTCGTGATAAGGATGATTTAAAGCAAACTTTAAAACACACCTTCTCTCAACCGTAGCTCACATCCGACTGACTGCACCAAACAAGTTGAAACTTGTCACACACTGTTACTAAGGTTGGAAACGCCACTTCCCTATTGAAGATCCCTGCCTTTCCATTGGATGGCCCTCGGCATCAGCATTCAAGCTATTTTGTGATCACAACGGAAAGGCGCCATGTCACACATCACTTCTGGTATATGGCAATTTCTGTCAAGTAAAAACTTTACGGTGTGTCCTCATCCACTTTATTCACCAGATCTGGCACCGTGTGACTTCTGGCTCTTCCCCAAAGTCAAAATGACCATAAAAGGTAAACATTTTGAATCGATTCAGGACATTGAGGCAGCCATGACAGTGCAACTAAAGACACTCAAAAAAGAGGACGTCCAAACTGCTTCAGAAAGTAGCTAGAATGATGGGATAAGTGTGTTCAAAGCGAGGGCAAGTATTTTGAAGAGGATTAATGGCAATGTGTCTTTTACTGTAACATTTTTTTATTTAAACATTCACCATATTTTTTGATCACATCTCATATTCATGGATTCTAGGTGGATATCTTCTCTTTTTTTAATCTTACATTTCACTTTCATATTTTTAGGTATACAAAATTAGGTGGACATCTTTAACCTGGGGATGCTAAGATTCATTCTATGAAAAAAATTGGCCAAATTCTTTAAAAAAAAAAAAATGTAGGGGCGGACAGGTGGCTCAGTTGGTTAGAGTGCAAGCTCTGGACAACGGGGCTGCCAGTTAGATTTCCACATGGGCCAACAAGCTGCACCCTCTGCAACTAGAATGAAGTCAATGAGCTGCTGCTCAGTTCCCAGGCGCCCAGATGGCTCAGCTGGTTGGAGCGCATCCTCTCAACCACAAGGTTGCCAGTTCGACTGCTCAACTCTCACAAGGGATGATGGGCTCTGCCCCCTGCAACTAAGATTGAATACTGCACCTTGAGCTGAGCTACCGCTGAGCTTCCAGATGGCTCAGTTGGTTTGAGCGCATCCTCTCAACCACAAGGTTGCCGGTTTGACTCCCACAAGGGATGGTGGGCTGCGCCCCCTGCAACTAACAACTGGCAATTAGACCTGGAGCTGAGCTGCATCTGGACCCACAACTAAGATTGAAAGGACAACAACTTGACTTGGAAAAGTCCCAGAAGTACACACTGTTCCCCAATAAAGTCCTGTTCCCCTTCCCCAATAAAATCTTTTTTAAAAATGTAAAATTATGTTTATCCCAAAGTTATTTATAACAGTGAAAAATAGGAAACAACCTCAAGGTTCATCAATAGAGAACTGATTAAGTAACTCAATGTGCATCCATACAACTAGATTCTATAGAAACATTTAAAAAATGAGGTGTAGCTTTTATATATTGCTATGGAAACATAGCCACAGAATACTGTTAAGTGAAAAAAGAAGCTAACAAGATAATAGCATGTGTACTGTGAGATGAATTTGAGAAATAGAAAGATACTTGCATAGGAAAAAAAAGTCTCGAAGAATAGTAACAGTGATTACTCCTGGGGGGTAGCATTTTCCCCCAATTAGATCTCATGGAATTACTTACTTTTGGAGAAACTACTTACCTGTTTCTAGAACATACAGCTAAATACACTGTAATTCATTTTCGCCAAAAAATATATATATATATATATATATATATATATATATATATATATATATATATAGTTATTTCTTCACCTAGCCACCCTACTTTGTACAAATAGAATTTTTTTCTTCCCATCAACGGTAAAAGATGTGCCTCATCTTTACAGTGTTGGCGTCACAGGAGGAGTCAAACACAGGTCCAATTCAGTGGATTTTAAGGCCAGAAATAATTGCCACTTTCTGTTGAATGTAGCATGTTCAAAGGTAGTATTTTACACATTTAAATTAAAGATCTGCAAGGTAGTTGACAGAGAAAGTCACATCTTGGAAGAATGTGAAAACTAAGTCACTACTTGGGAAAAACCAGTTTACGTCAAGGGAAGTCACAACTTCAGTGTGTTCAACGGGGAGGAGGCCCCAGGAGAAAACAGAAAAGATGCTTATGGCTTCTTATCTTTTATCATCCAAACCAACTCTTTTACCGCAATTCTTACGACATCATAGCCATCGCTTCTGCTTCATGTGGGCTGTAACCAGGGGAGGATTGCTCCCACCACCCCCACCCCACAACCCCATCAAAGCATGGAGAGAATGGAAGCTGGGAAGGAAGTTCAGGAGTTTTCTTCTCTCTCTTCCCAGAACAGGTACCCACTCTCCTAGGCTCCAAGCAGAGAACAAATTCCCAGAAAACTCTGAAATCCTTCCCGGGGGCGGGGGGGGGCTGGGGGACAAAGAAGGAAGCAGGGAGGAAAGAAGATTCTTTCCCCTAGATACAACAACATGGCTGAACCTGTGTCAAGAGCAGAAATCGGTTTCACAAACACGACAAATCTGAGAAACAAAATTGTTGTCAGCTCATATATTCCACCAATTTGATGTGGCTATAAAAATAGAGTAGCCTCTGGATAAAAACCTGGTTTCTGAGACCATGGTCCCTATTACAATAAAATTTTCCTGTAGCAATTTAGACCCAGGTATATGGAAAACATTTCACTTGCATAGATTTTCCCATGTGTATTAAAAGTTTTATTTCATCCACAATAAAGCTCGTTTTCTCCCAAGAAGAGATATAAGAGGTTTTATAAGGGAGGGGCTTTGCAGTGGTTTCTGACTTGAATTATGGAGGCTAGTTTTCTCTTGCACGCCAGGGCCCGGGGACTCCTACAGACATGGAAAAGGTCACCCTCCATGAGTTTCCCATGATTAATCCTAGAACTGAGCCTTAGGGAGAGACTCAGCACAAATCTCTGAGCTCTAACGCTTTTCACACACTGCCTGCTCCAGGAGCTGGTCCCCCGTCATGCTGACCAGGGCTTAGTAAGGTATGGAACTTAAGCATTCTAGAAATGCCCAGGCAACCAAGTATTGTTAAGCTTCCCCTTTCTGGGTCCTTTTTCTTACTCTTCACACTCAGGACCCTTTACATATCAAAATTTCTTCTTGGGAAGTGACCTCAGGTCAGTTATTCACACTTTAGTGAGAATTCAATTATCTCCTCTTCCAAAAGCATTTTAACGTATAGCCCCTTCTAATTGTGAGAAAGAATATTTTGTATCTTACAGGAATCTCCGTCATATTTGATTAGAATCTTTGGGGGATGGGAGTGAGAAGGAAGACTTTCCCAGCTCCTTGAAATCTCACCATTTTCTGGGTGGATACTTAAAACAAACATGGCCCAAAAAGCAAATTGACCACAGAAGCAGAGTTGCACTTCGGAAAACTGGTTCACAATTGTATCATAGAGAAAGCTATTTTTAAACCATTTCTTTAAATGGTTGCCTTCCACCCCATCTCTGTTCCTTTACAACTAATCACTTCTCCCATACTGATTGAGCACCCAGCTAGAATGGACCCCACCCTCAGAGAAATACAATCTCACTGGCTGGGGAATAGACATGACATGGAACAATCACCTGTAACTTTCAGTGATGGGCTGTATATTTACAATTATTTTAATTATACTTGAAAGGACAGAGATCCGTAGCAGATGTCAGACATATGAATTAAAATTAATGATAATTTGTTAATGGAGTGAAGAACCATTCATCATTTTATTAGAACTAATTCTTTAGACCATATGGAACCTTTTACAATAGAGAAAATATTTATTCTCTTTAGAATATTAAGATTTTGATTTCAAAAATGCAGAGACCAGGGCTGTCCAAGTAAAATTTTCTCTTATTAAACATTAGCAGATACCAGTTAGCATGACAAACTGGATATGTTTCAATAAAGTAAGTATATAAATGTTGACCAGGGTGTGTTTTCCTTCCCTCCTTCCTTCCTTCCTTAAACAAATATTTATTGAGTGCCAAGTACCATACTAAGTGTAGAGATACAATATTGAACAAAAACAAAGTTGATCCTGCCTTCTTACGTCCAACAGTGTAAAGGAAATAGATATTAATCAAATAATTACACTCACCAATGTGAAATCACAACTGTGAAAGGTGTCAAGCATATGCAAAGGCCCTGTAACAGAGGGTATCCTGAACCATGCAATGAGAGGACCAGAAAGCTAGAGCGACTGGAAAAATAAGCCTGACAAGGGACATGGTATGAGGCGAGATTGCAGAGGCAGGCAGGGGCTTGTAAGACACAGCTGGAAAGCCAGCAAAGGGTTTAAATAGGGAGAGATTTGAATTTTGCAATCACTCTGGCTACACAGTGTGGAGTCTAAATGGAAGGGTGGGAGGCAGAGTGCATGTGCAGACCAGTTAGGTATGTTTGCAGTGGTCCAGTGACAAGATAACAGAAGCAAGAGAAAGGGGGAGGGCGGATTGCTGGCAGTCGGACTAGGGTAGAGGTGGAACGGAAAGAAGGATTGGGTTCAAGAGATAGTTTGAAGCTTTCTCGAGGGTGGGTGGGATGGGAACAGTGATGGAGACAAGCAAAGTGTCAATGGATGGCTCTTGGATTTCTGGCTTACAGAACTAGATGGATCGTAATGCTATTCACTGAGATACAAAATGCTGGAGGAGGCCCAATGAATAAGGGAAGGTTAGGCTCTCTGGGTGGCAAGTCCATGCATGCCCTTCCCTGACGTTGTACCCCAGGAGGAATCATGGCTAAAGTGGGAAGATGATGAAGCACAAGCGAATAGTTATTGTGTCCGTTTCTATTTGATCAAGTTCCCACGTGCTCTGCCCCTGGGGATTTTAGCACTGGAACGATTTGGAGAGATTATCCAGCTCCACTGCCTTGCTTGACAACTGAATAAAGAGATCTTGCCCAAGGTGACCAAGCAAATGAGCAAGAAGATCTGGTGACCTTCTTCAGAGGAGTCATAGCAATGGGGACAATATAGCAAGAACATAACCCCGCTGAATAGCTCAACATATTATCCTTCCACAAATGTTCTAGAAAGTTCATCTTGACTGCACTATGGAGAACGTACTGGGGAGAGGAATAGGTGGCTTATTTAGGAGCTAGAGCTTCTGGCATAAGATGGAGGCCTGGAGTGGGGATTGTAAGCATTTTTCTGTGGGCAGCAAGCAGATATTTAAACACGCCTGAAACATTAAATCATTCCACAAAATTTGCCATCCTATTCCCTCCACAGGGAGCTAGATCTACCCAAATAAGCCACCAAATTAGAAAAGGATAAATGTGGAAGGCAAGGGAAAAGGTAGACTGTGTTTCCACTTTCACAGAGGCCGAGAATGTCCCCAGCACACACAACCCACCCCCCTCCCTATGCCCCTACATGTAACACACACATTCACTTAGGGAACTTAAAGAGGACATGGTCCCCACCCCCTCTTTCCTCAAAGCCTTTGCTTTCAACAGACACTAAATGCCCACCCCTGTCCAGTCATTTCATCCCCTCCTTCTTCCTTCCCTTCCTGTGGTCCTTCACACAATGAGGAAAATTTAAGCTCTCCCCCTCACAAAAAGACATGGACCCCATTTTAGCAAATTGGGGGTGACCGTATGGGAGAATTGCTTGGGAGTTAGGATCAGCCCATGTGCAGAGCTGACAAAAAACACCAGTGTCTCATGGGTCCCTGGCCTCGGGGTGGATTTGGCCCAGGACACAGCACCAGGATTCTCTGGGGACTGATCACCTCATCCTGCCCATCCTTGGCTTCCAGGAGCCCCCTCAGGAGTCCCATTTGAGTGAAATGCAGCTTGTGCAGGTCTCCCTCTTCAAATACAAGGCAAAAATGAGTTTCTCAAGATTGAGCTGTTGAGCCCGCTACAAGCATTCCTGGGACTGAATACCCCAGGGCCCAGCAATCAATGCCCTCCCCAGGGCTGGGCCTGGCCATTAGCAGGCTCAAGTGTAATTTAGGCCCGTGCTTATTACAGGCTCAGACCTTGTTTGATGCACTGGAGTGGAAAACAGTTCCCTCTCTGCATGTGGCCGTGTCCTCTGTGTCTATGATATCTTTAACAATGTAAACATCAGAAACAGATGGGAAACCCAGGCCGGTGCCAGGCCAAACAGCACTCACTGCAGACAATACGCCATGGTGCCAAGACAAATATGCTCTGTGGATATCACTAATTCATAGCACACTGGAACCAAGCAAAACAAATAACAATTAAGGCCCAGAAATCTTAAAATGAATAACCTTTCTGTACACAAACTCAATGCCACTATTAAAAGGCCATCAACTGCGACAAATCTATGAAACATAACAACGAAATCCTTCTTATGTGAATAATTACTGAATAATTACCAGGAAAGGGGGCATTCCTCTAGTTTGCAGAGTCTGCACACTGACTTGCTTTTGCAGAGCACACAGATGCTTTCAAAATGCCTTCACAGACTCCAAGTCACTGTGATAACACAGGGAGGGGAAGGAGTTGGGTATGGCAGACCCTCGTGTCCGTTTTTCAGACAGCGACAGCGCAGACTAATGAAAAGAATGGCCTGGTCACAGCGCTGTAGTGGACAAAACAGGGTCTGAAACTAGGTCTCCTGACTTTTGGTCCAGTTCTCCTTCCGCCTGTTTGCACAGTCCTCCCTGCCCACACCTACAATTCCCATACCTATCCCTCCCATTGTATCTCTTAACTAGAGAAACAGGTGCGAGGAAACTCTTAGACACAGAATGGGCAAAGCTGGAGGTCCAGCAAGAGGCTAGTCATTGCAGTGCCCAGATATCCTTCCAAGCTTATAGCTTGTCATCTCTCTTCACCAGCCTTAACAGTGGCAAGGAGATGGGGGCAGTTTACTTACTAGCCACAAACTATGAGTCAGCCGGCTTCAGACGAATGACTTTGTGTTTCAACCGGGTATAAGCCCCCTTAGGTGTCACGGCTGGGTGCAGGGAGGGAAAAGGAGAATCCACCAGAAAACATAGCCAATCCCCTCGCTCTGCCTCCAGTTCGCCCACCCAATGGCTCACTCACTTTATCTGGGCACAGCCCATCAGCAATACTGCCCATCTTGTGTGGGTCCACATCCCGGAGATCTGGCTCCCATAGGAAAACGATCCCAGACTGCACATGATACATGGCACTTGAGCGTCATTGACAAGTGCAATAAAAGTTCTTCTTTGCCCATAAGATTCACAGAACATTTTAAACACTGATTATTTTAACTGTGGTGATAGTGTAGGGAATGGGTACCATTATAAGTGGAGGAGGGTAAATTGATACAATATGTTTAAGGACAAGTTGGCAATTTCAATTAAAATATATCAGGTTGAACCACATGAAATTGCCAATATTCAACCATCTTTGACCTACACAAATTTTGAATGGTTCAGCCAAATACAATGTGCACACATTCAACTTTGCTTGTCCACTTTTTGCAGCTACGCTGGAGAAAGGTTGGCACATTTGCACGAAGATCTTATACTAAGATGTTCACTGGAACATGTGTGTGACAATAGGAGTTTAAGAACAACCTAAGTGCCCATCAATAGGAGAATGAGAAAATAAACCATGAATGATCCCTACTGGAAATACTATACAGCAGGTAAAAAGATAGCTCTTTTTAGCAAACAAATTGCAAGGAGAAATAGAGAGAGAGAAACAGAGGGGAACCTGGAGGGTAAGAGACTCAAGATATACCAATCAATTGCAATGTGTGGATCTTAATAGGAGCTTGATTCAAATGAATAGTTTTTAAACGAGATAAAAGCTGATATTAAGGAATTGTTAATTTTTTCAGTGTGACAATGGTATTGTGTTTATATTTTTAGTAGCCCTTATCTTTTAGAGATACATAATGAAATATTGATGGCAGGAATACTATATCTGGATGTGCTTTAAAATAATAAAGGAGGAGACAGTAAGTGGGGTCGGAGGCTCCAGGTTGGATGAGTTGATCATAGTTGAAGCTGGGTAGTGGGCACATAAGGGTACATTATATTACTCTGTCTACTTGTGCCTGTACTTAAAGTTTCCCACAATAAAACATTAAAAATAAAGTACCGGCTCCTAAACAAAAGATATACTTCTGTATGCACTGTCAAGGAAAGAAATATTAAGTGAAATCTCAAGTTGCAGTATAATATTACACTATGATACATATCACATTATGATGTTATTTAAAAAATAAAAACACAAAACAAAACCACACACACCCCCTTATGGAAATGTACTCTTTAAAGTTCCAAAGATTATACTCTAGACTAAACTGTTAATAGCAGTTACTACCAAAGAAGCTGGGTTTGGAAAGTGAGAGGGTGGTAATGGCAGAGGAGAACTTTCCCTTTTATCTTACAAGAATATATTAATGTATTATTTGTGCAATTTTTAAAAAAATATTAAGTATCATTAACAAAAAAAAATTTATACAGCATTGTGGGAGTCCGAGCTGTTTCCAAGACAATTCCTTGGCAGTGGAGTTGCTCGAGAGGTGACCAGCTGAGTATGGGTGCCGGCAACCGTGTTTTGGTCCATTTATATTTGTGACTCACCAAGGTCCACAGAGGTGGAGAGAGAAAAGAAACTCCCCTTTTACTAAGCACCTACTAAGTGCCAGGCACATGTTCTCATCCATCATTTCCACAATCTTCTTAATAACCATGACCCAACCATTATGGTTGAAAGGTTGGGGACTTTCCCAAGTCCATTCAGCTAAGAGTTGGTACAGTTGGAACTCAAAACCAGGTCTGACTCCAGAGTCCATGTTCCTTCTGCCATAACATGGTGTGAAGGGTCAGGTTCTTCCCTCTTTGGTGCTTGAGGCTAAGCAGAGCAGGGGTGCCATTGTAGTGACAGTGGGCAGAACTGCCACATGTGACAGGAAAGGGGAAGATAAGGAGCTAAAATGGCAGGAGGGGTACAGGAAAGATGGAGCCGATAGCCATGACTATTGGCAACCATCCCTGTAGCCACAACAACAAACACGGTGCTGATGGTGAAGCTATGAGGCGGGTAGTGACAAATGTGATGATAAATGCGCTCATGGTGAAGAGGGGTGATAGGAAACAGGGTCTGCCTTCTCATCAGCATATCAGGATGAGTCCTTGAGGTGAGGTGGGTGGAGGATGCAGCAGAAACGGTGAGGGTGAGTTCAGGGCTGAAGACAGTGAGCTGACAGTGGTGAGTGGAGGACATAACAGGAGTGTTTTTTGGCACAGGGGAGAGAGAGAGAGAGAGAGAGAGACAGAGAGACAGAGAGACAGAGAGACAGAGAGACAGAGAGAGAGAGACAGAGAGACAGAGACAGAGAGAGAGAGACAGAGAGACAGAGACAGAGAGAGAGACAGAGAGAGAAAGACAGAGAGAGAGACAGACAGAGAGACAGATAGACAGATAGAGACAGAGAGAGACAGAGAGACAGAGAGAAAGACAGAGAGAGAAAGACAGAGAGACAGAGACAGAGACAGAGAGACAGACAGAGACAGAGAGAGAGAGAACAGGAGGGAGGGAGGGAGGGAGGGAAGGAGGGAGGGAGGGAGGAAGGGAGGGAGAGAGAGAGAGACGAGATGGGAAAGGTAGGAAAGGAGAATGAAAGAATCAGTTCCAAGCTCTTAAGAGTGCCCGGTAAGCTGACCCCCTCCAGTTCTTGGTAGAAACATCATAAAAATAAAAATGTATCAAGATAATTCCTCAAACCCCATCAGTGTGTTTCTCACACCTTCCTGAATGCAGTTAGTTCCTATGTCTGGAACATCCCCAACTTCCACCAACACGTGGGCTCCTCACCCCTTCAGTCTCAGCAAAAATGCCACCTCCTCAGAGAAGCTATCCTGTTTGCTCTAAGGAGATTCTCCACCCCAGCCTCTCTCCCTCCCTCCTACTTAATACTTAGAACATGGATCACATTTTGTAATTATGTATTCCTTTATCCACTTGTTAAATACCATAGAAATAAACACATCCTAAACTCCATGCTGCGGAGGCGGGGCACACAGAACAGATTGGTTTTGTTTATCATTATCTCCAGCGCCCAGGAGTGTGTCTGACATAAAGGTGGTGATCAATAGTTGTTTGAAGGGTGGAGGGAGGGAGGGAGGGAGGGAGGGAGGGAGGGAGGGAGGGAGGGAGGGAGGGAGGGAAGGAAAGGAGGGAGGAAGTTATGACAATTCACTTCAGTTCTCTGCTACCCAAGGGCAAGGGGGTACCTGGAAGGCAAAGAAAACTGCCCTGAACATATTTCTTCCAGTAGCATATACTCCAAAGTAAGAGTCTCAGTTTGGAAACCCTTCACTAAGCTGATTCGCCCCGAGTTTTATCCATACCCAGTGTCCCCTCCATTACCCGGCATAGCAAAGAATTGGCTGGAAATCGCATGTTGGATTCTGCATAAAAAATAATGTGCGCATCTGAAATATTATTCACTTCTCTGAGAGCTGCTAGACTACATTGTAAGCTGGCTTCATAGAATATTTATAACTGCCAACACATGTTATTTCAAAAATAAACATGGTATTTTTAGCCCAACGTTGTTGATAACCTGTTTTGTTAAGTCAAAAGCTCAGCTCAGAATCAGCAGTATGTCTCCAGTCTCCCCTCATTGCCAGGAATCATCTTCAGTCACTGGATGCCCAGCTCACCATGGTGACAGGACCAAGGCCTGACCACCCAGGGAGCTTATACACTAACCATAGTGGGCAGAGGAAGTCCGGTCAGGTCTCTTTGGAAAGAAAGCATGGCTCACCCCCTGCTGCCTTCCCTCCCGATGTTTCCTTCCTCCTTCTGTGGGTGGCCGAAATCAAAACGTAAAAGGAAAATGGCACCAATGAAAATGGAAAAAGGAAAAGAAATGGGGGGAGATGTGAGCGAGGTACCTAAATGCCACATTAGTAGATGCCAAAGGTAACGAAAGAGCAGAGATGGGAAAGAAAGATGAGAAGGCAGAGGGCAAGGAAACCCAGACAGAAGGCTCCTCCATGACCAGAGGAGCATGACACATCTTAAGGTGTAGATGACGCTGTGGGTGGGGGGGCCGCTAGCTCCGGATTTGAATCCTGTACACCTGAGACGAGGGTTTCTTGGAAGAAGAGCAAGAAGATAGAAAGCCTCGGTCTTCACTTTTCTCCAGTTTCTACCAACATTTTCCTCCTTCGTAGTGTGAAAAAGTGTGGGCATCAGACAGATCTAGGTTTAAAACCCAGCTCTGCCACTTACTAGCTGTGTGACCCTAGGCAAGTTAATTATGTCTCTTGGTCTCAGTTTCCTCAACTATGAAAAATGGAAAATAATATTACCTGCCTTCCAGGTTAGGAGAACTAAACACACTAATCTTTATAAAGTGCCTACCATGTAGTAGGAATAAATGGCAGCGCCTTTTCATTACCCTTCCACCTTCTAGCCCCAGTCCCTCTCTCCTGTATGACTAATTGTCCCCAGTTACTATAAGTTCAGGGACAGGTCTGAACACAGGCTGTGGGAGGAGGGAGGAGGGAGGCACCCAGGAACTATTATTTAGGGCAGATCAACAGGAATGATGATGATAATAGCATCGAATGTCTGAGGTTCAGCCTGACCTGGCTTCAAATCCCACCTCCACCGTTTACTAACTACGTGGCTTTCAGCGAGTATATTCGTTTCCTTTGGCTGTTCTAACAAATTACCACAAACTCAGTGCCTTAACACAACACAAATTCATTCTTTCACAGTTCTGGAAGAAGTCCAAAATCAGTTCACTGCACTGGCTAAATTCAAGATGTTGGCAGGGCTAGTTCCTTCTGAAGGCTCTAGGGGGAATCCATTTTCTTGTATCTTCCAGCTTCTCAGGGCCGTCTATATTCCTTGGCTTCTGGCCCCTTCCTTCATCTTCAAAGGACATCATTCCCGTCTCTGCCTCCACCGTCACATCACCCTCTCCTCTGACTCTGACCTCCTGCCTCCCTGTTTTGAGGACCCGGTGATTACATTGGGCACCTGGACAACCCAGGATGACCTCCCCATGGCAAGATCCTTACCTTAATCACATCTACAAAACCCTTTTGCCATATAAGGTGACCTTCATGATTCTGGAGCCTCAGACATGGGCATATTAGGGGGAAAAGGGGTTGGGCCACAGGCACTATTCAGCTTACCACTGCAAGTGAATTAATTTCTCTAAGACTTCTTTTCCTCACCTGTAAAAAGGAAATGATATCTACTCTGATGGTTAATCTTGTGTGTCAGTTTGGCTAAGTCACAGTACCCAGACAGTTGGTCAAATACCAGTCTAAATGTCACGGTGAAGGTATTTTTTTCAATGAGATTAACATTTAAATCAGTAGACTCTGAGTAAAGCAAATTACCCTCTGTAACGTGGGTGGGCTTCATCCAATCAGTCAAAGGCCTTAAGAGAAAAAAGACTGACATCCCCTGAGAAAGAAGCAATTCTGCCTCCAGACTGCCTTTGGACTGTAGCCCAACATCAAAACTCCCTGGGTCTCCAGTCTGCCAGCCTGTCTTGCGGACCTTGAACTTGATAGCCCCACAATCACATGAGCCAATTCCTTAAATAAATATATATATGTATATATATATGTGTACACATATGTGTATATGTACATATTTGTATATATGTACATATATACATGTACATATGTGTATATAATATAATAATATAATATTACATATATATGTGTGTGTGAATATATATATATATATATATATATATATATATATATATTCTATTGGTTCTGTTTCTCTGAAGACCGCTGACTAATATAATATACCTACCTTTAAAGCATTTGTTGTGCTGATTAAATGAGATAAAACACGCACAGTGTTTCACACAATGCCCAGCACATAAACATTAATGAACATTAACACTAAAAAAGAAAAAAAAAATGCCTCCAAATGTGAGTTATTATGATGCCGCTATGAACAGGAGGGAAAAGAAGACCTGAGACCAGCTCTAATCACTGTTTAGAAACTTCCCTACAACCTGGTATAGAAATACCTCAGGGCATTTTCTACGGTCCCCTATTTGTCCCTAAATTAGGGTTGTGCCCTCCTGGAGTTGTTTCCTACAAATAGAAGATGAGTTGAGAGCTGCGAACAAGCCACCACCTCCTTGGGATGTGGCCTACAACCTTCGTCATTGCAAATGCAGCCATGGGAACAGAGGCAAGAAGCCAACAAAAAAAGTCAGAGACGTTTGCTCACAAAGAAATGTCCCAAAGTCATGCCTCTTTGTCACAGGCTTGGGACAGGCATGCCAGCCTCGGAGATGAAAAAGACCTCCCACATAAGCGATCTGTTGTCTCGCTGACCCAGTGAATGAGACAGAAGGAGAGAAGGAGGGAAACAGGAAAAAGAAAGAAAACACAGCATCTATGTGTCAACAATGCTGTGGTTGGCAATGCTTGTGTCTCCAAGATCTACTCATAGCATCACACTACAAAACTGTTCAGAGTTATCCCACAACAACTGGCCTTAAAAGAGGAAACCTGCTCAAAGGTCAGCAGGGAAACACTTTAAGGCGTGGGCTATTCGGTTGTCATATTTTAGCAGCCACTCAAGTGTATTCACAGGAGCTCACCAAAGTCAAGCAGATGGGGCTGTTTGGGTGGTTCAGCAGCTCAGCTCTGGAAGGTACAGCACATCTCTCCTTCCGTGGGAGTTGCAGAAGCTCAAGTTCATTGAGCAACGGCTGGCAAAGGTGTCTTAAGTTCAAACACTGTGGCAATTTGCATGGTAATTTACACTGCAACCTTTTGTCGCCCTGTCATCCCAAAGAAGCTCTCCCAAGAGTTGAGGGAAAGCAGCTCAAATGTTTATAGCCTGCTTGACACACCGTGATTTCACCCTGCCTCTCGCCAGACAGAAGGGGCGGGGACAGAGAGTGTGGGTTTTATTGTGGCGGCTGGCGTTCTTTGACATTCTTCAGTGGAGAGGTTGGAAGAAAGAGGGGGTAAAGTCATCATTTGGTTGCATTGCAAGAAAACCTAATATCGGAAACTATTTGTGATTAGCTGAAAGTTAACCTTTAAAGTAGTAATAAAAATGATTTCTTCCATTGGTGTAATGCTCTTCACTTTTCAAAATATAGAGGGTGCCAAAAAAAATGTATGCACATATACATTTTAAGAAAGGAAAAAACTGCATTGCTATATACCAATAACAAAAGATGAATACAAGTTACATTTGACTTCTGCAATCACAAGAGGTGCTCAAAGTGGTTCCCATCAGCGTCCAGACACTTCTGATTATGGCGAACCACTGCTTGAGCAACGTTGACCAAAGTGTTAACATCGCTTAAAATATGTATACATTTTTTTGGCACCCTCTGTATATTTTCATTTATTACCTCTAGTAGGGAAAGAAAGTTCTATATTAGAAGTGATATGGACTAAATATTTGTGCTCCCTCCAACTTCATATGTTGAAGCCCTATCCTCCAATGTTATGATATTTAGATGTGGGGCTTTTGGGAGGTGATTCAGTTTAGATGAAGGCATGAGGATGGGGTCCTTATGATGGGATTATTGCCCTTATAAGAAGAGACCAGAGAGTGCTTGCAATCTCGCTATCTAGCTAGCTAGCTATCTCTATTTCTATCTATCTCTCTATCTATCTCTATCTCCATCATGTGAAGATACAACAAGAAGCCAACCCCCCGCAAGCCAGGAACAGAACCCTCACCAAGAGCCTGACCATCCTGGTACCCTGATACTGGACTTCCAGCCTCCAGAATTGTGAGAAATAAATGTCTGCGTTTAAGCCACCCAGTCTGTAGTAGCTGAAATGCCCACTGGTGCCAAACTCCAATTTGAACACATCCAATTGTTTTATTTAGCCCAAATAAGCATGTTTTTGGCCATTTAGAGCTTGCCTGCTTTGCATACCCAACATCTGCTAGCCATAGCTAAGATAAGCCTGGGATCTATGAAGATCCACAGCCACTGCTGCACTGTGGAGCAAATAGGTATCTAACCCACCTCTCCCCATCTTCCCTCCCTGGGAGCTCCCTTGCCCCCCTCCCTTTCGGAGTAGTGGCCCCATGGCATAGCCTCTGGACAGTCTCATACTGGGAGGCACATCCCCTACAAGCAAACCTTCAAGGAATCACCCAAATAAACCCTGAGTGTGCTACTGCCACCTCGTGGCCATATCTTTTTCCTTGCTCAGCCCCCAAATCCCTCAGACGCTACAATGACCATCTCAAGAGTGAAAAGTCAATACAGGTATGGCTTAAACCCACAATGATATGAGTCTAAGAAGCAGCAAATTCTCAGAGTCCAACAGGCAGCAGAGGCGAGGCTCAGAGAACCATTCCATGTCCACATCCTTAGCAGTGACAGGACCACGGGAGGCTCCAACCTCCCCCTAAAGGCAGTTGGTCAATGCCAGGCCAAATGTCAGCCAAGTAGAGAATTGTGCAAGGAGGGGAAGCAAAGAAAATGTCACGTACCATGATTGGAGGAAGGTGAGGCTCACACTTTCCCTCAGAGGTACAGTGGCTACAGCCAAGGCTAGGGCAGAGCAGGGGCCTGAGATCTGTATCACTGCCAGGTATTGCTTCACGTCAGGCACTTAGAGTTTCTGGGAGGGCAGGATGCTCCTGTTGCTGCTGCTGCTGGTGATGATAGTGATGAGAATAATGATGATGGTGGTGATGGCGGTGATGGTAGGGATGATGATGGTAGGGATGATGATGATGCTGTCATGATGCTGACGCTCATGGTGAAGATGACAACAGCAATAATGGTGATGGTGATGATCATGAAGACGATAACATTAGCTAACATGTATTAAGCACTTAGTATATACCAGGCATTGTGTTAAGTACTTAACACGTATTATTTAATTTAATCCAGACAGCAGATTATTTTCCCCAAACTTCACATATGACTAAACTAAGTCTCAGAGAGGTTAAGAAACTTGTCCAAAGAAATTTGGGGATCAGAATTCAATCCGAGGCAGCACTCCCCAATTCCACACTCTTGCTCCATGGCCCCATGACAGAAAAGGCAAAATTTGTTCCATGCCCCATTTTGAACGTTTCTAAAACCACACAATCTCCTAGGAAACAAAAAGAAACTTTGTACATGCAACACATAAAGGTGCTTCTAATATCAAAGTGGCTTAAAGCACAGAGGCTGTATCTCTGTGACCCCTGAACATCTATGTGCAAAATGAAAACTTCAGCCATCTGTGCTGACATACACCTTCTTGGAAGGTAGGGCTGCTGCTTCTACTCTGTGGACACCATCCCCCAGAATAGGGCTGTATAAAGAGCATGGCATCATTGCATATCGAAAAGGAGAATTAGGAATTAATCCACCCAGGAGTAACAAGCTAAAAAACATGCATTTTGAAAAGGCACACACAGCCAGTGACAGCATCAATCAACCTGTCAGAAATATAAGCAGATAGAAAGTTCTAGCTTTCTATTAATGGCAAGGTACTTTGTTTTACTTTCAAATGCCTCAAGAAACATCCTGCTCAGGGTGGGTGGCAAGCTATGTTTCACATCCTACGGGAAACTGTCATGAAAGACACGTGTGGCTTCACAGAGTGGTTCCCAGTAGCAGCCAAGAAAGAACACAAAGGCCAAAAAACCCAGCTCTGAACCACTGCTGCTCAGAGGTTTGTGCCTCTTTCTGTGTTCTAGGAAGATAAAAGGAAAGGCCTTTTTATTAAGAGCCCAGTGCAATAACAGGAAGTTAACATAAACCTGCACTGTAATTTAAGGCACGGTTCTATTCATTCTCATCATCACCCAATCATTTCCTTTTGTCTATATCTTGTCTCCTCAACTAGATTAGAAGGTCCTCACAGCCAGGGATTATAGACTCATTGCTCTAATTTCCCGTAGCAACCAGTGCAAAGGTAAAAGAGCATGGCCACCCATCGTTCTAGCAATGAAAATCAATCTTCTGCCTACATGGGAGACTCCTTGATTTACTTGGAACCAAAGCTTATCATTATTGAAGCTATCCATTTTTCCAGTAATAGTGAGCAGATAACTGCAAACTGAGTCATAACTTCTCTTAGCGACAATCTCATGATTGGGAGTTCTGCTGCTCATCAAGAACTCAACTTCAAATTAATCATAAATATGACTACAATCATTTAAACAGAAACCACAATCATTTAAAGGAGTAAAATTATGCTCCAAGTAGGAGGACTTTAGAACTTGAAAGGACAGGTGCTTTAGTCAGCATCTTTCACTCCACACAAGCAGAAGTAGAGGCCCTGGGAAGGTAAGCCATTCAAAGCCACCCAAGGAGTGAGGGCAGAACCGGGACTTGACCTCCACCCTGTGGGGTTCTCTCCGTGACACCCTACTGCGCCCCTTTGGCAGTCTCAGAAAATTGGCATGAAAATATCATCTTCTTTCATTTTATAGGCGGTCCCAAAATACCCATTTCCAAACTCCAACTCTACTGGGTCATCATCAAAATTCCCCAAAGTGGTATTCCTAACATTCTCCCCACCAAATGTTCACAGATGCTGTGCTGGAAACTTGCCCATGTTCTTTTAACCTTCACTCCTGCCCCTCTGTGCTGAATTATGAAGGAGCTGGGACCCTACAAACTGCATTTCCCAGACCCTCTTGCTAGTGAGTTTCCACTTAGATTCTGCAATGTGATGGAATGGCAGGTGATTCAAAGATGGGAGTGTGTATTAATTTTCTATTGCTGCCATGACAACGTACCACAAACTGAGTGGTTTAAAACCACACTCATTTATTATTTCACAGTTCTGGTCAGAAGTCCAGTGGGCTCAGCCAGTTTCTCTGCTTTGGGTCTCACAAGGCCACGATCAAGGTGCTGGTTGGCCTGGGCTATTCTCTGGTGGCTCTGCAGGAGAAGCTACATCCAGCCTCATCCAGGTTGTTGGCAGAATTCAGTTTCGTGAGGTTGTAGGACCAAGATCCCTGAGGTTTCCTTGCTGCCTTGTCAGCCGGTGGTCATTCTCAGCTTCTAGAGGCTGCCCAAATCCCTTGGCCGATGGCCCCTTTCATCTTCAAAGCCAGCAATGGCACGTTGAATCCTCTCATGCTCCAAATTTCTCTGGCTTCCTCTTCTTCTTTGTAATTACATTGACAATTTCTCTTTCACCACGTAACATGACATATTCTCATGCCTGATGTCAGGTGGCAGAGATCATGGAGACCAGAATTTGGCCTGTCACGGAGGGGACACCCCTCCAGGAGAGAGCTCCAGTGTGCTTCCACAGATTCAACGCCCACAGCTCAAGCCACTTCCTGTGTCCCAGGGCTAGGGCTTAGCACCTCCCCAGTAGCCGCACCGCTTGCTCTATGCATCCTACCACGCTTCCTCTTGCTCGTCTCAGCAAACGGTGTGTTACCCCCAGAATTACAAAAAAACAAGTATGTCCCAGTTTCTGGGAACACCATGTCTACCCTTTGGGAGTGCAGCTACTTCCTACAATTGCCAATCTTCAAGTCACAATACCTCTTTGGCTCTTTCAGCTCTCCCAACACTTTTAAACTAGAGCTCTATAGCCAATCCTCTCTAAATTACCTAGCTTGTTTTGATTTTCCTGAGTAGGCTCTGACTGGTTGGGTACACATGACAAAAGTGTCCCATCGTCTTGGGAAATACCAGGTCAACCAAAGTTAAGCAGTTTTCCTTCCTGCAGGACCCCTCAGAGCACTGAATATATTAATGAGCGTTGGGAATACCCAAGAAGGGGAACTAGCATGTAGCATCACTGTTTCCCATTTTTGTCAAGGTACCCTTGTTCCACAGAGCATCTTGGGGACCTAGAGCTTGTGATGCTGTAAGAAACACGTCATAATTGAAATTCTCTCAAGTTACCATGTTAGCTCTAATCAGCACTAAATATTTGATTAACAAAAATTGTACCTTTATTTTTAGAATTTAAAATAGCATTTAAGAGTTGATTTTGATGGCTAAGTTAAGTTTGTTTTCTCAGTGTCCTACAGCCACCTTTCCTCTAGGCATCGAAAGCCATTCCAAAATGTAAGTGAAAACATCATTCTCAAAATTGGCCATTAGTGAAGGGGTTTAAGGAGGTAAACACCAGGTTTTCTTCCAGCTCTCACCCTTAGAAGTCTTAACTGTGAATGTGTGTAAAGTAAGCGTCGTTTACTCCTTCTGCTTGCTTCTCCTGGCCTTGTTTTTCTCCTCCTCCCTCTCCCCACCCTTTCGCTGCTTGCCTACCCTCCCTTTCTCACCCAGAGGACAGCAAGGGACATGATGTCAAGGGCAACCCCCAATGAGAAATAGACTAAGAAGGAGTCACAAAAGGCCCCACAACAGAACAAGGGTTAAGTAATCTACTCCCCTCTTGATGAATTCTTCTATAGTCATTAAAAATGATAATTACAATGACTTTGCAGCAACATGGGGAAAATGCTTATGATATAATTAACGCTAAGTGGAAAATGCAGATCACAAAATGATAGCTATACTATGATTACTACAATTTAAATTACATGTTCATGGGGACAAAAACTGGAAGGCAACATGGAAAAAATAAAAATAGTTTAATTTGTCAGGTACAGTGGTACCATGGGTGAATTTTTTCTCTTTATGTTCCGCTAATGGTTCTGTAATGCCAAGCAAATTTTGAAAAACTAAAATAAGAAACAGACTTAAGAATGTGTGGAAGTGGGAGAGGATAGGCCATTGTTCTCGTATGCCTGAGGGTGAAAAAGTAGGATGTATAGAAAAGGATAGAACAGTCAACCTGTTTTTTATATCAAAATGCAACTTGTTTTCTTGCTGCCTAAAAATCAGAGCATCGCGCTTCTAAGCAACCAACCAGGCCCTGCTTGCTAAGGCCAACTTTATGTTACTAAGGGTTTGGGGCTCTAGCCTACAGGGTGAGTCCATTCTCCCTAATTGGGCCATGAGGCCTCCCTAATTGGGCCTAATTGGGTCATGGTGGCAGCAAAACAGGAAGAAATAGGGCTTTCTGCAGGGGATGGGTGGAACTTGAGAGAACTGGGAAGAAGGAGTGCAGGAAGAACCCTGAATCAGGCCCATTCACCCGAGGTCCCATCCCAGAAGGCTGTCTGAGAGGATCTGTAGTCCAGAGATACCAAGGGACGGACTACACCAGCCATGGGCCCAGAGGACATCACCAACCAACCACCCCAACTTTGTATTGGGGAACACCTGTACCCCTGTCCTCAGAGTGCCCCCCTCCAGTAGTCTAGCTGTGGCATGGGTACCACAGTGCCCTGCCTGAGCCTCGGGTCTGAGGACCTGTGGACTAGCAAGATGATGGAGGGGCTCCTGGGGCCACATGGACATGTAGAATATTCAGAGCTGGTCAGACGTAGCCCAGGCTGGACAAGGTAAAGGAAAAAGGACAGTTGGGAGCACTTCGAGTAGATGAAGCAAGCTTAACCTTGACACTGAGCAGAGCTCCCCTGTTTACACTTTGGCAAATAAGACCTCCTGGAGGAACACGGCCGGGAATTCATCCTGGGAAACAGGACTGTGGGGTGCTCAGAAATCTGGCAGTATGAAGGGAAGGAAAGGGAGAAGGGCTTATTCAAGGCCAGTGGGAGCCTGGCCAAAAGCAGGCAGGCCCTAGGAGGAAGAATGATGTGACAGCCAGCCAAGCACGAGCTGGAGAGACACTGGAGCAACCAGGCACCATTAGGGTCTAGGAGAGAAGCTGAGGGATGGGACAGGCTCAGTGCCCAGACCACTGTCTGGGCCGTGTTCTCTTGTGCCCACCCACTGCCTGCAACAGAGGCACCGCTCTGAGCTACGAGCAATCTCAGAGTTCAAAAAAGTGAGTCATGAAAGTAGTGTACGCAGGCATGTGGCAGGCTGAATAATGACCTCCCAAATGTGTCCTCCTCCTAATCCCCAGAACCTGTGAATGTGCCATCTTATATGGTAAAAGGGACTTTGTAGATATGATAATCTCGGTTATCCTAGATTATCTAGTGGGCCCAATGTAATCATGGGTGTCCTTATAAGAGCGAGGCAGGAGGGTCAGAGTCACAGGAAATGTGACAGCAGAAGCAGAAGTTAAAGGGATGCAAGGCCACAAGCCTAAGAGTGCAGGCAGCTTCTAGAAGCTGGAAAAGGCAAGGAAACCGGTTCTCCCCTAGCGCCTACAGAAGGAATACAACCCTGCCAGTATATTGATTTTTAGCCCAATAAAACTGATTTTAGACTTCAGACCTGCAGAGCTTTAAGATAATAAATGTGTATTGTGTTAAGCCACCACGTTTGCAGTTGTTACAGCAGCAACAGGAAACTAATACACAGCAGTTAAAACCCAAAGCCCCAGAAAAGCAGCAAGTACAGATCTATAAACTCCAGCTGCTGCTGCTCCTGGGTAGAAAGGCACTCAATAGTGTTAGATAATAATTTACACAAAGCAGCATGTACTACTGAGTAATGGGAGAAAGACTTCCAGGAAGCACTCAGCTTGTCAGGCATTCATTCCTGCCGAATACAAGTTAAAATGTATTGAGTATTTAGTAAACACCCAACCTTGCAGTATGTGCCTGATATATTCTACCTCGTGGAATTCTCAGAACAACTCCATGATGCAGACACAATTGGTGTCAGCATTTTACAGATGTGGAAACTGAGGCTCAGTTAGTTGAGATTATATATCCAAGCAGGGAAGCTGGGATTTGAACCTGGGCAACCTGAGTCCAGAGCCTGAGCTCTGAACCTCTGTATAAAAGGACAAGAGCATCATCTCCATTATCTGCCACATACAGTGAGAACAGGTAATTTGTATCCTGTGTGGAGAGTAGCCCTCCTGAATTAACTACCTGGGGATGTCCATGCAGCAGCCATTGGGCACAGAAAGAACTGGCGTTCTAAAACTCCAAACCACAAACTCCGTAAAACTTTGACAAGACAGTCTCTGGGCTTTGAAGACTAACCTTAATGATCTAAATGTCCAAGAATATAAGGGATTGATTGACTAAATCATGGTTCATCAATACAACAAAACACTAGGCAGCTTTTTAAAACGATGATGTAAATGATGTAGATCTATACTTATTGACATGGAGAGATGTTCCTCATACATCATTATGTCTAAAAAGCTGGTCACTAAACAGTATACACAGCATGAACCAACATACACAGAGAGAAAAGGCTGGGAAATACATATACAAAAAAGCATTGGCAGTGTTTATCTCCGAAGCATAAGAATACAGGTGATTTAATTTTTTCTTCTGGCTTACCTTTTTTGTAAATTTTCCACAATAAAAAGAAATCGCTGGGATAATGTTTAAAGCTGGGGAAACTGAACTTTAGTAATTATAAGCAAGGATATGGATGTTTAATGATAAAAAATGTTGTAAAGTACCTAATGCCTAGCAGACCAAATGCAAATAAATTTATATAAATGTAATCCTCATTACCACCCAGTAAGGTAAGGACTGCGGTCATCATTGTTTCAGATTTTTTAAACTGAGGCTCAGAGAGATTAATTTTCCCCCAAGCTCATCCAAACCGAAGGCATTAGGCTGGGGTTTAACCCAGATCTGTCCAGCGCCAAAGTGGACCCTCTCTCCACTATGTGACTCTGTCATCTTCTAACTCCAGTACCATGAAGGTTCCAGGTGAGCTGGCATGCAGAAGGAATCAAAGTGGATCAGAAGATGTTGAGGAGAAAAAGGAGAAGATTAGTTAGGAGGACAAGAGTGCCCCCCCACACCCTCCGCCGCTGGAGCAGGGGCTCTCAACCTCGGCACTACCGGCATTTGGGACATAGAAATTCTTTGTTGTAGGAGGAGGTGGGAGCGGCCTGTGCACTACAGGATGGCCAGCAGCACCCCTGGCCTCTACCCACTGAAGGTAGCAGCACCCTCCTAGTTGTGACAACAAAAACGTCTCCAACATTGACAAATAGCCTCTGGAGGGCCACATCCCCCTTGGTTAAGAACCACTGCCCGGGAGAATTGCTACCACCAGAATGACATGGGGGTGATCCTGGAAAATTGGTTGTATTTTACAGTATGTATTCATGTTCCAGCCAACCCCACAGTTCACTCCACTCATCTGTCCTTCTCAACTAACCCTTTAGTCCTTATATGCTGAGACATTGTTAAAGGCAAATATCCTCATTGGTGAGCCCCAAGTGACATTTGTGGCTATTATTCTGATTTCCAGACAGGACAGAAAGTTCAGTTGGACCCCTTCAAGAATGGTCCCACAATGGGCCTTCTGCCACCCTTTTGTGAGGGTTCTTCCACACCCCTGCATTCCCTGAATTAAAAGTTAAGGAAGCTGTTTTTTTCTTGTAAATACCAAGCTGTGCAGTCATTACAAGCTTACTTGGAGATAATCAGGCCTGACACTTGCTGTATGCTCAGGGTTTATTGGAGACCACCTACAAAGTTGACTCAACACAAAATGACACAACTAAGTAATCTAATCCCAAAATGTAGATTTCCTTCCAACAAATTGCACACAAGTGGTCTCCTGCTGGTTTAACTGTGGCCTGGAAAGGCAAGCCCAACTGCATCGTGGCAAGTATGTTAGTACAAAGCATCCAAACCATAAACAGAATGCAAATGCCATGTCTGGCACCATAAATACCGTGTTTCCCTGAAAATAAGACCAGGTCTTATATTAAGGTTTGCTCTAAAAGACGCATTAGGGCTTATGTTCAGGGGATACCATCCTGAAAAATCATGCTAGGGCTTATTTTCCGGTTAGGTCTTATTTTCAGGAAAACACGGTATTGAGTGTCTCAGAGAGAAATGAATGCCTTTTATAGTGAATTAAAATATGATTAAAAGATGCCGTAGAATACACCACCTTTGTCCTAACTTATTTCCCTTTTGAATCAAAGACGAAAAATAGAACAAAAAGATGAAGAAATTAGGTATTTTTCCCTTTGCATCAAACACGCTTGCAAACTGTTTCCTGCAGGACCATATGTTCTCGGATGAACCAAAATATGAGGGAACCAGCACCCTGACTTTATCACCACTCGGCAAATGCATATCTACAGCTTCAAAACACACAGCCCTCGGCCTCCAATAGAAGGGCATTAAGTTCACCCCACAATGCCCTCCTAAAAATATTAGATCTGTAATTTTAAAAAATTGATGCAAACTAAGATTTTTTTTAAAATCTCAGAAGGTGGAGTTTGACCATAAATTCAAGGTGAGCCAGCAATTTGCCAAGGTTACCTAAAAGATTGATACTCTCTTAGGATGCATTAATAGAGTATACCACTTAGGATAAAGGAGGTGATAGTCTTAGGGTCAGGTGATCTGACCATATGTGGAGAAGAGGTGTTCTCAGGTGGACATTGGTGGTGTTTGGCCCCTCAGCATCCATTCAACTCTTCAGGTAGTAACACACCACAGTGTGGTGCCTGCTTTGAGTAGTAAAATCTGACCCAGGTGCTTAATGTGGGACACACAGCTCAGATGTCTACCAACCCATGCCTGACTCGCATCCTGACCCACCCATCAGCATGAAGGCAGGGACTGTGCGTTATCCCTCTTCTGTCTCCCCCCGCAGCACTGAAAAGTATGTTAGGCACCTCGTGAGTACTTGACAAATGCCTGCTGGATTTTCAGAGAAATCCTTGCTGAAGCTATATCTCTACATGAAGAAGCCAAGCAGGAAAAAAATAAGTATGCCATTTAAATCAGAGATTTTCAAACTGTGAGTCACAACCCATTAATAGTTTGTTAAAGTGTTTAGTAAGTCCATAGCTAGTATATTTTTTTTAACGAAAAAGAAGAGAAATCTTCAGGGTGCCCCTCTCCTACGTTGTAGAACTCCCTTGGCAACCCTTGAAATCCAACTCTCCACCTACTTTCTACTGCACCCCTGCACAGCTGAATGTAGCTAGAGAAAAATCACACAGCCAACACCCATTAGTCTCAATGTAATTGATTTCCATCGCCTCGGTGGTCTGGCCATGATACTTCATCCCCTCATCCACTCCCCCTCTCCCCCTCCTAGACGACCATTCTCTCTCCTCGGCCTCTAGCACTTCCTCCCATCCCCACTCTCAGCTGCTAACCTTGCTTCCTACCTCACTGAGAAAATAGAAGCACTCAGAAAAAAACTACCACAGTCTCCACATCCACTTCTACCCACCCACCAGCATCTGCTCCCATAAACTCAGCCTTCCCCCTCTTACTGTGGATGAACCATTCTTGTTCCTACAGAAAGCCGGCCTCTGTACTTGTACCATGGCTCCCACTCAAGCACATGGCTCCAACAACCCTCCCCTCTCTCTCCTATATCATCAAAACTTCCCTTATCTCCTAGATTATCCCCAGTGACATGTTATTTCCACCCTTCTTAAAAAAAAAAAATCTTTCCTCACTTACTTTTCCCTCTAATTACCACATCATTCTCGGTGCCCCTCTATAATGAAACTTGTCAAAATTGTCCCGTGCTCCTTTACCAAATTATCTCCTCTTGTTCTCTTTTATACCCCCTCCAATGGGATGATGACCCCCACCACTCCATGAAAACTGCTCTTGTGGAAGTCACCAGTAACGTCCATGCGGCTAAACCCAACTGTCAATGCCCAGGACAGTATCGCTGGACATGGCTGCTCCCTTCCTCCTCCTTAGAACACTTTGCTCACATGGTTTTCGGGCCACCACACACTTCCAGTTTTCCGCCTACTTCATGGCCATTCCTTCTCATTCTCCTCCACATACTCCTCCTGATGTCCCCAACCTCCTCCTACTGGAGGGTGCAGGGCTCACCATGTAGGTTTCTTCTCTCCATGCCCCACTCCCCCAGTGATTCATTCAGTCCCAGCAGATCTCAATTACCCACTGATGATTCCTAGATTTTTGTCTCCAGTAGAAGCTCTCTCTGAACTCCAGACTCCTAGCTCCCAATGTCAAGTCTCCACTTGGATGTCACATAGACATAACCTCTACTGATATCCTGATACGCTCCAATCCCAAAATCAGCCGACAGCTCAGCCCTTCCAGCTGCTCAGGCCAGAGCCTACAGGGGCACCCTTTATTCCCTTTCTTTCATGTTCTGAATCTATTTCAAAATATACCCAGGATCCAACAGCTCCTCAGCACTTTCAGCAATACCCCATACTCCAGGCAACATCACATCTTATTTTATCTTGCTCCCTTACCGTCTCTCCCTAACACAGCCATCAGAGGGAGTCTATTAAAACGTGGCAGATCTCATCACTCTGCTCAAAACCCTCCTGTGGCTCCCAGCTCACTCACTGCTGCCTGAAGACACAGACTTAGCAGGAGTCATCTAAGACTCATCAGTTCTGCCCCCTCCTGCATGAGGGTTACAGAGATGCCACTTATTCATAGCTCATTGAATAGATGTCATTGATAGGGACAATCTGTTTATTAGGAACGGTTATAGCTAGCTAATCATTTCATTCATAAGCGACCAACTAACCCTCCTCCTGGAATCCTTTTGACTAATTCAAGTCAGGTGTGATCCCATGACCTCCAGATGAGCAGTGGGGTATCCAATTTGCCACCCCCGGAGCCACCCATCCCTCTGGCTTTGGAGTCTAAATGTTCCATGATATTCCCTTCCCTGACAAATCTCCAGTCACCCAACTCCATGCAGGTGCATACCTCATACCTGTAGCTGCAGCAGCTCCTGCTGATATCGGTACAGCTGTTTCTTTTGATGAGTTTCTTTGGTGCACTGACATATCTGGAAGAAAAAAAAGAGAGGGAGCATATTGAATTTCAGGAGATGAACCAGCTGGCTTAAGACAGAGGAGAAAGGAAAAGATGACATTGTCAATGGGACCCTTTTCATGAGAATATAGTTCCAGAAATCCAAGTCTATACACAGTGTTGCACAGTGTTAATCTTGCCCCAAAGATATGGATTAAGGAGATCTGCCTTTACAGATGCATGCTTTTTGAATATCCCTCCAAGTTTGGAATGTAGACTGCTCAGGAGCTCAGAATCTGAACAGTATCACTGTTACCCACTCTGGTTTCAAATTCACTTTGCTTTCTTTCTTGTTGTAGTTTTTATTTTTTCCACGTGCGGAGATTAGTTAAGCGGCCTCAACATACTCTTACTTAACAGCATCAGTTGTGACTGCTTGAGGACTCAGTTAGCTAAATTGGCACCGGGACCAACATGTGACTTTTTGACCTTATAATTGCAAATATGGAGCTGTTTGTTTTTTCAGAAGTGTCTAAAACATGTGGGACAGGTATAAAGTTTCCACATAAGCCAACCTCTTTGGTTTGTTTTGATCTAAACAAACTGCTTCCCACAGCTGGGCCAAGAATATTCCTTCCAGTCCCATCTTTTTTAACGGTCCAAGCTTGGAGAGTTCCAAGATGGAATTTTGCCATGTCTCATACGTGGCAAAATCTTAAACCAACACTTCTCAGTGCCAGAAGAATAGCAACCTAGCCCAGGAAGAAATCCAAGCTGCATTTCTATTAAACAAGATTAGTAACATGGTAGAAAAGAAGAGACCATTTTGTTAATGATCAAAGATAGAGGCTTCAGCCAATTAAAGGTTTGAAACAAATGCAGATAGAATCCCTCACTGGAGCTAATCATTACAGCAAATGACATTTGAAATCTTTTTTTTTTTCTCCTAACTATAGGAATTGAAAGTTAAAACAAGTTGCCAGGGGGACAGCCGGTTAGCTCAGTTGGTTAGAGCACAGTCCCCCTAACTACAAAGTTGCCTGTTCAATCACCACATGGGCCACTGTGAGCTGCACCCTCCACAAGTAGATCAAAAACAATTACTTGACTTGGAGCTAATGGGTCCTGGAAAAACACACTTAAAAAACAAAAAAACACCAAGTTGCCAGCATAGCATTTAATCTGAGTTCAAAATGTGCTTGCTCTAAATTGCAGAGCCTTGAACTAAAATGGGACAATACCTCCCTCTGCCCAAATTGGCAAAACAGAATTTGCGGGAAACTCCCTAATCTAATGTTTGCTGGCAACAAAACCTGAGTCCTGGCAAAGCTACAAGAAAGGGAATCGGGGACTAAAATAAAGCAGCACACTCCAGATAACCAACCTCAGTTCTCGTTCTGTGTCATCTAATCCGTTGTCCAGTTGGCCCAGTTCATTAACAAAAGCTAACCAAGAGACTAAGTCCTCTGTGAGCCAGTTAACTCTGCTCCAGTTTTCAGTCCAAGATGGGACCCCTCTCTTGGTCATCCATCTTAAAACACAAGCCCCTTTCTCTCCATGGAGCAACCAGCCCATGAAGGAGGAAGAAGAGGAGGGGGAAATTTTTCCACCTTTGCTAAAATAGTTCAAATGTTTTCACTATTGATTGGAAACTTGGCATCATTAAAGAGTGGAAAAAGAGAATGCTACTGATATTCCTAGATTGGTGAATAAAATATGGAGTGAATATCCCATCTAAAAGAGGTCCCATTCTTCATATTTTAATGTAATAGTTACGTATTTTGTACCTAACAATTATGTTCAACATCATAATTATAAACCCTTGCATTTTTATAGAACTTTACAATTTATAAAACACTCATGCATTTTAATATTTTTTAATCCTATTAAATGGTAAGGCAGACATCATTACTCTGCCTTACAGATTAAAAAAACAAAGAAAAAAACTGAAGCTCAAAGAGATCAAGTCATTTTCCCAAAGTCGTGCTGTTAAACAACAGAAACACCCAGGTCCAATCCCAGGTACTTACCTTTATACACCCTATTGCCTAGAAGAGTGAATTTTGATATCTATCCCTGAAGAAATACCAAAAAGTTCAAAGTTGCAACTCTGATCAATCTCATGTGTGCAAAGAAATGAAAGGAGAAGGAATATGAATTTTTCCCTCCCTGTCCCTACCCCCAGTCCAACCAAGCACAGCTGTGTCCATATGACCAGAAGAACTAAAGAGTCCACTATACTGGTCTTCTCACCAGCCACTTACGGATCAGGGACCCAAGAACTAAATAATTGTTGCTACCCTCCTCCCTCACTTCTCTGCCATGTATACTCCCTAAAGTAGAATAGAAGCCCCTGGAGGGCAGGGACTGGGTCGTACTCACCTTGTGATGGTCTGCTGTGCCTAGTAGAGTTCATTTCACTCACCTACTGCTTATTAAATATCCACTCCTTATCAATCTGGAAAAGTAAGAGTTTATGCCGGGGTAAGGCAAAGAGCATGGCGTGGACCACTTTGCTTCCTCACTAATCACCATCCACTACATTCCTAGGCTGCTCTAACAGGACATGAGAGACGGCACCTCAAGGCCAAAGGGACAAAGATGGTAGTCTATGTCAAAGCACAGCCTCTAAGTTTTGAAACTCCCTATTATTTTCAATCTATAGGATTTTATACATGGAATACCATTTGCTGCTGAACACAATAGTATACAAAGAGAATAAGTCTTAGAATCACTCCAGGGGGCAAATTAAAGGATGTTGCTCATCTCCAAGGCAGTTCTATGACTTAGACCAGCGTAGCACATGTTCAGAACACAGAAAGATTATGGGTGGAAAGAGCACATAAGTAGGTATAAGCTGCAGAGCAGAATTAGGTTGAATAAGAAATATTAGGAGAGGCCACCAATTAAAGTAGGAATGGGAAATATGTGGCACCAGGCAGGCTCTTCTTTGCCCTGTCCATAGCAGACGTCATCGATGGACCCAGCACCCTTCAAACCAGCCAGGGATTCTGACTGACCCTCCTAGATACCACATTTCAAGTGGCCACCATCGTGCCATTGGAATCATCAAGCAAGATGTCACCTATTTGCCATCTTTGGGTTTAAAAGCATTTCCTCTTGCTAGAAACCAGCATTTTAGGCCTAAATCGTGGTGCTTCCTCATGCTCCTCTGATTCCAAGCTTCCTGATATTCGATTAGCAATCCAATTATGATCTCTTGCATTCTTGGCCTCAACTCTTGGCTGCCATCTGCCCCTTCCCCAACATCAGGCCCCCACTCCCTTCGTCAGACCCTGGTCTCTCACCAGGGATTCTGAGCTTGGCCTCGTGACTTGCCCCAGCTCCTGATTTCTATTCTACCTAGCAGTCTTCTTGTCATTCTTCCCGCTGACTCAGAGTGAACTGTCCACTACTGGGACTCAGCAGAAAGTCCCCTGACCAAGTCAAGTTTCCCTTCCATGGCTGCAGAACAGCACAAGGTCACTGAAAAACTGAGACAGGCACGGTAGAAGTGGGAAACTTCCAGACTAATCAAGAAGAAAGGGAGAAGCTAGCTAATGGTTCACAAAATCTCCTTCAGCCATGGAGTTTATCTGAAGGTTGAGCCCTATCTTGAGCCCTTCAGAGAAAGTGAAAGATTCCAGTCCTGCCTTTTTCTGCTTTATGGTCAAGTTTCTGCCTTCAAGGTAAAGAGCAGATGTTTCCTAAGCTCCCAGGGATTTAGCGGCCTTGTTCACACCTTCAGCAGACAGGTCATTGCAGGTTTAATTTATACGGCTCTATGTCACTGGTGGGACAAGTCTTGCTCCATTTTAAGTCACAAAATGGCTGTGCAAAAGAAACCCAGGCTAGCTTCCCCAGGCTGGCTCTGCATCTCTGCCTGCTTACTTCCTTACCTGCACCTTCCATTACATTTCACATACTCTAAATCCAAACAATATAGTCAATTTCAGATTTTCAACATGCTGCCAAGAGAGGCTCCATGGCACAGCGGGGAGAACCTCCATGGGGAAGCCAGCATTCTGGGTACAAAATCCAGTTCTGCCAACAACTCACCAGCCAAATCAGTTCCCCTCTCTGAGCCTCAGTTTATTCATCTGTAAACTGAAGGGTAGTTGAACTTAATGATTTATAAGATTCCCTTCAAGCTCTGACATTCTATTAAACTCGAGTTTATTTGTGAAGGGAGGCTTTCGACCTCTGCTCAGGTTGTACCACACAAACTTCCCACAATGCCCCTCTGCTACTCCCCCACTATTTAGGCTTAACCAACAAAGGGAGAATCATTCCCAGCTGCTGGCAGCCTAATCCAGCTGCCATGTGGGGAGTTTTGTTATGCCGATTTCACAGTGGGTCATGTCAAGTCAACTTGTATTTCTTAAGTGCCTCTGACAAGCCCAGAAAGAGAGTGGAGCCCTGTGGGGCCTCAGTGACTTTATCTGTGAAATGAAAGGCTTACACTCACTGGACTTCTAAGGTGCCTCCCAGCTCTGAAGACCTAAAACTCAGAATTCCACTGGGGGAAGGGAGGCTACACCCTAGGATTGCCAGCTGCCAGCCCCACCCCGACATGGCTCAGGTCCAGCTCCTTTCAAGCTAATGTACCTGGAGCCACAGGTGGGTAGAATAATCCCAAATCCAGCTATAACCCATTCAGAGACTAGGGAGTGAGTGAGTGTGTGTGTGTGTGTGTGTGTGTGTGTGTGTGTGTGTGTGACAAATGCAGTCATATCTCCAACACTTCCCCACGGCTGAGTCTCTGAGCCACTTCCTCATAAGTGGGGAAGAGGCAGATGCTCATCTAGATGATGTGATTTGAAGAAAGTCCCACACACCCCACAAAATATCTCTCTCACAGACCTGCCTGAAACCCTTATCACAGAGGTTCAGATTCTTTGCATTCAAGCATCTTGCTTCCAGAAGTTTCCTGTTAAATGCAAACATGCACAGAACAATATCCTGTACTCAGCCTTGGACTTCTTTTCCCAGTGCCACCCTCTCACCGCTAACATTTGCCAGCTCCCGTTGCCACTCCCCAGCCCTGCAAAAATATCTGACAAACACAAAAAGAACTTCCCCCACCAAGCGAGAGGCCAAAAAACCAAATTTGCGAAGGAAAAACTATATAGGAATGAGGAGTAAACAGGCATACTGTCTGACTTCCACCCTGATTTATTTCATGTCCTCAGCAGCTAGCAAAAGAAATGGGATTGGAGGACTTAATTAGAGAAGAAGAGAAGGATAAGGGATAATGTAACTGTGATATTCAAACCCACTGTGTTATTAGGGTTTCTAAGGAGTAAAAGTTCTCACTTTTGAGAGAGAGTTGTAAAGCCCCACCACTGTTTGACTTGGCTACATGTATCTCTTCTTAAATTACTGCACATGTTTATTATTTAAATTCAAATGAATAAAAATTAATATTGAGTGGAGAAATTTTGAGGGATAAGTGAGGATACACAGATGCAAACCACAGATACACAGAAATAGGATTCACTCTCCCCATGAAGGCCAGAAGGAAAAATGGCTTTGCCCTCCATCAAGTAGGATTTAGGCCATATGGAAGACTTTCCTGAAGAGGGACTTGTTAAATCTGAAAGAGGGAATTAAAGGAGATTCTGAGGATGTTTCTTTTTTTCTGCAGATATTTTTAAAACAGAATCAGTTCCCATTTGTTATGGCCTAAACTGTGTCCACCACCACCACCCCTGAAAAATAGTTTCGTATTGAAGTCCTAACCCCCAGTGTGACTGAATTTGGAGATAGGGTCTACAAGGCAGTAATTAAGGTTCAATAATGTTGTAAGAGTGAAGCCCTAATTTTATAGGATTGGTGTCCTTTAAAAAAAAGGAGAAAACACTAGATATCTCTCTCTCTCCCTCTCCCTCCCTCTGCACCGAAAAGAGGCCATATAAGGATACAGTGAGAAGACGGCCTTCTACAAGCCAGGAAGAGAAGTGTCACCAGAAACCAAATTTTCTAGCACCTTGATGTTGGCCTTTTAATCTTCAGAACTGTAAGAAAATAAATGTCTATTATCTGAGCCACCCAATCTGTGGTCCCTTGTTATGGCAGCTCAAGCAGACTAATATATTCCTGCCTGAGGGAGGGGGATAAACTGAGTCAGTCAACAAGTAGGGATTAACTACTCTTCTGGGCACCAGATGTATGGAAGTATATATGACACTGGCCCCAGCAGGGGTGGGGAAACCTCCTCATAATGCCTGTAGCCCATGGGTTCTAGCATCCACACCTTTTTTTTTCTAAAACGCAGCCTCCAGACTCCATAGCTATCTCTCTCTCAGAGTGGGCAGGAGCAGTGCTCACTGTCTGGGTGAGGAAGTCAGTGAATGAACCACTTTCCTCTCCTTCCCGAATGTCACCTCAGCAGCAGTCCAGGTGCAATGCCTTAGAGCCCAGATTTGGCCTGCCAACAAATGACAGGATGATGCTGTGAAGAAATTGGAAATAGCCATTGTCCCTCACAAACAAACTCGAGGAGGCCAGGCAGCCCGCGTGGGCCTGCAGACCTGGAATGGCTTCTTGAGCCAATAAGGACTGATGAAGAGTCTGATCCCTGGGGTATGGACGTTGTCAGGGATGGTTACCCTCAGGAAGCCAGAGGAGACAGGAAGAAATGGGGGGTTTTAAAAGGAAATCTGGATGAGTGCGGGCTTAAAGAAAGGAATCAAACCGTGCCTGAACGCTGGGACAATTTGCCTGTCATTTGAATAAACTCTGGTTAAAATTAAAAGCAGAAATCTGTACTTGATAAAAACTTTTGTTTCAAAGCTTTGGAAGGAGGAGAAGGAAGTGAGGCTATTTTTCTCTTTTTTTTCCTAGTAAATATTTGCATCAAAACATTCCACAGTGTGTCACTGTTAAATAACATGATGGGGGTATGTTTCAGTCTGTACTAAGAGGGGCATATAAACTGTGGAGTACTTAACCGGCAGGGGGCAGGGCTTCATTTGTAGTGTTTGCCAATTTCCCTGTTGTAAATATTCCCACCAAAGCTGATTTCAAGCTGCCAATTGTTTTAAAAATCAGCTTGCAAAATTCCTGCATATTTACCCACAGTCTCTGGCAAGCCAGCACCAGCTGGCTTGAGCATATTTCTGTAAGGCAAGATAGTCAGGCAGGTAGCAGATGACCCGTCACAGAACGAGCCTGGGAGGGCCAGAGGCCCGGAGACCAGAAAGAGTAGGACTCCAGAGAGCGATATCAAGAATACAGGCAGATTTTCCCTCTGGGATGCATGGTGTCACAAGCATTCATAGAGCTCCACTGTCATGGTCATTCGGGTACCCTACATCCCAGAAGGGACAAGCACACTTCTGTTCTTTAGGATACACTACCTCATCCCCTGTGTACTGTGATCGTGCTACCTGGAATCCAAGGGAAGAGCAGCAGCCACAGAGAAACCCCAAAACCCACCGCATTTTTTTTTTTTATTATTGGGGAAGGGGCACAGGACTTTATTGGGGAACAGTGTGTACTTCCAGGCCTTTTTTTTCCAAGTCAAGTTGTTGTCCTTTCAATCTTAGTTGTGGAGGGTGCCGTTCAGCTTCAAGTTGTTGTCCTTTCAGTCTTAGTTGTAGAGGGCGCAGCTCAGCTCCAGATCCAGTAGCTGTTTCTAGTTGCAGGGGGCGCTGCCCGCCATCCCTTGTGGGACTCAAGGAATTGAACTGGCAACCTTGTGGTTGAGAGCCCGTGCTCCAACCAACTGAGCCACCTGGGAGGCAGCTCAGCTCAAGGTGCTGTGTTCAATCTTAGTTGCAGGAGGCGGAGCCCACCATCCCTTGCGGGACTCGAGGAATTGAACTGGCAACCTTGTCGTTGAGAGCCCACTGGCCCATGTGGGAATCGAACCGGCAGCCTTCGGAGTTAGACACATGGAGTTCTAACCGCCTGAGCCACCGGGGCGGCCCCCCAACTGCATATTTAAACTTCTAAAATGCCAACAAGAACTTTGATTTATAGGAAAAAAAGGAAAAGAGAAAGAAGGGAGGGAATTCCATTCATAAAACATATTCACCAACTACTGTAAAACCAATACGCCCAACTTTCCCAAGGAACCTCCAAAAATGCCTATTATTTCCCCCATAAAGGGAGGAAGAGAAAAGGAATTTCTGAAATCCATTTTTGGATTTGGCCAGACATGTGCTGAGTGTCTCTCCACATCACTCCCTCCCCTTCCCACCCCCTCCAGCATAAGGCAACAGGACTGGGCCATCCATCACTCACTACCCCTGACCTTCTGTAGAGGATACTTACAGACTGACCCATACTCTGGACACACACAAATAATCCACTTAGAACTTCATTCGTAGTCCATTGTTAGTCTTCAGATGAACCACAAACATATGCTTTTGTTTCCAAAATAAAAGCCGGGACTGAGGTTTATACCTCTCTCTAGCTTACCCTCTAGTCCTGGCACTGGGCTCTATGCTCAGTCGATGTTCAATACTTCTGCATGCTGTTTAATTCTTCCTCTTTTCCCTGCAGAAATTCACCAAGGGATTCTTTCTGACACTTGTGCCAGTCACCTCAGGGGGATTATGACAACCTCCTTTTTGGTCCATGAGTCAGAGAACTGGGCAGAATTTGAGCTGGCACCAGTAAGCACTGAATAATATTTGATGAAGAAGATTAACCAAAGAATAGGATTATTATACGTAACCTAATCATTCTTATTGTATGTATGCAAGTTATCCATTTAAGAGTCCAGGTAGATAATATGTTTAAACAGCGCTTGTGTAAGAAGATACAGCAGTGTGAATGATGAATATATTTCCATCAGTCCTCTGGCTGTGCTCCCAGCTGAAATGCCTGCATTTCCTTGGACTAAGATAAGGAATCGCAGCTAAGAAGCCATTTATTGGGAACGATGAAGGAGAAAGGGTGACCTCTGCTGGTGAAATAAATTTTAAAAATCTGGTTATTTTCCCCAACTCTGCAAAGAAAATAGAGAGCAGGGAGTGGGAGGAGGTAAGAGGGTAACCATGCCCTCCCTAAACAACTGATCATTTTTTTCCACACTAGTAATTTTTACAAACTCTTCAGCAAAAGGTTATTGTTTGTTTGGCTTAAAAACTCTTTCACGATGTGTAGAAATGAGATTCAACTTCGTTTTTATTGTGTTTAATAGTTATTCTCTAGGAAAAAAAGAAAGAAATGTTCTCACTTGGAACTCAATAATTTGTTTCACTCTCTTTTTTTATTTTTGATATTTCATTAATGAAATGAATTTGCAACCGATTTTTAAATGTAGGGACTAATTAGAATAAATGAAAGTGCAGCCCCCAAATGTCTCATTAAGATTTGTATTTATTTGTTAAACAAATGCACAAATATTTTCAGAAGTCTCTACATTTTATAATTCAGTATTTTATGAAAAACTTGAAATAACTTTGCTTTAAAACTCAGCAATTTTCAAACTAAATCATTTCCATAGCAGTCTCATGATGTTGCTCGACTTTGCCCCACCCCCCCACCCCCACCCTGTCATCACCTTTGACAAGCAAAAACCATGTGTCGTGCTACTGGCTCTCTAATAGTACTCAACTATTAGTCAGATTTTCCCTGACCATAGCTATCACTCTGGTCTTTAGGTTTATCAACTTTAAAGCAAAATACTTCATTTCAAGTTTTCCAGAGGAAAGTTGGGCAAGATCTTTAAAATATCTAGTTGTTTTCATTGTTTAATGCTGCTGTACATGTAGTTATTATGTATGTGTAATCAGGATTGTTGTGGGGAGGAAAAGAAGAGGGAATACACAGGAAAGCAGACTTGGACTCCCATTCAGAGTTCTATTAAATGGATTATATTTGGGGAGAATCATTTATCTTTTGGGAACCATAACTATTAAAGACATCAGTATACAGCATACTAGAACCCATGCTCTATCAATAAAATTTAATATTCAAATTAAATAAAGTGTTTACTTAAATGCGTGTTTATATGTCTTATATAATAAAAAATTGGATTTTTGTCAGATGCTTTTCTTAAGCTAGTGCACACTTCCCTTTCACGTCTCTCAGTCTGATGGGAGGCCAGACTATTTCATGGTCAACACCTCTTGGGAAATCTGGCATAGAACAGAGCAGGAGAAAGAGTAAGCTTAATATTAATTGATCGGGCTGCTGTCCTGGGCCAAAACTGGACTGGGACAGGAAAGAATAGCAGGAGAAACAATTCAAATAGAATTCATCCTTGACACATGGCATGACACCTGCACCCCCTTGCTTTTTGATATCCTATAGTAAATCTATATTTGTTCTTTTTTAAGAATCCCAAAGAGATGTGAAATTCTTAAAGGCAACTTTTTTTTGTTTCATGAAAAACAAGTAGACATTGAATTAAGAAATTAGAAAATACTAAATGTTAGCATTTATCTGAATGTCAGTGTGCATTCAAGTTTTTTTAAATAAACATAAGACTAAAAATTCAAATAGTTGGATTTAGTATGAATGACAAGAAAGAGTAATAATGGGAGAAACATATTCCCAAAACTATGTATCTCTTAACGAAAGAATACAGGTGTCATCATTAATATTAACATTCAATAGACAACCATCAATTCAATAGGTCTCTACAAATGCTCAAGTCACTTCTCTCATTTGATTAATATTTATTAAGCACCTGCTGTATACCGCACACAGTGCTGGGCATTAGGGAGGCAATGGCTCATACAGTCAGTGACCTTTGCAGTCCTTCTAGCGTTTATAGTATCATACAGGAGACAGACATCAACCAACTAGTCGTACCAGTAAACATGCAATTACAACAGTGATGTGTGCTACAACCTAAAGGTAGATGGTGCTACTAGAGCATTGTTTTTCTTAAACTAAGAATTTTATTTTAAAAATCCATCTGCATAGTAGGCAAATCCAATACTGTTGAATTCTGGCCTAGAGCAGAGAAAACTCAAATCAAAGAACCAAAATCAACATTTTATAGGCACAACATAACTGAAACAAAACTCTAAGGTACTTGGTCAACAAGGTGCTTGATTCCATTTAAATGTGTTTCTTTAGCTTCTACACTGTGTCAAGCAGTGCTTCTCAAACTTTAATACACATGGGAATTCCTTGGGGATCTTGTTCAAATACAGATTCTGAATCTGTAGGTCCAGGCTAAGACCTGAGATTCTGCCTTTCTAACAAGCTCCTGGGAGATATCATACTTCTGGTCCATTGATTATATCCTGAGTAGCTGCAGTGCAGGCCAGGATGCTGAGCTAGCATGACTGCTAGATCCCCACCCCATCCCCATCAACCCCATCAGAACTAGAAAAGTAAAGGAGAGAACATTGTGAGAAGCTCCTGAGTTTACTGGGGCTGTTTAAAGCTAATGTTGGTGAAGTGGTGGCTTTGTCCTGGGACAGGACACAGCCAGGGTGTGGGACAATAAAACAGAAGAATCAGTGGAATTCTGCTGCTGCTTCCCTCAAGGCTCCCCCAACACCTTCTGGCAAACAGCACCTGCACCCCTCCTGCCAAGACATAGAGATCTGGGCCAGATGCCCTTAGAAGAAACAGAAAAACCAGGGGGAACCAACTGACCTCCAGAAGTTATCTTCACATCCCTGCTCCTTCAAACTCCCAGGGCTGGAGACTTACAATCCAAAGCACTGGAGAATGGCCTGGGTATCAGGACTTTTTAAAACTTCTCAGGTGATTTCAATGTGCAGCCAAGATTCAGAACCATTGAATTCTGAGCCTCTTGTGAATCTGCTTCTCTGGGGAATGAAGGATGAACTCCTGACCGGAGGGGTTGTTTTGTGGGGTAAGAAACAATTGAATGTAAATTTCAGGTGTCAGAGCTCTAGGTCCTAGAGCTCATCTACCTTCTGAGTTCACTGGGGGCCTGCCTTCCCCCCATAGGCACTGTTCTGATAGCCCTAGAAGAAAATTGAGCACACACAACAAAATAACCAGATATTTGAGAAGCACAGCCATTTCAGAATGAAAAGAACCAACCTCCTGGGAGACAGATTCCAATAAAAGCAGAAACATTGAAGCATATGGACTAAGTATTTTTAATCAAACTGATAAATACTTTAAAAGATACATGAAAGAATTAATGAGAAGCAAGAAAACATAAAAAGAATCAAACAGAAATATTAGTAACAAAAATATAATAGAAATAAATAGAAAGCAGAATTGATACTGCTGAAGAACAAATTCGTGAATTGGGAGACCGAACTGAAGAACTGTCACAGAAGGAAGAAGAAAAGGACAAAGAAATAGACACTATAAAAGAAAAGCTAAGAGATAAGGAACATAGACATAGAGTTGCTAACATCTACATAATAGGAGCTTCATTAAAAGAGATAAAAATAAAGAGGAAGAGATATTTGAGAACATAATGAAGATCAATTTTTCTACAATAAAGTATATATTAATATAAATATCAAGGAAACATACTCCTAGATGTATTATAATAAAATTTAAGAATATTTTTTAAAGTTTTAAAAGCTATCGTAGAAAGAGCAGATCATACATAAAAGAATAAGAATCAGATGGACATCAGCAATATTAGACAAAAAAAAAAAAGATGGAGTAATGTTTTCACAGAATTGAAGGAAATAGAATTTAGAACCTAATATTTTACGTTCAACCAAACTGTCATTCAAATATTAGGCCCAAATAAAAATATTTTCAAGCATACAAGATATGCTGCAGAAAGACGTGCATTATGTATTTTTTTTGGTTGAAGTACTAGGGACGAGAAAAATCTAGGAGACTCTACACGAAATTTGTGGAACAAAGATGATCAAATACCTTAATAAACTTTCTTAACTGCTTAAAAAGGAAAAAGCAAGCTAAGTCCAAAGAAAAAGAGAAATCACATTCATAACAATCCAGAATTAAAAGCCTAGGTTATATCAATAAACATGATAGGCGTAAATGGAAGAGAGCACAGGTAATCCTAAATTTTCACCTTAGGCAAAATTAAAGAGCTACACAAATGTCATTAAAAATAAAAGTAAAGAAGATTAAAGCATTGTTAAAATGGCCAAAATGAAATTTTAAGATGATAAAAATAGGTCCATATGTGTCATTTATTATAACAAAGGTAGAGGGACTGAACTCACCAGTTTAAAAAAAAGTGCTGACAGATTGGATTTATTTTTTAAATTCTGATATGTGCTATTTACAAGACACATACTTCAAATATAGGATATTCAAAGGTTGAAAGAAAAAAAATGGAAAGACCTATTGGGCGAATATTAACAAAAAGAAAGCTGACTTAGCTATATTCATTTCAGAAAGATAATCTTTAAGTAAGAGCATTATTAGGAATAGAGTTGCCCAAGGACTTAGCAATTCCACTCCCAGGAATACCCAAGGGAAAATCATACAGATGAGCAACAAGTGAGGCAGACAGCCTCTAAAGCGGACCCCACCATCCCTGCTTACTTGTACTCACCCCCATTGGCAATCTCCTCCCCTGGAGTGCGAGCAGGACCTGTGACTTGCATCAAACCAATAGAATATGGCAATGGTGATGGGATGTCACTTCTGTAATTATGTTACATAAGATTATAACGTTTGTCACCCTCACAGATTCTCTCCTTTTCTCGCTTTGATGTAGTGACTGTGCTAGGGAGGAAATCAGGGTGCCCTTCAACTGAGAGCCAGCGAGAAACTGAATCCCTCAGTCCAACAACCTGCAAGGATCTGAATCCTGCCAACAACCACATGAGCTTGACCGTGAACCCTTCCCCAGTCAAGCCCTTAGATTAGCCACAGCCCCGGACAACTCCTTGACTGCAGTTTTCTAAGGGCTTAAAGCAGGAGACCCAGCTAAGCCACACCTAAAATCTCAACTCACAGAAACTGTGAGATAATAAACGTGTGTTATTTTAAGCCACTAAATTTTTGGTAGTTGCTACAGAGTAATAAATAACTAATACAAGAGATATATATGAGAATACAAGTAGTAAAACAAAATAATTCTTTTTTAAATCTGGAAACTACCAAATGCCCATCAGTAGGAAGACAGGATGAATAAACTGTGGTATGTTAACCTACTAGAATTTTACATTCACAGCCAAATGTCACAATATGGCTAAATCTTAGCAACATGAAAGCAAGTGGAAAAAAAATAATAATCCCCAAAAGATTACCTCAGCATGATACCCTTTTATAAGTTAAAAACAAATTAAAATCACAAACATATTATTTATAAAGTTACATATATAAAGCTCTGATAAAGTTAAACATAAAGTTCTTATAAATTTATACATAAACTTATCATGTGACCCAAAAACGCTACTTCCAGGTACTTATTCAAAAGAAATGAAAACATATATCCACACAAAACCTATTTACAGCAGCTTTATTCATGAGTGCCAAGAACTGGGAACACTTCAGTGTCCTCTACCCAGTGACCAGAGAAACAAACTGCATACCAGAGGGTAAGGGGGTGTTGGGGGTGGGAGATGATGGTAAGGGGGATCAAATATACAGTGATGGAAGGAGAACTGACTCTGGGTGCTGAACACACAATGGGATTTATAGATGATGTAATACAGAATTGTACACTTGAAATCTATGTAATTTTACTAACAATTGTCACCCCAATAAATAAAAAAATTTAAAAAAGAAGCAAATTGCAGTCCACCCACACAGTGGAACACTCCTCAGCAACAACTGACACATGCGACAACATGGGTGAATCGAAAATGCATGACACGAAGTGAAAGAGCCAGATTCAAAAGACTGCACACTGTATGATTCCATGTACATGACTTCCCAGAAGCAGCAGAACGCTGGGGATTAAAATCAGCAGTTGCCAGGGACCCAACATGGAAAGAAGGAATTGACAACAAAGAGCACAAGGAACTTTCTGGAATGATGGAACAGTTATCTATATTGATTTTGCTGGTAGTTATACAACTGTATTCCCTGGTCAAAATTCATAAAATTATACGCTGAAAAGGGTGAATTTTACTGTATGTAAATGATTTCTCAGAGAGATGATAGATGATAGATAGATAGATAGATAGATAGATAGATAGATAGATAGATAGATAGATAGATAGGTGTAGAGATATGACCAGTTAAGTGCCCCTGTGACAATCCCCTAGGCCAGATCCTTCACTCTGCCATGCCTTCCGGACTTTCCTAGCTCCTATAAGAAGAGCAAAATGAGAAGTTGTATCATTGGAAATGTTACGGTTAAAATTACCGTAGAGAATAGTCTTGAAAGGGGCCTGGCGAAAGAGGAGGAAGAGTTTTGACAATCGAAGTGATGTGTATAAAAGGGACTTGGGAAAATGAAGGAGTCAACACAGCTTTCTCTGCCTTGTTAATGGAGCTTTCTATGACTTTACAACTGTAGACCTTATTTCGCTCAAGGAGGGGAGTTACCAGGTCACTGTCCAGCCACCTTCAATACAAGGGGACCCCTCCCCAGATCCGCAGCCCTATTTGGTCCAGATTCACTTTGCCTTGGAATGCCCCCATAAATGGCCCATTAGCAGCCCACAAAAAGATTACAAAAACAATTCCATTTAAGAGAATGCACAGTTTAACAACACGATCCATGAGTCAGAATGTTCTGCTTCTGCTATCTTTCATGAACCAACGGAGCAGGGGGTTTGAGGTCACAGCCAGCCTGACCATATTTTCTCCTTATCTCCCTATTTTCTACTCCATAATGAAATTTAAATAGCTTGCTATCGCTAAGTAAATAATTGGCACTAGAACAGCCTTCTGGAAGCTTTTAATTGTGTCAAACCAGCTCTTCAATTCTAAACATTCCTTACAACCCAGCGATAGTTAGTGTTTTGGGTATCTTCTTGGCAGATGGAGAGAGGAGCAGAAAATAGGATAAGAGGCCAGAACTTCCCATTAATCATGGCAGTGCTCCTTTATTCAAAGATCATAAAACCCCTGAGGTAATGTCTTTAACTCGGTTGGGGGTGGAGGGGGGGATGAGGGTTGTTCTGACTGAGAAGCAGAAAGGCTGCATTTTAGTCTCTTTTGGGCTCCAGCCCAGCTTCGTAATTTAGGACAAAGCACTCGATAGCCTCTCTCAACCTCATTTTCCTCCTGTGTACACCAGACTCTGTAGCCAGGGTGTCCCCTCCCCACTGTCCCAGGTCAGGTGCTCTAATGAGCAGTAGGCTTACCCCCAAAGTTCTAGAATGAGAACACCACATCCATCTATACAGCTATACATCCAGAGATCCACTTTGGTCTTACCAGTATCCTAGGAACATGTGGCAGTGTCCCCACAGAGTGGCCAAACTATGCGGCATGCAAGAAAGACTCCAGGCTGCTGCTGCCTGCCCACTATAACCCCAGATGAGGGGTTACCCAACGCAAAGTTTTCATGGTCAGCTATGATTAGACACACCAAGTGGAACAAATCTGGTTTCTTGACTGCAGGACTTCCCAGAACCTTTATTTGTTCATGTGCTTGAGACTTTCCTAGAAGGAGTACAGTACGTAAGTATTTGACCAAGGAACACTTTTTTCTTTTTTTTTTTTTTTTTTCCAAATATCAACACGCAGGTCTGACCTGCCTTAAAAACACTGGTCCAAATTAATGATGCTGACTGCTTATTTTTCGTCCCTTATCCCCTAATCAGGAAGTATTCAACCCTGGCTGCAGAATAGCATCATCACCTGGGCCCTTTAACTGGGCCTCATCCATAGAGACCTGGCTTTAATTGGTCTGAGGGGTGGGGCCCCAACCAAAGTTTTGCATTCAGCTCCCCTAGTGATTCTAAGGAGCAGCCAGCATGGAGAACCACCAGCTCAGAAAGCATAGGCAGCTGCCTCCTCTTCCCATGCCTACTCTAGTGCATTTAAAGGGGAGACACCCCACCCCTAGGTCAGTGTTGGGGAGCAAACCCAAAGGTTTCATCTCTCCACTGGAGTCGAAACCACAAGATCCAGAAGCCCCTCACTACTGGAAGAATCTCCTTGGAAAATCGTCAATGAGTAACGCAGCATTTCCTAACAGTTACCTACTCAATTGGGATTCTAGCCCCAGTCATCTCTTTAAAAGCCCTGTGGAGTTGTCCTTTCAAAATGGAAGCAACTTTACTGATTTTCAGCTTATAAATGTAACTCCTGCTCATGGAAAGGGAGGGAGAGCTAGGGGGCAGGAAATACATTAAAATGTAAAGCAAAGAATATACAATTGTTCTAAATCCCCTCCATTGTGAGCATTTTGTGTTTACTTCTAGACCTTTATATGTTTTTAGTATTGTTCCGTAACCTGGTTTTTTACTCTCAAATACTTTTCCATCCCAATATAAATAAAAGAACACCATCATTTTTAAGGGCCCTATCATATTCTGGGTATATCATAAATTATTTAATCCATCCCGGTGTTTAGCTACTCTAGTGTGTACCATCAATGAAGCAATAGGTATCTTTGCACACGTAAGTGATTGGTTCCTGAGAAGAAATTCTTAGAAGAGGAATTGCTCAGTCCAAATCCTCATCCAACTGAACCCACTTAGCTGGGCCTCCATTTCCACTACCCATCAAGTGAGCTACCCTCCCCTCTCATTTCCCCATCCCTACCCTTCCAAATTTCTCCACTCTCTGGCCTTGTTCATAAAATATTTTCCAGCTGCTATTGGTCCAAATCCCTCCACCTTTTATCAAATCTCCTTCAAGCTTTATCTCTTAAAGCCAATATTTTACTTTAGAAAGTCTTCTTGGTTCTGTGTAAATCTCCCCCTCTTCTTGCACCAACTGGCTCAGTTCAGGCTGGAGGTCTCATTCCCCCAGCAGAGGTCACCCAATCCACCTTTAAGGAACTAGCAAGGAGGCAGCAAGCTAAGGTTGACCCTTCTGGAAAGTCTCCCAGGCGCATTCCCACACACTGCCGAGGCCCCTCCGCCCTCCCCGCAGAGCACCTGAACTTCCCTCAGTAGCAGCACTCTGTGTTATAACCGTTAGCACGTCAGCCTCCGCAACAGACACTAAGTGGTTTGTTGCCCTCATCCCTTTGCCCCCTGACCAGCACCACACTTGGCTGAGAAGGTACTTTCAGAGCTTACTGGATGTCTGCTATTAAAAGGCCGTATTTTTCCAGGAAAAACTCCAAGCTGTATTCCTAATATTAAAAGAAGTAACTGTGATCCCCCATCCCCACCTTTTACCAGAAAAGACACAACCTCAAGTCCATGCCTGAGCCGACTTGCATGACCTCACCACTAAAACATGGAGCATGTACCCAGAACTAAAATGAGCTCAGTTGTTCTTGGTATTTCTCTACCCCTGCACCCCTGACCCAACCTGGCCAACCACAGGGACAGAATGGCTGTTGACAGAAACCCCTCTCTGTGCCAGTCTGGTTCCCTTGGGCAAATGGCCCCATGTGTTTTGTTCCTGCCAGCTCCACTTAGGGACTTCCCACAATTCACAAGTTCATTTATTCAACAAGTATTTGTGACCGCCGACACTCGTAAAGCAAACAGAGCTCCAGTCTTCAAAGAGGTTATATTTCAGGGAAACCCAAAACTAGTAAATTAAAAAATGAAATAATTATAAATTTTGATGACTACTTCGAAGGAAATAAAAGGGAGGCTAAAATAACCGTGTATTATTGATCACCCTCAATTAGAGCAATCAGGGAAGGCCTGTCTGAGGAGGTGAGATTTAAGCTGGAGGAGCCAGCCCTCTGCCTGCAGTGAGGTGGGAAGGGAACATCCTTCCTGGAGAGGCAACAGTACCCTGAGTGACCCTGAGGTGGGAAAGGGCATGGCATGTTTCAGGCTTGGAGCCTGGTGAATGGGAAACAGACTGGAGGTGAGTTTGGGGGGGAGGCAGGGGTGTACATGTATACAGTCACGTACATGTGCTGCTTCATGATGGGGAGACGTTCTGAGAAATGTGTCATTAGGCAATTACATCCTTCTGTGAGCACCATAGAATGTACTTATACTAACCTAGATGATACGGCCAACTATACACCTAAGCTATGTGGCGTGCCATCGCGTCCGTTCTAAATTATCTGTCAGAACTCAGGATCCAGTGGGTTATTACCATTAAGTTATTTGGATTCAAAATTATTAAATACCCCAGGTTTTGTTTTGTTTTTTACGTATCTCCCACAAACAATAAAATGACTCTCTTTGACTCTTGAAAATACCTCAAACCGTGGTCACGTCAGGACAACCTACCCGGATAGAATAAAATTGGAACAATATGTTGAAGAAGAATCACACCAAAATTCTCTGAAATTCTAATTTTAATGTGCTTTCCAATTTCTTTTCATCAAATAAATCACGTGTATCTGTCATGTTAGTACTTTTTTCTTTCTAGTTTCAACTTTTGAATCCAAAGATCTTCACAGACTCCTCAGTGACAGGGGAAGGGTGCTGGCGGAAGTGAGGCAGGAAAGAGCCACTTTATACAATCTTGAAATAGGAATGTGGACCCTCCTCCACCTCAAACAGTGTTGCTGAAACCTCTCATTCTCAGTTCCTCACGCCTATTCTGCTCTAATCTGGGGCCCCACATCCATCCAAAACTTCTTTCCATAGAGGTATTTTTGCTCCATGCCCATGTTTACTTGTCTGGCCCTAAAGTTAGAACATCCCCAGGTGAGTGTCAGTGTAAACAGGCCCAGACGTGAAAGGAGCACATAAAAACAGGAGCTGTTTTCTGCGTTAGGAAGGGAGGGTGGCACTGGCTAAGTCAAACATGTGTTACTTGGAAACACGACAACATTCACACAAAGTCGTCCTTATTCAGGGCTGTTTGTGAATAAAACATGCATTGAATCCTTCTGAGGGTTGCCCTTAACACCCTGCCTCCCAGTAAGAACACCTCCAACTATTAGGCATCAGGAAGTTGTCTGTGCATTTCCAAAAGTAACTCAAATCTCAACCCCTGGGGAAATGAGGAAAGGAGGGGCCGGAGGAAGACGGCACAGTTCTGTCACGACTGGATGAACATTGTTTAACCCGTCTTTTTAGTCTCACCCTGAAAAATAATTCCAAAACTAGTCTTTTTTAAATAATGCACTTTGCAAACATACAAGTTCTGACAATTAAGTTCGCGAACCTGTTGCAATGCTGTCGCTAACCTTTTTTGATATCAGAGGGATTATTCATTATGAATTTGTACCAACTGGACAAACAGTTTGCCAAGTTTACTAGTTGGAAGTGCTGAAAAGGCTGGGTGAAAAAGTTAGACAGCCTGAACTTTTCACCAACAATTGCTGGCTCTTGCATCACAACAATGCACCAGTTCACACGGCACTGTCTGTGAGGGAGTTCTTAGCCAGTAAACAAATAACTGTATTGGAACATCCCCCCCACCTACATACCTCATCTAGCCCCAAATGACTTCTTTCTTTACCCAAAGAGAAGGGAAATAGTGAAAGGAAGACATTTTGATGACATTCAGGACATCAAGGATAATATGACAACAGCTCTGATGGCCATTCCAGAAAAAGAGTTCTGAAATTGTTTTTGAAGGGTGGACTAGGCACTGGCGTCACTGCATAGCTTCCCAAGGGGAGTACTTCGAATGTCATCGTAGTGATATTTAGCAATGAGGTATATAGCCCTTTTTCTAGGATGAGTTCGCGAACTTAATTGTCCAACCTCATATACTGGGGTTTTAGGTGGTTTGCAACATTGCCAAGAACAGTGAGAAAACAAAGAAAAGCAAGCCATGATAACTGGCCTTCCAAAATGCTTACTGGTTAAAGATATATTGAAATGGTCTTATCATCTAAGGGGGGGGCAGGGGGAGTTGAGGAGGGATCTCAGTGGAAAGCAGTCAGGCAGCACTCCAGGCCTCACCTAAGAAAGGTACAAAATGCTACAGAGAAGAATTCTACAGCCTCCTGTGAAGATCAGCCATAGCTTCACAGAGGGATTGTCTCTAAATTCTGTTCTGCTCCTTACATCTCAGAATCCAGGAAGGTTCTGAGAGAGGTTAGGCTTTGCCAGCATCTACTTTTCCTGAACTTAACATATGAAGAAATATCTCTGAGTTTGTGCAAGTACAAGAAATTTCAGGGTCCTGAAATCTTAAAAAGACTGGGATTCTAAAATTTCAAGATGAACATTCGAAGTAATTGACCCCAAACATGGTACAGGGGATTTTTAACACTGGCCTCAGAACACCCCTCAATGTAGGATTCCAGGAAGTCTACCAATGAACAGGAATTGTCACAAGAGATGACATCCAAGGGCCATCTCTGTCCTCAGCTTTGCAGCAGTTCAACCTAGGGGGGACTTGTCTTCCTATGAAAGACCAATGAGGCAGGTAGCAGTTAGGGCGCCTGCAAAAAGCCTTACAGAGACTTGAAGCAAATCACTAAGATGGCCACATCTCCTTAAACAAAATGAATTTGTTACATACAATCTTCCAAAGCTTGCTGAATAAATCATACTCTTACATTTTGGTTGACTTGGGTTTGAGTTTTAAAATAGATAGAAATATGTGGAGATTCCAAGTTCCAGAGCACTTAACTTCTGGATGTGTTAAGTCACTTTACAAAAGGATTTGCCAAAGATTTCTTTAAATGTCAAGCTCCTCTTCAGCAAGTGTGTTAAAGACTCTTAACTACCTAAAAGAACAGATGGTTGGTTAAACATAAGTCCCATCTGCAAGACACCACAGCCATTTGAAAATGAATCCCAAATGACCATGAAGCAGCTATGAGAAAATGTGATTCTATTTACAAGTCTTATCTATACACACTTCTTCAGAAACAACTTGATTCTTTGCAATAATCGCATACTAGTCTTGACATACAAGGCCTTGTTGCTGAATAGCTGTCACGTGTGAACCACAGGCCAAGGACAAAATAACCTCAGGGATAGGCAGGAAAGGAACGGGTTATTTATCACTGAAAGAACGCATTAGGAAGTATCCCACAAGCACAAGTCAACTGTTCTGAAGTAATCCTGAGGATTCCACCCAATCACAGTTGTCACCCATTCAGTGGTTATTAAGGTCAGTTAGACCATGCCCAGTTCAACTGAGAGCAATGGTTGTCAAACTCTGCTCCCTGGAGGTGCCTCAGGGCTCCCCATCTAGAAGTGGGAGGTGAACTAGATAGGACTCTAATACTACCCCCAAAAAATATCTAGAAATCACTCCATATCACTTCCTGGAAATCTTCCTCATTCTTATTTACAGCTGCTTTGCACTCCATTGTGTTTGAGTACCACAGTTTTTTCGGTTTCCTATGTTTGGGCATTGAGGTGATTTCCAATGGTTTTGTGATTAAAAGTAGTACTACCTTGTGATAATCTATTTACAGAAGGGGAAACCAGGTCTGTCTTACTTTATCCACAATCACTGGGGTCCTGGTTGTGATGTTTGCATTTTGTATAATATTTGTGATATATATCATATTAAAATACAAACATCTGTATTTGTAAATGAGTAAGCTTGTGTATTTGTGTTTTCATATTGTTGGAAGTATATCAGGATAAATTGCTAGAAGGCAGATTGGTAGGTAAAGGATAAATGCATATATAGTTTTGTTAGATATTACCAAGTTTCCCTCCATAGAAATTGTACCATTTTTCATTCCCACCAACAATGTATGAGAATACCTGTTTTCCCATAGCCTTACCAACAAATGTATTGTCAAGTTCTCAAATTTTTGCAAATGTGATGAGGTAAGTTTGGATTTTAAAGAAAGGAACACAGTTGTACACATTAAAGATTTATAATAGAAAAACAAAAACAACACATAGAAAGATCATTGGAGAGGATAGTAGAGAGAGGGATAATCTAATGTGTTTTACATAATAAATACATAAACAAGAGGTTAAGAAGTACAATGAGATGAAAGAAGGAAGAGACTGAGCTAATAAAAACCCAAATTATTTCTTAATCTCTGAAATTAAAAACACTGTTAAATTAACATTATATGCAAGCAAGGAGAGTCAGTTTTGCTGATTGATGCGTGAGTTCTAGGGTTGTGTATTTAGACAGGGGTGATGCCAAAATGCATTTTCTTCCTGTTGAAATGCCACCTCTGTACCCTGAATATATTTATTCAATGGCATTTGTCTCACTATATTACAATTCTTTATTTTCAATTTTGTCTTTCCTCCCAGATGGTGAGCTTACCCAGGATGGAAATACATCTTATTCCTGGCTGTATCTTTAGGACAGACTACTTACAGATGACTTTAGTCTCTCGCAATTAAATCTTGGTTGAAGGCAAGGAAGGAAACGTGGAATAGAAAGGAAACATTCAGTAACAACCTAGAATGGAGGTGCCATAGAGCAAAACATCAACATTCGTTCCAGTGTGAGATTTTTGTTCAAGGAAAGCACTCTTCCCACAGTCAACTTACTGCAGCTTTTCAACAAGATGTTTTCTAAACATATATTTAAGTACAAATTCCCATCAGAATAAGATGATGATGTCACATCCCAGGGATGATGGCTAATGCCCAGTGAACAGAAAACAGAATGAAAAACGTCATCAATTGTGTCAAGATTAATCTTTTAGGGCCTAAGTAAATCTCCAAGCTTTGATTACAGGTGTCAGTGAAGTACTTAACCTTGGTGAGAAATGGCAGCCAGTGGGACTCAATGAAGCATGAAATTTAAGTACAAAATTATTTTCTAGCAGGCATTCATGACTAATAAGGCATCGTTATCACTAATGTAATAAATAACTAAACTTGAGAGCTAGCCCACACTTTCACATATTAATCTTTGGGTCCTCATAGTCTCAGGAAATAAGTTTTGTGATAATCTATTTACAGAAGGGGAAACCAGGTCTGTCTTACTTTATCCACAATCACTGGGGTCCTGGTTGTCTGAACTCTGTGGTTGCACACTGCAGGCCAAAGGAGCTGAGTTAAAACCTAACAAGTGATTAGAATGGACTGGAGAAATTGGAACCCAACTCTAATTAAGGAATTTCCTAGTTACTCTCCTCTCTGCAGACATTACTCCATTCTTGGTCATTAGCCTTGGCACAGAATTTACTTCAATCACACTTTCAGCAAAACAGCAATGGCAGACAGAGAATATTGTTTTCAAGTCACACCTGGCCACAAAACAAATCCCTTCTGTCCTTTCCAGAGCTATATCCCCAATCCCTTGGAGCACAGAGCTGCCCGCTGTCCCCAGAATCAATTTTAAGAGCTCCCTGTTTGAATCTGTGCAGAGCCTACCTTCCTGACTCCCCATCCAGGCTTTCCCAGATATGAACTACCCAAGGCTCTGGCTCCACTGGCTTCCCTCTTGGCTGTTCCTTCCTTTCTTACCACATTTTGACCTGGTACCATAGGTTCTGGGCAATCTACTTCCTGACCAACTGGGAAATCTCCTGGGATACAGGCCCCAGAACCCACCACCCAGCCCCCACAAGGCATTGCCAGTGCTCAGTGCCCACCCAGGGCAAGGTTTGAAATTGTCAGTGATCAAAACAACGGACAGATTGTCAGCACTATGAGTATTCTTCTAAGCCCAAGTGCAAATATCAATTTATCAAGTTTTCTTTATCATCTACAGCTAAGCGCTAGAGACATTAAACATACTCACGGGAAAGAGAGAATAATGTGGAGAAAAGACATGGTATCAACATGCGCATCTGTGTCTCCTATCTCTATTCATTGCCACACAAGCATAGTCGTTAAGGGCTTGAGTTCTAGAACCAGCGGCCTGGGTTCAAATTCTGACTCTGCTACAGGCGATATCACTTTGGGCAAGCAACTTACCTCCCCCATGCCTAATTTTCTTCATCTGCAAAATAGAGATAATAATACTAAGATCTGTCTCATAGGGTTGTTATGGGGAATCAATGTGAAATACATGTGAAAGCACTTAGAACAGTGCCTGGCACATATTAACTATCGTTTCCATCATTTCACTTTACCCAGGCTCCAAATCTCTCTTATTTTCATGTCATTTCTAATCAGTTGTCAAGTCCAGTCATTATATCACTGTCACATATTCTCCCCTTTCTCTCTATTCTCTTTGCCACTACTTGAATACAGACTCTGAGGTAAAGTCTACCAGTTGCCTTCCCCTACATTTCTTCTCCCCTTTCTCTTTAATAAAAGAACCCTCAGTTTTAGCCAGACATATCGCCACACCCAGCTAAAAGACTCCATTTCCCAGACTCCCCTCCAATTAGGTGTGGCCATGTGAAAAGTTCTAGCCAATGAGAAGTAAGTAAAAGTGTTTTGTGGAACTTCTGGGAAGTTTCCCTTTAAAAAAAACCTGGTCTTCTACATTTTTTCTGTAGTTTGCTCCTGGATGGCTATTGATAACAATGGGATGGGAAGCAAAGAACTGTAGAAGACTAGATCCCTGATAACTATGGCACCTACGCATCAGTTCTTGATTGCTTACCACCACTTCTTTTACATGAAAGAGAAATAAACTTTTAACTTGTGAAAATGACTGATAAAGGCAGAAGAAATTAATCCTCACTGAAACAGACTCCATTACGTCAATCTCTCCTACATTACAACAATGGCTTCCTGACTTCTCTCCCCACCCAACCTCTCTTTCCACAGAGTTGCCAAATCAATCTCCCTAAAGCACAGTTCTACACCTTCACAGAGCCTTCAGTGGCCTTCCCCCATCGCCCATCACCTTACCCACCATGGTCGGGCCCCTACCTACCTTTCCACTCTTACTTCCACTCCTCTTTTGCCCATCCAAACCCAGTGGCTTCCTGTTTCATTTCCTCCCCCCATTCGTTCCTGCCCTCCTGTCTTTACTCATACTCTCTTCCTTTTTAGACCTGATGTGTTGGATCTTAACTGTCTTTCAAGGGCCAAATGACATTCAATCTCTTGCATAGAGCCCCCCTGCGTTGATCCCCCGAGCCAGGAGTAATCTTCTGTCCTCAGAACCTCCCTAGCACTCCCTCTGGCTTGTGTCAGGACTCCAGAGCTTTTCTATGCCAAAAGCAGGTCATGGTTCCTACCCACCTGGCACCAGGATTTACCTGGTCACCTTCTCTTGGTCCTCTTCTCCCTTGCCTGGCCCAATCTCCTCAGGCCCCATCTTCCTTCCTGCGCCCAGAGATAGAGACACTGAATCCATTCACTTAAGGGATTTACCCTCACTTCCTGAGTCCCTAGGAGGAAACCATGGGGAGATGAGGTGACAGCCATAATAAATGTGAGACAAGTCACAGACTTAAGGAAGCTCACAGTCCTCGTCTGATTGTGGCTCCTGCTTGCTTGTTCTTACATTTTCTTGAGCTGGAAGCCATAAGCACCACTGGGCTTCTGCCTTTTACTTTCAGTCCTACAGGTGGGGCTCACCAAACTCCACACCCCATTTTAAACCTGCTGTCAACATCCTTCATGAAGACCTTCTTCCCAGCAACTAGGAAAGATATAGAAATAAAAATCCAAAGCAGATTCCTCCTGGTTCAAATGAATATTATGTATTTCAAAGAACCTTCAAACTGGAGAAAACCCTTCCCGGGGTTCTCTGTCCTGACAGGAGAGAGTCCTTTGAGGCATTTCCTCACATCCTCCTTCGTTGCATTGTTTCACTTTCTACCTTAACACACCATATAACTGCCTGTTTGTTTGTATCCCTCCCTTTCCCCAGCTATACTTGGCTTCTCTCCTGGTAGACTGCAAACTCCTCAGGGAAGAACCTAAATCTAGTCTATCTTTACAACCTCACAGAGTATACCTACACCAGTACCTTGCAATACCTTTCAATTAAAACCAAACCTCATTCCAATATGAAATTAAAATGAATGGCATTAATTAATTAATTAATTAAATCAGTGAAGATCAGAGTTGGCAGAAAGAATCTATGGAGAAGATATGGCCCCAGACCATTACACAAAGAATGGATAGAATTTAGACTTGCTAAGGAAAGAGAGAAATTGGATGAATAGGAGTTACTAGAACCCTAGACCAAAGGTCTAAAAAATTTTTTCCTGGGGGTTGGGGGGGGTTATCACTTTGTGAGGAGTGAAATGTCTATTACATTAGTTTGTACACCTGAAACTAATGGAAAAAAAAAGATTCTCCCTCTGCCTCTCTCACAGCATATATTGAGCTGAAAGGATCTTTCAGCTCTAATTAGCCTTCTGAAGAACTCAAAAATTTCTGAAGTAAGGTATCTCAGGACCCTTAGATTTTAGGTATATTTGGAATAACTGATCTTCTGGAAAATCAATAACAGTTTCAAAGGAAACCTTAGACCCAGACTTTGTAGTCCACACATTTTCCCACACCCACAACCTCCATCAATAATAATAATAATAATAATAAAGGCTGTGTGTGTTGAGGAGCTGGAGGAGAAGGTTGAGATGAAACTTATTGAATAAATGTGGTATTTCATATGCTCCAATCTGCAAAATTCATCTTAAATAAAAAGAATAGTTAGAATCATATCAGGTTCATCTCTGATGGAGTCTTTTAAATGAAATTGTTTGGACTTACAACCAAGGCAAGAAATTCTACCTTTGGAAGGGAAACATTTATTTTATAAGATGAACTATCAATCTCAAAATAATTACTGATGGTTAAGGAAGGGTTCAAACCAATTAGGTTTTCTGTTCAAGTTAATTCCATCCCATTTTTCAATACCTCTGTGAAGTCTTTCTGTAATCCAGGGTGAGTCCCTTCCAACCGCAGGAGGTCGCAGATGAGAGGGACAACCTGACCCAGGCTTCATGCAGAGCAGATGTCCCTGCTTCATGCCAATTAGGAGGCAGGAACTGTGCTCTCTGGCACTAGCCTCTGATTATCTGTTTATGTGAAGTTATATGTAACTGGAACCTCTTTGAAAGCTGAGCCGTGTGGAAGCCATTTAAAATCATTTCACTTCTAATTACAAGTCAGATAGAGCTGTTTTCAGGCAAGGGGAGGAACACTTCAGAGGCTGTCAAGGTTCAAAACATTCCATGGGTGACAGGTGGTCTAAATATTTGAAGAACTTTGTGTCCGAGATAACCTTGACTGGAAGAGTAAGCAGGGAAATGTTAAAGGAAATACGAACTTTGCATATAAAGTTGGAGCACATAAAACACTTACGCAAACCTCATTTTAGAAAGCACATTGGTCCGGCCCAGTGGCTCAGGCGGTTGGAGCTCCGTGCTCCTAATTCCGAAGGATGATGGTTCGATTCCCACATGGGCCAGTGGGCTCTCAACCACAAGGTTGTCGGTTCGACTCCCGCAAGGGATGGTGGGTTGTGCCCCCTGCAACTAACAATGGTAACTGGACCTGGAGTTGAGCTGCACCCTCCACAAGTAAGATTGAAAGGACAACAAGTTGACTTGGGAAAAAGTTCTGGAAGTACACACTGTTCCCCAATAAAGTATTGTTCCCCTTCCCTAATAAAATCTTTAAAAAAATAAAAGAAAGAAAAGAAAAGAAAAGAAAAGAAAAGAAAAGAAAAGAAAAGAAAAGAAAAGAAAAGAAAAGAAAAGAAAAGAAAAGAAAAGAAAGCAAAGCACATTGGACTGGGCCTGGGGGTTGGGAGGGAGGCATCGGCTTAGCTTGGGAGGCCACAGATGGACTGTGGGCTTTGAGGCTGGGAAGAACTAGGCTAAGTAAACAGGCAAGTTACGGAATCTCTCAGAGCCTCGGGTTATTTATCCATGAGTTGAGAAATAATTCCTACTTACAGGGTTGTTCTTCTGAAAATTAAATGAAATAATGTATGTGAAACCACTAGCCCTGGATTTGGCACATGGCCGTTGCTCCACTCCATGACAGCTATTATCCTACTTATTATTATTACAAGTCATAATTATTTGTTTGGAATAGAAGGTCAGGACACGTCTACAACATATGACTGGCTTTGCTTAGGCAAGAAGAGTTTACAAAGGCCTGGGAAGATTAGACGGAGGAAGTGCCATCTCCAACTTTGTCACTGTTACATAAATCCCAAAGCTTTTTTCCTTTGCCTACCTTCCTTCTAATCCTCAGCCCTTCTAGGCAGGTTAGTACATCTCAGAAATTGAGCTTAAAGTACAACATGGAGAACTAAGGACTCCAGGGGGCCAGGAGATCAACTTTCATGATGTTACATCAAAGCACGTGTCCAGCTCAAGAGCTGACCTAGTAAGCTGACCCATCACAGAGTCACAGAGGCCAGAATATGGTTGAAACAGATGAGCCTGTGCATCACACTGGATCCGAGGGAGAAACAGTCACCTGTAAGGGATGTTACTGACCTGTGGTGCCAGGTATGACCAACCCCGCTTTGGAAGTCTGCCCATTATAAGTTTAATGGACTGTAAATAAAACAATTATTTCAACAGTACTCAGTTGCTTCATCTGATGAAGCCCAGAGGTAGCTTCTTGTAAATCCATTACACTTCATCAGTTGCCCATAAATCTTAGACATGTCAGTTAGCACTTATTTTCAAGGCTGGACAAGATATCTTGGCTTACAGCTTCGTAATCCAACCTACATGTGGAAAAAGATAGAGATGTGAATCACAGGCAATATTCAAAATATTTCACAGCCAGTATAACTTGCTGCATCAGAAAGGACACCGTCCTTTTCCACAAACATCGGTCCAACAGTACCAGTGCATGTTGGCTGAGTACACAGAATGGAATTAAATTTTCTTCACACTGGTTGTCAGAATGAACATTAACCAGCTAACACTAGCTTTATACCACAACTTGAATGCCAAGTTTAATCCTGTGTGATTGAAAAACGCTGAACTCCACATCCCCCCAACCTGGGCTTAAATGCAAATCTCCACAGCCTTGTAATTACATGCAATACCACCATCAAGCATGACTATAATACCATTTTACTACACAAAGGAGAACTATTGAGTTCTATTCACAAGAGAAAGAGCTACAGATTCCTCTCTCAGTGGGATAAAAAGAGTACTTCACAGCATATATTTTTCTCATAATTAATTTTTATGAAACCAAGCATAAAAGATAATGCACCTGATTTCCATATTTTTTTAATCTGCCCTGGGGGAGTTCTAGCAAACCAGAAGCAGCAAAAATGATGGGACCCATCCAGATTTCAGCAGATGAGTCAACAGACAATCCAACTGTGAGAAGTGAACTTGTTTTGTTATCCTTCACTGCCCTTCCTCCACCATCCCCCATCACCAATCACCCATCCCCCATTCCCCACCAGGAGAGACCACATAAAATCCACACCAAACAGATGAGACTTTCCCATGTCAAAGGCCCCTAGGAAAATCCACTTGGTCTGTATCTCAATGACTAATACTCCTCATTGTCATAAAACCCTGCCTCACAATGAAGCTTTATGTAAAGGAGATGACCAGTCTTTCTGAGTCACCCACATTTTCCCATGGGGCACTTTCATGCTTCATCCTCTCTCCAAAGCATGAACACTTGAGCCCCACTCCCTAAGTTAGTGGGTATCACTGCCTGTAGAGACCTGTGAGAGAGTCCTGGGAGCACAGCCCAGCAGGTGGGAGGGACAAGCCAAGAAAATGGTGCCAGGTGACAGGCTGCCCACCATCACACTTCCTAGCTGCTCCCATCCACCCCCACTTCCTGGACTGAAAGCCAGCCTTAGAATGCAGGAACCAGGGGGGCTCAGCTTCACTGCCTCATGGACCCAGAGTCCCAGGCACCTTCTTTTCCTAAGCCTCCTTCCAGAACAGTATTCATTTCTTCTCCCAGACTCTGGTCCCAAAATGTCTGGTCACATCCCCTTTTCTGGAAAATAGAACTACCCGTCCCTTTTCTCAGTGTCTACCGGAGTCCCAGATCTCTTCATGGAGATGGGGTAGGAATGATTTCAGTGATTCAAAGATTTATTTCTCTAAGACAAGCAAGGTATCTTTCTGACCATCTCTTGCTAGAACAGAGGGAAAATACAGATTTAATCTCCAATAGAGCATACTGCTGCATAAACGGTGTACATTTTTTTAATTCTCTATATAGTGGATGTAGAGAAAAATTGATAAATCTTCTCCATGCGATCCTTGAAAATTGTTGTAGAAAACCTCCCCGTTGTTCTTTTTTCTCAACTTAGAACCTAGTTCCTTTGCTTCACATGCGAGCTAATTCAGATAAAAACTCACTGGAGCAAATACAATTAAGTAAATGTTTTACATAAAGCAATTTGTTTTTCATTATAAAATGCTAATTTGAAAACAGTAAATTTTTATTTCAGCAGCTTTATATTCACACCAACTATGGGTGCATGTCTCATTTAAAATCGGTAGTAATTTATTAATTCATTAATTGCACTAAAGAGTTTACAAGGTTGTTTGCTGCTGTTCCTGATAATTGTTGCTCTTTTATGCAGAATATTTGAAAGTAAAAATACACTGGTATTTATAGGCCGAGTAAATTTATTTGCACCAAATAAATTCAATCTAATACAAGAAGAGGGGTTCTTTTCAGTGCAGAGAATAGCAAATTTTGTGGCAACCCTAAAAACCTAGATATCACTTTTGATTTCCCAAGTCCCTCCATTTCCCTTTCTCCCTACTAAAACCTTCTCTGACAGGCTGTGGACTTTAAGACTGAGATTCCAAATGGGAAATATGACACTCAAAAGGTAGCTGTAAACATAACAAGATCTGCTCCCAGCTCTCTAAATTTGGAAATGCAAACAATACCGTCTCATTGTCTGATTTGCTATTGTCCTTCACTCCTGACCTTGGTCTCTACATTTCTCTTTGGAAGCTGAACCCTGCACACAGTTGAGCCCCTTCTGCTATAAATACAAGCACAGAGCCAGACACACACACTTAGAGAAACCAAATGATGGGTTTAAGCCGCATTAGGCTCATCATGGAGTATCTCAGCTCTACTGAGTCAGGATTTCTAGGAGCAGACACCTAGCAATCTGTATTTAATGGGTGGGCTCAGGCTGAAGTGTGAGCATCAGGAAGGACAGGATAGATCATGAGGCTGTGGTTGAAAGGTCTCCTGCAAATGTCTTTGCGGAAGGTCATTGGGCAATTGTGTTCGGATTGGATTCCCTTGTCTGACCACAGTGTGAAGCCACACTGCTATGAGTGACAGTGTCAGGTCCATCTTAAAGGACAGGCCCTTCATGAAGCCAGTGGTCCTGCAACAGAACATTAAAACTCAGTAGGCCGGCTTGAATAAGAAGTGGGATATTTTTCCTCCTACGGACATAGCTCTCTTAGGTCGGACTCTAAGTAATGCACAGATTCTGGGGGTGCTCCTAGATTATGCAATGGGGTAAACTGCCTTTGACTAGGACCACCAGCTGGGGGCTGCAAAGAGAGGCAGGGAGACAGAGCTGCTCCAGCTGCAGCCACAGCTGGCCCCCTGTTGTAAGTAGCTCTCTGTGTGTAACCCCCTTCATTGCCCCCAGTAAACTTGCGCTAATATCTGAATCATCAGTCTGGTCTCAGCCACGCTTTAGGGAAAGAGCTGTGTCTTCTCTTGGTAATCAGGGAACAGAGCCCAGGGGCTACTGGGTGATGACAGCATTAAACAGCCCCCCAAGAGGAAGACAAACCTCCAGAGACAAGAGTTGGAACTGGGACGTCTGGGAGTTCCTCCGTAGAGAGTCCCCCCTTATGATAAACTAGGGGTGTACATGAATGAAAAGAAATAGGGAAAGGGCTAGGAAAAAATGGGGGGGTAGAACCAAGAAATGGAAGATTTGTGTGACCATCTAAAACACCCCCACCTCAAGAAGGAATGATTCAAAACTACTGAGAATAGGTGAGAACTCACCCCCACACACACAGAGAGAAGTCCCAGAAGGAAAGGAAGAAGAGTGGTTAAGAAAGAGTTCGTAGAGCGAAAGGAATATAACTACAGTGAGAATGAAGGACAAAGCAAGGCGTGAAGCCCCAACGAGGAATCGCCAACAAGCATCTACATTGACTGGGCCTGAGAGTTTCACTCAAGCATCGCTGCTCCCACAGCATGAGCCATAAGAGTGATCTTTTTCTTCCCCAAATACCCTTGCCTCCCTAGGGACTGAAGGCGGCAACAGCTGAACAGAGTTGATATTAAACAAAACTCTTATACAAGTAGTTTAGCTGGTGCCAGGGGAAGAGAAAGGAGAAAGTAGTTATCAGAATGCTGACCAGTCCTCGGTTGAGCTATCTAGAAAGGATCTCCTTGGTACAATGTCCTGGGCAGAAGGGAAAAGCACAGGTCCCGATGGGGTAGCTGGAAGTCACAGATGGAGAAGGCCATACAGGGGCTCCACTCCAGCCATCATCGTAACCAAAGGATTGCAGTGTCTTCCTAACTGGTCTCTTTGCTTCCTTCCCCTCCCTGAAATTTCCTTCCCCAGGCAATTCATCCAACCTGCTAGAGTTATTTTTCCCAAATCTGACCACACTGCTCTCCATGCTAAAAACCCTTCAGTGGCCCCCCACGGCCTTCGGGATAACATCTGAAGTCCTCAGCACAGCACGCAGGGCCCTCTGCAATCTGCGTCAACATCACAGCCCTCTCCCCACCCCATCTCTCACTGGCAGAATGACTCGTGTCTTTCTCAGGATTAACATGGCATCTTCAATGGCAGGAAGGTGTGGGGGGACTGGGACAGCAGCAGTGGCAGGACTTAAGCAGTGAATGGCCTCACGGGGAACAAGGTCTAGTAATGAACCACAGGTGCCGATAGGAGAGTATTCCCGAGATGGAAGCATCCACAGCTCAACAGAAGGCAGACCCAGAGACAAGTATTGGGCAGCGGCATTTGACTTAGCTCTGGCCATTGTCTCTGTGGCAGCCATGGAAAGGCACCTCACAGACCTCCAACTCCAAGGTGCACAGGCCCAGCTGCTATACTTGGCAATCTAGCACCACCTTGCTACCAAGGCCACACTTCCCATGGGTTGCTTCCAGCCAATGACTGAGCACTGCAAGTATGCCGAGGCAGGTCTGTAACGAGGCTGGTGGCTGGCTTGGCTCTAAGGCCCCCCAGCATCCTTGCAGAACCTTTCTTTACTTACATGGGAGCCTAGGATGTTACTATCCAACCCTCTTCCCACGCTCCTTCACTCAAGACAGTCTTGCATCACAGTGTGACAGTCCTCCCTGACTGTCCAGCTCTCTCCCATTTTCTCTCAGATAGGTGTTTCCCTTAATAAAATCCTTGCGTGTTTAATCCTGTCTCCTTGTCTGCTTCCCCCAGGACCCAGATGAACTCAGTTCTCAAGAAAGGAGAGCCAATTACATACCTTACAAAGAGAAGTTTTATTTCCCTCATTATATGTCACTTCATAAGGCATATAAATGTCTAATCACTGTATTGTACTCCTGAAACTAATATAATATTGTATGTCAATTATAATTGAAAACATAACTATGAAAAAAATAAAAAGGAGAGACAACATGTGTATATTTGGAACCTGGAACCCTTAGCCCCTCATTTTTTCATCCCTCAAACATCCATGGAGCGCTTATTATGGTGCCTGGTGCTTATTAAGTTAGGTGTGGGGGGTGGGGATGGGAGTGAACGCAGGTGGAGGAGAAAGCTTAAAGTCAAGTCAGAATTCACCGGTCTGAGCAGACCCCGGGGCACTGCCCAGAACTCAGCACGTCTCTACTCCAGACCCTAACAAGAGGACAGATAACCATTCCTGATACCATTCCCTCTGGGGAATATTCTGCACCTTCAGCAGAATGGCACGTACAAGTATGTGAAGATCATCCAGCCAGTTTGATGGACAGGACCCCAGTACAGGTCAGGCAGAAGAGGAGGCTGAAGGATGAGAAACCCTACAGGAAATAGCTCCCAACATAAACCCAAATTCAAAATCAAGCGGAACAATGGAAACAGTTTACTCATAACAGGCCATCATCATGAAAGCCCATAAAGTCACTGTCAGTCAGGAGCTCTTGTTAAAAAAATTTTTTAAATCAATTTAGACTTTGAATGAAAACAAATCCTGAGGGATGAGAAAATGGTATTAGCCATCAGTGTCGCCTAATCATGGCTAACGAGGGTTCGCATGCTTATACCTGACGGAGGATTAAGATGTTGGCAGCAAGTTTATAAAATGAAATCATTGTAATAATGCGCCCCGCTCACCCGGCAAAGCTCTGCTCTGTGCTTCGTGGTGAGTGTCATTTAGCGAAGAACACTGAGCTGATGGACCTTGGTAATCGGGCTAATCTGCCTTTTCATTATGATCTCAGGGATGTGACAAAAAGGAATGTCAACATGATCTGAGGACAAGTTGGATTAGATGAGGAACAGCAGAAGGGTCTCTTTATCCCACAAAGAAAATCGAGGGGCCTAAAATTGTTAAATCTCCACATCTGTCACTAAATGACTAAACACCCCCAAAGAGCTTTTACAAAGACAGACAGAGAGTTAACAAAGAAAAATGTGGGGATTAGGCCAACCTCATCAAGCAGACTTCATGTTACAGTTCAGTGGCTTAACCAGATGTTGGAGCCAAAGGAATTCATAAGGGTCTTCTTCTAGTTGGGAGATTATTGCTAACAGAGCCAGCTCCAGGCAAACCGTGAATAAGGTGACCTGCTCTCTGCAGCTCCCTCCTTTCCCTCTGCATGTCCTAAAACGCCCTCCCCCGTCTCTGGAAGGGGTAGCTGCTAAATGTTCCATTTAGCCATCTGTGGGGACAGAGCCCCAGAAAGTAGTTTACAGGCTCTCGGCCTCACGTGGAGGGGTGCTGGCTTGGGTAGTGGATGGCCGTCAGCTGTGGCTGGTTGGCCGTCAGCTGTAGCCAGTTGGCCAATTGGCCGCTAGTATAACTGCTGCGGTTACGGAGCAGAGCCGAGGAGAGCCGAGGAGAGCCGAGGAGAGCCGAGGAGAGTCGTCAGTCGGTTGGCAGAAAAACGGACAGCAGGTCGCACGTCCAGTGAACCCAGCCTCCAGTGAGACCGTAGTGGTATGACTCCCCTACCTATGGCTCCGTGGGTGTTCCTTTTTGTCCTCACCATATCCTGCATTCCTGTGTGGGGAGCAGGAGCAGAGACCCCGCAGGCCGCCCCGCAGGACAAATGGTGCAGCGAGCAGGGTCTCCCGCACGACACCATCATTTGCCCACTACTACATACCCAGCACAATGGGGGTTCAGGGATAAATTTCTAAGAAGAGTCTGAATTGAACTTGTCCTCTGTCCTGCACCATAACCACCTCCTCTAATATCTCCAAACACTTAGTGCAGATCTGTTCCACCTGGGCTTTGTCACGGGTGTGTTGGAGGAATGAAGGAAGAAGGGTAATTTGCAGCAGAAAGTGAAGCCACTAAGGAAGAGATGAAGGCAGTTCCAGGAGATAGCAAGAAGGTGAGGAGAGGACAGTGAACACAAAGGACGTGAGTGCCACGGGTCAAAAAGTAATGTATTAGAGGAAGGCGACCTCTAATGTACATCTAATATATGCAAAGGGCGAGTGCAGACACTTAAATAACATATATACATTGGTTTTGTTTTGTTTTGTATTGTTAATGCTATAACATACACAATCAAAATGAGGGCTGGTTTGTGATAATGTAGACTTCCTGAAAGATGGTACTTTCCTTACATTTTGGTTTATATGTTCCAAAACCATCTGGCCTCCCCATATATCCCCAATATAGTTTCTAAATACGATTAATGTTTGCTAAAAATCCAAAGGATAAAAATTAAGACAACCTGATAAGAGCAAAGTCTTCAAAGTGTCTCAATCTTAAAAGTGGAAAAGCTTTATCATGAAAAATAAAAGTGTAAGGGACTGAAAGCAAATACAAGTACAGCCTCAAACAAGAGACCAAGGCTCAGAGAGGTTAAGAGTCTCATACTCACAGAAGGTCACACAGTGAAGAGGTTGCAGGAGCCAGATCTCCACCCATCAAGTGCTGGATTCCTTCCACTATAATCTGGCCTGACCTGAGGGTGTGTCCTTGTCTGTCCTTTGAGAGAAAAAAAAAAAAGATTCATTTTTCAAGTTCTCAATATTTTGAGACTAGAACTTCTGTAGGACAGTGAAACCTTGTTTAATATTTTTTTAACCACACTGTTTTCCCTCACTGTCTATTCTGGTCTCTCCCTTGTCCCTCCCACCTCCATTTGATTCAAGCCTCTGGATTTATTTAGTTGTGGTTGGAGTAAAGAGAGAGGGGAGGAGATGGTGTAAGAGCGTCTCTAATAAGCATAAGCTGGCTGGCTGCGAAATCCTTTTCAAAAATTGAAGCTTTTGCTGTCTCACCGCTTTTCAGTCAAATTACAGGGAATGATGTTTTGGATGATTAGGTCTGTGATGAAACTGGTTATAGAAGCTATTTCAGAACCGAAAGCGGTTCCCACTTAAATCGGAACACGAAGGCCTGCCAAAGATACTCAATCTAAAACTATTTCAACTCGTTACGGTCTTCTGCACATGTCAATATTCTCTCCTTCGCAAAAGTAATCAATAACTAAAGAGAAAAAAGCAAATCTTGGCGAAAAACATATTTGGCAATCTTTAGCTGGATAAAATATTGCTTCAGCTCTGCAAACTTCAGTTATATTTGTGGGGCCTAATTAGCTGGGCTTTGTTCTATGTATGAGCTGTCCTCTGAACTATTTTTGTACTCTGTGTTTACTTTTGAAATTGAATTTCTTCATTCCCAAGCGTGCCAAGGATGCTATTGTAGACAATCCAAGCTCACGAAGCATAAAGCAGAGTTAAGGTTTGATAACAATCTGATTTAGTTTGATCGTCAAAGAACACCAAACTAGTTCTTTTAGTCCCAAATGCTCATTTTTGGGTCGGAGAGATCCCGCATAGCTCTGAAAATCAATCGTGCTAACTGGATGGTAGCTAATGCCCTCTGTCTGCCGTAGTCCCACTTAATTGTTATTAACAGGCATGAATATTACCAATGAGTTGCCATATGCTTTTGTATTAATTTATAACTTACTCTATGCACAATTTTCCAGAGCAAATCTTCCGTGCTATGATGCTGATCACAACAACAAAAGAAAATAATTAGTTTGGATGGTGTTTTCCTCCATCATAATATCAATGTTTTTTTTCTAATTCGCCATATGAGGAAAGCTAAAACAGATGCACTATTTAGAAAAAGGACAGGAACTTGCTGCATCATGCTTGAGGCCACTGTTTTCTCCCCTCTCTGTAACCCCCTGTCTGACGATGAAGCAAAGGTGTAATGCCCACCGTAACAAGAAGGTATCTGCAGACCAAAAACAATGCATACAAATCCGTAAACTCTAACAGAATTTATTACAGGATAATTTACTTAGAGGGCTGTAGGGTGGGAGCAGACAGGTGACCCAGCAACCTGCACAGATTATTCTCCACTGACAGACTCCTCTTATAGGACTTTTTTTGTAGTATAACTTGGGTACTAACAATTGACAAGACAAAGGGACAAAGAGGCCATACCTCCTAATGGTCTTGTGACAGATGATTGTTTATAATCAATACTATCACCAGTTTCATATATATTTCAGTTGTCACACCCTTCCAACCCTTACTAACAGAAATACTTATGGCTACATTTTAAGGAACACAAATAATCATCAACCAGAAGGCTTTGGTATGCTTGCTAAGGACACTGAGGTTGGTCAAAGGTCACAGCACGAAACTTAAAAACAAAATGAAACCCAGGACACAGAGATGGAGTTGGTTTTATTCACATCTACATCTACACACCCCCAGCACTTCGGACCCCTTCTCCACCCACCCCCCCAGGGAGGGAAGTAGATTCAAAAACAACTGCATCAGACTTAACTTTTGGCAAGTGGGATTACTCTTTCCACTTGAACCGTTAATAACCCCTTAAGGAGTTTTGTTTCCTGCCCTGAATTCACTGCAGACGGGGTATAATACAGAGTGTAGGAAATAGCAAGTAAACGCCTTTAACACCAAGTCCAAGAGGCAACGACGTCCTGGAGAGGAATGAGCTAGCTAGCGTCTCAGACTGGGATAAATATTTCCCCTCTCCAGCTGCACATGAATTGCTAGAAACAGAGAACTCATTAGAAGGATGAAATAAGCCAATAAATGTGGACCTGGTTTGTAAATGACAAAGCGTATAAATGCTTGTTGTCATTGTTACTTTGATCAACGTAAATGTACAAATTCTAAAATGCTCCTTTCTGATGAACAAGACGTTCACTTACAGGAACCCCTAAAACTGCTACCTGTGCCCTCTACCTGCTCATGTTACAGTTCTTCCTACGAAAGGCCGCAGACAGCAGGGAAGCCATTTTTTCCTCTTTGGACTTCCTCAGCTGACTGAATTTGAAGATTTGCAGGGCTCTTTGTGACTGAGCCAGCCGTGGATAAGAGGAAAGGTGGTACTTTCACACCTACAGATTGAAGAGGAAAATCCCCCAAATTCTTATAGGTGACCAATAAGAGGGTGGTGGGAGTATGCCAATGTGTGCTGGTAAATGTTTAACAACTCACTGGGGGGAAAAAATGTGTGCATATGTAGATACTACGTATATAAGTTTAATACAAATTTTACTGATATAAAAGATGCACAGCACCCAATTATCAGTAATAAATTATACTATACTCTTTATTATAAATTTCGTAGAACCAATGGACTCATACGTTTTCTTGATTTTTGCTGAATTTTTGTATCCATAGTCAACCTGTGATTGCAACTAACAAACCAGTATAATTACAACATTAATACTTGGTTGATAGTTTCTTTTACATTAACGAGTAAAAAGAAATAATGACAACATATATCAGAACTTCAATTGCTCATCAACAACATAAGTGACTTCCTTGCTGAATCAGAATAGTTTCAAATATTAGAATTTCCTCGAATTTGTGTATTATTCTCAATGCAACAGGCACAGACATGACATACTTTTTACATTTTTTTTTGTTTTGAAGGTTTCATTGGGGAAGGGGAACAGGACTTTATTGGGGGACAGTGTGTATTTCCAGGCCTTTTTTCTAAGTCAAGTTGTTGTCCTTTCAGTCTTAGTTGTGGAGGGCGCAGCTCAGCTCCAGGTCCAGTTACCATTGCTAGTTGCAGGGGCACAGTCCACCACCATCCCTTGCGGAATTGAACTGGAGTGGTTGAGAGCCGGCTCTCCAACCGAGCCATCTGGTAGCTCAGCGGCAGCTCAGCTCAAGGTGCCGTGTTCAATCTTAATTGCAGTGGCGCGGCCCACCATCCCTTGCAGGACTCTAGGAGTTGAACTGGCAACCTTGTGGTTGAGAGCCCACTGGCCCATGTGGGAATCGAGCTGGCAGCCCTTGGAGTTAGGAGCATGGAGCTCCAACCGCCTGAGCCACCGGGCCGGCCCCCACTTTTTACATTTAATAGGACTTATTCACATTTTCTCCATAACTTTCTCAAGTCTAGGCAACCAACAAAACAGTAAACCAAGTCCCAATTTGTAGCATTTGCAGATTTCCGGAGTGTAAATACTCCCTCCATGACTGATTCCAAGCTACCAACGTGATGTCCTGGGCTGCAGTTGGGAAGAAATGCATAGTAGCACATCGTGATATAGTATTTCCACCATACTGATAAAATATTATAAATAACCTCATGATCATAGAGAATAGTAAAATGGAAAAAAAAAAAAAAAAGAAGTGATGGGTTTTGAGGATTTGCTATATTCTAATATAATGTATTTAATTGTAAATTTATATAATTTAAATTTTAATATGGCTGTGTTTAACAACTGGCTTGCAAAATTCCCAAATATTTGATAACCAGCTGGTATGACAAACAAGCTGGATTGAGCCAGCTCCAGTATACCCCTGCAGTGTGCCCAAAAAACACATCTTTAGGGGCTGGACTTTTTGAGAGGCTGGGCATTTGAGACATTCTTGTACATGGTTTTGGGTCTTAGGTAAGTTGCTTATTGAGAAATAATAGAAAATATATATTGGTCTCTGCCCCCAGTTCCTGACACAGAGCTCCATGGAATTTCCTGGGTAATAGGAGAATCTTTTTTATCCTAATGAGGTGGCTCTTGGTGGACTCCTGAATAGGTCCTGCACAGCAGACTGGGACCTGATCACCAGAAATACCAAGCCATGATTAGAAGCTTGGAACTTTCAGCCTTACCTCTTCCAGGAAGGGGACAGGGGCTAAAGATTAAGTTAATGATGGATCATTCCCTATGTGTTAAAGTCTCTATAAAAATCCCAGTAATACAGTGTTAGGTGACCCGCCAGGTTGATGAACACATACATGTCAGAAGAGCATCGTATCCCAACTCCATGGTACAGAAGCTCCTGTCCTTGGGACCCTTACAGGTCTCACCCCCTGCCCTCACCCTATATACCTCCTCATCTGCCTGTATATCTGTATCCCTTATTATAAATAAACTGGTAAACGTGTCTCCCTGAGTTCTGTTAGCTGTTCTAGCAAATGATCACATCCAAGGAGGGGCTGTGGGAACCTCCATGTGGGACAGAAGTTGTGGGTAACCTGGGAACATACTGTTTGTGGTTGGCATCTGAAGTGGGGGGTCGTCTTGTCAGACTGAACCCTTAACCTGTGGGGTCCACTCTAACTCTGGTTAGTGTCAGAATTGAATTGTAGGGTGCCCAACACATGTCGCAGAATTGTGAAAAACCCACACTTCTGGTGTCAGATGCGTTGTGAGTATGGTAGTATTGTGAGCGTAGAGGAGAAACACAGGAAGAGTGTGGTTTTTTCCTTTATCCTTATTTTTTTTACCTAATTACTTGAAATGATGGTTAAGGTACAGAGAAATCCACCTGAGCTCCTGGCCAGGCTTCTGGACATCTTAGAAGTCTCCTCCTAAATGTCGCTGGTAATCCTCATGTATGATCTTCCTAGTTGAACAATTATATCCTGAATCTCACTGGTTTGAGGGGTAGGACTACTGAGCCTGGCCTAGCCTTCTCCGATGCACACTCTGAGCCCATGGTCCAATAGCTTGGGTCTACCAGAAAGCAACAGTCAGCTGATCAATGACAGGAAGATGGCAGCCAGGGGAAGGGGGGGGAACACAGGAATAAGTTCATCGTATCATTTGGGGGATACTCAATCTAGGAGAAGGAGGCAATACAATAAAGATTCCTGCCCCACCGTGGAATGCTTAGGTGGAACTCACTGCCAATACTCAACCTGCCTAGGAAGGGGAAGGAGAGGGTGAGCAATCACAGGGAATGATTCCCAGACCCTGAATTTAAGGTTTGACAGAAACTTGCTAGCCTTTTACCTGCGTGGCTTAGGAGAAACACAAACATCAAATTACCAAAAGTCAGAAGGGGTTTTATATGGCAGACCTGGAAGCTAGTATGGCTCATCCATAAGGCCCAAGTCACCCTTGGGTCAGGAAGGCATGGGAGTGGAGGGCTAGTGTAACACACAGCTTGGGAAATCCTCCTGATGATATTTCCTACAACTTCAAAAAATTATCAACATCTAAGCACCCAACAAGAGAGAAGCAGTAAGAGTAAGTCTCTAAAGCTAGAGAAATCGGGATTAAAATCTCTGTTCCCCCACTTACTTGCTGTGTGACCTTGGGTGAGTTGCTTAATGTCTCTGAGCCTCCATTGCCTCACTAGTAACATGGGGATCATAATTTTACCCACCTTTTAGGGTTGTCTGTGGATTAAATGTTTTATGTATCTAAAGCAATTAGCACCTAGTAAATGTTCAATATATTAACTTTTTAAAAAATGTATTGGGATGGCCGGTTAGCTCAGTTGGTTACAGCGTGGTGCTAATAACACCAAGGTTGCCAGTTTGATCCCCACATGGGCCACTGTGAGCTGTGCCGTCCTCAAAAAAATACATAATAAAATCTAGTTTAAAAAATATATATATTAAGAGGAAGCATCTCTAGTTAAGGAGAGAAAAGTATAAACTATAATTTTACTTATATTTCTGCAGTATATTGGGAAAAATGGCCACAATATTTTGTAGCTCCTATCAAGAGTTAGAGCCCATTTTTCCACCTCTCAGATATGGGCTTGGCATATAAAGCAGCGTTGATCAAGCAACAGTGACACAAGCAAAGGCTTGATAAAGTCTTACTGAGGCGACCCCTCCTGCCAACATGTGAACCGCCTACTGAATGAGAGACAGGTGGCATCATGCCAATTGTCATCGTATCAACTGCCAGACATGTACGTGAAACTATCCTAGACTATCTAATTCCAGCTAAGAACCGAAAAACCGCCTACCTGACCCACAGAATCATGAGCAAATGAAATGGTTATTGTTTTAAGCCACTAAATGTAGGGGTTGTTATGCAACTAAAGTTAACCAATACAGTTCTGGTTATAGCTATGTAAAAATATTCATTCATTTAAACAAGTCCTAGGGGATATCAAGATAAGACTCTTCTCCTCAATTGCTCATAATCTTTCAAGTGAGAGAGACAAGTCACAGAAATAGATATTAAACTTCAGCTTAATACTTGCCAATATATTAGGGTGGTATTACCATAACTAGGAGTAAATATTAATGTTCCCTTATATTGTGATCAGTTTGTTCATATACTGTTTTAAATTAAACTTTAAAAGGAGTGGCTTAAAATTGTTGAGGCGTCATGGGCCCAGAGTAGAATCTCCAGGAGACAGGAAGATGTAAATTCTTCCCACATTTACCCTCCTGCCTCTGAAGGAGAGCGCCAGCCTGGCCAAATTGTTTCCATTACCTTGAACAACTCCTTATCAAAGTCAAGATTCATGGATTCACCCAGTTATCTACATTATCATTCCAATTAAACATATGGCTGAGGAATCTAATGAAGAATGCTTGAGTGATGGCCACGGAATCAATAAAGTCTTTCTGGATTTATCGATTTAGCATTCTCCATGCAGGAGAATTGATTTATGTCCTCAGATTTATTTTGATAACTCAATGATAACTCCACTATTCCTAAATTAATGTCATCTTTTCTTCAGGCCAAAATTTTTTTCTAGGCAAGGAGAAAAATCTTACATCAAGCCAAACTGATTTTGCTAAGTAATTCCATGGCTAACAGGATGCCATAAATCAAAGAGAGCACATATTACTATAATTGTAAATCAGCCTTGGCATGGAAAAGTACAACGGCATTTATTTGTCAGAATTGTGATTGCATCATGCACAGCCTCTTCCTTGTCAAAATTAATATCTTCCAATATAAATCCTATTGTCTAATGTGCAATTTCACAAGTGCAATAGATTTTTTTATAATTTCATTAATTTTTATCTCTCATATCTTAAGCTTCCAGAAGGTGTAAGATGGTAGAGCTCAATTCCTAATTAGCCTGGTCTTATTGAATGAGATAAACCATCATCTTAGTACCAGGAATATTCATCTCAGGCATACACAAGCAAGACAATTAGTCAATGCCATGTAAAAGGGTATATTTGCAAATGCTTTCTGGAAAAAAAGAACAGTGTTTTCCAACCAGATCTATAACACCAAAATGAAAAGCAGACATTTTTCAATAAAGGAATGTCAGAATGGGATAATCCAATCAGTCCCAGGTCCTTCACATCTCTGATCTTAACCCATTTCTCTTTTTGGGCACACCCACCATCTAGTCAAGAAAAGCATCACTCTCCACCAGACTGTTGCAATAGCCTCCTAACTTTTCTGCCTACCACCACTTTTGGTTTTTCCAATTCATTTTCTGTATTGCACCTAGAGGGATTATTTTCCCCAAAAAAATGCAAGGCTAATCATGCAATTACTCCCTACACCCTTCCCGTGGCTCTCAAAATAAGGAAAAACGTGAGACCCTGCCTGCCTGTCCCACCTCCTCTGCCCCTGTGCCTGCTCTTGCCGCCAGCCAGACTGGCCTTCTCTCAACACTTCCAACGTGCCCCTCAAGAACCACAGGCACGCACTGGGCCCTCTGTCTACAGCACACCTTCACTCTCTCTTTGCCAAGTTAATCCCCACCGTTCTAGAACTCGGGGTTCAAATATCACTTCCTCCTTTGAGTCCCCAAATGGATTTGACCCTACAACAGACTTCCTTCAGAAACCTCACTTCTCCTGTCCAGCCCTTTGTGATCTTTTTACTTTGTCTTCCCTGTTGGACTTCCCTGCAACTCCTTGAGGATGGGGAAAACAACTCCTGTCTACTCCCCTGTCCCTGCACATACCGGTGCCCATGTTTGACAATTCTTGACTGAGATGGGGCAGACCAGAGGGGACAGGGACCAGAAGAGCAGGAGCACACACTGAGGCAGGGCAGATGACGAAATCCAAGAACACACCATGGGGCACCGTGGGGACAGCAAGGCCAGGCCAGTAGTCTCTAAATGTCTCAGGTGCTACTCTTACGATGGAGCTACCGTCCTAAAGAATTCAACTATTCATCTGCAAAGAGCTTCAGACCAGCATAAAAGTGGCAAAAATATTACCAATGAACTCCCATATGCTCTTCACCTAGATTCACCCTTCATTCACCTAATTTATCATTAGCATTTTGCCATGTCTGCTTTATCTTTCTACATATCTGTGCTTGCTTATATATGCACAATTATACACATTTATATATTTTTTCTGAACCATTTGAAATAACCCTTCACCCCTAATCCCTCAGCATGCGTCTTCCAAGTACAAGGATTTTCTCTTCCATAATCACAGTGGCAATTATCAAGTTCAGGAAACTTATCATTGATACAATATGATCTAATTACAACCCATATTCAAATTTTACCTACGTAATTCGTGTATTTAAGCATCTTACACAATTACCAGTTGTGGGCAGCTAAAAATCTCAAGTCTAGTCAATCGGGTAGAATGTTGTCTTAGAATCTCTCCAGAGTGGCGAATTATGAAAGCCCTGTAAAACCCCAAAACTGGGAGAGTTTCAGGGAAAAGGCCCTGGGACTTTTCTGAACAGAAGCAAACCAATCTGAACACAACACCAGGACCAGTCTGGCCTCTTAAAGCCCCCCCAGAGACAACCTCTTTGGGCTTAAAACACTTCAAATCGGATCAAATCCACCGTAAATGCATTACTAGCTGGGCCAACAGCAGAGCACCAGCTCATTCCCAAATGTAAGGTCCACCTCTCCCGAATGGAGCAAAGTGAGACATGGAAACCAAGTTAAAAGGGCAGGGACAGACGCTGGTCACGGGACAAGCCAGCCGGGGACACCTGGTAAATTACATGGCCCATAGGAGGCCGTTCACATTGGAAAGAGCAATTTAAACTATTTATAATCGCTGATGGCCTCTGAATTAGTTATAACTTCTTAAGGAAAAGATCTTGAAATTATCACAAAGAGTCCTGAAGATGGCTGCTCAGTGCTCACTGGAGGTCACGAAGGAGAAAGAGCTATTAGTCTGTGTTAAGGAGGCGCAAACACCACGGTACTGGTGTGCTTGTGTGTAATACAAATGCGGGCGGCTTGACCTTGACTGCCATTCAGTTCTGAGCACTTCATATCAAAAGGAAACAGAAGAGGCCACAGGAGGGCCACAGGATGATAAGAGCGTTGGTGAGGGCTCCAAACCACTAAATGAGGAAACATTTAATTACGTAGTCAACTAGTTATTAGGCAGAAGGAAGGAGAAAATGGACAGAGGTGTGGACGTGGAAAGAAAAGGATTCGGAGGTGACTGGGTGAGGCCCCAAAGGTTCTGAATTAGACTTTCATAAAGCATCCCAGGAGGTTGCTTTTCAAACAGAATTTTCAGTGGATCAACAAATTCTTCGAGGAAATAAAAGGCCGACGCGGCTGAGCAGTTCAAAAGACCTAAATAAATACGTGCTTGTTTGGCATTGACGAAAAACAGTTTAACCACTTACGAACTGTAGTTTATTTAGAACACTTGATAGAGTCCTGAATCCAGTTGTTTATGGTTGTCAGAAAAATTGCCATCAGCTAGAAAGGATTGATGGAATGGTCACTCTAATGCAACGTCAGCAAACTCTGGCCGGTGGGCCAATTCCAGCCTGCTACCATCAGCAAGTGGAGAACAATTTTCACATTTTAGGATGGTTGGAAAAAATCAGAAGAGGAATAATATTTCATGATATATGGAAATTATATGAAATTGAATGTTTTGTACTCAGGAAGCTTTACTGGAACACAACCACACCCATTCATTTCTGTATTGCCTATGGCTACTTTTGCACAATGACAGAAGAACTGAGTGGTGGTGACAGAGACTGGATGGCCCACGTATCTAAAATATGTACTTTCTGGCCCTTTGAGGGAAAAGATCTGCCCACTCCTGTACTAGTGTGTTGTGAGTGTTAAATATTTTCAGTGTAGTCTAGGCCCCAGACCACCCTCGAGCTGCTGGTTTACAGCTGGAAGATCATTTATGTCTGTTGCCAGGGTCCTAGGCCTGTGCTGGTAGAGATGCTCAAGGAGTAAAGGTAAAGGGACCAAAGGAAGCTTGAGCAGCAGCAAAAAGGACCAAACACCACAGCAGACTCCAGTCGGGACGGCACAGTGGCCTGCTGGACTCCTGGACAGGTCTCCTAACAAGCTGACATCAGATGCTCGGAATCCCTGACTTCACAGCAGATTTGGTGAGCTCGCAAAGGCTGTTTGTGTACCAGAGTCAGTAGAATACCTTACTTGTCAGCGTGTGAAATGCCCAGAGGATGTAAGACTCACGTCAATTTTACAGAGATCTGTTTGGGGGGGGGGGACATAAATTATAGGAGAAAATGTCATTTTGTTCATATACATATAGTATACAGTATTGTGAATCAAAAAACATATTTTTTGTTATGCAGTGAGTGATACAATCTATTATCCCTAAAAAGACTAAAATGCAGAACTCAAAAAAAAGTATCTTGATATCTGTGAATACGGTTGCAGTGAAAATAACTCTTAAATCTATAACATTATCCAAATTCTATGTTCATCTGCGTGGTCTCTAGTTTTTGGTTTTGATAACAGGATATAAAATTTTCCCCTTTGCTGAGGTGTGTGTTGCCACACTCTGCCACTAGGGGGTACCATGACCCGTTATTTTACCTCCTTTTTTCAGCTTTCCAAGAGTCCCTCTAAGCTCAATGTGTTAGACTCACGGGAAAACTTGTACGTCTAATATGATATACTGCATGTATTGTATATAATATATTATACATTCCATAAAATATAATCAAATAATATATTGTATATACACTCTATAATTTGGGAGAAAATGAATGGAGAATGTATCCTGTGCACAGGTAAATAAAGTAAGTTTCACTGGAGCACAAAGAATTCAGTTGGCATTCATGGGTTTGAATTAAAGGAGAGCAGTGTTGCTTAATGTTAAGGGAGGAATAGGTATCTGAGAGCCTCCCCACCAGAAAGTTCCAGAAAGGGCTTGGACTATCTAAAAGACTGAGTGACGACTGACGGGCTTGTGGAAGGAAAAGGCAGGATAAGAGTCACAGGATGTACAAAATCAGTAGCCAAGGAATCTGAGAGACGCCAAATCTAAATCAGAAACCAAGAGACCATGGCATACGAAACAAGAGGCCAGAGCGCCAAGATGGCATGAGAGGGCCCCCGGGTCTTCAGCACTGCAGGCGAAGCCAGGTCAAGAGCCCAGGGTGCCCCACAGAGCTCCGCAGGTCACACCCTTGGAATCTCAAAAATGTAACTTTAAGTCCATTTCCAAAATAAGACTAGGAGTGGCAGAAGGGAGATTAAAATTCCAGCCTGTTCAGACATCACGAAACATAAAACCATGAGTGTTTGGGAAAATTTAATCCACAAAACATCTCCGTCAGCCTCTCACATCTGCCTGTGAGGCAAGGATGAGAAGCAGTGGAAATGAAGAGCTTTCCCAGATCTTAAACCTGCGTGGAAAGGTGACCATCCCATGGCTGCAGTCGGGACTAACGTTACCTTCCGCACAGTCCACGAGCGTGAAACGTCCTCATCGTGTTTTTTCCATGCATTGTTTCATTTAATCCCCATAAAAGACCTATGGGTAGGTGTTAATAACATACCCATTGTACAGATGAAGAAACACTCAGCTTCAGTAACTTGCTGAACGAGTGACGGTGCCAGCTTTTAAAACTGAAAACTCTTCTCATGCCAGAATTGCCTGTTCTTTCCTCTACATTTGCTGCCTCCAAATACAAGTATTTCTCCAAGACTCAAGAGGCCAATAAGCAGGCAAGCTACAACAAGAGTAAAAGATTTGTTTATATTAAAGAGAAAAAGAAACAAACATGAGCAATGGATTTCTTTTTCCAAAGGCTAATGGCACCCCAGGTCCTGGAGAGAAAAAAAGAACAAGAATAAGGGGTGAAGGAAACTACTGGACTCAGAAGGCAGGAAGAAAGAAGACAGGCACTAAACTCAAAAGCGTCACTCCACGGCAGGGAGAAGGGGCGCCTGCTGCATTTTGTTGCCAAAAGTTCTGGGGAGTCTTTGCTTGGCCAAGGCATAGAACCAAGAAAAGTGTCTGGGACATCATGAGAGCTCATTAATAGTCGTGGAATGAATGCAGGAAGGAAGCAGGTTTCTCCACATGTTTAATGGCAAAGGACTACAGTGGGAGTACGGGGGTTCCAGGGACTGAACAGAAACAAAGAAATTTAGAGCAGCCAGATTAGGTTTCTCTCCTGAGCTGCACGAAGCTCCATTCTTTGCCTAATGACCTACACTGAGGAGTTTCTGCCCTGAAAAGTTTCCAGCCAGTCAAAGAGCACTCAGTTTTGTTTCTGCTATGGATGCCTTAGTCCAAGGAGGGGCTACAGGCAATTCAGAGGCCAGGCCCCTGGGGCAGGATTCCTCAAGGCTCCTGGGAGATGAGTAATGAATGAAGGCCCCTCCATCCTGCACACTGGACCATGTGGAATGCTAGATGTGCTGGATGTCACACTTCCTGAGGCACATTTGGTTCCATTTCAGCCCAGAGGTAATGAAACCAGGCTGGGATTGGCTGCTTTTCCTGTCCGTCCTGCTACTTGCTATTTAAATGAGAATGAGAGAGAGAGAGGTCTTTAACAGTAAGAAAATGGTTGTGCATCCAACTGCAAAGCAGGTGAAGGAAGAAAAAAAAGATAAATATGAGAGAAATTTCCAGCAGTGGCTGGTCTCATAAGAAACCTATAGTATCCCCTAGAAGAAGGCTGGCTGCGCAGTGTGGCCAGCCCTGCCTTTGTTCATATTCTTCACAATTTCAGTCAAGGAGGGGAGGTGGTTCCTTGGATCAGGTGACCCTGAGACAAGAGCTCAGGAGCACATCTGTGCCCTGCCACTCCCCAGTCTACTTCCACCACCACAAACTGCTTGTTGAGGACTACAGTCGCTGTGGTTTTATCTACCTGTCACTCCCTGTGGTCCCCTTGGGGCTGTCACACATGGTGGGGCCATCACAGGTGGGACCCCTGCTCAGAGAGACCCCTTCTTTTAGATTCCCCGTCTGTGCCTCATCAATCAGGAATGACCCAAGCAAGGCCCGTGGTGGTCTAACCAAGGCCTGATATGTGCATATTAAGAGTCTCAAGGAAGGCAGCTGCTGGCGTGGATTTGAAGGTCTCACAATATCAAAAACAGCTTCTCTACAGTGGCCTTTGTCTTAAGCTTATAACCTCATGATTGCAAGATGGCTGCTGAACACCAGGCATCACATTTGTTTTCCAGACAAATCATATTTGCTTCCCAACTTCTCCTCTTTTATCGGGAGAACAGAAGTTTGCCTGAAACCCACCAGCAGTCATGCCCCAAACTGAATCACCCACCACTTCTAATTGCAGTGGAGGGTGGGAAATGAGAATAAATTAGTAACTGCCCCCCCCATAGGCAAAAGACGTTAACAATGGCTGTTAGGTCAGCCTAGACCTAAACCTAGACCTACGTCAGCCTTGCTCTCTTGAAGCCTTGGTCACAGTTGTAGCTTTTATTACAGTTTTTCACATGCTAAACCCTCAAATCCCTCTGGGAAAGATTGAGATCTCAATCACTACCACTCATAGCCCCAGCACAGAACGTTTTGATAAATGCCAGCTCAGGCGAATATGTGTGCTGCTTCTTGCTCTGGCTCTTGGGGCCTCCTGGCAGACGGAGCAGATGTGTGGCTGCAGTAGGGTAATTAAATGTGCATCCTTCTTTGATCTCTGAGCTCTCCTGTTTCAAACTCATCTGGATGGAGTGGAAATATACCAGGTGTGTGTGTTCCTGTGCTTTCTAATCATCAGAAAGGGTGAAACCATTTTTACTGCAGGTTTCCTGTTATCAAGAAAGGTTCCCTGGCAAGAGTGTCTGTTTGGTGCCTTGAAGGCAAGCAATTGTGGGAATTAGGAATTCTCTCTCTCTCTCTCTCTCTCTCTCTCTCCCTGATATAGTTCGAGTAAAAGCAGCAGTGACGTTGCCTATGCCCCAGATGGTGGAGAAACCTTGGATTAAGCCACAGAGGCCCCTGCCTCCAAATCCTATAACCGTGCATTAACACAGGCTCAACCTGCAAAATTGGATTTAAATCCAGCCCTTAAACACTCACCCTGCCTCACCCCTTCCCCACACCTAATCTCATTTTGTCCTGAGTGTTGAAAATAATGGTAATTCAGCTGCCCTGGAAAGTGACTATGTGAGCATTTTTCACGTTAGAAAGGCTCTTAATAAAGTAAAAGTGCTTTAAGTGCAGAAGTCTCTTCCTTTGCATTCCTCCTGCCTGGATAACAAATGGCATGCTGCAGTTCTAAACTTCTGGAGCCTGCTGTGATAAAGTGTCTGGGACAGCCAAGCTGCCTTCTCCTGAGCACAGTTACCATTTACTCAGCACTTCAAATGTGCTAAGAACATTGCACACGTGGCCTCATTCAATCCTCTTGGCTTCCCAAAAGGCTGGCTATTATCATTACCCCCATTTTACAGATGAGGAAATTGAGGCTCAAAGCAGTTAAGTCCCTTCCCCTGGATCCCACAGCTAGCAGGTGGAGGAGCCGGGCCTCAGACCCACGAAAGCCCCTGTGCTGCGTGGGCCCCTCCATGCTAGTGCTGGGCAGTGGTTCTCAGCCAGGGGCAGTCTGGGGATGGAGCCAGTGCACCAGGGTTTTAGGTGAAGTGGGAAAGGCACTTTCTCAGAGTCAGACCTCTGGAGTGGTAGGTTCTGGCCCCACATCTGACTAGCTGTTGGACTTTAGGATGTGATCAATTCGCCCTGCCAACCTCATGAGCAGAGGAGCCAATAATACAATCATACTGTGTGAACTGTAAAGGGCTCTAGGATATATGACAACGCAAGCAGACGGGGCTGGGGGCAGCCAGACCCAAGCCGGCTGCTAAGAAGTGCCCCAAGAGCCCTGATCCTGTGATTGTGCATCCTCTAAACACGCACTTATCATGTGCAAGGCAGTCAGCTGGACAGGGAAGAAGATAAAAGTTCCTTTCATCCAGAGAAATTATCTTGTAGTTTCCTGAATCTCAGTCAATTGTGATCTAACCAAGGAGAACAGCTGACATAACAAAAACAGCAGCCACATATAAGTGCCAGATGAATGGCCAGACCAGGGGGACCTCAAAAGTTCTAACAAAGAGTGATCCCCAAGGTCAGAGGCTGTGTGCAAAAGGAGGGGCTTGAGCTAGGCTTCACAATGTCAAGGCAACCTTCCTACTGGACTGCAGAACCCAATATGTACCAGTGGGTCCAGGAGAACCCGCCCCATCCCAGGGCTAGTAGCTCATCCTGGAGTCTGTGACCCAGCACCCACATGAGCAGAAGGGCACTGATGGTGAGAAGAGAAAGCTAATCAGAAAGGCCAACCATTCTTGGCAGGTGGATGAGAGCAGAGCAGCAGACATCTATATCAGAACACCCTCCACCAACAGAAAGACCCAGTTTTCTCACCTCATAAACCGGGACAACAGCACCTATCTCCCAGAGCCATTGGGAAGATCAACCATCACAATGACCACTGGCTCCACCACTATTAATGGAGTTCCCTCCAAGGACCAGACACCACTTCACCCACTTTCTGATCTCAGTGAGTCCAACCAACATGATGGGAAAGGCACCATTGTTATATCCCATTTTCCAGAGAAGGCAACTGATCCTCAGAAGAGCTTCAGCAATTGCCTCAAAGTCACATAACTAACCAATAGCAGAGCAAACTCAAGCCTAGCTCTGTCTGAGTCCAAAGCCCATACTCTAAGCCAAGACACACCAACAAGAAGCGTTTGTAACCTGGAGTCTGAAAGTGCCCAGGGGTCCATGGATAGAATTCAGAGATCTGTGAACTTGGAGTGGGGAAAAACTATACCTTTATTCAGTGGCATGCCAGGGTTGAGGGCAAGGGGCAGTGGGAATCATTGGCCCCTGCAGGGATGTATTTTATCACTGACGTTTAAAATCGATGGTGCGTGGTGATAATAAAAGCAAGACTAATTCAATTTTGTTGTTTTTAAATTTGGTACAGACCATGTACCCTTTTTGCCTGCACTAACCTCTAATTAAAATTTAGCATTTCTCTCAACCATAAACATAGGTACCCCCTGCAGAAGTATTGACAGTACCTGTGATTTTTGTCACCAATAGAAATTACAGTACCCTATTTTGTACCCTGTTATGGTTCTTACAGGTGTCTCCCAGTCCCAGGATAGAGTTTATACTCATCACTACTTCAAAATTAGGTGGTTATAAGACCACTGCCAGGTCTTGTTATTTAATGGGTAATACAGAAGATCAGCTGTTACTGACTACACTTACAAGTTTGTTTGGGTTTGGGTTTTCAACCCCAAATTTGGAAAGCCATATTTCAATATGTTTGGTTTCTTGTGTAATCCTATGTATTATAGAAGTCAGGGTTCCACCAGAATCACAACGAAGATTAGAAGTACCCACCTACCACCCACTCTCACAGATGACATGCTATTTAAATGCTGAAAATATTATAATTTGGGGGCTATTTTACTTTTCATGGAGGTGTCTTATTTCCCCCAAATAAACTACCAGCTCTTGAGATCATGGAGTAAGTGATATCATTATTTCTTCCACAGGCCCTTAAAAAAAGTAGTCCTTCAACCACTGTGTGTTGACTGACTGGCTGATAGAACCCCTTCCGACTTCAAAGGTCTGAATCTCACCTCACCTTCTCTGACGAGGAGGAAACAATATGACAGGAGGAGGAAAGGTATGGGATTACATCTTCCATATAATTCACAAATGCTGGGGATGGGCTACCAGAGCTTGCTTCTTAGAAACTAAATATATCTGTAGGAGGAAAAAGAGCCATTGGAATTTTCCATCAAGGCTGATAGAGTAGGGCAGAGTGCCCAGATGTCATGGGAACCAGAGCAGACTCCAAGCTGAAAAAATACTCCTGGACAAGAGGGCATCATTTTTGTACATACTGGGAGGCTTAGAAAATAATGCCAGACAGCCTGGGAGCCTCGTTTTTTCAGAGAACCCCATTCTGCACAGAACATCACACAACTACTACCTCTCTAGCACTAAGTTGCTAAAGAGGGTTCTGGCACCCTACGTTGTATTTAATATCAAGAAACTCTGACTGTTGCAGTTATCTTTGTTTTGTAATAAACACCCAAGACTGCATAACATAATGCAACCACCATTTATTTTCTTACAGATACTGTGTGTCATGCAGGGCTCTGGTCTCACTCCCCGCATAAGAGTGCAGGACATGGTGAGGCCAAAAAGGAACACCCACGGAGCCATAGATGGGGGAGTCATACCACTATAGTCTCGCTGGCGGCTGGGTTGGAGACAGAGGAAGCAGACTCCACATGCTGCGCAATCCACCATACGCTTCTCTGTCTGCCAACCAACCAACCAACCAACCAGCCTAGCCAAGGCAGTTATATTAGTGTCTAATGGCCAACTAGTCACAGCTGATGGCCATCTACTACCCGAGCCAGCACCTTTCCACGTGAGGCCGAGAGCCTGGAAACTGCTCTCTGGGATTCTGTCCCCATACTGTGGGTCAGGAATTTGGGCACAGTTGGGGATGGCTCTTCTCTTCTTCATGATGTCTGAGGCTTCCAAGTTGGCACCTGGGCTGGAATGGCTGAAGGACAGGCCAGAGCACCTACACATGGCCTCTCCATGTGGGTTGGGTTTCTCACAACATGGAGGGAAGGGGCTTTCCAAGAGATGCGTCTCCAGAAAGCGAGCATTGTGAGAGGACCAAGTAGAAGACACATAGCCTTTTCTAGCCCTTCTGCCATACTCCATGGGTCAACAACCTGCCTAGAATCAACAGGAAGGGACACAGACCCCACCCCTTGATAGGAAGACTGCCCAAAAAATTTGGAGCCATGTTTTACAACCACAATACTGGCCAAGTCAACCTTACTGCTACCAAGCTTTGAGAATGTATCTAGATCCATAAGTGAACCAGACATGGGGTGATCTTTCACGTGCCTGAGAGAAGAAGGGGTAGTGGGTGGCCCCAGCAAAGCCCCTCAGGGTTGTCTCTCAAGAGTGAGCTCACCCTGCCCCCACAGGCACCCAGATAAGTCTCAGTTGCCAACCATGCTTCCCAAATGAAAAGAACCCTCTCCTCACCATAATCCACACCCTGCCTTGATTGCCGTTCCTCCTACACACCCCTAAACCTCCAAATTACCCTCTGGCGAAAAGCCTCCTCCCACAAAGTGAACTCTGCATGCTGCTGTGTCTCTTTGTTCCTCTATTAAGACATATCATTCACAAACACTACGTTTCTTAAAAGATACCCTCAGCTGTCACTTATATAACAGAACCTGGCAAAACAGATGGAGCGCCCCAGTGGTGTCTTTGCCTTGGGCTGTATATGCTAACATCTCGGCACAAGCACCTTGAACTACTTTGTTTCCCAGCAAAGTTCCATCAGCTGGAAAGTGTGAAGGGGTGAGCAAGATCATGGAAGAGCGAGTGGAAGAAGCTTTCTCCTTTACCCCAAGAAAATGGAACCACCTTCTTGTCAGTCAAATGATTGGAGAAATCTATAGAGCTATTCCCTGCTGAGGGAGAGAGGAAACTGGATTGTCATGCAGGGGCTCAGCTCCCACTCCCTGCACAAGAATGCGAGATATGGTGAGGCCAAAAAGGAACACCCACGGACCCATAGATAGGGGAGTCATACCACTATAGTCTCTCTGGTGGCTGGGTTGGAGACACAGGAAGCAGGAGCCACACGATCCGCAGCCTGCCGTCCGCTTCTCTACCAACCAACCTCACTTGCTAACTGCAACCCGCGCTTGCTAGCTCAGCCACAGCAATTATATCAGTGGCCAATGGCTAACTGGTTACAGCTGATGGTCAACTAGTCACAGCTGATGGCCATCTGATACCTGAGACAGCACCTTTCCATGTGAGGCCGAAAGCCTGGAAACTGCTCTTTGGGGCTCTGTCGCCACATGGATGCTATATAAAGAAAGGTACTACACACAGAAAGAGGGGACAGACTACCCAGGACTTACAAGAGACGAGCATTTCAGAGAGAGAGAATGGCATGCAGAGATGAGGAGGTGGGTATGTGCCATGACTGTTTCCAGAGCATCAAGATGGCTGGCCTACCTGGAGTGGAGGGTTTGGGTTTGGGAATTGTTGGGGACTTTTCTTATTTCATCTGCTCCAAGCAACACCCCCACTTTCTTTGGGAAACAGCTCCTTTCCCATTTGGTTCTCTATAGCCCTGGGATGGGCCTGTGACCCAGGCTGGGCTAAATCTAGTAACTGACTACTTTGACATCAGTGATTGGTCCAGGAATAGGCAAATGACCAAGTCAGGCCAATCAGAGATGCTCAGGAATATTTCTAACTAGAGTTAATGAGAAGAGCTCACTTTTCTCTGGTCTTCAGAGGAAAGACAGGAAAGCGTACAAAGCTTAAGAGCCCAAGCTCTTCAGTCAAAATGACTCCAAATCCCAGGTCCACCTCTTTTCTGGCTTTGTGAGCTTGGACACATTCTTCACCAAGGCTCCATTTTCTCATCTGTAAAATGGGGATAATCACAACTCCCTCAAAAGCTTGTGCTGAGGGTTACATTAGAATGTATGTCACGTGCTTAGAATACTACCTGGCACTTACTAAGAGCTACTACACCATGGCACCAGCTTTAGGGGGGTAAGTCAGTCAACAGAGGAGGCAAGAATGAGCAACCCAGCCTTCCTGTAGCTTCATTACAGGAGTTAAGAAATTCTCCTTTTTAAATTTAAAATGGTTTGATTTTGATTTCTGCCACTGGCACCTGAAAAGTGCTTAAATTATTTAAAAAAAAAATTTTTAAAGGGCAAAATATACTTAGAAATACATCCATCATATGATTCCCTAATTATAACATCCACTGAAATCGTGTTAGTTTTGTGACTATTTCTTTGTTGTTCCCTCCCCCTAAGGTTACTTGCTAAGATCCTGAGACTACAAGTCAAGTTAGAAGAGGGTCCAAGAAGTTGGGATGGGTACAGGGATACATGCAGTAGATGCAAAGATTACATGACCCATCAGCCTTTTGGGTTCCAAGCCCTGAGAACCCCTGACCCTTTAACACCCCTGACTCTCTCTCCCCAAATCAATGAGAACCCAGGTGCCAATCAGAACTCAGGTTCAGTATCCTGAGTCATAGGTGAAATCAGAGAAGCAGAATCCTCATGAAAAACCAAATGGAAAGCCAAGCAAACAGAAGAAGAATGCCCACTCTCACCACTGTAACTTAACATTGTTGTGGGAGAATAAAACTCATAAACGTAAATTTTAAAAAATGATCATTATTTATGACTAGTTTTTACTCTACAGCTGGAAAACCAAAGAGAATCAAGTTTAAAAAAAAAAAAGAAAAAGAACTAAAAATCAATAGGAGAATCCAATAAGGTGACTAGCTATAAAAATTTATATATGAAAATCAATAGCTTGCTACATATGCAACTAATTTGAAAATATCATGAAAGAAAGAAATCCCATTTAAAAAGCAGCAACCACATAAAGCCAAAAAAGTCAAAACAAAACAAAGATGGCTAAGGATAAACCTCATAAGGAATGTGCGGAACCTATATGAAGAAAAATGTTAAAATTCTAATGAGGTCCTTCTATAAATTTTTAAAATCTGGGTGGATGATAAGGCAGAGTGGGAGAACACACATGTGGTGCCAGAGAATAGAGACCAAAAACACCAGATAAAAGAGAAAATGGAAGCAGAGGTGGGAAGACGGAGCCTGGAAATCTTGAGCCAATGACAGTGTGTTTGCAGGTGCTTTCCTAGGGTGCCCATGGGTCTGGGGTGGAGCTGACCTGTATCCCACCACCCGTCTCTGAGTCACCACTCCTTCTCTGGGGACACATTTCAATCCAGGCCCCCAAGATTTAGGGGCAGACTTGGGAACTGAGCAAGCTATCAAAGGTGAACAGCAGAAGCATTGCTGTTAGCAGAAGTGGCATCCCATTCCAGCTGAAAAAAATCAGGCTCTCTGTTTCAAAATATAGATTTTATTATTCTTCAGAAATGGTGACACCAACAGAGCAGGAGATGACAGCCATTGAAGATAGTTTGTGTCTTTTCAACAAATAGTGCTGGAACAACTTAACACCCACATACAAAAAAAGAAAGAAAGAAAGAAAAGAATTTTAACATAGACTTTACACCTTTCACAAAAAATTAACTCAAAATGGATCACAGGCCTAAATGTAAAACACAAAACTGTAAAACTCCTAAAAGAGAACATGGGCAAAACCTAGATGACCTTGGGTATGGTAATGCTTTTTAGATACAACACCAAAAGCATGATCTGTGAAAAAATAATTTATAAGCTGGACTTCATTAAAATTAAAAACTTCTGGGGCCGGCCCGGTGGCTCAGGCGGTTAGAGCTCCATGCACCTAACTCCAAAGGCTGCCGGTTCAATTCCCACATGGGCCAGTGGGCTCTCAACCACAAAGTTGACAGTTCAATTCCTTGAGTCCTGCAAGGGATGGATGGTGGGCAGCGCCCCCTGAAACTAAGATTGAACATGGCACCTTGAGCTGAGCTGCCACTGAGCTCCTGGATGGCTCAGTTTGTTGGAGCACATCCTCTCAACCAGAATGTTGCCAGTTCGATTCCTCGACTCCTGCAAGGGATGGTGGGCTGTGCCTCCTGCAACTAGAAAACAGCAACTGGACCTGGAGCAGAGCTGCGCCCTCCACAACTAAGACTGAAAGGACAACAACTTGAAGCTGAACGGCACCCTCCACAACTAAGATTGAAAGGACAACAACTTGACTTGGAAAAAAGGCCTGGAAGTACACACTGTTCCCCAATAAAGCCCTGTTCCCCTTCCCCAATAAATTCTTTAAAAAAAAAAATTTAAAACTTCTGCTCTGTGAAAGACAATGTCAAGAAAATGAGAAGACAAGCCATAGACGGGCAGAAGCTATTTGCAAAGGACACATCTGCTAAAAGACTGTTACCCAAAATATACAAAGAACTCTTAAAACTGGACAATAAGAAAACAAACAGCCTAATTAAAATATGGGCCAAAGACCTTTACAGCAACCTCACCAAAGAACATATACAGATGACAAATAAGCATATGAAAAGATACTCCACATCGTATGTCCTCTGTGTAATGCAAATTAAAACAACAGTGAGATATTACTACACACCAATTAAAATGATAAAAATCCAGAACACTGACAACACCAAATGCTGGCGAGGATGTGGAACAACTGAAATTCTCATTTTTCACTGTTGGGAAAACAAAATGGTACAGTCACGTTAGAAGATTGTTTGGTGTTTCTTACAAAATAAAACATACTCTTACCCTATGATCCAGCATTATGATCCTTGGTATTTACCCAAAAGCGATGAAAATTTATGTCCACACAAAAATCTTCATGTGAATTTTTATAGCAGCTTTATTCAAAATTGCCAAAACTTGGAAGCAGCTAAGATGTCATTCAGTAGGTGAATGGATAAATAAACTGTGGTGCATCTAGACAGTGGAATATTATTCAGTGCTAAAAAGAATTGAGCTATCAAGCCATGAAAAGACAAGCCACGAAAAAACCTGAAATGCGTATTACTAAGGGAAAGAAGGCAGTCTGAAAAGGCTACACACTGTGTGATTTCAACTGTATGACATTCTAGAAAAGGCGAAACTACTGAGACAATAAAAAAGATCAGTTGTTACCAAGAGTTGGGGGTGGATGAATAGATTGAGCACAGAGGATTTTTAGGACAGCGAAAATACTCTGTATGATACCATAATAATGGATACGAGTCATTACACATTTGTCCAAACGCATAACCCATAGAATGCACAACACCGGGAATGAACAATAATGTTAACTATGGACTTTGAATAATTATGATGTGTCAATGTAGGTTCACCAATTGTAAAAAACGTACCACTGGGGGTGGGGGGATTGATAATGCGGAAAGCTGTGCTTGTGGCGGGGCAGGGGGGATGTGGGACATCTCTGTACCTTCCCCTCAATTTTTCTGTGGACTTTAAGCTGCTCAAAAAAAAAAAAAGCCTTAATAAAGTGATAAAAAAATATATTATTAATTAATTTTAAAAAGATACTTTATTATATTCAGAGGTCCCAAAAGTATGGGACATGCCATGCCACTGAGGGCTACATGAGGAAGGGAGAGCAAGTGAGGGAGAAATGGGGTAGGAGCCTTCATTGTGGTTTCTGAATGAAGAAACAGGTGAGGCAGGGTCAGCAGGTTGAGCACTGGCTAATTGGGACAATTTCAGTGTGCCCTGGGGCATCGGGACTCTCCCTAGTTGTCTGTTACCTGGCCCTGGAGTGATTAGGGCAGGAGAATAGTGGCCCAGAGTGGACGAATTTGATAAAGAAGGTAATTGGGCTCTGGATTGGTGAGTTTGCAGTTGAGTTGTTTACTATCTGTAGGAATTAGCTGAGGCCTGGGAGGGGCAGTCTCTCCAGAATCAGCAAGGCCTCAAGATCCCAAAGCATCAAAAATACAGAATAAAAAGGCATGATGAATACACCCTCCCATCACATCTCCCAGTCCACAGAGTGTTTTCACTTTCATGAGCCTGTATCTTTTTCACTATTTCCCTGAGAAAGAATAAACCAGGGGCAAATACCCATGTGCCCAGTTTCCTGAAGCTAAACTTGGATAAACCAACGACCCAAGGGTCACACATGGCTCTTTGATGGCAGATTTTGGGCCATCAACTACCAGACCAAAGTGGTTATTTTTTCCTCTACAACACTCAATAGACAACTTCATAAATACATATCTACTTGTTGATATAAAAGATGGGGAGATGGGTATAAGGAATCCCCCATCCTGATCCAGTTACCTAAAAAAAATCCCTGCCTTAGCAATGCACTAAGAGTTAAAGATATTAAAGCTTTCTTTTAAAATGCAAATATCAACTAGGAAAGTTGACACATAAACCAATCTTTCATTAATCCCACAGCCTACAACGGTTTATCACTCACTAACTTCTGTGTTTCCCTGAAAATAAGACCTAGCCAGGCAATCGGCTCTAATGCGTCTTTTGGAGCAAAAATTAATATAAGACCCGGTACTATATTATATTGTATTGTATTATATTATATTACATTATACCAGGTCTTTTATTATAGTAAAATAAGACCAGGACCGGGTCTTATATTAATTTTTGCTCCAAAAGACGCAGTAGAGCTGATTGTCTGGCTAGGTCTTATTTTAGGGGAAATACGGTTTTCTCCGTGCCACTCAGAGAACGCTAACTTGGGACATGTTTGGACTAGACACTGAATAGGGCGGGGACGAGGTCTGGCAGGACACCTGTGATCTAGCCTCAGTGTTTTCACCTGTAAAATACGGAGGGTTGTATTTGATTATAAAATCCTGAAGTCAATGCCCTCTTCCATCAGAGGCTCAACTCTACCCTGTACAAGTCTTCGGAATCCTGTCACAAATTGTCCTACCCCAGATCCATCTCTGTTTGGCATTTTAATCCCAAGCTCTTTGTTCTGTTAGGCAGCTATTTAGAGCTTTTTACTGATTTAATAGGTAGATCTTTTTGAAGTCCTCATTTAAAATAATTTGATATTCAAGTAGTATGTGTGTGGTTGAAAGTCATAAAATTATTCATTTGAAAGACTTCTTTTTTCTCGAATACCAATTGAAGTGTGTAGCAGTTCCCCTGAGCAAAACTCACCGCCTAGAAAGCCTTTTTTCACAATGCTTTGCCACCATCACTAAATTGAGTTATTCTGACAGCCTTTGATGTGCTGGTTTTTTTTTTTTTCTCCTGAGTGTGCATATGAAAGCTGAACAGCAACATAATTTAATTCTTCAAGATTTACTTTTTAATCATCAGGGTAGTTCTTCTGGGGGACAGAGAGTTGACCCCATTTTCTCAAGTTGAAATTGATTTAGGTCAAACATTTCTTGGAATTTGAATTAGGTGTTTTTCTCCTTATCAGCATGAACTTCAAGCTTCATTTTCCAGCAGCTGGGAACATCTGTGCTATCTCTGAATCACAGAACACTGGAGGAAGCCAAATGTGGTCAAAGAAGGTATTCACCACTCACTGAAGTCTCTCAGCAAAAGTCTTCACGCTGGTCTCAACTGGTATCAAGATACAATAGTGTTAGGTGTCTGAATTCCTTTTACAAAAGGAAAATGAGGCAATTACCAAGGACTAAGAATGTAATCAAAATAACACAACCATTTTACTGTTGAATAAGAAATCTTTCTGTAAACCTATGGCATATTATTCTGGAATAGAAAATATTTACCATGAGGGAATTCTATGGAAAAATGGGTCATGGAAAGTTAAGGGCTGTCTTCTTCTAAACTCTAATGTGTACCTGCAGCGTTTAAAGTCTGATGATTTATTCAATGAGCAAGGGACAATTTATCTATCTATAATAAAGCACCCCCCTTACACCAACAAGGTGTTTCTCCACACAGGGATTGAGTTTATAAATATTGAGTGTATAAATATTTCCATATGGTTTGTCAATTACCTTTAGTAAGAAAAGTACTAACTTAAATCCCCTCAATGGAAAAGGAGTTTCTGAAAACTGACTACAGAATGAAAGCAGGGAATGGCTTGACTTAAAGATCAAGGACCTAAGGCAGAGCATCTCAGGTGACATCCACCTGCAGCTCCGTGGCCGTCAGCTGCCTGAAGATTCATACCTTCATTTATTTGACCCTATGGATACAAGTGAATTAAATGCCGTGGCTGTCCAGCTGTCATCATATATGTCTACATTAGGCTCATTTAAGAGGACAAAGGAGGACTCAGATGGATCCCCAGACCTGACGCCTAGGAGGATGTCGGTTTCAGGGAAGTCTTAAGGATTCAGACTGGACCAGGGTCTCTTGAGAGCTTTTCTCTCCCTACCAACACAACAGAAACATCCCAACAGGAAAGAGAAGACTGAGACTCCCTTATGTCCATTCAGTAAATACCTCCTGAGCACCAATTATGTGCCAGGCACTGTGATCAAGAATCCAGGCATAAGATGACACAGGTCAGGTTCCAGCATCCATTAAGCACTTGCTGTTTATTGCATAATAAATCAGCTGAAGGAGATGGCAGTGTGAACAGGAAGAATGAACAGAAAGACACTGAGCTCACAGTAAAGGCACAGAAAACTTTTGAAGAGCTGATGACTGGTTGAGCGGAGAGATGAAAGACAAGGGCCCCAAAAGTTTCAAACCTTGGGGTTTATATAACAGGACTATCACAGGTTTGAATAGCAGATTTGGAGGAAAGAAGTTCACACCATTCTAATGGAGCTAGGTATCCTACCTGTCCTCACATCGGACTAGTCCAGAGCTGGTACAAACTCCCCTAGGATGGATCCCCAAGGCCGCCCCACAGGGAGGAGTCTGAAAGTCCTGAGTACAGAGTTATAGAAACAGAAATTCTCATGGTTCCATGAAAGGCCTTATTTCAACCAGCCATATGGTCCATTAATTTATGACTCATGGTACCCAAAATTTCCTTAAACAGTCGCCAAATCTGCCTCTCTGTTATAACTCAGATCTGTAATTTCCAGAATTTTATGTTTCCATCTTTTTTAATCCATTTGTTTCTAAAAACCCATGTTTTTCAAGTCTTTCTGCCTTCACCCAATTTTGCCCTCAATGGAAATAGCTGGTGTCCATTCCCTTTGCTTTCCTGAGACCTGGCAGTTCTGCTCTTTCTCATTTAGGAAGAGTGAGGGCGGCCGGCTGGCTCCGTGGTTACAGCATGGTGCTCATAACACCAAGGTCGCCGGTTTGATTCTCACATGGGCCACTGTGAGCTGCACCCTCAACAACTAGATTGAAAACAACGACTTGACATTGGAGCTGATGGATCCTGGAAACACACACACACACATACACACACACACATACACACTGTTGCCCAATATTCCCCAATTAAAAAAAAGAAAAAAAAGTGAGAAATCTGGTGTCTGGAAAGAGAAGCCATGGGTTCAGGCTTAATCTTAGCAGTTGTTCACAATTGATTTAAATGATCAGTTTTTCATAATTCCACTTTCCAACGTAGTGGCACACACACACCTATCAGTGCCCTGCACTGATAATCCATGTCTGCCTGTTTTCCCAGTTCCCTTCATCCCAGTGGTCAGAGGGGGCAGAATCATGGGGAGGGCATGGGCCTGGAATGGGGCAGTCACTCAACTGACCCAGTGACTCTTCTCTGTGACCATCCACAAGTAGAAGGACAAAGGAAGCTAGGAGGAAGCCACAGGACACTTCCTGCTGAAGCACCCTCACCTGAATGTAAAAATGCCCAAACGTGTCACAATCTCTACATTTTTGTGCTGAAATTCTTTCCAACAAGATTGCCTTGTCTTCTGTTTCTCTGTCATGTTCTACCTTTCTCACTTTTGCCTTCTTCATTTTCTACTTCTATCTACCATTTTCTTGATATTTTTGTTTAAATCCACTTACATTTTATTTAAATAAAGTTACTAAAAAAATCTTTATGTCACTGTTATAAAGAGAAAACCTGTTTCACTTGCCATGCAAATATGAGTTAACCATAAAAATAAATATAGTAGAAAATAATATGATTACATTCTCGCTAACTCTGAAACTTAGCCCTGCTCGCTCTCAGACAGAGAGGAACAAGTGTGAAGAGTGGCCGTGTAAGACGTATTGGCACCAAACTGGGACCTTCCCTTTACCTAATCAGAAGGCCTGAAAATGCATCCATCCTCATAACAAAAGCACTCGTATACAGCACTATGTCCAGACACAGTTCTCATGACAACCCCTAATGGCAGGTATCGATCTTTTTTTTTTTTTCTTTTTTTTTTAATTTATTGGGGTGACAATTGTTAGTAAAATTACATAGATTTCAGGTGTACAATTCTGTACTATATCATCTATAAATCCCATTGTGTGTTCACCACCCAGAGTCAGTTCTCCTTCCATCACCATATATTTGACCCCCCTTACCCTCATCTCAGGTATCAATCTTATCCCTGGAGAAATGTGGAAACTGAAGCACAGAGAGATTAAGTAACTTGCCCAAGGTCATTTACCGAGTAAATGGTGAAGTCAAGAGCCAAGCCCAGCCAGCGTGATTCTAAACAGCATCCCTTTCTCCTGTTACCTTAATGTTGTGCCTCCATCACCTAAAATCCCCACCCTTTAGCAACCACTGATGAAGAGCAGCCTGAATCAGAAGGGCACCTGCCAACCCAAGTTCACACATTTAGAGTAAGGATTCATATTCAGTACATGGTGACCTTAATAAAAACAAATCCTGCTCTCAAGGTCTGCCTTATTAACTTGTTACCTTCCACAGTATTTCTTTTACAACTCACTCCTCCTTTCAGTTTCTAGCTGAGCTCTGCCTGTTGCTCTGCTTCTTGTTCAAATAACATAGTCTTTCTTGAAAGAAACGGGCACATTTCAGGCCATTTAATTCTCAGTTTTACCATCTTCAGTCTTTGAACCTTATTACATGACTCCCAGAGGGATGAAATAAAGCAAAAAACAAAAAAGACATTCTACCCTGCAATTCTTACAGGGAAAACGTGAGAGAGGCAGAAGAAAGGAGATTCACCTCCCAAGCTTGAGAACTGATTAAAGGGGGCCGTAGCAAATCCAACCATTTCAGAATTAGTGACTGACGAGGTGCCTTTGGTAGCTATCAAAGCCAGGGTTGGCAGCTTAATAAACTTGTGTTTGGATTAGTTAATAGTTCAATTCCTAGAGGTTATGATTGTAAATCTCAGGACTGCTGGTTTAGCTCTAATCTGCAGCTCTAATCTATGAAATCACCATTTACAGTCAATTTGCTGGAGGGAGAGAAAAGAATGAAAAGAGAGAATATTTGAATATCGAGTGGGTGCGTTCAATGGCCTATGTTAGTCCCACACACATGCTGAAACCACATGGCACCCCCTTTGGAGTGGTGCATTTGTTCTTTACAGTCTAGTGGATCATGATGGTGTAAAATGTGTAAGCTTGATCCCCCTTTCCCACACACAACTCCTCACTTCACCTCTCATCCCTCATCCTCACGTCCCCCCTCCCCACCCTCTGGCTTGTTTCTCTGGCTCTCCTGGCTTGAAACTTGTCCAAAACTCTCAATCAATACTCCTAAAGCCACCATAATCTTGTCCCAGTTTTAAGGACAGACTAGAACTGGTTTCTGGCATATGTCTCCCTGCCAGCCCATGTGGGGTCCGGGAAAAGACTTGTTTATAGAAGCTGCATACCTAGCTTTGCTACCTGCTAAATCACTTATATAAAGAGCCAGGTCTTTAATGAGGCTACAGCTAAGCCACTCACTGACTGAACTGTGTTTACAAAATGTGTGCAAGAACAGGCCAAAATAAGAGTGAAGCCGTTGATCACTGCACTGTACACCTGAAGCTGGATGTCAACTGTAATTATATATATGTATAGTTACAAGAAGCGGAGTACAGCCTTAGGAATAGAGATGGTGGAAATGTAACGGCTGTATGCGATGTCAGAGGGATAGTAGATTGGGGGAGGGGGATTATCATTTTGTGAGGGGTATAAATGATAAATGTCTAATTATTACATTGTTTTGTACACCTGAAACTAATTAAAAAATAGGTTAAAAACCTCACAAAAAAAAAAAAGAATGAAGCCAGCCGAGGGAAGGATTTGGGGTCATTTACTGTCGCGTGGAGCCCAGCCAGAATGCCAGCTCCTTTTTCGGCCAGCAGTCCCATGTCCCAGTTTACACCACTGGGGTCCTAACTCTTGACGCAAAAACACTGCAGAGCCCTCTGCCCGTGTGTAAACCCCTATTCTCCTAAATCAAGCAGGATGGAATTTTCTCGCTCTCTCTTAAGTCAGAATGATAAAAAAAACGTCACCCCAAGGCTTTGGGGAAGTGAGAAAAAAAAGCTTCCAGGAGCATATTCACGCACTTGACCTTTGGGCTAAGAGGAGATCAATAGTAGCACAAGAAAGATGCTCATCTTTACACCTTTTACTCTGGGGTGACCAGAAAAGCCAGGCTGCCACCCAGAAGCAGGTGTTCTAAGAAGCTAATGAGGCCCCCTCTGACACCTGAGTGGTAGACAGGGGCTCACCATGGACAAACAAGGTCAATGGTTTTGTAAAATTTGCAAAAGTAAAACATTTTCGTATTCTTGTTCTTAAGACTCCCAAGATAGTATAAACTTCAAACCCCATAAAATCCAGTTCCACTCCTGCCCAGACCCGGGACTATGCCCACAGCCTCTGCCTCCTTCTCACAGGACGTGAAGCTAATTGGCTGGCATACCGACCACAGAAAACAGAGGGTAGAGGAGGGAGGAGTGGAACCCAGGGAGAGGATAGAGCCAGAGGGGAGGAGAAAAGAGCCAGGAAGGAGGAGCTTCTGAAGAGCCCACCCTCCCCACCAAGAGGGCCTCTGAGGGGACTGGTGAGCAGCGAGGCAGAGAACCTGTTACCAAGTTCCTTTGGACTCCAAGTGTAGTCTAGGCACCATAGTGTGGTGGAATCAGCCTGCCTTGGTTCAATACGGGCTTGACCACTTACTGGCTGGGTGATCTTGGGCAAGTTACTTGACTTCTCTGTGTCACAGTTCCCTCATTGGTCAAATAATAAAAGTAGCTACCTCACTGGATTGAACAACCATATGTGTGTAAAATGCTTAGAACAGTGGGGCATATAGAAAATGCTAGATGGTGACAGTGCCTTCCTGCTCTTTTAAACATCAAATGCATAGCTAAGGTATTCTGTCAGCAAGCCCAAGACCACTGGATATTTTGTCACTCAAATCACCTGGCACTTGGCGACACCACCTTCCTAAAAACATCCTAAGACCAGCAAACCTTACCCACTGTGTACTTTCTACACCAGCATAGAGGCTTGTCCATCTTCCAGCATCATCCCCACTTCCTCTCACACAAACTGCCCTTCCCGGCTGCTGACCCCCTTCTCTCTGTCATGACCAAGCCATGCTCTGCAAAGCCTCAAACATTTGTTTTCCCCCAGCAGGAATGCCTTTCACCCTCCCCTCTAAATCCAAATCTCTGAATTCCTGACACTCAGGTATTTTCTTCTCTGTCACTCTTCCCCTTAATTATTTCCCTGTGGCTCCGTAAAGAAAACATTGCTTTGCATTCAGTGCTAATTATCATCTGAGCTTCTGCCAAAAAATGAGAACAAAAAAAGAAACAGACACTGTGGTGGTTGTTACACATAGCCATTCATTCATTCATTCATTCATTCATTCATTCATTCATTCATGCAAACAATGGTTAACAGGTGCCCAGCCTATGCTTAGATTCTGTAAAGGGGCCCAGTGTGATAGAACAGTGAGCATCACGGTCACCTGAAGACTGAAAACACAAAGTCCCAGGTCTGGAGTTGGCCCCATGAATTTGTGTTCATAACAAGTTCCTGGATGATTCGCTGCTGGTTCAAGACTACACTTTGAGTAGCGTGCCACCAAAAGCAGCCCTCACTCAGTGGCTGATCTATGATGATTCATAACTCATAGTCACCTCCCAAGCCCTGTTCACTCACCCATGCTTGCATACCTGCCTCTGTCAGGCCTCTGCACATGCTCTTTCTTCTGTAATACTCTTAACCCCTTCCCTGCAAGCCCCTCCCTCCCTCCACCCTTCCCTACATGGCTTGTCCTACCTCGACACACATATACACACACATGACATTCACTATTTCTGCTCTCTATTTGGCTCCTTCATGGAACTTTCAGAATTTGTATTAGTATTTGTTTGTTTACCAGTCTCTCCCACTAGAATAGAAACTCCTTGACAGCAGGAATAATACCCATTTGATTTTTTTTTTTTTGGGGGGGGTATTTTTTTTTTTTTATTAAATTTATTGGGGTGACAATTGTTAGTAAAATTACATAGATTTCAGGTGTACAATTCTGCATTACATCATCTATAAATCCCATTGTGTGTTCATCACCCAGAGTCAGTTCTCCTTCCATCACCATATATTTGATCCCCCTTACCCTCATCTCCCACCCCCCACCCCCCACCCCCCTTACCCTCTGGCAACCACCAAACCATTGTCTGTGTCTATGAGTTTCTGTTTCTCGTTCGTTTGTCTTGTTCTTTTGTTGCTTTTGGTTTATATACCACATATCAGTGAAATCACATGGTTCTCTGCTTTTTCTGTCTGACTTATTTCGCTCAGCATGATTTTTTTTATGTATCCGCACTGCCTAGCACAGAGCCTGGAACACAGGAGGCTCTCAATAAATATGTTGATTCATTAATTAATTCCTTTGATCAATATTTCATGAGTACCAACTCTGTGCCAGGCATTGTTCTAGATGTTGAGGCTACAACAATAAACAAACGTGGCCAAAACCCCTATTCTTAAAGCATACATTTTCATGGGGGGAGACTGCCAATAATCAATGAGCATAATAAATAAGTATATAATAGGCTATAAGGGGTTAAGTGCTATAGAAAAATAGAGCAGAGCAAGGGAGCAGAAATGATTGGAGGGGGAGTTGGGTTGTAGGCTGACATTATTAAATCAGGGTGGGCCTCTTGGAGAAGGTAACATTTGAGCAAAGACTTGGGAGTTGAGGTAGTTTGCCATGTGGGTATCTTTGGAAAGAGCTTTCCAGCCAGTGTCAAGTCCCTAAAGCAACACTGTGTAGTAGAACTTTCTGTGATAATGGAAATGTTCTGTAAGTACATGGTCCAATATGATAGTCACTAACCACGTGTGTCTGGTGGGAATGGAACTGGGCGGTGCAGCCCTAAAGCACAAACATGTGCTTTTTCCGGTCAAGATGAGAAGTAGGTAAATGCTGTGCTTTCTTCCTCTCACGACCACATCAAAATTACAACTATACTACAGAACAAACATTATTGAAAATCACCTGAAGTCTAGATGAACCGAACTCCTAATTCTAAAGACATACAGAAGAAGCTACCTCAAGACTGGTAGGAGGGGCAGAGACACAGAACAGGCTGGTCCCACACCCATCTGTGACTGTTAAAAATCGGGAGGATATCTCAGCTGCAGAGGTCTCCACCAAGAAGAGTAAGGGTCTCCACCCACACCAAGCTCCCCAGCCCAGGGTTCCAGTGTTGGGAAGAGAAGTCCCCATAACTTCTCTCTGTGAAAACCAGCAGAGATTGTGGCTGAGTGAGACAAGGGCAACTTTAGTCCCAGGTGCTCCTCTTAAAGGATCCATGCACACACTTACTCGTTGATGAACTCACTGGCTCTGAACTCCAATGCTGGGGTAGCAACTCAAAAGGCAACAGGGACATATGGGGAAGAAATGAGTTGTCTGGCTACAGGGCAACAGCTGGAGAGGCAGCTTTCTCCAAGACTGAGGAGTAGATGGAAGCCATTGTTTCTTTGTTGAACCCGCCCCCCACTCCCCTTCCTGGCATGCAGACGCAGGTGGCTGCCTTATCTAAATCTCCGTCAACCTGGATAACACCATTCATTCACCCTGCCCTGGTGATTCCCAGAGACCATGCCCCACCCAACATTTTTGGCACACCCAAACCGCTTCCAGTGGTTTTTCTGTACAAACAGCCTATCTGACCTCACGCTGCGGACTTTCCTAAAATCTCTCAAATGTTCACAAAATCCAAAAAAGCAGCATCTGGCTTCAGCATGTCCCATACATCTTACTAAGCAGCCCCAAGCCCCACACTAATGACAGCCTGTCTCAGTTCATGGCTGGGCTTCTTGAGGCACCTCCAAGCCCAGCACATGTGGCAGCCATCTGTGGACTGCTTTGTGGCTTACGCCAGGTAGCCCCAGGCAAGACACAGGCTGTGGGTAAACTTGGCCTGTAGTGGTGCACCTTCCAGGAGTCCTTGGGAACCGGCACACCTGGAGGCCAGCTTTGGATCAAACCCGAGCATCACCTGGCCACCTCCAAGGATGACACACCTAAAGGGCAGATCGGATAGGCATCAGAACCCCATGAAAGCAAATCTTGCTCCGTAGGATCAGCCCCCTGCACCACAGCTCCTCCACTGTAGTCACGGTCAGTCCTCACAACCAATCAGCCCGAGAGTCAATCCCTACACAAACCACACAAGGGACACACCTGGAGCACCCGGCTCTGGTGACCAGGGAGACTGCACCACTGGGCCCCACAGGACACAGGCCCAAAGACCAAGAGACAAAGCAGCCCTACCTCATATATAAAAACAAACACAGGGAGGCAGCCAAAATGGAGAGACAAAGAAACATGTCCCAACTAAAAGAATAGAACAAAGCTTTGGAAAAAGAACTAAACAAAATGGAGACAAGCAATCTACTAAATGCAGAGTTTAAAACACTGGTTATAAGAATGCTCAATGATCTCAGGGAGAACTTCAACTAAGAAATAGGAAACATAAAAATAAAGATAAAAATCACAAAAAGAATTAATCAGAAATAAAGAATACAATAACTGAGATGAAGAAGACATTAGAGGGCATCAACAGTAGATTAGATGAAGCAGAAGATCAAAACATCAATTTAGAAGATAAAGTAGCAGAAAATACTCAAACTGAACAGCAAAAAGAAAAAAGAATCCAAAAACCGAGGATAGTTTAAGGGGCCTCTGGGAAAACATCAAGTGTACCAACATTCGCATCATACGAGTACCACAAGGAGAAGAGAGAGAGAGAGCAAAGAATTGAAAACCTATTTGAAAAAATAATAACAGAAAACTTCCCTAACCTGGTGAAAGAAAGAAATATACAAGCCCAGGAAGTGTAGAGAGTCCCAAAGATGAACACAAACAGGCCCACACCAAGACACATCATAATTAAAATGCCAAAGGATAAAGACAAAAAGAGACTCTTAAAAGCAGCAAGAGAAAAGCAGTTAGTTACCTACAAGGGAGCTCCCATAAGAGTGTCAGCTGATTTATCAATAGGAACTTTGCTGGCCAGAAGGGATTGGCACAAAATATTCAATGTGATGAAAAGCAAGGACTTACAACCAAAATTACTCTACACAACAAAGCTATCATTTAGAATCAAAGGACAAATAAAGAGCTTCCCAAACAAGAAAAAGCTAAAGGAGTTCATCATCACCACGTCAGTATTACAAGGAATCTTAAAGGTACTACTTTAAGACAAAAAAGATCAAATATATGACTAATAAAATGACAATAACTACATATCTATCAACAATTACTTTAAATGTAAATGGATTAAATGTTCCAATCAAAAGAGAGGGTGGCTGAATGGATAAGAAAACAAGACCCCTACATATGCTGCCTACAAGAGACTCATTTCAGATTGAAAGACACACATAGACTGAAAGTAAAGAGATGGAAAAAGATATTTCATGAAAATGGAAATGAAAAAGAAAACAAACACTGGGGTAGCGTACTTATAGCAGATGAAATAGACTTTAAAATAAATGCTATAACAGGAGATAAAGAAGGACCCAACAATCCCACTTCTGGGTATTTATCTGAAAAAACCCAAAATGCTGCTTCGAGGGGACATGTGCATCCATATGTTCATTACAGCATTGTTTACTATTGCCAAGATGTGGAAGCAGCCTGAGTGTCCGTTGATGGATGAATGGATAAAAAACATATGGTAATGGGTAAAAAAATAGAGGTTGCAAAAAAATGTATACACATTTTAAGAAAGGAAAAAACTGTATTAAAATTGTAATACTCAATATATACCGATAATAAAGATGAATACAAGTCATGTGTATACATTTTTTTGGCACCCCTGGTACAATGGAACATTGCTTAGTCATGGAAGGGAATGGGTTCTTGCCATCTGTGTCATCATGGATAGACCTGGAGGAAACTATGCTGAGTGGAGTATGTCAGACAGAGAAAGACAGATGCAATGTGATTTTGCTTATATATGGAATTTAAAGAACAAAATAAACAAATAAACAAAATAGAAATAGACTCACAGATACAGAGAACAATTTGGTGGTTGCCCGATGAGAGGGGCTGAGGGGGTGGATGAAAAAGGGGAAGGAATTAAGAAGTGCAAACTGGTTGTTACAAGGTAATCATGGGGGTGTAGGGTATAGCATAAGGAATATAGTCATAATATTGTAATAACTATGTATGGTGTCAGAGGGGTACTAGATTTATCAGGGTGATAGATGGGAGGGCAGGGTGAAATAGGTAAAGAGATTAAAAACTACAAATTCGTAGTTACAAAATAGTCATAGGGTTATAAAGTAAAGCATAGGGAATATAGTCAATAATATAGTAATAACTATGTATAACGCCAGGTGGGTACTAGACTAGTCAGGGGGATAACTTCTTAAATTATATAAATGTCTAACCATTATGCTGTACACCTGAAATTAATATAAAATAATATTGAACATCAACTGTAATTGAAAATTTTTTAAAAGGAGGAAAAATGGTGAAGTGGAATAAGAGGTTCACATTTCCAGGTATAAAAGGGGATGTACTCGGCCGGCCTGGTGGCTCAGGCAGTTGGAGCTCCATGCTCCTGACTCCAAAGGCTGCCGGTTCGATTCCCACATGGGCCAGTGGGCTCTCAACCACAAGGTTGCCAGTTCAATTCCTCAGTCCCACAAGGGATGGTGGGCTGGGCCCCCTGCAACTAGCAATGGCAACTGGTCCTGGAGCTGAGCTGCGCCCTCCACGACTAAGATTGAAAGGACAACAATTTGACTTGGAAAAAAGTCCTGGAATTACTCACTGTTCCCCAATAAAGTCCTGTACCCCTTCCCCAATAAAATCTTTTAAAAAAAAAAAGGGGGGGGGATATACTAAATATATGGCGTAGGGAGTATAGTCAATAATATTGTGATAGCGTGGTACAGTGTCAGATGTTTGCTGGACTTAATATAGTGATTACTTGTTTAGGTCCATAAAAGTTGAATAACTACTAGTATGTTGTATACCTGAAATAAATATAATATTGTATGTTAGCTATATTTAAATAAAAATCTGAGGAAAATAAACACTAAGCACGAACACGTGGAGTGCAGACGAGGGAATAGAGGCAAGTAGGAGCCGGTGAACTCAGAAAGGTTAGACTGGATGACAAGGACCTTGCCGGTCCTCACAAGGACTTCAGCTTTTATTCCAAGTGAGATGGGAGCCAGAGGGTTCTGAGAAGAGCAGTGATCTGATACGATTTATGTCTAAAAAGATTCCTCTGGCTGCTGCGTTAAGAATAAACTGCAGGGAGACAAGTGGGGAGGCTGCTGAAGGCGGGCAGGTCAAAGATGATGGCGGATCAGAGCAGGATAGTGACAGTAAAGAAGGTGCTAAGTGCCAGGGTCTAAATATATTTTGAAGATGGAGCCCAAAGGATTTCCTGACAGGTGCTGATTAAAACATACATTACACTCCTAATATATGCCAAGCACTAGCTATGAACTTCATCTAAGCCAGATTTGCCCAAAAAAATGTCACCCAGGCTTTGACTGGTACCAGCTTTCCCTAAGACAGATAGCACTACGGGACATTTCTCACTTTCAGTGTCCCACCATTTGGTCTTCAAACATTGCCTCTTAGATCAGAGCCAATATAGCCTGCTGACACCGTGAAATGTGTTGTTATTATTAGTCACCCAGCATCACTCCATGGTATGTACATTAAGAAAATAGATGACCCAAGTCCTACATAAATCCTTCATTCTCCTGTTTTATTCCCCTGTCCATCACTACCCTCATTTATTCTTAATATTCAGGTTTTGCATTCAAGGCCAGGTCAGCTCTCTGAAGGACTTCCATCTTCCTCCTCTCACATCTGCCCGGTCTTCCTTCTGAGACCCACACACCCTGAGGACGGGAAATTGAATCATCCGTCTTCTGTAACCATATGGATAAGATGTAGTCATTACCGTGTTGGCATTGTTGTGCTTCAGAAGCTAATTAAGACAATTAGCTATTAAATACCAAAAACAATTAAGCTAATTGAAATAAACCATATGCAGTTTACACTCTTACGTAGACAAAAAGTTAACATGTGGCTAGATGGTAGCACTACAGATGTTCTGGAGCAAAAATAAATCAGGGAACATGGCAGCCGAAGACAGAGGTGTCTTGGCACCCAATCAGTTTCCACCATAAAATGTTTCTCAAAACATTTGGCTTGATTTTTCAGAGGTTTCGTCTATATTGAAAAAAAAAAAAGTGTATCCCTGCCCAACTGTTCCTTTCAGGCTATAAAACAGCAGAATCGTCCTGTTCTGCCTCTGACTCAACGCCACGGCTGGCTGCAGCATCCAAAGATGCTCAGAGGAGAGAAGCAGCCTGCTCAGAGGACCTCTGAAGATTATGAGTAATTTAACCAGATCTGTAGGTGGAGAGCAGTTTCCTATGGTGTGAGGTTGTGGCTGGAAGTTTTAGATCACATATGTGAATTCCAAATGGAGGGGTGAGGGATTGAGACCCAGAGGAGAGAAGCCATAGAGACCAAGGGAGACTTTATAAGGAATGTGTATTTATCTGGAATTTTTTTTGGCTGCATGTGCCAAAAAAAATTCAAACAGAATTTGCTTAAGCCAAAAATGGAAGTTAGCTAGGAAGCCTGTGATGCAGGGAACAGAGCCTCAGGGTCTCCCAGGGACTCAGCCTAAATAAGACTATTGTCTGTCTGTCTGGCCCTCTCTTATCTGTCCAGCTTTGTGTTGACCACATTCTGGCTGCAGGGAAGTCCTTTCTTTGTGGCAGGATGCTGCCAGTGCCGATTTAGCAACCCTAGTGGATGAAGAGTACTCCTATACCCAATGTCCCTGTATCCCCTCTTCTGTGCATACCAATGGACCAGTCACTATAGCTACAGTATAAGATAGGATGGTTAACCAGGTACCTATCCACAGGCCCACCTCTCCCCATTCCCATCCCACCTGTGGCCAAAAAGAGAAGCATGGGAGGAAAAGTTTGCTGGAAGAGCATAAGCAATGGCCCCGAGATCAGGGTGCTAAAGAAAGGATCAGCATTGGATGAAAAGAAAGTAGAGAGGACATTGCCTAGGGAAACATATACAGATATCTAGCACTCATAAGGCTCTATTTATTTCCAATTCTGCCATTTATCTGCTGAATATTCAAAAAACAAGATTGACAGCCAGGATTCCTTTTCCCAGCATCCACTTTACCCACACTCCACAAATGCCATGTGTAAAATGAGAGCAGCAATAAAGTAGAGAGAAAATAGCCTTAAGAAGAGCCCAGCTTTTTCCTCTTCTCATAACTGACCTGAGTCAGTATCCATTTTTGAATGGATATTTGGTATTTGGTTGGGAGTAGGGGTAATCATAAGCAGTGATGTCCTGGTAAAAGTTTAACAGCCTGCTATGAAGAGAGGGATACCTAATTTGCAATGTTTGCTCATTTCTATGGTATAGATACTCCCACTGTGGCTAATATCCAACTATCAGTGTGATGTCACTGAATGCATTATTGGCAAGAGAGTCACAGTAGCACATTATTTTAGAATATCTCCACCATACAGGTACAACAGGCATGAATAACTTCAAAGGCATAGATAATAGTAAAAGTAATAAAATAATAAGAAGTGACAAGTTTGAGTATTAAATACCTTTGGTTTTAATATAATGTATTTAATTAAATTTCTATAATTTACTTTTTAAAATTAAGCTTTTCATTCTGAGATCAATATCACAAGAATACTGACCTTGACCCAGCCAAGACACAGAACATTGCCATCACAATAATGACCCCCTCATGCTGCCCTTTTATAGCCACCCACTTTCCTCCTACCCACAGCCCCTTCTTAACCCCTGGAAACCACTCACCTATTCTCTATTTCTACAATTTTGTCACTTTAAGAGTATTATATAAATGGAATCACACAGCGTGTACCCTTTGGGATTGACTTTTTTCACTCTGCATTATTCTCTGGAGATACACACAGGTCATTGTTTTTCATCGCTCACTAGTATTCCAGTTTGTTTAGCCATTTACCCCTTAAAGAACATCTGGGTTTCAGATGGTTGCTGGACTTATCATAGTGATCACTTCTTTAGGTATGTAAATGTTAAATAACTATAGTGTACCCCTGAAACTAATATAATATTGTATGTTGGCTATATTTTTAATAAAAATCTTTTAAAAATAAAATAAAAGTACGCATGCCTCAGGAAGGAAGGAAGGAAGGAAGGAAGGAAGGAAGGAAGGAAGGAAGGAAGGAAGGAAGGAAGGAAGGAAGGGAAGGAAGGAAAGGAAAGAAACTGCCAAACTCTTTCAGAGTAGTTGTTCCATTTCACCTTCCCATCAGAAATGTATGAGTGACCCAGTTTCTCCACAGCCTCACTAGCTTTTGGTGTTGTCACTATTTTTTGTATAGCCATTCTGATAAGAATGTAGTCATATCTTGTTGCAGTTTTAACTTGCATTTCCCTAATGGCTAATAAAGTTGAATACTTTTTTCACATGCTTATTTGCCTTCTGCATATTCTCTTCAGTGAAATGTTTTTCATGTGTTTTGCCTATTTTTTTAAATTAGATTGTTACTTCGCTATTAAGTTTTGGAAATTCTTTATATAGTCTAGATATTAGTCCTTTGTCAGATACGTGGTTTGCAAATGTTTTCTCCTATTTGGTAATTTATCTTTTCATCCTCTTAACAGGGTCTTTTGCAGAGCAAAATTTTAAAATTTTGATGAAGTCCAATTTATCACTTTCTCCTATTATGGATCATGCTTCTGTTGTCAAGTCTAAGTAAGAACTCTGCCTAGACTTAGATACAAAAGATTTTCTCCTATTTTATTCCAAAAGTTTTATAGTTTTAAGTTTTACATTTAAATCTGTGATCTATTTTGAGTTCATTTGTATATAAGGGGTAGGACTTAAGTTAGTTTTCATCTTTTTCCTATGAATATCCAATTGCTCCAGCACCATTTGTTGAAAAGTCTGTCTTTCCTCCATTGAATTACTTTTACATTTTTTGTCAAAAATCATTTGGGCATATTTGTGTGTTTCTCTATCTGAGGTCTCTATTCTGTTCCATTAATCCTGCGTCTATTCCTCCATCCACACCCACAGTCTTGATTACTGTAACTATGTAATTAGTCTTGAAATCAGATAAACTAATTCATCCCACTTTATTCTTCTTTTTCAAAACTGTTTCAGCTATCAGTTCCTATGCCTTTCCATATACATTTTAGAATAATTTTGTCTTTATCTACCAAAACCCTTGCTTAGATTTTAATAAAAATTGCATTAAAATTATATATCACTTTTGGTAGAATTGATGTGATGTTGAGTCTTCCAATCCGTGCATACAGTATGTATCTCCATTTATGTAGATCTTCTTTGATTTCTTTCATCAACTTTGTGTAGTTTTTAGCATATAAACCCTCTACATTTTTGTTAGATTTATATTTAAGTATTTCTTCTTTTTAATAGCTGTAAATGGTATTGTATTTTTAATTTTGGTGTCCATGTGTTTATTGCTAGTATATAGAATGCAATTAATTTCTGTATGTTTGTATTGTATACTGTGGCCTTGTCAAACTCATTTATTAGTTCTAGGAGTTTTATTTGTTTTCTTCTACAGATTTTTTAGGGTTTTCTATGTAGACAATCATGTCATCTGCAAAAGAGGACAATTTTATTTCATCCTTCTGCTCTGTATGGCTTTTTTTTTTTTTCTTGCTAATTGTACTGGCTGGAACTTCCAACACTGTGTTGAATAAGCATGGCAAGAGAGGACATCCTTACTTTCTTCTGATCTTAGTGGTATCACATTCAATTTTTCACCAGTAAGTATAATGTTAGCTATAAATTTTTTTGTAGATGCCCTTTATCACATTGAGGAAATTCCTCCTCTATTTCTATTTTTCTGAGAGTTTTGATCATGAACAGATGTTGAATTTTGTCAAAGGCTTTTTTCTATATCAGTTGATATGATGTATTAACATGGTGATTTCATTGATTGATGTTTTTAATTTAAATAACTTTGCATCTCTAGAATAAGCCCCCCACTTGGTTATGATATATAATTCTTTTTATGTATTGCTGAATTATATTTGCTAATTGTTAAAAAGATTTATTACATCTATATTCATGAGAGATGCTGGTCTTTAGATTTCCTTTTTTGTATTATCTTTGCCTGTTCTTGGTATCAGGGTAATACTAGCTTCATAAAATGAATTAAGATGTGTTCCCTCCTCTTCTATTTTCTGGAAGAAATTGTGTAGAAATAGTGTTATTATTTTTTAAGTATTTAGTAGAATTCTCCAGTGAAACCATCTGGGTTTTGATATTTCATTTATGGGAATTTTTAAATTAAGAATTCTATTTCCTTAATTGTTGTAGAGCTATTCAAGTTATCTCTTTCATATTGACTGAATTGTGGTAGTTTGTGTTTTTTGAGAAATGGTTCATTTCTTCTAAGTTGTCAAGTTTATATGTACAGTCTTGTTCATAGTATTCTCTTATTAGTCATTTGATATCAGGGTAGGTAGTGAAACCATTAGTTTCATTCATAATGGTGGTAATTTTTGTCTTCTCTCTCTTTTTTTCTTTGTCAGTCTTGCTAGAGGTTTGTCAATTATACTGACCTTTCCAAAGGACCATCTCTTCGTTTCATTGATTTTCTTTATTGTTTTTCTGCTTTTTCGTTTTACTGATTTCTGTCCTTATCTTTATTATTTCCATCTTTCCTTTTGCTTTGGGTTGAGTTTGCTTATCTTAATTCTAGATTCTTGAGGTAGGAGCTTAGCTTATTGATTTGAGACTTTTCCTCTTCTAGTATATGCATTTACTGCTATAAATTTTCCTCTCTGCACTTAGTTGTCCCTCAAATTTTGACATATTGCATTTTAATTTCATTGAGTTCAATAACTTTTATTTCCCTTGAGACTTTCTTTTTGACTCATAAATTATTAAAAGTGTGTTATTCAGTTTCCAAGTGTTTGGAGATTTTCCTGTAATTGATATTCCATCTTGATTCCATTGTGGTCAGAGAACAAACTGTATGATTTTAATTTTTAAATTTGTTTCAATTTGTTTTATTGCCCAAGATATATGGTCTATCTTGGTATATGTTCCCTGAGCACTTGAAAAGAATGTGTATTCTGACATTGTTGGGTTACTGTTCTTATAAATGTCAGTTTGATCCTATTGATGGTGTTTTTGAGTTCTGTATCATTGCTGATTTTCTATCAATTGTTCTATCGATTTGAAGTCTCCAGCTATAATTGTGATTTGTCTGTTTCTCCTTTCTGTTCAGTTTTTGCTTTGCATATTTAATAGCCCTGTTGTTTGGTGCACACACATTTAGGATTGCTAAATCTTCTTTGTGGATAGACTCATTTATCATTATATAATATTCCTTTCTGTCTCTAATTGCTGGACAGTGTGAAAGTTCTGACTCTCCACTGGGCCTCCTCTGAGACCACCCAAATGGGAGGGGGAAGGGACCCTCATTACTGCTGCACAGATACAGGAAAACCAGGTCTCCTCTCTGGTCTCCTATGACACCATCCCAGCAGGAATGTTGAGAAGCCTTATCACCATCTCTCAAGACTAGAAGTCTAAGCTCCCAATTTAGCCTTTGTTAGCATGGGTGGGGGTGGGGCCACAGTCTTCTGTGGGTTTTGGCACTTATTGTCTGCAAGTTTTCTGTCTTGCTATGTTGTCCCTTTCCTGGTCCTTTGCCTAGAGAAAGCAGTTTGTTGGAGCTTTTTTTGTCTGCACCCATTGGTATTTCTTGTTGCCAGCTTCTTCAGCTCCAAGTCTGGGAAATATGAGGAAAAAAAAAAAAATCCCAAGAAACTCACTGATGTATTATTCCTCAGGTCCTAAATTCCCTAGCTGGTCTGCCTCCTTCTCTCCTCTTTTGAGAGTCTTTTTATGTTTCTCTTATATATAATGCCCAAGGATTTTAGTTATACTTTTCAAGAGGAATAGGAAGAACTGCACCTACTATAACTTACATTTTAATGGTGGTTGTGTTTAACAATTGGCTCAATTCCCTGAAATTTTAACAATGGGCTCTCGTAAGATGGCTCCAACACAACACTGCTATGAGTCTCAGAGAGTCATAGCCCACTGCCCACCACAGAATCTTAAAAATCACATACTCTTTCCCAGCCTTCCCTGCAGCTTGGGCACAGGTGCATGATATAAGTTGCCCAGACACATCCACCTGAGACCTCGGACTAAGTGCTGGTGATGCAGAGAGGCAGGATAGTAGCAAACCTTCCTGGTAGTCATTCCAGGAACAACATGGCAGCAATACCCATGTTGGCATCCACCACCAGGGTCTCAAACTGGTATTTCATGCTCAGTGGTGGCAGCTTTTTTCTCTCCAAGCTTTTTCTACTCCGTATCTTTGACAGTAATTCTGGCTAATACTGCTTCTGAGCTGGATTTTACCAGTGGTTTTGTGAGTAGCTTTTCAACAGCTTTATTTCTGCTAAAACTGGCTAGAGCTGGCTTCTGTTGGATGCAAATAAGAATTCTGACGGGTGCATATTCCATTGGCTCTCAAACCACTCTGGAAGACAAAAACCTCAGGCTCTACCATGGAACATCCTTATTCTTGCTCAGGGGAAATGATTTGAGGAATAACTTGCAGCAAACAGAGCAGTGGAACTCCACCTAGAAGGGCTTGCTGAGAGGGGCTTTTAGGAGCCCACAGCCATCACGACTTAACATGCTATCTTAGTTGCCAAACACCCTCATCAGCTATTCTGATTCCCCACATGGTGAGCATAGGTTTAATTATAGTCTCTCCCCGTGAGATGAGCTGTTTGGCATTGTATCACACTAACTAGCCTGACCTTGAGAATGAGACAACACCTGGGACACTAAAAATCTTATTTTCCCTTCTCCACTCCCTCTTCACCCTCCTCCCTCCTGCACCACTGAAGACCCACTCACTGGTTAAAGGAAAGGTTTTTAAGTCCTCAAGGTGGCTTTTGTGCACAGAAAAGACTACCCATAGCTTTCCTTGGGTCTTGAAAATTAGTATTTGATTTATTAAATGTATCGTTTCAGAAATTTATGGCTCTTCCTTAAGCTTTTAAAATCAGCTTAGGAATCTTATTATCCTATGTATAAGTCTAGCAAATATTAACAATCACTTTGAGAGGGCTTTTGATTAATGTTCAGTCCCATTTATACACTTAGTTAATTAAACCTCTGTAACATTTTAAGCAGCATTTATAAATTTAATATATTCAATTCCTTTTTAAGTACTTCATCTGACTAAGAAACCTTCCCAAGTACTAAAATGACTCTTAAAGATTTTTAAAATGAAGCACACAAAAAACAGTGACGCTGAAATTCTCTTAACTTTCCAATCTCTATGTAAACTTAGAAAGATTTAAAATCACACATCTCAATCAATTATTCAAGTGCAAACATAAAAAGTAGAATGTTAGGAGTGGCCCATCATTCTAATAGACAAATTCTCATTAAAACTGCATGTATATAATGTATCAGTGGCATGGGCTGAATGCTTGTGCCTGCCCCAAAACTCATATGTTGAAATCTGAACCCCCCCAACGTGATGGTATGTAGGCGGTGGGGCTTTAGGGAGGTGATTAAGTCATGAGGGTGGAGCCCCCATGAATAGGATTAGTGCCCTAATAAAAGAGACTCCAGACAGCTCCTTTGTCCCTTCCACCATGAGGACACAGACAGAAGACGGCAGTTTATGAACTAAGAAGCATGCTCTCACCAGGCACCAAATCTGCAACACCTTGAGCTTGGACTTTCCAGCCTCAAGAGCTATGAGAAACAAATTTCTGTTATTTATAAACCACCCAGTCTATGGTATTTTATTATGCCAGCCTGAACAGGCAAAGACAATAACATATGCACAATTTTTTTTAACTTGTAAATACAGATACTCTTTGACTTACAGTGGGGTGAAATCCCTATAAACCCATTGTAAGTTGAAAATATCGTTAAGTCAAAATGCATTTAATACCACGCTGTAATCAGTTGTTTATCCTCACGATCACGCGCTTGACGGGGAGCTGTGGCTCACTGCTGCTTCCCAGCCTCATGAGAGAGTATTGAAACTGCTAATTGCTAGCCCAGAAAAGATCAAAATTCAAAATTTGGTTGCTACTGAATGTGTATCATCTTTGCACCATTGTAAAGACAAAAACTTGTAAGTTGAACCATTGTGAGTCAAGGACCATCTGTATTAAAACTAGTTTTGATTCCTTTAAACATTTGTGTGCTGAAGTTTAATTTTTCCTGGGCTACTAAAATGTCTACCCATAGGGAGATAATTTCCTTCTCTTTAACTGAGGCTGTTAATCAATGAGAGATTTTGTGTGAATGCTGACTGGATCCTCATTGGTGACTCTATGGACCAATCAGGCCCTAGCTCCTGTCTCTAATATTCTAATTTAAAGATGGAGGTGGCTGAGGAGATCGCTCCCTTAAATACAAGTGATTGATTACTAGTTTTCAAACCACAGTACCGTCCATAACCTTTCTCCAGGGCCCACTCCTGATTTTGCATTTATTTGACACTTAAGGCATGTAACTATATATTTCTCCATCTAACTCTAAAGAATCCTGCATTCTTTTCATACGCTTTGTATCCCTTGAAACTGAAGTTCTTATGGATATTAAAATTTTATCTAATTGAATTTTGATTATTGCTTGGAGTTTTGTCTGATTATTTAGTCATGACTCCCAAAGTCATTCTCCAAGGTCATTGCTCAGCCCCACCACCACACCCTACCTCACCCCCTGTGGTCCTTGACTTTCTAATTCCCCTGAGAAAGGAAAAGTGAGCTCCCCCAAGATCTATGCTCCCTTCCACCTGGGAGGCTAAGGAAAAAATTCTAAAGCTTAGTAATTTCGCCCAGGGGTTGTTTGGGAGTTATCATGGCACTAAAGCCTCCGGCTTCCCACCCTTCTAGGAGCAGGCACTGCAGTGGTCGAGGTCTGTTGGAAGAAGACGGTTCACATAAGAGGCCCTGGAGCCAAACCCCTAATCTCCCAAAAGGATGAGGGGACATAACCAAAGTCGCCAGCTAGTGCTAGAACCCAGGACTCCCAATTCCCAGCCTGTTCTGGCCACTCAACTTCAATGCCCTTAATGAGAGTCAAGTCAGCAAATCCAGGAAAGAGTTCATGGGTCACAGCCCCAACCAACCAGCCCAAACTTAGGGTGTGCTATGTACAGCCCTTTGGTTGCTTGATAAACAGAATAGAAATAGGCATGATTCCTGCCCTTTCCAAAATAAATATACGTACCATGTATTTGTATTTCCATACTAAGGGACAGTGATAATAACAAATGACTTTCAGCTACAGTGGGAATGGGGGGTAGGTCTGTGCCCCAGAGAGCAGAGGCTGGAGGAGAGAAAACGGGGCAGAACGGAGGCCTCCAGGGGTCCCATCTTTGGGGAAAATTCTTACAAAAAAGCCCTGTACACGATGGGCCCTCCAAAAGCCAGAATGAAAAAGCTGCTCTGGCCCTCCATCATTAGCATTTTAAAGAACCACTGGAGAAACAGGAACAGACAGCTAAGATGGAACACGGGCCCTCCGGCTGGCTCGAGTCCCAGCACCATCTCTCAGGCTCCCCATCCACCCTCATCTTGTCTCCTATGGCTCCTGGGGCCTCTGATGGCACTTTCTCTTTCCCACCTACCACTGTCTACTCATCAGCCTAGAATGCAGAATCGCCACCATCTCTCCCTCCAGCTGGCTCGGAAGGAAACCCACAGTGGTCTTTGGGTTTTGAGGATATTATTTTGAACAAACACAGAAAAAGTGATGGCTGTAATTGAAACTACCAAACATGAACATCAAAACATTTCCAGAATTCTTTAAAAGTTCTCCTGGTTTCACCCTTGGCTTTCACTGGATCCTAAATGTGGCAGCATCTTGACCTCATGGCCCTTCTTTCTCTGCCACCTGCTCACTCCTATGCCCTCCATGCACCCCTATGACCAAGCACTGGTGTTTTTTGTTCCTAGGAGACAAACAAGTACAAGCCACAGGAGTGCAGTGGGAGAGGTGCCATGGCGGGCATGCTGAGAGAGCCTCAAATCAAAGTCTCGTCTTGCACGCTCCTCAGTGGCCCCTTCTCTCTGCCACATCAGCCCAGCAGCTCCCAACCCGTTCCATCTCCAGCTGTGCCCCACCTCCTCTCTGTCCCTCACCTCGCACAGACCTGGCAGCCCTATCCTGGGAGCCCCTTGCTTCTGCTCCAGGTCCCCAGATCTACTTAGTCAGCACTTGATAAAGAGTTGTTTAATAAAAAGAAATATTTCCAACTAAAGTGAAAAAAAAAAAGAAAAAAAAACCAGCAGAGTTCTCAAATATTAAATCTTCATTCTGGAACATAAACCCTACAAATATTGGAGTTTGCACTTTGGACAAGTGGTGAGAAGCAATCAGGTTCTCTCTCAGACAATTCGATATCTGGAAACCAAATCCCTCACTTTGGGCTTCCTATTTGCCACATTGGATCAATCCACTGTTCGGTGCTTGTCCAGAACCTGTTTTACTATGGTTTTCAGCCATAGCTTACACACCAGCTGTATGGGCAGCATTTGGCACGTGTGCCCTTGAGTTGTTTTGCCCTTTAATTGCTGCTCAGAATTCCCTTGGTGAGCTGGAAGTGTCAACAGGCATGATCATTATTTGAGTCACCTGATATAATACAAGAAGAGCTGTCACACAGGCTGCCAAACAGAACACATTATTGCCAGGTTCTGTGCCCTGAAGGAGGGGCCCCGGGGAATCCAGGCAGATGGTCTGTGAGCTCTGACAGCCAGACGCATTCACGAGGGCATCGGACGTCTCAAGTGAGCTAAATCCTCAGCGTGGAACAAGGAAATGCCAGCCGCCCTCTTTGCTCAAAGTAGAAGAATGAGTTAGCACTTCTCTGGGCCTGAAGTGGGCTTGAACTTGTCCAAGGATAATGAAAGCTCTGGGCAGCTGGCCAAGATGTGGCCATAACCCCACTCAGAAAAGCGTAACGGGAGGGGTAAGATGGCAATGGACCTGCTAGCCTCCTTATTGGAAGAATGCTGTGCCACCTTGCACATTTGTCAAGTTGCTTCCAGTCTAAAGCAGATGGCCGTGGGGACTGTCACTCAAAAATACCATGGCCTCTAACCTTCCCATGGTCCGCCAGATTTGTGCCACCAGGGCCAGATGAGGTTCCCCTCCACTCATTCCTCTCTACAGCTGGAAGAAGACATCCATCAAGCTGCTCAGCCCCCCAGAAGGATAAGGTTGGAGCATCAGTGAAGTCAGAGGAAACACAGGGGCTACAAATGACTTTGGGACAAACTCCAAGTATCTCCAAATGAAATGATCTGTGATTGCCCAGACCCAATGCCAGGCCAGTTGCCTATCTATGGGTTTGCCACTGTCCCATCATCCCTTGTCTTTCTCCCTTCCATGCCCAACCTGGTTCCTGCTGATACTCCTTTCCTCTCCCATCCCTCAAAGTACCCATCCCTAGCAAGGTTTTGGGTTGCTGCAGCCCTTTCGGTCCTCTCAGAGCCTCCACAGGCCCCCAGCCCCCACCCTGGGTGAGACTCTCCCCTAACCAGGCCCAGCCCAGCATGTTTTGGCCAACTCTGGCCTCCGGTACTTAACTAAACTGCAGCTACCTTCCCTTGGGGTTGGGGGGGATGGGGCGGAGGGTAAAGGAGGGTGGGAATGGTGGTGGTCTTCAAAGGCTCCAGGCTCTTAGGTCTTATTTGTGGCCTAAGGGCCTTCACATTGAGTGACATGTTCACTAGCCAGAGGTCATGTCTGGTTCTACCTTTCACTGAAATTTTTTCACCTATTGTTCTGAGGCTTCAGGGCCTAATTATACTAGAGGCAGCCCTGACAAACCAGCCAGGACCAGGTCTCATTTCCTGTTTCAAAACCCCCACCTTCTTATTTCTCATTTTCCAGTTGAGGAATACCCACAGTTCTCAACTACCTGCCAAGCAGAGATGACTGACACAAGGCATGTCCAATGATGAGCAGAGCCACTCTGGTTCAGGTCGCCTCTTCCTCTCAGGGGTTCAGGAACATGTGGTTCCTTTCAAACAGGGGAGCGTGCCCACACTGAGGCCCAGGGGGAATGAGGCAACTTAACAGAGGGTTCGAGAAAGGAACGAAGTTCTGCATGCAAGCTTCTCAACCAAGCCTGTCTGTGTGGCCCCTGCCATCTCTGCATTTGGAATCTGCTCTGCACACATCTGTGCTGTTGGTTTTTGCATTTGACCTTTGGCCTTTGCTTTACTCCTTGGCAAAGTTCCTCTGAAATTCCCCCTGGCCTTGGCAATCTCAGGGAAAAGGGATTTTGTCCTCACTTAGGCCAAGGGACTCTGTCAGAGGCCAGATACTGTTAGAGACCATCGTGATGCCAGAGACCGAGGGAGTCAGGGCGACTGGAATGAAATGCTTAAACCCGGGTGACGATAATCTGGGACAGGTGGAAGGGCGCATCTCTATAAACACGACCAAAAACAGCTTCACAGCAGTCGGCCCCTTCTCTCCTGACCAGCTACAGGGCTCTAGCTGTTGGCCTGAATACCTGGGAGGAAACTGGGAAAAGGATAAGGAAGTAGGGCCGACTGCAGAGGATATGGCTCACGTGGGGCCGACGGATCCCCGCTCTGGATGCTCACAGCCGACCAGGGCTGTGGAACTCCACGAACCTCTCCCGCCCTCCTAGTGTCTGTCCCAACCAGGAACTGAATGTGCTTGAATGGGATCTTTAAGCACAGCGGGTCCACCAGGTGGCAGTGTTACCCCTGCCCAGTTGGGGCAGAGACCGCAGTGTAAGAGAGCGGCCACCAGAAGGCAACGCAGACACGAGCAGCTCCACCACGCTGGCGGTTGCCTAGCAACTGTGACGCAAAGGGCTCCCAGTTTGCACCCTTAAGGCCTCCAGGTTATTTCTGGCATAACAGACTGTTGCACAAGGAGTGGCCTCAGGAATCCCAGGACTGCCTCTCTTTAAGCCGGGAGACTAAAATGGTCCAGGGACCCCAAATCCAGCACCACCCTGGCGTCTAGGGGATTGGGCTACTGTCCCTGCTCCTTGGAATGCCACAGATCAGGAAAAGAGCATAAAGGTGCTATTCTGCTCTGTAGCTCCACAGCCATTGGGCAAGCTCTGATTTCCCTAGTGCTGAAGCAGAGCAACCCCCTTCTTCTCTCCTCCCCCACCCTCTCCCTTCTAAACTGGGGCAGGATTAAAGGCATGTGACCTTGAGCCCAACCTTGAGCCTCCCCTGCTCCTCAGCTGCACTTGAGGGGGCTCAAAGGGGTGATGATAAGGCCCAGCTCTGACCTTCTGTGGTCTTGATTCTACCCCTTTCCCCAAAGAATTCTGTCCTTGCCTCAAACCTCTCCTGTTTTGATGGCCCTGAAAACAGAATTAATTCTTCCAGTTCTTCCAATTCTAGATGGATAAGTATGACCTGAGACACCAAGACATGGAACCAAGAAAGTGAGGCAGACACAAGACAAGGAGTGTGGTTATAATGAGTTCAACGCCTGTGCCAGTCTGGTATGTGAAAGGGCCTGGGTGAGACAAGGTCAGAGCCCCAGGCAGAGTCAGGGGGCCCCTCGGGCCGTGGCATCAGTAGTGGTTCCAGGCATGTCTCTGGGTCATGAGGAGCCCGCTGGCCCTGGAGCTGGGCTCTGACAGGGGCCCAGGTGTCGGTCACTAAGGTGTCAGGGTCTCTGAGGGGCACCACGTTGGAGGATCACACAGGCATGTGGAGCTCATTGTACTCATCCTGGCCATCCTCATCGAAGTTTGGTTCAGCATCTTCCGAGTCCAGCTGCAGAAGGAGCAGAAGGTCGGGAGAGGCAGGGAAGCGGACTCGCACCCTCCGGTTCTCCAGCTCCTCCCCTGGCCAGCAGCCCTCACTGCTCCTGGACCCTTCCCGGCCTCACTGTCTGCAGGGACCAGGACCCCAGATTAAGCACTTCCCTCAGGCCAAAACCTTCTGGTCACTCCATCACTCCACCCCCAGTGAGACCTCCCAGTAATAATAATGATGATTGCAGCTACCACTATGAAATACTTTCTGATAAAACGGGAAGAGGGCTGTGATGGTGGCACTAAATTTTCTATTTCGAGATTTGGACCTCTGATATAACTTGATTTAACAAGTGTAATTTAGCTGGTGACTTTTTGAAAACTTTCCTTTCTTTTCTTTGCCTTTTACCCCACCACCACCATCACACCTAATGAGTCTGTTTACTATACATTTACTATGCATACCAGTTTTAATGTTTCTATTTACTTTGGCCTTGCATGCCAGGCCCTGAGACTTGGGAGAGGTTTTTTTACACCTGTATGGGATCCACTCCTGGTTCCAATTTAAATCTACATGACAAATGCAAAGGTTGCAGACAGTTTAACCACCACATCTTCCCCCACCATAACGGACAAAGCCGAACGTAACAGATTTCATTACAGGCCGAAGCAATTTACATCCTGGTTAGAAAATATAAAACTTCAGATGAAACAAAGACTCGGGCAGCAGTCTCCAGCAGACTCTGCCCAGCCGACCCTCCTCTTACTTTAATAAAGCTTCCTTCTGTATTTCTACCCATGAGCGAGCAGCCACAATACTTTCCGGGGGCCACTCCTAGTTCCTGTGTCATGTCTGTAGATCATGTTTGGGTGAACGATTTGCAAAAAGATATCCCTTCCTCTAGATGACAAAAATAGGGCTCAGGATGAATTTCAGCACCACCCCACCCCCACTCATCCCTCAGCTAAGTGCTTTCGTTCAATACACAACCTGACCAGCTGTGTACAGCAGCCACCATCTACTCAGTGCTTTACCTGGATTACTGTTTAATCCTCACAACAATCCCGTAAAATGGACTCTGTTATTAGCCCCATCATACAGATGAAAAAAAGATTTCAGAAAGTTAGGCGACTTGTCACATAACTACACAGGTGGTGCAGCAGAGATTGGAACCCAGGTCTCCCTGACTCCAAGCCCGTCCACCTTGATACGGCCCCAAGCACTATCCCTTACCGCCTGCAGCTCCCTGTCCTGGAAGAGCCGGGGCAGAAGGCAACGCCTCAGAGGCACTGTGAGCAGCAGCAGGAAGGGAAAGGCGAGCGAGGCCGCCGTGGACTTGACCACCCAGAGCAGTGCGATGCAGCCCAGCTGGATGCAAGTGAACAGGTGCATCCGCCACGTCTTCACCTGGGGAACGGGCATCGGGTCTCACCACACTCCTACCCGTATCTCTGGAGACTCAGCTCTCCAGGTCCCAACTTATCTTCATAGCCATCCTATCCATCTCTGGCCCAGGAACCCCTCAGACCCCGTCCCCTTCACCCCATCTCCCCATCTCCATGCTTCCTGGACCTACCTTGGTCACGTAGGGCTGCTCAGGATGGTGTTTTGCTGGCATGAAGATGAGCAACAGACGCTGGGACAGCTGGATACCAGACAGCGACGTGACCCCCATGTACAGGAAAATCCCAAAGAGCACGGCCAATGGGATCCGGCGCAGCACAGACCCCATGACAATGGACAGGCCTGGAGGAGGTGACACAGACCTACCTGACCCCTCGAACAGCCCTGTAAGGATGGGCAGGCCTGGAGGGGAAGGGGACCTGGACCATCCAACAGAGGAACTGGGCCTCATCACCACGAGAAGAGTGGAGATGGAGAAGATGGAGCAGGACAGAGAACCAGAAAAGGGTTCATGGAAGGTCAAGAAGCAGGTTTGGGGGGCAGGGCAGGGGCCAGACAGGCTGAATTTGGAGATTCAGAAGAAAACTGGGCCAAGCCTGGAATAGAGACTTGATTTAAAGCCTTGGGGTCCAAGAAGGCAAGTCTGTGGGGTGATGGCCAGGGCCTTGGAAGGTGGACGTTCTCACCCACGAGGCTGGCAATGAGCACGCCGGTGACGCGCTGCTCCCGCACCTCCTGGATCTGGGGCTTGTCGCCAGGCGCAATGGCAGTGCGCATAACAGTCAGGGCGTTGACGTGGGTGACTGAGCGGACAGTGGCAGCTGTGAGCCAGGGCAACCCAAACAGCCCGCAGAGCCCGCCCAGGGAGCCAATCAGCAGCAGGTCCAGGTGGAAGCCGGAGCCTTTGAGCAGCCTCCGCGCCTTCTGGCTGACAATGAGCCTGCAGGGAGAGGACGGAAGGGGGCTGAGTAGCTGGGCGGGCAGGCCAGGCACACACAGCAGGGACCGGCTAGTAGGGGAAGCACGTGCAGAGCTCTCCAAAGAGCTCTCCCCAGGACCTGCCAGCTTCCTCTTTCAAGTTCCTAAATTGAAGTTCTCACATTTAAGCAAATTTGAGCCAAATTCCTATACTGCGGATGTTTAAAACACCACAAGAGCCAGACGCCAGATCTCACCACTTTACTGTGTTTTAACCAAAATGAGATACATGTGAGCATCACAGGGTGAAAGGACATACTGCCGCTGTTCTGAGAACTATCAAGTGCCACGCTGCAAATGGTGGTGGCAACAGAGATCATGTTAAAGCACCAAAGGGAAACTGTGTCCCAGGGGCATGTACCCACCCTTGCTGCCAATCCCGCCACTCCCCACTCCTCTGCCCAGGGTCCCCCTCAGCCCTCTCACGCAGTGATTTGTGTCTCCATGAAGATCAGGATGAGGACCAGGAGGGCGGGGACAGAGGCTGCCACCATCATCCAGGGCGGGAAAGGACGGGCACTGCCCAAGGGCGGGATGAACCATGTACGCTTATGGGGGGAGGTCACCGAGAGCCCCGTGGGCACGGTCAGCTTCTGCATGGCCACAAGGAAGACAGGGTTCAGGGACACTGCCACCCCATGCTAGGAACCCATGCAGCAGCTGCTCCCACCAAGCTGTATGTCCCCAACACCAGGACTCCAGGGAATTTGGGTGTGAACAGGCTTGGGGGAAATTAGTTTTGCATCCTCCAAAATCGCTGTCCCCACAAGGGTCCAGTATAAAACAGACATGGCATACCTTCTCCCCGATCCCCAGAGCTGCCAGAAGACCTGCTGTGGGGACACCTATCATTCTGCCCCCAGCCCCATACCTGCTCCTCTAAGATTCTTGACTAAGGGTCACACATGGCCTCAGCCCCCTGGTGGCCTCCTCAGCTGGACTATGTGGCAGCTTCTGCAAGGCCCTGCCCACCCATCTGTGTGGCCCCAGCAGGTCACTGCCACTCCACTAGGAAAGCTGGGTTCCAGCCCTGATCTTAGCTGCTAGGGCAATGGAGATATGGCATAGCTCGCCTCTCGAAGCCCTGGGGTGAGAACCAGCTGCCAGAAAGAGTCGGAGTTCACTCACCTGTGTGTAGGTATCTGTGATGGAGTAATCCACCAGGACCATCACCAGAATGGAGATGGGGATGCCGAAATCGCCGATGATGCGGCGAGCCTTGAGAAGGGAGCAGAGGTGGAGGTAAGGGTCAGGAGACTAACATGGGGCTTCTTACCCCTGACCACTCTGGGGTCTGAGCTGGTGCCAGAAATTCCCCAACCTGTCCCTTTAAACCCCATGGTGCCAGCCCAGCCCAGACAGGCACTCCTCTCCTGATTAGACTTCTCTGAGGCTTCTGATGGGGTGAGACTACACAGACGTGGTTTAGGTCCATGGGTTGACTAGAAGAAGGGAGCACCCCTTCTCTGGAGTGCAGCCTGGCAGTGACAGCAGGAATGAGTGTCTCACAGGGACTCTACAGGCCCTGCTCCCAGCAGCCACGCACCTTGCCTCCCAGGAAGCGGCTGTTCCTGAACTTGCGTAGGAAGAAGGCAATGAGAAAGGTCCCGAGCATGAGGATGAGGGACAGCAGAGCCGTGTTGGGCTGGTTCCTCGGGCCTGGCGGCCCCTCAGTGGGGGACAAGGCGCTCCCATTCAGGTCCAGCCCAGCCTCCAGTGCCCCCTCAGGGGGGTAGAATGGCAGCAGTGGGTGCTCCATGAACACCTGTGTGGGTTATAAGGTTGCCCTAGCACTCACCTGGCCAGGTGACCCTGATTGCATCACCATCAGTACACCTGCAAGGGAAAGACCTACCCCCTCACATACCTGACCAGGCAGTAGTAACACTGGACATCCTCTCTCTCTCTCTCTCTCTCTCTCTCTCTCTCTCTCTCTCTCTCAACACACACACACACACACACACTGTACAAAAGATGACCCAAGGACACCCAGCCCCATAGTGCTAACAATGCCCACTCTTTCACATACCTGTGCAGGTGAGTCCTGCAGTTCTGACCGATACTCTACGGGTTTGGTTCGCTCCCCTTCAGCTCAGACCTAATACAGGGTGTCCCCAATCCCCCACGCCCACACCCAACAGAGGCCCTCTTTGTCCCCTCTGACCCAATCCTCCATGCCGCTCCCTCCCATGCCCTCCCTGGGCACTGCCCAGCCCCCATCTGCACCCCACCCCCCACCCCCAGACCTCTCTGGACCTCCACCTTGTACAGCTTATGGAAGGTCTCATAGATGAAAATGAAAGAGATCAGGAAGGCAAAGATCTCCTGGGTGAAAGGCGAGATGTAGCGGACCAGGAAGCTGCCCTCAGCGGCCACCAGGGCAAGGACGAAGACCACCAGCCAGAGGCCAACCCACACCCGGCCGGTGAGGTATTCCAGGTCCTGGGCTTGGCAGAACTGGTGGCCAGGAGGGAGGGGTGGTTACCGCATGGGTCTGCCCTGGACATCAGGGCCCCACAGGATGGGCTGGGGGTAGGGGGACTCCAAGGGGAAAGGAGGGAGAGAAAGCAGGGACCTGTCACCTGGCTGAGGGACTGGGGAGTGGGGGGCAGGTGATGCCTGGGGAGGGGAAGGGCCGGGCTGTCACCTTGAAGAAGGCTTCTTCGAAGACCAGCAGAGGCCCTGAGAAGCCAACCACAAGCAGTGGCTGGGCCCCCAGCAGAGAGAAGAGGACTCCAAGCACAGCCGTGGACACGATCAGCTCGGACACACCCATCAACCCCTCCGTCTTCTCACCTAGGGCGCGCAAGGGTCAGTGGGATGGCCCTGGCCTGGCGCGCACCTGGCCCCTCTTCCTTATCTAGCTTTCCCTAACCTAAGGACCCCAAAAGAATGGAGCAGCTGCCCAGAGCGATAGGGCCCCCCATTAGTGCTATCCCTTCTGCCCCCTCATCACCAGCCCCTCAAGGTGATCACAGGATCCCCCACCCCTTCTCACTTTATAAGTGATCCCGAAAAGTGACCCCAAAAATGATCACTAGAATTCCACGACCCAGCAGCTCAAGATGGTTATACCGTCACCCATCAGGCCCGAAGCTGAGCACTGGAACATTCCGACCCAGAAACCATGCAGGTGCCGCTGAGCCCCCTCAGCTCTCCTCCCTGCCCTCTCACCTAGCAGCCCCCCAAAGGTGATGGCCGGGCTGAGGGCAGCAAAGTAGATGAAGAGCACGGCTGCCACACACTGGGTGTGCAGGGCGTCGCGCAGGTCACTTGGGTAGTGCGGGTACCGGCGCTTCACATCCCGGATAAGCCCCCCAAACACTGAGCCAGTCCGCAGCAGGGGGTCATCTTCAGGGGTTGCCTCCGAGCCCCCCAACTCCACTGACAGCTCTGGGGAAACAAGGGGCTGCTGGAGCCCAGACCACCCCTCCTGCTTGGACGTGCTCAATCCTTCCCAGCCTGGGCAGAGTGGAAGCCACAGACAGGCCTCTGGGAGTCAGGACAGGGCTGGGGTCACAGTCTTAGGAGCTGTGGGGGAGTGAGGGGGGTCTGGGGTCCAAAGAGTCTGACCTTTCCCAGGGGCCACATAGCCTCCCCGGGTGGTCATGTCAACTTTGGTCTGTTCGCGTTCCCGTCGCTTCCTCAGCAGCTCTCGCTGGAAGGCAGCCACGGAGCGTAGCAGGTCCCGGCCCTCCACCTCCGACGGGGGGATCACAATGCTGCCGTCCAGGAACTCGCTGATGGCACTCAGGAGGTCCTGCCGGTCGTCTGCTTGGTAGGCAGCCTCATGAAACAGCTGAGGGCAGGAAGGCAGGGGCTGAGGGGGTCCAGGGAACCCCTGGAAGGGGGCTTCAGGAAGGGGGTGTTGGGACGTTCAGCTACATACCCAGGTCCAGGCCAGTTGTCAAAATTATGACTCACAGCCCTGCTGGCCAGCCAGCAGCCACAGTCCTGAACACTGCCCCCTCTGAGTGCCCTCTGTTCCCCTGGGAGCCTCTAGCCTTTTCCACAATGCAGAAACTAAAGGGGTAATGCCTGGCATACCAGAGCGCCCATGCGCTGTAGGTTGGTAAGGATTTCGACCATCACCCCTGGCTAGAAAGCCCAGGAGAAGCCATAGCAAAGACCAACACATCCAGCCCTCCCATTCAAATCTCATGTCATATCCAAAACGTGGGGGTCTGGGCTGCTTCTCCCCCTGCATCCACCTCCCCGTCCCAGTCCCAGCTGTGAAGGGCTCTCTTTTCTCCCCTCAGCCAACAGCCCTCTCCGCCACTCCAAAGCACTGCCTCCACCCAGCAGGGCCTTGGGGCACCCTGGGGGCAGTGAGAGGGACAGGGAACAAGGAGGGAGGGCTCAGGGGAACAGGCCTAGAGTGCCCAGCCCATGGGCTGCAGGACCAACCTTGTCAGACATGAGGGTGGCAATGGAGCGCCCAAGCTCATGATAGTCAGTGCTGGTGTGGCGGGGACCCAGCATCACGAAGAGGAAGCGAACCGGCACCGGGACCTCAAGCACAGACTCCAGCAGTACAGCCTCACTCAGTCGCACAAAAGCTGCTGCTGGCTGCTCTAGGAAAGGCACACAGCCTGGGGAGAAAGCGAGGTACAGGGCGCTGGGCAAAGGGGAGAGGTCAAGGCAGGCCCTGGAGGGGACTTCTCAGGCCACCATGTACAGTGGAGCAGGTAGTGCACTGCATAAAGAAACCCCAGTCTAAAGGAGACTGATTCCTTTATATGTTTGTATATTTGTCACAACTGACCAACAGATGGAAATTCAGGGTCTTAAGGAAGGAGTGCTTTTTCTAATTCTCACAAAGGAGCGATATGGACTAGCATTGTCCAAGACAGCAGAAAAGTGGAAGGGAGGCAGGCAGAGGACTGGGGAACAAAGGGCTGGGGGCAAGACTGGTTGTGAGGAAGAAGAAAGGCAGATGAGGGCCTGGGTAAGGATGGAAGAGGCAGCCTGCAGGCCAGAGCTCAAGACAAGCAGACCACAGTGGAGGCACCCCCCTGGGGCCCCTGCCCCCAGCACAGGAGCCCTCCTTACCCACGAGCACCACAGTAGCCTCAGCGTCTTCGGGGATCTTCTCCAGCAGCTTCAGGCTTTTCCCCCGGTGACCATCTCCCCCAGGCATGTGCAGGGGCTTCTGAGGACGCAGAACTGGAATAGGGCTGGGACCCAGACGGGAGGCCGTGGCAGGCCTCTCCCTTCTCTAGCTCTAGCCCTGGACTCTGTCCTCCAACCCCTGGATGCGGGCCCTGCTTTCTCCCACCCCAGCCAGGGTAGGGGCTGTTGGTGATGTGCCCCCATCAGGAGGGGACCAGCATAGAACCTAGACCCTTTCCCCAAGCCCCCCACAACCACCTCAGCCTTATCTTGTTGTTTAAATGGCTCCCCTGTATCAGCCACATCACCCCATTTAAACCTTCTATTTCTCCAGAGTAGGCGTCCCTTGTGCACGTCCCCTGTAGGTCCCCCCACATGCCTAGTATAGTGCCAGGCATCCCACCTCCCTAACCCACTCAATGAAGCCGTCAGTGGTTTCCGCTGAAACTGGAAGCCCCCTCAGTCCCCCCGGCCCAGGTCAAAGCACAAGGTGACTGACCTCCTTAGCATCCGGGTCATGAGGCCAGAGTGGGGCTGGCTCCCCCAGGTCATCGGCCATGGTAGGAACCGCCCCATCAGGGCCATGGCTCGGGGTGGGGTGGTGATTGCCCAGGACTGAGTTCACGCTGGAGCTGGACGTGTTTCGGGGAAAGAAGCCACTGTCTTTGTCATCGTTGGGATGGCTGGGGAGAGGGCAGAGGGGGCAAGGCCGGTTAAGAGGAGAGGCCAGCCCTTGGTGGACTGAGGTCATCAGGAAGTGAGACATGGAGGGTCAGGGCCTCTATCCCACTGCCTCGGTGTAAGAAAGAACTTTCTAATAGCCGGTGCTGTCCAAAGATGAATCAGGAATGAGCTCGCCATCACTTGAGGTTATCGAAGCAGAAGCTGGAGAGTCATGCAGGAGAGTCTGTGCTCCTGGAAGGGCAGCTGAATCAGGAGGCCCCCTCCCGGGCACCCCACCCTGGCACCTGTGCTTCAATAGCAGGGTACGCAGGACACTGGCCCTGTCCTCTGGCCGGATCTGGTCGGACACAATCATGGTCTCCACCACAAGATGTGCGATGCCTGGCAGAGTGGTCTGCTCCAGGTCCAGGAGTGCAGCTCCTGGGGGCACAGTCGGGGGCGGGGGGGAGGGACATGGTCCCATCAGATAGGAAAACGCTGCCCCTCCACCCAGCTGCCTTGCTCCCCCAGGGCAGGCAAATGTACTGGGTGGGCCAAGCGCCCGACACACCCAGGCAGATACAGTTTCCTGTGGCCATAGCCCAGCCAGAGGAATGAGGGCACGGCCGCTCCTCACCCAGGGAAGGGAGTCATTTGTTGCTTTACTCCATGTCGACTGATACCTACTATGCCCCAGGTATAATGCCAGGTACCAGGAGCACAGCCCTGCCCCTCAGAGCCTACGACTGTGCAGGCAGTTGGACTCCACATCCCCAAAGTGGCAACCAGTCCTTAGCCGGCCCCAGGACTCCAAGAAGTGGTCCCCGGGAGCCAGGCAGCCTGGCACGGGCCTTGCGGTCTAGGAAGAGGGCATGCAGCCCCAGGGCCGTCTGTGGGTCCCTACCATGGGCGATGGTCCTCCTGAGTTCCAGGAGGCTGCGGAAGGACAGGGAGGCCACGTGGGGCTTTCCCCAGCGCTCTGTCTCTTCCTCCACATCCTCTTCAAACTTGATCCAACGGGCCGTCTCCCGCCAGTGGGGATCCTGGCTGCGGTCCAGCATCAGCTCGTTCAGCTCCACGAACACCTGGGGTGGGTGCCAAGGGTGAGAGTCTGGGGGTCAACCAGGTAGGACCAGCTGTCTCGGGAACATGGCAGCAGGGCAAGGCGGGGAGGAAGGGAAAGGGACGCTCTGGGGAGGAGAGGCAAGGGGAAGCTGCAGGCCCACCGCCTCGGGTCCTGTACCTCGTGAGGCCTCCGGTCCAGCTTCTTCTTCTTCTTCTTCCTGCGCAGGATGGGAGCCGTGCCGCCAGGACTGCCCCTGCCGCCCTGTGTCCGAGATGGCTTCTTCACTAGGTGCCGACGCATGCCAGGGTTGTCCTCCAGCCGGTGACCTGCAGAGAAGGCGGGCTTGGCAGTCCCAGGGGTCCCGCTTGGGGCCTCGGGGTCATGACCAGCCTCTCCAGACCCCTCTCTGCCCAGCCAGTCCACTTGGTGGGTGCCACAGTCACCCAGGGGCCTTGCCAACAGGACCACCTTGTTCAATGCGGCTATTTTCAGAGACTGGGGCCCAGAGAGGAGGAAGAACTAGCTCAAAGTCACAGAGGGCACCACTAGCCAAGCCACAGTGAAAAGGCAGTCCCTGCCACGGCCACTGCCTCTCACATTGGAGTGCCACGATCCACATCAAGTCGCCAGGCCCCAGCCCCCTCCTCCCCCCGCACTTTCCCTGAGCCCTCTCTTGGCACCCACGTCTAACCCCATAGGTACAAATCCGGGCAGAATCAGGCAGAGCCTCTCTCCCTTCCTCCCTGCCTACCCCTTCCAAGCAAGCAGATGGGGAAAAGGCCAGCAGCCCAGTTACTCACAAGCTGGTCCCCCTGCCATGGGGCTCAGATGGCCCCGGGTGGACTCCCACAGGTCACCGTCCTCAAGGTCCAGCATGAACATCTCTAAGTCCTCTGAGGCCAGCGAGTCTCGAGGGCTGGGAGAGGGAGCCCTCCCAGCGCCCTGGCCCTCGGCATCCCGGGGCTCAGGGCTCAGTGTCCCATTGGGCCCTGTGACCTCCTCCAGCAGACTCAGCATTCCCCCGACAGCCAAGGCCTCAGCGCCTGCTCCCTCCCAGAGCCCCGGCTATCAGAAGAGGTAGGAGCCTGGACAGCAGTGGTCTGTGTCCAACCAGAGCTGGAAACGGCTGGGCCTTCGCCCCCGACTACCCACGTCCCCAGGCCTGCTCCCAGCTGCTTCCAACCCAATACCCTGGATCTGTAAACACGTCCTCCCTTTGACCCCCCCCCCCCATCCTGCCACTACCACTGTTGCTGCCATCGGATTGTTCCTGTCCCTGTCCTCGGGCCCTGGCAACTTTCCATGACGTACTGAGCTCAAAGCCCTCCTCCCCACCCCCGCCCACAACTGTGGTTCCAAGAGGGAGGAGGGTGGGTCAGCGATGTCCCTGGCCTGGGCACAGAGCCCCATGGGTGATGACAGGTGGCACAGAAACCATGGCGCTGATAAGATGGAAAGAATGTGCCGAGATCACAGCCAGGTCTGGCCAAGAGTGGTGCGATGGGAGGGGGCCCAACATAGGGAGAAGCAGGGCCTGGCAGAGTGGCTCAAACTCAGGGGGCTGGTTTGAAGGGGTAAAGAGTCGGCCCTGAGAAGAGGAGTCTTGGGGGAGGGGAGGATATAATGATTCTCCAAACATCATGTGGAAGGGGGGCTGCCTTATTCCGGGGGTGACTCAGAGGACAGAATCAGGACGGAAGGTCAGAGGTGTCGCAAAGGGAAATCTCAGCTCCAGCAACCAGAGAGGTGGCTTGGGGAGGAAGTGAGCTCCTCATCAGTGGCCACATTCCAGAAGACAGGGATACCGCAGAGGGGCTTCAGCCTTGGGTGGGGAGAGCACAGAGCCCCTCCAACGCCCTCCCAGGCTCAGTGTGCATGGGACTGGGCCACGGGGGCTGCCACTGGGTGTCACTCACTCTTCATGTCGTCCAGGTCTGCGGAGCCCAGCATCTGGGCCTCTGCCTCATCAGTGGGCACCTGCTGCTCTGGGCCACCTAGGCTGCCCAGGGCACTGCCTGGGCATAGTCGCTCCCGCAGATCATAGCTGGCTGATGGGCTCCAGGGACGGCTCTTCTCCCCATTGACTCTGGAGGCCCGGGCCCGGGGGCTGGGAGAGCTGAGGAGGCAATATGACAGCCTTGGACTTGATAGGGAACCACAATGGAGATGGCCATGTTAGGGGGCTCCTTTGCCTCCAGCTTGGGGCAGGGCCTACAGTGGCCCTCTGGGCACTAAACATAGGCTTTCCTGGGCAGAGAAGGAAGCTCACCTCCAACATCCTGTCCCCATCATGCTGGTCCCCCTTCCTCTCAATTCCCATCCTCCTCTTCACTCTGACACCCTCTCTCCTGAAGGACTCCTTTCCCTCTTGGTCCTCCGGTTCTCTCCTCCTTGTCAATCATGTGTACTCTGCCTCCTCTGCCCCTCTCTTCCTTGCTTCTTCTCTGGGGTCAGAGCTGGACACACTCTCCAGGGTCAGGAAGGAGCCTGGGACCCCTTCTGGGCTGGGTTAGAGGTCAATACCTGACGGAGTGCTGGGGGCTCTTGTCAAAGCAAGAGCCCCTGGAGGGCAGGGGCTTGGTGAAAGCAGCCCTCCCCGAGAGGCCAGGGCTGTCATCCTCGTCACTTCCAATGGAGAACTGTGGACAAACCAGACATGCCCTGGGCCCCTGCCCCAACTCAGCCCCCAACCCACCGCTCAGCCTGACCGAGGCCCCTTGTCGCATCCTCCCCTCCTCTCTGCACCCCTCCCCCAGAAGCCAGCCCTCCTTCAGGAACACACCCCTACCTTTGCTTTCTGTGGGGACCCTGAGGATGGGGGCCCCACAGGCTCGGCCTCAGATTCCCCTTCCTCCTCCTCTTCTTCCTCCTCCTCTTCCTCCTCCTCCATCCCGGCTCCCCCTTCCTCCTGAATAGGAGGGGTCCCCACAGAGGGGGCAGCAGAGGTTTTCTCCTTCTTCCTCTTCCTCCTGGTTTGCCGGGCAGAGGCAGGGGGCAGTCGCCGCAGCTTGTGGGGTGGAGGCAGGCGCACCGAGAGCGGGTGGTGGGTGTGGTGGGATGTGTGCCGATGAACTGGGGGGTGCAGGAGAGCCGGTTGGGGCCCCCACAGCAGAAAGGGATCCCACATCACCCTGGGGGCACACACCTTATTCTAGCTCAAGGCCTCAAACAAGGGCACCCTAGTCCTTCCTCCAGAGCCAGGCGCCCCCCCCCCCTAACACCTGTGTCCATGTCCTGCCGTTGGTAAGGCCTGGTAGAGTGAGGGAATGGTAATGGCAGAGGGGTGGTCATGAAAGAGGGGTGGGGGAATGAGAGGGCACGATACAGCAAAGAAAAGTAGAGTCAGAAGAGCTAAGGAGGGGAGATGAGAAGGCAGAGGCAGCAGGGCCAGGGGTATGACAGACCCTGGGGGAAGACGAAGGTCACTGAGGGAGGCCTCAGGGCCATCTCCCTACATCTCTCCTGTGACTGGGGCCCGGGTCCCCTGGCAGGTGGACAGGCAATGGGTGAGTGAGGCAGGATGACTTAACATGGCATGGTGGCCCAGCACAGCGTCCAGCACAGCGTCCAGCACAAGATGGCACTGGGGTGACCAAGCCAGTGGAGAGCACGGTGATGGTGGCAATGAAGGTGATGGTGGTGAGGGCGGCCACACTAGGGGTCCCCAAGCTACCCACACTCAAAGTCTCGCTCGCTGTAGCTGCGGCTGGGCTTCTCAGGGTCCCAGGCTGGGGGCTTGCTGATGAGATCCCCAAACCTGCTCACAGCCAAGGTCTTGCCCAAGTCATCATCCTCCTCCTCCATGTCTGGACTCAGAGGGGGCTCCTCCAAGGGCACCCGGACCTGCAGGCTCAGACAGCCTCTCCTAAGGAACCTTGACCCATGAACACGCGCACACCCACCCCAACTCCAAGCCCTGGGTGGGGGCGGGGAGACCAGCAACCTCCATCTTCTTCAGCCCCTTCTCCCCAGGTCCCAGGGCTCGGGAGGTGAGGGGGCAACAGACCTGGAAGAATAGCAAAATACCCTCTCTTTTTCCATATCCCCCAGCCCAGCTCCATCCCTGGGTCTGGGGGTCCCAGGGTCAGCCAGAGGCCATCCCTCTCCTCCTTGGGGTCCCTCCCCAACTCCTGCGCGTCAGTCACCTGGGGTAGGGGGGAGGCGCCCCCGGGCGGCGGGATCACTCCGTTGGCCATGGCCGGAGAGGCAGCTTGCGAGGTTCTAGCTCACTGAGGGATCCGTGACCCGGGTGAGAAGAAGGGGGCGCTGCGGGGGCCTAGTGGGAAGCCCTGGGGGAGGAGGGCGGGGTCAGAATCCTCCCGCGGCCGCCCTCTCCCCCTCCCCGAGCCCGATCCCCCGCCTGCCAGAGCGCCCATCCGAGGCCCCGCCACGCCCGGGACACCCTGGGGCCCGGCCCTGGCCCGCCGCGCCCCGCCCCGCCCTGCGGTACCTCGGGGCTCCGGAGCGTGCGGGGCCCCGGCCGGCTGCCGCGCCCCATCTCCTCCCCGCCCTCGCTCCCGGGCCTGTCGCCGCACAGGGCAGGATGGCCGCGGGGCGCCCGCGGCGGCGGCGGCGGCGGCGAGCCGGGCCGGTCAGGCGAACGTGGGCGCCAGAGCCCGCAGCCCGCGACTCCACCTCCTCGCGCTCGGCTCCGCAGCTCCGCCGCCGCCGCCGCCGCCGCCGCCGGGCCACACAATGGGAGCGGGCGGGCCGTGACTCACCCCGCCCCAGCCGGTTCGGCCCCCGCGCGTGGGCCCGGCAGCACCCCACCTGCCCGCCAGCCCCTTCTCTGGGTGCCCCACGCATCGCTGGGGGCGGGGGCACGGCCTTCCAGTCCCACAATCCCCAGATTCCCTCCCCCAACTTGTTTTTAGCCTTCCCTCCCCTCAAGAGCCCTTGAGGCGACCCCTCCAAAGATAAGCCCCTCCAACGTTGGGAACTGAGCTCACAGCACCGGGAAGCACCCACCACCTTCCCCGATATAGCCCCAGATGTCGGGCTTCTGCTGCCATGCACCACCCAACATTTGACCTTGGTACATTACCTTCCCTTCCCCCGGCCTCCGCTTCTCCACCTGTAGCTAGCGGGCCTGGAATAGGAGTATTCCAAAGTTCCCACCGGCTGTCAGATTCTGTGGCTCAGTTTCCATCCACATCTCCTTCTCCTCTGCCCCGACTCCCTGAGGTCACATCTCCTTTTCCAAGAGCAAAGGTCTTTGGAAGGAACTACTGGGTCCCAATTTGAATGTCCAGGGTCTCGCTGAAACTGGGCACCTAGAGGAAGGCCATGTGCATAACGGCCCCTGGCCCTGGATAATATGCATTGAGGCCTCTTCCCAGAATCCTCAGGAAAACTTAAGAGGATGTGCAGGGAGAACTGGGGAGGGAGCTGATGCGCAGGGCAAGGTGGAACTGTCCAGGCCCAGGAGAGGGGAAAAAACTCCTACAGGGGGAGAGAAAGGTGCTGGCCGTGATGGTGTGGGGAAAAGGTTTAACCCTGCGACCTTGGACATGTAATTACCCTCTCCAACCCCTGCCCTCACCTGGGTCTCGGCTCAACCCAAAAGAAGATTTTCTAGATTCAGAGCCGCACAATGGGGAGAGGGGCAGGGCAACAAGTGAGTGTTGAATCCTCACTTTGCTTTATGCCAGCAACTATGTGCTAGGCGCTCTCCAGACCCATCTCAGCCTTCCCACAACCGAGATTCAGGTCGGCTTGTTGACCTGCCGTGGTCACAGCGGAGAGTAGGCCACCAACACAGCATCACTGGTACATGGAAGGTGACTGTCTGAGCCACAGCCATTTAACCACTGCAGGCCTCTTTCACTAAAGGATATGCTCTTGTCTCAACAGGGTATTGAGAGGGTAAAACAAGACACCAGTGTGGGAGCCAGCTGTGTGTAAGCAGAGCATGTGAACTGTGCCCCAAACCTCAGACGTGAGACCTATCTGTTATGGGTTGAAGTGTGTCCCCCCAAGATTCATATGTTGAAGTCCTAATCTCCAGTACCTCTGAATGTGGCCTTATTTGGAAATAGCACAGTTACAGATGTTAAGATGAGGTCATACTGGGGTAGGGTGGCTCCTTTTCCAAGATGACTGGTGTCCTTATGAAAAGGAGAATTTGGACGCAGACACACTCAGGGAGAACACCATGTGAAGACTAGAGTTATGTTGTCCCAAGCCAAGAAACTACCAGAACCTGGGAGAGAGGCCTGGAACAGAATCACCCCGAGCGCCTGCAGAGGGAACATGGCCCTGCCGACAGCTCGATCTCAGGCTTCCAGCCTCCAGAACCGTGAGATAATACATTTCTGTTGTTTAAGCCACTCCGTTTGTGGAATTTTGCTCTGGCAGCCCCACACACTAATACGCCATCCCAGTCCTTTGCCACTCTAAGCCAGGCAATTCGGTTCCAAGTCTGCCTTGAGTGTGGTTGGGGCAGAACCTTCACTTCCTCAGAGATAAGCAAGAGCCTTGGGGCCTTTCCCAGCAGGAACGCTGTGGAGGGCTGTCTGATCTTCAGTCTGCCTCCCACATCTGGGTGCTTGCTGCTCATGGCCCCAGTGCCACTCTCCTACCCCATCAAGTCAGACAGCAGCTACTTTAATTCCAACACAGCCTTTGGCGGGTCCTGCCAACCTGGGACCTCGTGTACCGGGCCCTGCACACTGACGCCTTACAGGAACCACTCTGCTCGTCCTCTGCGGCCCTGCCCCTCCCCAGGGGGCATGCTGAGCACAGGTCCTAGTGTTCTTGGACCCTCAGACAAGAGACTCTCCCACCCTACCCACACTCAGCAGCTTTGGTCCCTAGCCTTGTAAGCCCCTCCCTCTATCTCCTAGCCTCTGAGATGACAGAAGTGCAATGTCCCCTCAAAGGATCCGTAGGCACCCAAGTTCATCCCTCCTTTCAGGGTGGAGGTGGAAGAGATGCTGACAGCCCGCAGTTGTTCCGAAGCAGCTCGTCCTATCGGATGTCAGCGTTCGCCTTCATTATTCCCACTCCCACCTCCTGGCATCCTGGGTGGGGCTTCTTCATTGTGTCCTCCTGCCTCCAGCGCACCTGGGATTGTCAGTCCCTAGAATGTTCCCAATGGGGTCTTCATTCCTGGCACAAGAGTGCCCTTGTGTGCACAAAGGATGGCCAGTGTGTGTGTGTGTGTGTGTGTGTGTGAGAGAGAGAGAGAGAGAGAGAGAGAGAGAGAGAGAGAGAATGTGTGTGTGGTCGCCCTGTCTGCTCCCAACTCAGAGCTTGTAGATGCTCAAATGGTGACAGGAAGGGTGACAACAAGGGCAGAAGCTCAGAGTACCCCCTTACACCCTCCTGCACAGCCCAGTCTGATTTCAGTGTCCTCACCCTGAACTCCCCAGATACATTTAAGGAGACTGCATCTTTGCTCCTAGAAGCCTTAGAGGGGAGTGGTTAAGCATGGAGCCACGTAGCCTGGGGTCATAGCCCAGCTCTGCCATTTGACAGTTGCGTGTCCTTGAGCACGTTATTCCCCCTCTATGGGCCTCAGATTCCCCATCTGCAAGGCAGTGATGATAATGGGGTTGTTGAGAGGATGAAATGAGTCGAACCATGTAAAGCACTCACGACGGTGCCTGGTACATAGTAAGCGCTCAATAAATGTTAGCTAGTTTCACTACCAGTCAAAGACACACAAGCACTGGAAAGCCCTCGGTAGCTTGCAATATGAAAATGATGAAAACACACACGGAACAAGTGGAAGTGGGCAATCAGTCTTCCAGCCAAATCAAAGATACCAACCATGCAAATTCATGGTTGAAATAAAAGAAAACAGAAAGATCGGAATCCCTTTGGCCTCCACCAGGGTAGATTCTGACACTCCTTGGCCAATGGACCAATCTTTGCATTTGTAATCCTAACTTAGCAGGCTAAAGAGTTCCTGGAAGATGGTAGGATGTGGGTTCAGGTAGCGCCTAGTTGTCAGACTGACCTGGACTTCCCTCTTGTTAAAAAATAAATGTTATTTTAAGAACCTAAAAAAATAAAAATAAAATAAATAATATCTCCCTGCTCCGCAGAGCAGAGCACCCCATGCCATTTGCTGCTTGACAGGCCTCGTAGTGAGTAAGACCTTATTTTTACAAGAGAGATAACCTGTCATTGAGAAAGAGCCCAGACTCTGGAGTTAGAGATGCTATATATAAAATACCAGTTCAATGCTTGGCACAGAATAAGTGCTCAATAAATGTCATTCTTATTATTTACTATTGTTGTTACTCTGCGATGGTTCATCTCCTCCTAATTCTTGTGTCCCTCAGTAAACCTGGACTCAGCTTTGAAACAAAGCCAATCCCTGGACAGCACTGCCTGTCCCTAAAGGTTCTTTCACCCCCGCAGGGCCCACCTTTCAGCTCCAGAGGTACAGATTCATCTGTGGCTAGGGTGACATTTTGACTTAGGAAGCTGTTTGTCCTTTCTTTCTCCTCCCCCAACCCCACTGGAGCAGGCAGCCTTCTTTAAATTTTGTTTTTGGGGGATGGGTAGGACAGAAAGCCTGCAAGCCTTTCTGCCTTTTGTTCCTCCTGAGCCAAAGTCTCAGCAAGCCTAGGGAGGTTTGCAGAGGAGGAAAATGAAAAGGTTCGTGAGAGTAGGTGGCCAGAAGCTGGGGAGGGGGAGGAAGGAGGCTTTGCCCTCCCCATCAGTAAAGCAGAAGGAGGTTTCCCCACGATGGGGGAGGTGGGAGGGGGGCAGGGAATGAGTGAGGTCAGTGAGTCCTGCCAACCCCATGGGATGGTGCTTGAAATAAAAGGTTATTTTGAAAATGCTGTAAAGTAATATTTCATGCATACTCAAGAGCGTAACCTGAGACCCACACATTCACTCTACACCGGGCATTGGGTATATATCAGTGAAAAACCCTGACATGGCCCCTGCCTTGGGCAGCTTACAGACAACGAACAAGCAAACACATACATTTATAATTATAAAATGTGGCCAGAGCCATGGAGGGAAAGCACTGTCACAGAGAACATTCAGTCGGCATAGTTAAGGACATGCTCTGTAAGCAAGAGACAATTAAGCAAAGGCCTGAAGGAAGAAAGAATCAGCCATGCAATGCAGGGTGGACAGGGGAAGGGAGGGCATTCTGGGCAGAAGGAAGGGTTAGGGGAGGCCCCACGACAGAAAAGAACAGGTACTGCACGGATATTTGGGTGCTGAGGATCTGGATGGTTTTTCTGGTAGGTTGTGTTCTCCCTGGAACCTGGTGCCACAAGGGGACAGATTTAAAAGGACTACAGGGTGAACCACGGTGGCCATTCTAATAGATCTAGTTTCTGGCAAAGAGAGAGAGAGGGCCGGAGTTTGAGATCCCCTTGGTGAGAATCACCTTTCTTAACCTAAGCTTAGTTTCCTCACCTGTGAAATAGAGATCACACATTTCTTTCAGGGTTGTACTGAGTACGACAATGTCAATAAAATGATTAGTACACAGACGGGCACAAAGCAAGTGCCCAAAAATGGCCATTATTACGATATTCTCCTGCCGTAATCTTCCTCCTCCTTCATGGCCCAGCTCCCAAGTGCCTTTTTCCACTCCCTCGCTGGACTGTAAGCTCCTTGAAAGCAGGAGCATGTCCGATTCATCCTTATATTCCACCCTTCATTCCTCTCACATGGAGCCTGGCACACTTTACCAGCTCAATAAACACCTGTGGAATTGAAGGTGCGTGCACAATTATAGTACCTAATAAACTGAGGAATGTTTTTGTGGAGGACAAAGAAGTCACTGAACCCTAGATGATCAAATGACAAAGGATGAGCCAAGAACAAACATGGCAGGACTTGCTCACATGCCCAGCAGTGTTTGAAGCACACTGCAGCAATGTCCACTCCTGAACACACACATGGGCAGTAAGACACAGGCTGGCCCTCTCCCGATGGATGGCAAAGGGCATTTGTAGGCAACAAAGCAGGTTGTAATAACTAACAGGCAGGTTTTTAACCAGCACTTGCTTTGTGGTTCACATGGCACTGCCACGTACATTACTGCACCCAACAATTTTGTGAACTGGGTAAGTTATTGATTAGCCTCAAGCCTTCACTGTCGATGAAAGCACCATGGATGAAGAAGGGCAAGTTAAATAGTGAGCCACAAAAATAAGGCACAATCCTGGATCTTTGGAATGTGACTGCACGGTGCCTTCTCCTCCATGAGCACCACGCCACACTGACTCGTGAGTGGGAAGATGCAAATTACTGCATGTGCCTGGAGACGGGCAAAGCATCACACACAGAACCATGGCTGAATTTCCACCCACAGCTAACGGATCTGGGCAGGGTCTTCTCAGAAGCTACTGCAGCCTCTTGACAAAGGAAGAAGGACGTCACCCCTCACTCCACATGAAATGACCATCAGGAAAAATGGACCCTCTCCAGAAAGATGGGTCCTTCAAGCTCACCCGCTCTCCCCCTTCCAAAGCCTTAAGAATCAGTATTTATACCACTCAGTTGGTCCACTGTCCCTCTACGGTCTCATATACATTTTTAAATATAATTTTGAATCATAGTACATTGAGAGCTTAAAGTTTAGAAAAGAAGTAAAAACAACTCACTAGCACCCTTGCCTCTTTCTGCCTTGCCCTCATCTTCATCCCCCACTGACCATTTCTGTTTATCCCTCTAGAATTTATGGGTACAAATAGAATCAAACACGAGTCTGTGTTTTATCCCCTCCCACCTTTTTTCCCACAGAAAAGACAGCACCGTGCTATGGACAGTTTCAGAGAGCGACTCCTTTCTCTCCACCACGGCTGCCAGCAAGCCCGAGGCCACAGGTGGGCGATCAATAAGCACTTGTTGGAGGGGAGAGGCCAGCCCGGACAGACACATCAATCTCCGGGGACAGTCCAGGGGGTGGAAGGCAAGTCCTGCTGACTGACGTCCGCGCACAAGTGCCAGTGACATAGCAGGCCCGTCTGCCCAGAGTGCACCCTGGCACCTTCTCCTGGTGAGGTCCAGAGCTAAAGGTCACACAATTCCAGGCATGGTAACAGCCTCACCCTGACACTTCCTCGGCAGGCAACAGCAGCACCTGTCTTCTGAGTCGCCAGAGAAAGAGCACCTCGGGACAAAGGGTTTAGAGGGTGTCATTGACTTGTTAAAGAAGATAAAGCATCAGAGATCTTAGGCACAAAGACATGGAAGAAGCAGCAGCCTCACAGGGCTTTGCCAATCACCTGAAAAATGACTGGATGTTATTCTGCCCGTCTGGACCATGACCTGAAGGGGCTCCTGGGAAAGTGCTTGGACTGGGCGGCCTCCATGAAAGGCAGTTCTGGGCCAGAGGCTGAGGAAGTTCTTCCTCAGCACCAGCTCTGGCTCTTGTTTGCAGAAGGTGCAAAATCACCGATGGGGAAGGGGGTGTGTGCACTGCCAGGAAAGTGGACTAGTATTTTTGGGAAGTTTTAATTTGCTTCAATTAAAAATTCAGGCCAGCTCTGAGCAAAACAGAAGTAGGTGAACTTCTTTTCCGAATCTCTGCACAGTCCTTTCTGGGCCCCTCCACCCGTCTGCCAGCCTGTCACCAAGGGGCCTCCACCCCAGCCAGCATTTCCCAACTGTCACACCATTTCCTCCTCACTCTCCGGCCAGACCAGACCAGGGCCCTGCTGGGGAAGGGAAAGAAACCATCGTGCTCCACGAGACAGGAGAAACCCCACGTCTGGGGCCTCAGCACCAGCCTTCCAGGTCTGGGTCACTTCTATATACTGAGGGCTCTTTTCTTGAGCTAACTGGCTCTGTATCTTGTGATCAAGGGAGTATGAGAAACACTGGGGAAGATTAGCTGCTTTAAACAATGCACGGAACATAGTAAGGGCTCACTAAGCCCTCCTTTTAGGTTATTACCTTCACCATTATTTAGAGGTGTTCCTCAGTAAATCTTCAAGAAGGGGAGCTTTCAATACCGGCTCCACCCACCCACCCCCAGTTATGGCCCAGAGGAAGTAGTTGCCATGAGCCCCCGGGGAACCCCTCCCCTGCACTGATACGGCTCCAATGGGCTCAACAATAGGACGTGTGTCCTTCTGAGCTCTGTCCTGTGAAGGTATAAATACATTCACACATTCAGTGACTATGAGCGCGTATGTAGCGCACACATTTCGGCACAGGGACGTCGCTGACCATGGGGGTCAGGAAAGGCAGAGCTGTAAGAGCAGCCCGAGACACCCCTGCAGCCTTCTCCCACCGGGGCCACCAGTCCCTCCCCCCACACCTCCCGCACCCCAGAATCCGGGGGTCCCCATACCAGTCCTTCAAGAGTAGGGCCTGAGGCTGAGTGACTGTCCTCCAGGGGCACTGATTCTTTCCCACATACTTCTACCTGCCTGGGCCCCAGGGCTTTGCAGAGGACTGGCGGGGACCAGGGTGGTACTAGGCCCCCGGGGTAATTAAGCCTTCTCCAGCCTACTACAACCAGCCCCCACCTCCCCACCCAGCCCCCCACCCCGAAGGCCCCACCTTGGACTTCCCCAAAATGAAGCTTTACAGTGAGGCCTAAGCTACCTGAACACATTCCTCCCCCAGGAACCCTAAGTCAAAGGCCTTTTGGGGGGCAGGAAAAGTAACCCCCAGACCACTGTAAAAGAACCACCCGCCTTGCCCTCTAGGTCCCCATCTTCCAATGGTAACAGGTGGGAATTCCAGAAACATAGCCGCCCCCCACATTCAGGTACAGAAAAATACTTTTTCTCTATAACTCAACTTTATACTTGTAATGAGCCCCCATTAGTAACCAACAGAAAAGTTAACCTCGAACAATCAATTAAACTCAGCCCAATCATAGTGATTTAAACTCCATCAGTTCAAGGCTAACTGGGTCACATCCCCATTTGGGGGCTGGGCCTAACCATCCTCCCGCGGTGAGCACAGCTCACTCCCAGAGCCCACAGAATCCTCTGGCCCACCTCCACTCTCTGGGCAAGAGAAATGTGGGCAACTGTCACCAGCCATATCCTGCCAGTTCCTTCCAAACTGCCATTCCCATCCGCCCCGGGGCATGGGGATCATGTGATAGGTCCCTGTCCTAATTCCAAACAGGGAACAAGGCACAGGGCGCCACCCTGAGAACCCTGCAGCTAATGCTCTTCTCTAGAAGGCCTCCCCTCTCCACACTAGGAGTTCTTATCTATTCATGGTCCCTTTCCAAACCCTTCTTACAGCTCATCCCTTTCACCTGAAACCTAAAGATCCGTCATCTTTGTTCTCTCCAGTTCAGCCGGGAGGGGTGAGAATGACCCGTGAATTAATACGTCAGCTGTTATAACATCCCACCACACTCTGAAGCAAAGAAAATCTTCAGATATAGGGCAGCTGTACCTGCCTGTCCTGGTCAAGTGCAGGATTATTTATATTCGGCTCAAATTAGCTGAAGCCAAAAATTAAAAAGGAGGGGGTCCCCATTAGCTCACATGACCTAGAATTCCAGGGGTATCTGCCTCCGGGCACAATTGGACCAGGGACTCCAAGGATGCCAGCAGCACGTGTCCCTGCTTGCCCCACCTCTCAGCTCTGTCTTCCACGCTGCCAGTTCAGGAAAGCTCTCCCCTGGGGGTGAGCAACCCTCAGCGGGGAAACCTGCCTTTCTCAGTTGCTCCAGCAAAAGGCCGGGACTGGCCCTTTGTAGGCCAAGTGGGCTCCATGAGCACTCCAGACCAATCACCCTGGCCATGGAGACAGAGGTAAAGGAGTGGGGTCAACTCGGCCAGACCCCCGGCCTGCGCAAGGCCGTGCTGAGGAGGCGGGCAGAAACCAACAGAGGCCGACCCCACTCCACACACCCTCTTCCCAGTCACCCACTGCCAAGGGCCTCAGGCCCTCATTGGCTCCCAGTTGAAATTCCAGAGTGAGACTCTAAGTGGCCCAGCTATTCATAGGCAGTGATGTCCACACTGGGCCACATGGCAGGTGCGGCCGGCTGAGGGCTGGTGCCCACCACGCGTCAGGGGTCCTACTCGAGCCCCTCCGTGGGGGCAGAGGAGGGCTGGAGATATGCTCTCACGGTACAAACAAGGCTGCCTGGGCTGCCCACTGGGGAAGAGCTACAGGTGGGGCAGTTCCTGTTAGAAGAGGTACAAGAACCACAGCCCTCACAGCTGACACATCGAAGGACCTCCATAACATCTAAAACGGAAACAGCTTTATTGATACCTGAGAAAACAGTGCTGGAGAAACATTCCTACGGACCACTGAGCCTGTCCACTCAGGCCAGATCCTCCAGAGGCCCGACTGTGTCTCTCACCTTCCCTTGGGCCGTGGGTCATTTGGGGCCTCACTGGCCAGCACCCAAAGGCTAGAGTCTGGCAAGAGAACATCTGCAACCATGGCTCCTGCGGCCAGGGGCAGGGGCGGTGTGGAGGCCTCAGCGGTCAAGTTCTAGAGCATCTTGGGTCACAGTGCGGAGTCGGATGGAAAACAACTGTTCCCAGGGCTCCCGGATCCAGGCCAGCACGGCCGTCAGCTGCTCCAGACACACAACACGGAGCGCCCAAAAACTCTCCAGCCGGGACACCTGGCAGACCAAGCAGTGGTGAGGTGAGACTCACAGAGGGCCACACCAGTGGGAGGGAGGGGAGGCCTGGGGGGGGGGGCGGAGTGCTCAGGGAGCACCCACTGCCCCTCCCTCCTGGCTCATGGCCTCCTCCCCTCCCCAAGCCTGTGTCACTCACTCCCCACCAAAGATCCTGACTTTTTACATGGAACCCCATCAACACGAACTGAAGGCCCCCGAAGGGCTTTCACATTTACTATCTTGTTTCTTTCATCTTCCCTGTTTTCCAGAATGTAAGTTCTGGAGTCCATCCCAAGGAGTTGCTTGGGGTCGTTGCTGGCTCTACCACTTGTGACCTGGGCAAGTTGGTTACCAGCCCCAAACCTCAGTCTGCTCATCTGTAGTAGGACTGATAACAGTGCAGGCTGCAAAGGTGAAAGGGCTCGCACAAGGGCCCAATCAAACACGAACCCAAAGCAGCAAGAGCTGGGGCTTCAGTCAAGGCCGCGCAGCTAACACAAGGCTTGGCTCCAAGTCCAGGGTGTTTTCACGGCCAAAGCAGCCTCCCCTCTACTTACTGCTGTCCAAACACAGTGAACCTCCCAGTTCTCTGCACCCTACTTCTGTGTTCTCACCACCTGACTGTCCAAGGCAAGTTCCACACTGCCACAATTCCTAGCCTTCCTACCCCCACTTCTCACACGACACACCATACCCACTCATGATTTCTGTCTGTCTGTCTGTCTGTCTCTCTCTCTCTCTCTCACACACACACACACACACACACACACCTCATCATAGAAGACCAGCCGCAGATCCCCCGGGGCCGTGCGATACAGCAGCACGGAGCTCAGGCTGCTGAGTGGCTGCTGCTCCCTGACACGCAAGGACGGGCCTGGCCCCAGGGGCGGGGCCTCCTCAGAGGCCTCGCCAGATGCTGCTGGAAGAGGGGCCTCTGCCTGGGACCCTACAAGGTCCTCCTCTAACAGGTACAGGGTGGACGGAGTCAGCAACAGGGACACAGGGCAGGTAGCAGGGCCTGGAGGAGAAGACGCAGCGTGAGGCCCAGAGAGGAAGGCACGGAGGAGCCCAGACCGGGTGCTGCTTGGGAGGAGAAGCGAACCACTGAGGTGGCCACAAAAGCCGCCTGTGCCTCTAAGGGCCAAGGCCCTCCCTTTTCCAAACTCCAGGCATCTCCAGCCTCCAAAACCTGAGGTGCAAGACAAAGGAAGCCTGCCCCGCCACCCAGTGCTCTCAGAAAGGAGGATCCGCTCTCACCTTCTCCAACAGGATGAGGTGGAGCAGACCCAGCCAATCGGCTCCACTTCACAGAAAGCCTGGGCCCAGAAGCAAAAGTCTCTGGGCACCTGAGGCCCAGGCCACCTCCCAGCCCCACCCACAGAGGCCAGGAACACTGAGGGGGTCTCTTGGGTACGCCCATGAGTGACAGGAAGTCCAGACTCCAGGAACTGAGAAATGCTACAAGGGCACCCAGAGGCACTGGTGGCCCGGACAGTGAACTGGGACAAGAGGGGCACAGCGTCCTCACCTTCAACCAGGAACACCCGAAGATAGAAGAACCGGGGAGGGTCCGAGGAAGAGTCTCTTTCCAGCAGTGGCCTGAGGGGAGGCAGCAACCCCGGGAAGGAGTGGTCAGCGAGGGGTGGGAAGGACTCTGGGGCAGGAGAGCGGGAGGAAGGACCAGGCCTGTGGGCCTGAGGACAGGCGACCAGCCCAAGTGCCAGGGCCCGACCACGGCCGGGGCTTGTGGACGGAGGGCCTGTGCTCCCAGGGCGGCCGTGTGGATGCCAACCCTGGCCTCAGCCTCCTCCTGACTCACCAGAGTCGGTGCTTTGGGGTCACCTCCTCCTCCGTGGTGCTGACACTGCTTCTCCACGTGGGGGGCAGAGACTGCAAGACATCTGGACAGAGCCAGTCAGAGACAGGGGGCCCTCATGAACACCTCTTCTTTCCCAACCTCTCCACCTCTCAACACCTTCCCATTCTCCATATTTCTAGATTTCAGAAACTTCTCCGAGGGCTGAGTTCCATTACCTATCTTTCTCTACTGTGGGTGCCAGCCATGGGAGCTGTGACCGCCCTGGCCCGCCCTCCCTGCCTCTCCCTTCCCTCTCTCACCAGTGAGCTCCTCTAGGAAGGCCCGACAATGCTTGGCATCTCGGGGCAGCAGGACACAGCTGCCTGCCCCAGCCGCCCACTCCAGCCGCAGGCTCTGTCCGGCCAAGCCCAGCTCTATGCAACTCAGATCCTGTAGGGGGACAGCCAGGGCTGGCTGGAGCCAGCTAGCTGGAGGCCCGCTGTGGAGAGGAGGGGCAGAGTGGCCAAAAAGAGTGAGAGGGGAGTGAGACCCACAGGGGAGCCCCGGCCGCAGCCCGGCTCACTCACCAGATCTCCCCCGTCACCTTCAACACATAAAGCCTGTGGTCAGACACAACCACGAGACACAGACACTCCCCAGGCTGGCCTGCCAACACCAGTGGCACCTAAGGGGAAGGGGAAGTTGATGAGAAACGAGACCAGGGAGGCAGCTGCCAGACCGAGCGCTGACCGTACCTCCAGCCTGCTCATCCCCACAGCTCACACATCCAGCCTCTCCGTCGCCCCCGCCTGCCTCCGATTGCAGCAGGCTCTCAGCAGGTCTCCCTGCCTGGCATCGTGTCCCCTCCACTCCACCCTCCACACTGCCAGACTCTGTTCTAAAACACAAAACTGGTCATCACTCCCCTGCTCCCAACCCTCCAGCAGCTCCCGCGGCCCTTGGGATCAAGTCCAAACTCCTCAGCAGACACAAGAGGTTGCTCCTGAACTGGCCCCTGCCTGCCTGTTCAGACTCCTCTCGGGATGCTCCCTCTAACCGCCACCCCCATTCCAGCTGCCCCATCACAGGCAGGTCTCGCCACTAGCTCCTCTCTCAGGCCTCCGTGCACATGCTGCTTCCTTTTCCCACAACTCCTTCTGCTCCCTCCTCCGAAACTCATCCTTCAGGACTGGGCTTCGCCATCACCTCCCCACTCAGGCTGGATCAGATGCCCCTCTAGAGCCTTCGTGTGACTCCGCCCTTCACATCACACAACCGCTATCTACTGCTCACACCAGAATATAAGATCAAGGGCAGATCCTTAGTGTCTAGCCTAAGCTAGGTGCTCTGCAGAGGAGGCCCAACAACATCGTGTATTTATAACAATGACAGGAGTATCATTTATCGAGTGCTAGGTGCTGTGCTAGGCAGCTTAGAGACATGCGCTCTCACGGACGCCACGCTCTATATGGCGGGTAGTACACGCCCATGGTGAAGGAACAACTGAGACTCAAAGACCAAGGTCTGTGCTCAGAGGCGCGGGGCAGTGCTGGGCTGGCACAGACCTTGACGCAGCACTGGAACTCCTCCTGGGCATCGGTGAACACCTCGACGTCCAGGAATAGCCGGAGTCGGTGGTCCACCGAGCGGAGGCCAGAGCGCTCAGGGGCTGGGGACAAGCAATGGCCCATCAGCCTGCCCCGGCTGCTACGGCTCCGTCTCAGCTGCCCCCATAAGTGCCCCTTTCCCTCCCCAAACACCTGTACTCACGGGGGCTGAGGCTCCACCTGTGCTGGTCTGCGATCAGTGCCTGAGATGGGGCACTGTCGGCCCTGCTGCTCTGGTCGCTGGGGTCACTGTGGCTGGGAGGGTCATGGACAGCACCAGGGGACTGCGAGGGAGCTGACGCCTGCTCTTCCTGTGTCTTCTCCACACTGGGGGCTCCCACGGACAGAGCCAGGAGGACCACGTGGTCACTACCACAGTCTGGACACACAGCAGGAAATTCTGGAGAGAGGGGTGGGCACAGTCTCCATGAACCCCCCACACAGAACCACGACCCCCCGTCACACTCATAACGCTCCCCACCCACTCTCAGACTCACCTAGGCCCCCACCTCTGGCTTCGCGCACGACCCACCCGCCTCCCTCTGCAGGGCCCTCATTTCGGATTTTCTCAGAAAGGGCCAAACGCACCCAGGCCCTGCTCTGGTGCCCGCCCACGGCCCGGGGTTGATCGTGGCTTCCAGGCTCTACCAGCAACGTCTGAAAGCCCCAAATCCACAGATTGGGTCCAATTCCAGCTCTACCACTTAAAGACTGCCATCTAAGCTATAATGACAAGTCACCTAAGCCAGGCTCCCGCCTGTAAAATGGGGGCCGTGGCTGTGTCTATTCTCTAGCATTGCCAGGATGAGTGTCCGAAGCAGGTAAAGCAGCCAGGACACAGCAGCAACGAGAGAAGAACCATTGTTTGGGCAGCTGCAACACGGTGGGCCTGTGCTAGACTCTAACAGTAGTATCGCATTTTACAGGGAAGAAAAGCACAGATCAAACAACTGATGCCCCCTCCCAAGACCACAGAGCTGGGGGTGGCAGCAGCAGTGACTCTGTTTCGTGCCCTGTGCCTGGGGCCTTTATGTCACGTTAGCACCACGGGGCAAACTCACTCTCATCTCTGTTCTGATGAGGTGGCCGAGGCTCCAACAAAAGCAGCAATGTCATTAATGATGCCACCACTGAAGGGACACCCAGGCGCCACCTGACCCATGGAGTACAGAGTTCGGGAGGAAGGGGGGCTATTTCCCTGCACACAATGCACACAGTGCCCTGCTGCTGCCTGGGCAGGTTCAGGGCGGGGGGCAGAGATGGGTCCATTCTGTGAGTAACATGTAAACCCCTGCTCCAGCTGCAGCCAAGAGGAAAGGGACTAATAAAAAGCACACGTTTCAACACGAGTGTTATCAAGAACATTTCTTTCTTCTTCAATGTCTGCAAAGACACAGCTTTTTGACTGGTGTACAATGGAAAAAATCTCTCTTCTTAAAGAACAGAAAGTGAAGAGAAGCCACGAGGCATGGGTGGGGCTGAAGCCGCCTCCAAGGTCAGTCAGGAAGGACCATCTAAGCGACTCCCAAAGCATCACGCTCAGGGAGCAGCAGGACAGTCCGGTAACGCACTGAGGGCGCGGCAGGGTTGAGGTTGTTTCGGAAACACTAGCCAAAAGGGGGAAAAGCCTTCGCCTTATGAAAAAATGAGTACGTTTAAACAGTGACAAAGATTGTATTTCCTGACTTTCAGAAGGGGAGAAAAAAGGGATATAATTTCTTTCTCTCTTTCTCTCTTTCTTTCTTTCTCGCAAATGTAGGAGGCAGACGGTTTTATTTTTCCTCCAGGCAGAAAGATGGTCTCCTTTCTTCCCTGGGGGTCTGCCTCCACATTCCCTCCCTCAAAGCCATTTCCCTGTAACAGCAGGAGGCACGTGGGCAAGGAGGGCAGGGGCGGGCTTGTACCTGTGTTCTGGAACAGAGGCCTCCAGCCTTCCGCACTGTCCAGTCCCAACCGGGTCTCCACTGGCTTGAACTCGTGGCCACAACGTAGACACTGGAGTCTGTCCCCCAGCAGGTCTCTCGCTTCCCCAAGCTGACACCGAGCTGCGGTGATTGCTGGGGTCAACACAGCAAGCAGCTCCTGAGACGGGGGACCGGACGCAGCTGTGAGCAGGTGGAGCCCAGCCCCCAGCCTTCCGGTCGCCCACCAGCCTCCTGGGCCCCTCACCTGGACAGCGGCTTGGGCATCAGGCTCCAGCACCACATAACGACGTAAGTGCCGGTCCGGACAAATGTAAGAGAAGCGCAGAGTGAGGATGGGGGCCCCAGAGGGCAGCTCTGAGCCCTGTGGGAAGAGGGGACCAGGAAACAAGAGCACAGGGATTAGGGGATACCGAGGGCACAGAGGGAAACAATAGCTCTGCACTCCGTTCTAAAGCTTTTGCCCACATCTGCACTCCGGCCCAGAAGCTCTACTCCTGGGCCAGCCTTCTAAGCCACCTGGGGCTGACACTGCCCCCCAGCTCCATCCTCAGTGCCAATGAGAGACTGTGGGGACATGCAGCCTGGTACCCGGCTGTCGTGCGGGGTGGCCTGCGAGGCCTCTAGTCCCACTCCCCACATAAGAACGCAGGATATGGTGAAGCCAAAAAGGAACACCCACGGAGCCACAGATGAGGGAGTCACACCACTATATTCTCGCTGGCGGCATCTGCCTCTCTGCAATCCATTCTTGCTAGCTCAGCCACCATCTTCTTGCTAGCCCCCATTTTCCGCTAGCGTAGCCACAGCAGTTGTATTAGTGGCCAATGGCTCTCTGGTTACAGCTGATGGCCAACTAGCCACAGCTGAAGGCCATCCAATCACAGTTGATGGCCATTTACTATCTGAGCCAGCACCTTTCCACGTGAGGCCGAGAACCTGGAAATTGCACTCCTGGCTCTGTCCCCACACCGGTACCCAGAGCTGACTCCTGGAAACAGCCCAGCACCTCTTCCAGAACCCCCACACCCACACACACCTCGGGTACTGGTTCCCTCTGGGCTTGGGTCTCGGACTCTATCTCAGCTGCCTCCAGACTCTGGAGCTCAAGCCGTTCCAGGGTTCGAGCTGCTTGGAGTTCCACCTCAAACAGGTGGCTGGAAGTGACCCGGAGGAAGCACTGCCTGCCCCGCACGCCTTGGGGTCCCTCCAGGGGACACACCAATATGGGGCGACAGAGCTCCGCTGAGGAGAGACCAAGAGAGGGAGCCTGTAAGGAGGGAAAGGTACCAAGACTCTGCCCTCCCACAGAGAGGGCCTCTATCCACAAGGGCTCAGTCACACCACCCCTGGGTTTTCCTAACTCTCCCCAAGACCCTGCCCGTTGGGCCCCCGAGCACTCACCTTCCACTTCATTCTGCTCCTGCTCCTCCTCCTCCTCTTCCTCCTTTGGCTCCAGGCCCACCCTGACCTCCTCTGCCATTTCCTGTGGTGACTCGTTCTCTGAGGGCACAGGGCCAGTTGGGGGGCTAGGCATAGTCTCCGGGCTCAGGGCGTCTGGGGGCAGTGTGCTGAGGGCAGGGGTCTTGGCGGCAGCCAGAACAGGGGTCCCTGAGGTCTCCAGGTGATTCCTATACTGCAGCCAATCACGGCCAAACTGCTCCCGGAAGCTGTTCATGAGTTCAAGTTCTCGATGCTGCTGCACAAAGCGTCCTGGAAAGGGGGGGCATACAGCTTAGCCAGCCCGCACCACCCCCACCACCACCCCCGACAACCACAGCGGCTCCTGTGAGTGTTCCACAGGGTGAAGTAAAAGTGTGTGTAATAGGGTGGGGGTCAGAGAGAGGCTAAAGTCTTCCCCTCAGCAGCATGTCCCTAAGTGTGTTTTACGGAACACTATGGTCACATGCAATTCACAACTGCACATCATATGCTGCTTTTGGAAATTTGCAATACGAGGTGTCATCAAACAATACGGTGAATGTTTAAACAAAAAAACTTTATTACAGCAAAAGACACGTTGCCATTAATCCCCCTCAAAATACTCCCCCTCGCTTCAAACACACTTAGCCCATCGTTCTCGCCACTTTCTGAAGCAGTTCTGTAAGTCCTCTTTCATGAGTCTCTTTAGTTGCGCTATCGTGGCTGCCTCTGTCCTGAAATCATTTTGACTTTAGGGAAGAGCCAGAAGTTGCACGGTGCCAGATCCAGTGAATAAGGTGGATGAGGACACACCGTAATATTTTTATTTGACAGAAATTGCCATATGCCAGAAGTGATGTGTGACACAGAGCATTGTCATGATGGAGGATGATTTACGGCACAGTTTAAAACACACCTTCTCTCAACCATAGCTCACACCCGACTGACTGCACTGAACAAGTTGAAACTTGTCACACACTGTTACTAAGGTTTGATGTACCACTTCCCGTATTGAAGATCCCTGCCTTTCTGTTTGATGGCACTCAGCAGCAGCATTCACCGTATTTTGTGATCGCAACGAAAAGGCCCCATGTCACACATCACTTCTGGTATATGGCAATTTCTGTCAAATAAAAACTTTACGGCGTGTCCTCATCCACTTTATTCACCAGATCTGGCACCCTGCGACTTCTGGCTCTTCCCCAAAGTCAAAATGACCATAAAAGGTAAACATTTTGAATCAATTCTGAACATTGAGGCAGCCATGACAGTGCAACTAAAGACACTCAAAAAAGAGGACGTCCAAACTGCTTCAGAAAGTAGCTAGAATGATGGGATAAGTGTGTTGAAAGAAAGGGGGAGTATTTTGAGGGGGATTAATGGTAATGTGTCTTTTACTGTAATAAATTGTTTTTTATTTAAATATTCACCATATTGTTTGATCACACCTCGTACACACTAGCACATTTAAGGACCTGTGATGTCCTGGAGGAAGGACACCTCTTTGTCTAACTTAGCATCTCCCAAACATATCTGGCCATGGAATCCTTTTGACAACCCACAAAATTAATGTTCCTTGCAAAACACTTTGGAAAATGCTGCACAGAGGCAGTCTCTTCTCCTTCCCCCAAACTAAAAGGAAAAAGGAAAAGACCAGAAGGCATTCTACAATGCTCCACTCTACCAAAAATAAAGTTCTCCCTAACCAGAAGATTAAGGAGCACAGGCTGGGGAGAGGGAGGCTTGGGGGTAGGGAGGCGACTTACCAGCCGGGGAGGGGTCCAGAGTCCGGGGCTCTGGGTCTGTATCACTGGGTTCTGAGATACTTGCCCGCCTCACACGGACTCGACTCTGAGTTTGGATAGAAGGATGACACTCTATGAAAGCAAGGCCTGGCTGCCCACCCAACCTCACAAAAACCACCCCACCCACAGCAAGGGTAAGGCCTTACTATTCTCAGTCCAGCGACAACCCAGAGCCCCAGGAAAGGGACCCAACCCCAGGCACAGGGCAGCTTGGACACCATTTACCTTAACCTTACGAAGCGGCGGCTGGGCTATGACGCCCCCTGAGGACAGGCTGTCACTCAAGTCAGCGCCACCGGAGGTTTCGGTGGTACTCCCCACTGGGCAGGGCAGAGGTGGGGTCTCTGAGGACATGGAGGTCTGGTGTGTGACAACAGGAAGGAGAAAGAGGTCGGAGCCAGAAGAGCACCTCTGCCCTACCCACGCTGGACGAGAGACAGGCTCTACTCTCCAGCTGACCAGGAAGACCCTTACTCTGGAAACCCGTTTCCCTCAGCTCACACCCTCCCTTCCCGTCCTCCCAAACCAGTCCTTGCTGTCCCACTCCCGTCACTCCCCACCACACTAACCTGAAAATCAGTCAGTGACAAGACTTTTCCATCAAGAAGGAACTGAGCAAAGATAAAGGGGGAGGAGGCCGTGTTGGTGGAGCGCATGGCCTGGGGGAGCTCCAAGCCGGGGCGGGAGCCCTCCTAGGCCTGTAAGAAGTCAGGCTCAGCAAACGGTAACAGCATCATAAGCAGGGGGTCCAGGCTGGGCCCCGTCGCTAAGGAGGGGGTGGGGAAAGGCAAGAGGTGCAGGGGCGGGGGTGGCACTGGCCGGGACAGGGAAAGCGGAGCGGACACGAGAGGCTCACTCACCCCGGGAACAGCATCCCTGACTCGGGGTGACAAGTACTGGGCGGTGGCCACTCGGTGCGCAGGGTGAAACCACAAAGGGTTCCCCTCCAGGTAGAGCTGCGGGGCAAGGAGGAGACAGAGGTGGGCCTTGGGCCTCCCTGGGGGATGAAGGGCACTGACCACAGCAGCATGGGAAGGGGGGACAGGCGCAAGCCTGGCTCCCAGGTCTTTGAAGCATCCAAGTCTCACCTTTCGGAGCTCAGCCAGCGGCCACAGCGGCGACAGCTCTCTGTGTGCTTCCAGCAGGTTGTATGCCACGTCCAGGTGCCGCAGGTTCCTTAGCTGCTCCAGGCCTGGGGTGGAGGCGAAAAGGGAGGACAGGCATGTGAGTGAGAGAGAGGGTGGGGGGAGTGGGATAGGGTCAAAGGGGTGGGGTGCTGGGGGAGGATGCAGTAACAAGACAATCCTGGGTACCTCAGACCTGCCCATAAGCCCACATGAGGCTCTAGCAGTACATGGTTCCTGGGGCACACTGCCACCCTGAGTCACACACCGCCCCATCCCCTCCATGTTTGCCCTCTCCCCCTACTCTCTACCCCCCTCCCCCACACACACACACTCTCCTCCACTCACCATGCAGACTCCGGAGCTCATTGCCTCGCAGTATCAGGGTCCCCAGAGCAGGCCCTGAGGGTCCCATTCTCGGCACCAAATGAAGGTGATTGTAGGAGATGTCCAGATGGCAGAGCTCAGACAAGTCCTGGGAGGGGGTGGGGGGGACAAAGAGTCTCTCCTTGACCAAACTCCAGCCAGAAGCCTCTGAGCCCTCTTCTCAACTACGCCTCAACCTTGGCCTACGAAGACTGCAGACTCAGCACAAACGATTTCATCCACCCGCCCACTCTCCCACATTAAAAAACTTGAACAAATACTAGCATAGTTTCCAACAGCTCCAGCCCACATCCCTAGAATGACAACTCCAGCTCCCTTACATTCCTGCCTAGAAAAACTCAAGGTTGCCAGAAGAACTGAGTTTGTCCCAGGCAACACCTGAAGATGGGGCCCGTCTCTCAGCCTCTGTGGGAGGGGAGGGGCCTAATTTTGATAAGTACCAGTTAGCAAACCTAGACGGGGTGGCTTCACATGGACCAACGTGTCCTTCCCGCTTTTTGTAAATTTCCACTTCCCTGACTTCAGAGGAACCCGACTATAGACTTTGGTCAAGGAGGGAATCGGCTTAAGCCCCTGCTGGTCCCCTTCCCACTCTGTCACTCTCATGTGTCCAGTTATCTCTGTAGAAGTTGAACTTGAGTTCAGTTCACGCTGAATAGTTTATTACTGATTAAAATAGTTTTACAACTGATTAAATGCCACAGTAGTTTATTACTTAATAAACTACAGCGATACGTCATTATTATTAAGATCTACTCTTACCACTTTAACTAGTGTCCAGCTTGTTTATCTCTGATAGGGAGACATGGGAGAAGGGCTCGTCATCACCATCACAAGAGCTGCCCTGCTCTGGGCCAAGCCCTGGGCTAAGGAGCAGCAGATACTCTTCACAATCATTAACACTACAAAAGCAGGTACTCCTATGATTTCCACTTTATCGATGAAGAAACCAAGAGGTTACCCTGTGTCCCAAGTCACACAGGGATTATGAGCTGCGATTTGAACACTGGTTTGTCTTATGCTGAGCCTGAGCCCCCAAACAGCACTGCCTCCCAGGAGGTGGCTCCACGGGCGGCAAAAGCAGGTGGGAGCATAACCGGGCCCAGGAGAGCGGGTCAGACCAGAACGATGAGAGGCCCCAGCGGCGCCACCCCCAGCCAGGCTGTCATACTCACCACCAGGAAGCCCCTGCAGTCCTGGAGTTGATTGTGGCTCAGGTTTAAAAAGCGCAGAGCTGACAAGAGACGCTGGGGTGGGTGGGAAGAGGAAACAGAGGATCGGATACCCCCAGGCAGCCAGCTGGCCCCCCGAAGGGCCTATCCCTGTCATCCCCCAAACCGCTTTCCTCTGAGGCACTCACCAGTGAGCTGTCTAAGGCAGTCAGTGCATTGTAGCTGAAGTCGGCAGAAAGCAGAGCCAGCCAGGGCAGCGCAGAGCAGAGGTCGCCACCACAGGCTGACAGGAGCTCCTGAGACAAGGTGCTCGGTCACCTCCACTGTCCCATCCTCCCCACACCAAGGCCTCTCTCTGTGGCCCAACTAGTCACTTATTCTTTATACACTGAGCTCAGTCTGAAGATGCAGACTGAAAGAAAACCCTGGGCCCTGTCCCCAAGGAGTTCACTGTGGGGAGAGTAAGGAGGCAGACAGGAGAATATTGACTACAATATGGTCGGCGTGACTGTACACATACGGTCAGGCACCGCGTGCCGTGGGAGCACAGCGGAGGGAGCAAGTGCACAGTGCCGAGGGAGGTGGAAGGGGGCAGAGAAGGGGACCATCAGAGCTTGGTCCTCCGTGCTCCTCAGGAAAGGCACCCGGCTCACCGCCCATCCTCCTTACCTCCAGTGCCTGGATGCTTCTGCTGCAAACCAGGGTCTCCAGCTGGGAATAGATGCCACGGAGGCCGTGGAGACAGTGAACAGGGACACCTCGGAGCTGGGGCAAAGGAAGGGAACAGGGAAAAGGTGACAAAGCCAGCTATGGTACAGGGAAGCAGTACGGGGAAGAGAGTGGATGCCACATTACTGCAGAGCAATGGGTACTCTCAGGTCTGGTGCCCCCCACACCCCACCAAAAGAGGCCATCTCTCTTTCCCCATCCCCCAAAAGGCTCCCTCCAGCTGGTTCTGTGCACCAACATCCCCCAACACCCCGTACCTCCAGCTGCCGAAGGGACTTGAAGGGAAAAATCTTGATGGGCCCTTGGAGGCCAGGACGGGGGACATGGATGAGCTAAAAGAAAAACATTCAGGTCAGTAAAGCCTGGCACATGTCCCTTTCCTTGGCATCTCTTCCTTAGCACAGCCACCCAGAGTTGTCACATCTTCAGATCTGAGCCCTGAAGACTTCTTGCACCCATGCTATACCCCCAGCCCCGCCTCCACTGTTGTCCTGGGCTTTTTGTACATCCTACCCCATTCCCATCCCAGAACCTTGAGTGAAAGTGTTTTCTGCAGCACATCGAAGAGGAACTGAAGCTGAAGGATGATGGGGGAGTCGGTGGGGTGGGAGGGCAGAGCCACAAAGCCTGTCTGGCCAGGGCCCCACGGCCCCAGGTACAGCTCAAACACGTGGTTCAGCTGCTGCAGTGTGGCAGTCAGCAGGCTCAGTGTGCTACAGCCAGACAGGACCACATCCCCTGCAGGGAGAGGGGCAGACAGGAAGGAGGACGTAAGGAAACGGTCTTTCTCTTTATTCTGAGACTCTGTGACCCCAGCTTACACCCACTCCAATCTATATGTAGATTCTCCATTGCAGGATCAAACTTTGTATCTTCACTGCACTTAAAAGCCTTCAACAGCATTATCTTCAGAAAAAGAGTCCTGATTCTTCAGCCTGATATATGAGATTGCTTCACGACATACCTCCAACTTTTCTAAATTTTCTTTGCCCTTTTGATCTCAAAGCCAAGGCTGGTCTACTCACAGTGCTGGAAACAGAGTCAACTTGGTTCCCGGCTCCCGCATTTTCCAACACATCCCCTTCCACTCTGCCCAGCCCGACACCTACTTCCTTCGGGCAGCTTTCTCAATACACAAATTTTCACTGTAATTATTCATTTTATATAAAATTTTACTGGATGTTTCATCTTTTTGGGGGGCAGGGGGATGTTACAAAAGTAATATGCACACATATAGAAACTTTTAAACAATACTAAAATGCATGTCATAGAAAGAATAACCACTCATGATAGGTATTATTACTGCCCTCTATGTTAAAACTGCTCTCTCCAATGAGACTGTCATCCTTTAGGTCATCTTGGGTATTCATCACTGCACCTAAAAAAGTACAACTACAAGGTAGGTATGGAGAATTTTTTTTTAAGTTTTTTGAAAAAATAAGGACAGAGTCAAAGGATGTTGCAGCAATAGTACAAAGGGGTCCCCCTATACCTTTCACCCAGTTTCTCCCAATGGTTGTATTTTATATATAATATCAAAACCAGAAAATTGGCATTGGTACAATGTATATACAGAGAGTGCCAAAAAAATGTATACACATTTTAAGAAAGAAAACAACTGTATTAAAATTACGCTGATGGTCACCACTTTGAGCACATCTTGTAATTGCAGAAGTTAAACGTGACTTGTGTTCATTTTTTGTTATCGGTATGTATTGAGTATTACAATTTTAATACAGTTTTTTCCTTTCTTAAAATGTGTATACATTTTTTGGCACCCTCTGTATATATATATATATATATATATATATATATATATATATATATATATAGTCGTATGCCATTTTATATATATATATATATATATATATATATATATATATAGTCGTATGCCATTTTGTCGTATGTGTAGATTCCTATAACCAACACCACAATCAAAATATCAAACTATTCCATCACCACAAAGATTTCCCTCCTGCTACCTCTTTATAGTCACGCACACACACCATCATCCCTAACCCCTGGAGCCAAGTCAGAGTTTTGCTGAGTAAATTAACAAATCCTATAACCTTGCATGAAGGATTTTCTATGCACCAGACACTGAGGATAGATACAGATGTGGTTCAAGGACTTCTCCCACCCTCAAAGAGCCTCCCAGTCTAGAAAGGAAGATAAGACATGTGCAAAGTTAATAATATAAGCCAGTCGTAACTGCCGTACAGCGAGGTTTCACAGATACTATCAATGGGAGTGCAGAGAAATGGAAGGCAGCTAACATTCATTAGGTAATTGTACCAGACAAGTCTGTTACTTCATTTCAACTTCATGAGAATCTTCTAAAGAGCACTGTTAACCCCCTCTTACAAACGCAGAAATTGAAGCTCAGAGACGTTAAGAATCTTGATTGAGATCACATAGCTGGTAGGAAGTTGCTACTTCTGTCTGATCTCAAAGTGAAGGCTTTTCTACGACTAATGCCAACCACGTATTGCACTACTTGAGTCCACCGTGCCCAGACACAGAGAAGAAACTGTAACCGTAGCTACACTCATTTTGAGCACTTACTACACATGCAAACACTGTACTAAATGTTTTATGTGAATGAGAATTAGCTCCCACAACAAACTTTGAGTTAAATACAATCATTATGCCATTTTGCTGGTGAGAAAAACAGACTCAGAAAACTCAAATACTTTGGTGAAGTATGCAAGACAGTTGGGATTGCAACTCAGGTGGGTGTGACTTCTAATTGTGCTCTTAACTATGCTATGCTTTGCCACGCAACAATGATAATGACCAGTCCCTGATCTCCAAGGGCTGAAAGCCAAGTAAGGATCGCCTCCCTGTGAGAGGGTCAGAGAACGCACGGAAGGCGTGGCACTAGAATTTGGCCTCGAAGGCAGGCTAAGGTTGAGCTGTCAAAGAAAAAGGACACTGTAGGTAGCGGCACCAGAGCGAACAAATCCCAGAGAAGCAAAGAAATGAACTGACACCCAAACCCTCGTGACCCTAAACAGCTGCAACTCCATGACTCTTAAAGGGCGTGTCTCTGAAAGGTAGAAAGCACCCCCACCTCGCTGCAGCACCAGCTCAACCGGAAGTCCACTCACCGGACTCCCGCAGCAGCCCCGCGAGCTTCCACAACAGGGAGTCCCGCGGGACGGTCGTCATGGCCACAGGACGCTGGGGGCGGAGCCTGTGGAAAGAGGAAGCGGAAGAGCCTCAGGTAGGCCAGGACTCCGCGCAAACCAAGGCCTCGCGGGGAGAAGAAAAGCAAGAAAGAGAGTGAGGAAGAGCGTCCTCCATGGTGCCCTTTCGAGGATCATAAGGCCTGGTCAGCCAAACTCACCCTCCTGTGCGGTCCTCCAACCAGATCTGCAGCCCGGCGCCTGTCAATGACAAACAGGAAGTCCCACCCCGGAAAGAAAGCGAGCGGCAGATACTACCGGAAAGCACACCTCCGCTGCCGGAAACCACGCCCTAAGTCGTGCAAACGTGTCGGATGGGGGCGGTGCCCACTGGCTCGGACGGAGGCGGCCCTTCGGTCCCTGCTTCTTGGGCCGGGACTTCATCCCCGAGCTGGGCCCCCACCATCTCCACCCCTTAGTGGGGCCCTCGCAGCCTGGGGCGCCCGCTGGGTCCGCCAGGGCTCCTCCCCGGACCAGGGAGGAAAACCTGCCTTGCTTTTTGCAGACTTGGCGGGGAAGCAAAGTTTGCAGAAATTGAATTTGCTGTTAGGAAAAGACTTGTCCAAAGCAAACACTCATTTTCCAACTAAAAGAGAGCGTGTGTCCTCCATAGCAAGGAGTTTTTCGATAAGTGTGAAAGACCTGAAGCTGGCGGAGGTGCCACTTACGAGGTTCCCTTGGCGCTTTTTCCTTAATCTCCCTCCAAGCTCGTTTTTTTCCCTTCAGCGGTGTCAGGTATTCACATTAGTGATTGGGAACACTCCATGTACACCTAGTCCTTTGCTTTTGCTGTGCTTCGTCGCATCACACCGGCATCGAAAAGTAATTATTCAGGTTTGAAAACAGAAAACAGGTTCACAGAGGCTAGGTTACTTGTGAAGGTCATTCAATTAGTAACTGATTGCGCCAAGACTGCCAAAGTTTCTTGGTTCCAAGTTCCCCTTGGAGCTTTCACCTGGCTCCGGGTCAAATACTAACTAGATTTAAGCTTCTTTCAATGAAAAGTCTCTTAACGGAATTTCTGGTTTTCAAGGAGGGTTTGTTTGTTTTTGGGCTTTTTGGATTTTTTTTAATGAAGTGCCCCTTTCTGATTCATTTCAAAATGAATCTAGTTGAGAGTAGGAATAGGTTCATAATCATCTTTATCCCAAGTTGCAAAATTTTAAAGGTTGTATTTTCTAAAGATAAAATACTTTAAATGGCAATTTATGCCCCTAAACCATACAATTTGACATGGTATACTACATGTGATCTGAGCCAAAAGCCTAAAAGGGCAGTTAAATGGAATAAATTGAAGCACACTGTGAACAACAAAGCAGTATGCAAATATAAAGTTAAAAGGGGCTTGATATGTTTTTATTGAATTATTAATCCTGTAACCATGTGATCGTCAGTCCCTATTTATCGAATCACCTGGAACTCGGGAGGGAGGGTTTTCCCATATCATTGTCACTGCCAACTCTAAGCCTCTTAGGCAAGAAGAGACAGATTCTTTTGAAGTTGCAGTATTTTGAAACCTATTTCAGCAGTGCCTCCCAGCCTACAGAGTTTTTCTGAGAATTGCTCTATTCACACGGGTGACCCACTGTAGCCAAATTTGTTCTACAACCCCTTGCTTCCCAGAAATGTGAAAGTGGGACAGAGAGCAGCTAAGAAAGCGGAGCTCCAGAGGGAGAGAAAAACAGATCTACTGAGAGAAGCAGCAACAGGAGACAGCAGTTCTTTTTCTAGCCCCCTTTTGAGGCCCACTCCCCTTTTTGCCCTTTGCCTGCAGGGGAGGCTTTGGCCATCATCCAAAGAATTTTTTTTTTGGCCTAAGTTTCAGTGTATTTGTGTAAATTGCTACCCTAAGAACCATGACTAAGACAAAACCTTTTCAAAAACTTAAAGTCTAAAAAAGGAATAAAATTATTCCATTCACCATAACAGGAAGAAAAAAGAGAGAGTATATACCTAGAACATTTTGAGAAATATGCCAGATCTATAAGGACATTAGAAATGACCTAAGTAAATGAAAATGTAACATGTTCCTAATGAGAAGATTATTCAATGTAATTCAATATTATAATGATGTCAATTTAATGCAATTTCCTTCAAAATTCCAATGGGAAGATTTTGGAACTTAATAAGTTGATTCTAAAATTCCTCTGGAAGACTAAACACATGAGCACTGCCAAGGAATGTTGAAGAAAAAAAAGAACAAGAGGCACTAATAGGGGCCTTGCCCTACCAGATAGCAAAATGTCCTAGGAAGCCTCAGTAACCAAAGCAGCATGATACTGACACAGAGATAGACACATATTGATAGAAATACAGAAATAACCATGACTACATGAAAATTCTTTTATTATACACAATAAAATTTATTTTAATCGTATAAATAATGAGTTCTTCAGTAGTTTTGAGACAACTAGCTATCCATCTAGGGGACAAAAACTCAAGTTCCTTCCTTCATACCATGCACATTGAATTCCAGAAGGATCGAAAAGCTAAACACTGTTTTAGAAATTAAATCTAAAGTCTCTTCAAAGTCTGAGGTTCAAATCCACTTCTTACAGAATGATCTTTATTTAAAAAGGTATGCAATGTTATTTAAAAACAAAAATTGTCCTTGGAAAGTATTGTAATATATATAGCCTGCTACTGCATAATTTCATATTTCCATGAATGCATTTGGGTTTCTCAGAGAAATGCTATGATAGCACGCTCTTAACATACAACCACTCCTCTGAATTTTATTCCCCAAGAATAATACTCCACCTAAATCCGCAGCTGGACCTTCCAAGCACATGACCTAGACCTCCCAGCACAGCAGTGGATCTCACACTAGAGAGGCATGCACGACTCATCCACCTCAGGCTTCACACCCCACATCCACAATGTGTAAGGAGAGAAATGAGTTGTAAGCAGCTGCCACTGGTAGCTTCCTGCCAGCCCTAAGCCCCTAAGTTCCCTGGGGTAGCCTCCGCAACATGCATGCAATCAAAGAGGCAAGGAAAGGTGTGCTCATTACTAGTTTAGGCAGCAGGGATGGAAAGAAAGGAGAGGATATCTTCATACAAGAAGGACTAAGTCATTGGGGGTGACCAGTTAGCTCAGTTGTTTAGAGCGTGGTGCTAATAACACCAAGGCTGCCAGTTCAATCTCCACATGGGCCGCTGTGAGCTGTGCCCTCCTTAAAAAACAAAAACCAAAAACCGACAAAGTCAGCTACCGGGGAATACAGACCTCAGAGTCCTTGTCCAAAGCCAACTTGTTTCTGCTACCTTGGAGCATGCAACCCCCTGCACTGTTGTGCACAGGGAAACAGAAGTAATAGTTCATCTTTAAGACATGCGCCGTTGTCCTGGATCTAGACCTTACTACTCTGATGCTGCAGCGTCCTACAGCAGATCGGATGACAGACGCAAGGATTCCTTCAAAATGAAAATTTCACACTTGAAATTGTGTTTGTGGGTGGGAGGGTGAAATTGGGTGACCTACTTGTTTCATCAACTAGATATCTTCATGGAGTGGGAAAGAGGGGCAAATGGAAGAGAATGAAGAGGGGTGACCATTACCTCCAAAAATAGTGTCTGTGTGGCTGGTGCCACTGATCCCAGCATTGAGTAGTCAGAGGCAGTTTTTTTCTACATAAGTGACCACACATTGTGTCTCTTGGCTCTGCTACTAGACCTAGCCACAAAAGAATCCCAGGAATTGGCCCAGTCATGAAAATCAAACGTATGGGACAAACCAGCAACAATGGAGGAAGTCTAGCATGAGAACTCTGCATTGGACAGTGACCAAGCAAGCCCACTAGAGCCTTCTTCCAGGAGAGACTAAACATGAGATACACAGAGGGAAAGCTGGAGAGGCAGAAGCCAAGCTCAATGCAAAATCAGAGAAGCCAGGGGCTGAGAATGGCTGACTAAAAAGGAAGCAACAAAATAACAATATTCCAGTGACCCAGCAGCAGCTCTCATCACCCAGCCTGAGGGGACTTTGAAGTTCTGCACAAAATACACTAAGGGATTCCCTGAGTGGCTTTCTGGTAAACCTGAAGTCACCTGACAGTGCCTTTAATTCTTTTCGTTATCTATCCTGGAAACCCATGGAGTCATCTGAGAAGGGGTTACAGAGTGCTATAAGAAAGATGGGGACCTTGTGCTTAATTCAGAACCCAGAAAGGAGAAGATGAGATGAACACTACATTCTCCATTCCAGCTGGTAGGAAAAGAGCAGAAGCCTGATAGGAAATGTGAGTGGAGGTATCTATGGAGAGGGAGGAAAGCAGGCAGAGAGGAAGTCACTGTTTCAGACATAATCTGCAGAAGGCCTGTTGGCAAAGTCAGGTACATATGTGACATATGTCTTCCATCTCAATTCTCCCTGCACACAGGGCTGGAGAAAGGAGGGAGATGGTCCACAGTAAGGGAGGAAGCTGCAACTATATAGCAGTAAGACCTGCAATGAGAAACATGGGTCAGTGGGGAAAGGAAATGGGAAGAGTGAGGGCTAAGGGCTTAAGGTCTCCAGGGCTTAGAGAAGTGAAAGGCAAAGGCTGCTTTGGAATCTCAGAGCCTCTTTAGAACCTCAAAGTTAGAGCAGTCTTTCATTCTTTCATTCCTTCAACATGTATTTACTGAGCCCTGATTATGTGCCAGATCCTATGCTGGATTCTGGGTAAATAAAGGAGACAACAGTATTGCTCTTGTTCTCCAGAAGCAGGCAGTGTGGTGGAAGAGACAGACGCCAACAATCAAGTGTCAACATTGTGTTTGCTTCCTATTGCTGCTGCAACAATGTATATCAAACTTAGCTGCTTGAAACAACACATTTATTATCTCATAATTCTGAAGGTCAGAAGTCCAAAATGGATCTCACTAGGTTAAAATTAACGTGTCAGGAGAGCTATGTGCCTTTCTAGGAGAGAAATCTGTTTTCTTGTTTTTCCCAACTTTGACAGGCTGCCCATTTCCCTGCTTTGTGGTCCCGTCCCATCTTCACAGCCAACAATGGCCAGGTGAGTCTTTCTCATATCACATCGCTCTGACACTAACTCTTCTATCTTCCTCTTCCACCTTTAAGGACCCTTGTGATTGCATTGGGCCCACCTGGATAATCCATGATAATCTCCCTATTTTAAGGTCAGTGGATGAGGAACCTTAATTCCAACTGCAATCTTAATTCTCCTTTACCCTGTGACATAACATTTTCATAGTTTCTGGGGATTGGGATGTAGTCATCTTTGGAGGAGGGGGCTTTTATTTTGTCTACCACAAACATGATGCATATTATGGTAGAGATAGTGCTGTGGGAGATGGTTCCAGTCCAAGATTGCAAACTGAATACATGCTGCAGCCTCTCCCTCCCATCCCAAATGGTTAGAAATAATGGAAAAGTTATAAAACTAAGTAAATAAATTCATAATCGCCCAGGACAACGAGAGCCCTTGGTGGACCAGAAGCCATGATGAATCTCTGAAAGATGGATGACAGGTGGGAACTTGTCAGAGAGGAAAACCACAGCCCCAAATGTGCGTGTCACAGCAGACTGTCACAGGAGGTGAAACCATACCAAGAGCACTGTATGCCCAACGAGAGTGGCTGCTGGGAGCTCCTGACAGGGCACTGATTGTTCAGGGCGGCACAGCAGGCACCAACAAGCATGTCAGCTACTCCCCACACACTCCCTCTTCTTGTCTCCTGGGGCCAAGAGACTCCAGCAGAATTATCTGCCTCCAGGCAGGAGCGGTGGATGTGACATCATTAGGTGGGGACAAAAGACAGTGTTCCTGGTGACTGGTACCAGTAGGAGGAAAAGGAAGGACCCACTTGCAGATGAGCTGCCAAAATACCCCACCCAGCAGTATATGCCCCTGCCAGACCCTGACTGACAACACATTGTGATGTATGCCATGACATCGTCTTACATCCCTTTTGCTAAGGAGTGTACAATCAGAGAGGACAAGCAGTCTAACGGGGAATCTCGGATAAAGGATGAACTTCCAACCAATAATCACCAAACATTTTCAGAAAGTCAACATCTTGGAAGACATACTAAATCCAACGTACAGAACTTTCACCCAGTGAAATCGCTCATAGAGCAAGAACAGGACTTTAGAATAATGATAACATTCCTGGAGGCAAAAGGATATCACATTCACTTTTTTAAAAAGCAACTGAAAAATTGAACATGGTTATGAAACAACAAAAATCACCTCAGAAGAACAATCGGAATGAGCACAGCTAAAGGGTATGTGTATGACCCAGAGGAATGGACAAATATGTTTTTCTAACCCACAGTACAAGATAAAATACGAAAAGCATTTATTAAAATAAAAAGCTGAAATATTCAGAGGAATGATCTAAAACTTTCAATATCATCTAATAAAAGTTCTGGGGTAGAAAATAGAAAGAATGTGAGAGAAAGTTATATTTGAATAAATGAAAGAAGAAAATGTCCCAGAATTGAAGAAAACCATGAATTTTCAGATCGAAAGGGCCACCAAGTGCCAATCAGGATCTTTTTGGCACCAAAGGTTAGTTTTAAAACTAACATGCAGATCTAATGGGATGCAATTTCAGATGTCATGATAAGGAGGAAATCCTGAAAACTTCCAATGAGGAAAAAAAAAAAAAAGAACTACAAAGGTATAAGAATCATATTGACATTACATCTCTCACAGAAAAACAGGACACAAGAAGAAAAGAGAGAGGGTTTTTCAAAATTCAAAGGAAAAACACCTTTGAATCTAGAATTATATAAACAGCCCCACCATCATTCAAGGGTGAAAATAAAAAGACTTTTTCAGTTGGGGGCAGGGTTCAGAAAGTTTATCACCTACAGACTTACTCTGAAATAAATAAGAAAAGAGGATAAATCAGCACTAAGAAAAATGAGTTCAAGAGGAAGAGGCGAGAGGCAAAAACAATGGTGAAAACAAAGACTTCAGTAAATTTGTTCAAACTAAAGAGTAGGACAAAATAGACCGGGGGAAAAAAAAAGAGGAATAAAAGAAACATTGAAAGGATAAGAGCCCCAGGAGCTGGTGGTGAAAGATGGTGAGGGCAGCACCTAGCCCACAAAGTAAGAGAGGTCTTAGGGACTATGGACCCCAAAACCACAGGATTTGCAGAATTTAATCAGAATGTGAAGACCTTGCAAAAAAAAAAAAAAAAAAAACACCCCTGAAAACAACCAAAGTGATAATGTATCAAGAAATACATTGGCCTTGGCAGAATTATATGAAGATGAAGTGAAACGAAAATCTTCCAAATCTGATAGAATTAAAGTTAGTCTTAAAAACTGCATGAACACCATCTCAAAGGTTTTCCTGCTATTGAAGATGTGGTCACTTGATTAATATAAGGTGCTGACCAGCACGTCACGCCACTGTAAGGTTCTTTCTATTCAAGTGAACGTGAATAGTGGATTACAGATAATTTGGCCTTTTACTGGGAAAATTGTGAATGAATTTTTTCAAAGATACAAAGGAATATGGGACTGTCCCTCTGAACAAAGCCTCAAGACCTTTCGGTGATGATAAATCTGAGTCATCTACACTTAGAGGATACAGATCGGGTATTCCTTTTGTAAGCGGTCTGAATACATGTAATGGAGAAATCAGCTGCAGACTTTGCATAAACTGTGGGGCAACAATTTCAGTTTAGATGGTGGAGAAGTGAGACCTTACAATGACCTAACACATGCTTAATTTCTGGAGTCTGTTAAGGGAAAGGTGATTCTTATTGCATGCATGCCTGAAATTCAACAACTTACACGTATTAGAAATCTTTTAAAGTGGCATTATTGCTGGCAGAAGATTTAAAACAGGTTCCCCCAGGAACTTCTGCAACTGGTTCACGTAGGCCAATTTGGATATGGAAGACCATCAAGTCAAGAAGACATAAAACCTAGGAAAAGGTTCGAGACTTTTAGTGGAGAAAATAAAGTCTTACATCTGAAATAGGCCTCCTTCCTCCCCAGAAATGGAGGAGAAGTCAATTCTTAGGGCAGTTTTTTTCCTAACGATGATTTAGTGCCAATGACAAAAATTCAAATCAGGTTAGCAGATGAGAGCCATTTGATACAAAGATGCAACAGTGAGAACAGGATCTTGGGTGTCCTGGATTTTATTGTCCAGTCCCATCATGAATTTGCAACATTTAACTTTATTCTTGTGACTTCATTGGCAAACAGAGAGCTAACTGATGAAAGCCTGACACACAAAGCAGATATTCTTAACACTGTGATACTCCAGCAGCTATAATAATGTTACTCATATCCATGCAGTAGCAGGTAAGAAAATAGTGTCATATTAATAACACTTCCAGCATAAACACGATCAAGTTATTTTTATTACTTTTACAGATACATTTTGGGTTTGTTTTTATTCTATCTGCAGCCTCATTATAGATAAATTTGTATTAGGGATAGATCTTGAGATAAATATGTTGAGTTTTTAGTTTGCAGGGCTGGCTAATGTTGATAGGTTTTAAACATCCAGGCAAACCAATTTGTTACATGCTCAGTGTTAATGTAACAACATTTATTTGCAGGGAAAAAATGAACAAAACCCCTTTTTGATAAACGCATTTGATTACATTTGCATTAAAGTTTCTTTTTCCTTTTTTTTTCTTAAATTTTTTATTGGAGAATATTGGAGAACAGTGTGTTTCTCCAGGGCCCATCGGCTCCAAGTTGTCCTTCAATCTAGTTGTGAAGGGCGCAGCTCAGCTCTGGTCCAGGTGCTGTTTTCAATCTTATTTGCGGAGGGCGCAGTCCACCATCCCATGCGGGAGTTAAACCAGCAACCTTGTCAAGAGCTCATGCTCTAAACAAACTGAGCCATCCAGCTGCCCCTCCAGAGGCTCAGCGGAGGCTCAGTGGCAGCTCATTGTCTTCAATCTAGTTGTCTTCAATCTAGTTGTGGAGGGCGGAGCTCACTGGCCCATGTGGGAGTCGAACCGGCAGCCCTGTTGTTCAGAGCTGGTGCTCTAACCAACTGAGCCATCCGGCCAACCCCAATGTGTTCGAGTTTCTTGTTGCTGCCTTGGCCAACAACCATTAAGAAACCTTTTTATCAAGTAAATTGAAGTTTCTGTGATATATCCTGAAAAGTGTCTATCTTCTGATTTTAAAACAGTTTGATCATACAATAATTATTTCTGCTACTAAGATTTTATACATCCTTTTTACTTATTGATTTAGCTGTATTACTAGTATCAAAAAATACAGTTCAGCATTGTATTTTATACAGCGATGACCATCATAAACTAGAAATAAAAGACATAAAGGTCAGCGATCCTTGAGAAGCTGTGGTAAACAGCACTTTAAAGTTGAATAATTACAATGCCTCCCAGAGCCTATCTTGATCACATACATTTACACATTCAACACATTTTTCTAGGGGAACCATTATATATACTAAACACTGTCCTAGCTGCCTAATCCAGTACATATTCTATTCCAAGACAAAAACTAGTGTAGAAATTTAGGAATTTTTTTTTTTTTTCAGGCATGCTGGATCTACCGAATGGTAAGCATAAATGTTTGCATTTCTGCTAAAACTGCATATTTCCAAAATGAGGCATGCTATATTAGGAATGATAGAAAAAGCTTTCTTTCCTTCCCAGACACCACTTCATCTTTGGTGACTCCTGGTTAGTTTCCTATTGCTGCCATAACAAATTACTACAAACTTAGTGGCTTGCAATAACAGGTTTACCACCATCTGACAATTCTATAGGTTAGAAGTCTAACATGGGTCTCGCTGGGCTACAATCAAGGTCACAACAGGCCTGCATTCCTTTCATGGGCCTCTAGGAAAGAGTCATTTCTTTACCTTTCCAGCTTCTAGACGTCGCCTGCATTCCTTGCCTTGTGGCCGCCTACTTCCATCTTCAAAGCCAGCAATGCTGCCTCTCTCTGAGCCTTCTTCTGTCATCACAGCTCTCTGACAACAGCCAGGAAAGGTTCTCTGTATTTAAAGGACTCATGTGATTAGATTGGACCCACCAGATAATTGATGTTTATCATCTCCCACCCCATCCTAATGTCTGTAGTAACTTTAATCACACCTACAAAGTCCCCTTTGCCATGTAAAATAACAGGTTCCTATCACAGGTTCCTTCAGGAGGCTCCAAGGGGGAATCAGATCTTTGCTTCTTCTAATCTGTAGAGCAGGGGTGTCCAAACTTTTTTCAACGTTTTTCACCAAGGGCCATATGCGGTAAAATACACAAACAGCCGGGCCACTCACTCGAGGTGAAGTACGTATTGCCTCACCTGGTTTATTTAAGTAAACTAAATATATTTTTGGAATTTGCTGTGGGCCAATTAACAATGGATCGTGGGCCGCAGTTGGCCCGCAGGCCGCAGTTTGGACACCCCTGCTGTAGAGGCTTCTGGCATCCCTTGGTTCATGACCCTTTCACCCCAATCTCTGCTTCTGTCCTTACATTTTTCTACTACCAACTTTTATTCTTCTGCCTCCCTCTTATAAGGATTCTTGTGATTACATTTGGCCTCCCCAGGTAACCCACGCTAATCTCCTTATCGCAGGTTGCTTCACAATCTCATCTACAATGTCCCTTTTGCCATATAAGGTAACATATTCACAGATTTGGGCATCAGGACATGGAAGGCCATTATTCTGCATGCTACAGTCCCCCTTCACCCCAAAGAGTCACATCCATCTCAAATAAATCCACCCCCTCCAAAGGTGCTCAAAAGTCGCAATCCATTACAGCATCAACTCAACATCCAAAATCTTATCTAAATCTCACCAGCTTAAAAGTCCCACATCTCGGGCGGCCAGATGGCTCAGTTGGTTAGAGCGTGAGCTCTGAACAACAGGGTTGCCGGTTCGATTCCCACAAGGGGCAGTGATCTGCACCCTCCACAACTAGATTGAAGACAATGAGCTGCCACTGACCTGCTGGAGGGGCGGCCGGATGGCTCAGTTGGTTAGAGCATGAGCTCTTAACAAGGTTGCCGGTTCAGTTCCCGCATGGGAAGGTGGGCTATACCTCCTGCAACTAAAGATTGAAAACAGCAACTGGACTTGGAGCTGAGCTGCGCCCTCCACAACTAGATTGAAGGACAATGACTTGGAGCTGATGGGTCCTGGAGGAACACACTGTTCCCCAATATTCCCCAATAAAAATTAAAAAAAGAAAGAATTTAAAAAAAAATGTTCCACATCTCATTATGTAAATTACCTAAATCAAGTATGACGAAAATTTTGGTGTGATTCCTGGGGCACAATTCATCTTCATCTGTGCACCTGTGAACCTACAAAACAAGTCATCTGCTCCCAATATATTAGTAGAACAAGCATAGAAAAAGCATAGTTACAGACATTCCCATTCAAAAAGCAGAAAATTGAATGAAAAAAGGAGCTACCAGTCCCAAGAAATTTAGAAATTCGGCTAGGCACACCCCATTAGGTTTCAAGGTCTGGGAACAATCTTCAGTGGTTTGCAGCTCCATTCTTTGGGTTTGTGACTCCTTCTCAGAGTCGTCTTTCTTTTTTCATGAAAGGTTGCACATCTATGTAGCTGAGTGGTTTTATCAGCTTATTTCTTGCCTGTAGAATTTGGGAGTGGGTGTCCAACTGCTTTCTTTCTTTTCATCCTCTCTCTATCTCTTTCAATTTAAGATGGCAATGTTTCTGCTGACATAACATTCTCAAGAAACGTGTGGGTCTCCTATGTATGTCATGGAAGATAGTAAGCTCTGCCACAGATCTTTCCTAGATAATATTCATACCATCTTTATTTTGGGATATGGGTTTTAATACTAGGAGTGCTAGCAGAACTGCTACAGGATAAATGTGCTGAGTCCACCACCACAGAGAAACCCTTTTCTCAGTGTCATAATATAGTTAGAAGATTATTCACAAGTCTTCCCCTCAGAATAGGAAGCCTTGCTCCTTTTCACTTATTGAAAACAACTTGGATAATACATAAATACCAGTCAGTCCCAGTTCAAAAAGCTTACCAGGGATAAACTGCACTTTTACAGAAACAAAATCGTCTTCCCAAAGGAATAATTTATTGGGGGGAAAAAAAATGAACATTTTAAATAAAAGGGCATTGTCATGTTTTGGATTAACAAAACGGGAAAAAAATTAACCAAATCCTCTAAAATTATTTCAAATTTCATTCTTGCAGTTTCTATTTATCAGTTAGGTAGAATGCCTATAAGTGCACATATAAAAATAATTGTCATTTTGGTCTATAATAGTCTTCCAAAATATAGAAGTTTATATTAGGAGAGAAGTGAAACATCCAAAAGGGACGAACAATACTTCCACATATGCTACATATGTTTTGCTTAATTTAGAGTTGTTTTCCTGAATTCTTTTTATTGCCGCAGTAACTACCACTTTTAAAATTTATAAACATCTCAGAAAAGATTTTGGAACAATGAGGAGTTAGACAACCATGTATGAGGTCAGTCGCTTTGCATGATGTATGTAATCAAAAAGTTTGAAGTGTCTGCTTACCAATGAAGAATGTTTTCACTGAAAAAAAAAGATAAGAAATTTCAGAGATTAAAACTGCAAAAAAAAAAGTGATTGCTATCTGCACACGTGTCCTGGAGCTAAGATGCCCTCATTATCAACATACACAAATAGTTTCGTCTCCTCGGCAGACAAATTTGAAGAACAGAGGAGAGATGGTGTGGTAATGTACTAGAGGGGTGGTGTACAAACTCTGGAAACAGACTTCTGAGGTTCAAAGCCTCACTCCACCACCTACAAGGGATGTGACTGGGTAAATTACGTAATCTCTCTGAGCCTCAGTTTCTTCATTTGTGCAATGGGTGTTGTCATGCAGGGACTCTAGTCCTGCTCCCTGCACAAGAACGCAGGATATGGTGAGGCCAAAAAGGAACACCCATGGAGCCACAGATAAGGGAGTCGTACCACTATGTTCTCACTGGTTGCTGGGTTGGAGACACAGGAAGCAGGAGCCACACGATCTGCAATCCGCTGTCTGCTTCTCTACCAACCAATCCCACTTGCTAACCGCAATCCGCCGTCTGCTTCTCTGCCAACCAACTAACCCCCTTGCCAGCGTAGCCACGGCAGTTCTATTAGTGGCTAATCGCTACAGCTGGTTACAGCTGATGGCTACCAAGCCACAGCGGATGGCCATCTGATTATAGCTGATGGCCATCTACTACCTGAGCCAGCACCTTTCCACGTGAGGCCGAGAGCCTGGAAACTGCTCTCTGGGACTCTATGCCCACAGGTATTATAACCTCCTAGGGTTGTTGTGAGAATTGCATGAGATTTTAGTTGTAACATGCCTGGCACATAGTAAGCGCTGGGTACATGTTTGTTATATAAATAATAAAATTAACAAAAAAACCTTATTTCTTGGGGGGGCAAAAATGTGATTGGTAAGAAAAAAAGAAGGTAATAGCAAGACTGGAAAATAAGTCAAAGATAGCTCTCAGAAATAAAGTGAAAATGTTGCAGCACATCCATAAGACATACCATGACAGGGAGACAATTTCTACAAAGTAGATGTATGTATGTAAATTCATAGAAATAGGTCTGGCAGGACACTTACCTCCGTGGAGGGGACAGGAATTGGGAGAAACTATCAAGGGAACCTCAGCATTATTTTTAATATTTGAATTTTTACTGTGAGATTATATCTATGTGCTACTTATGAAATCAAAAACAAGTAACATTTTTTTTAAAATCAACATTTAAAAAACACACACAAAGTGCCCAGGAAGCAGTGAGGAGGGAGTGGCTGACCAGCACCCCAGGGAGTCGCAGAAGAGATGACATCAGAATTGGATCTTAAAGGAGGCATTGCCTGAGGAAAGGAGACTGCTGACTGGGCAGCTTGACAATAAAATGATGTATCTGAGGAATGACGGGACTTTGTACCAACAGAGTGTGGGTGTGTGTGGTTGGGTGGAGAGAGGAGGGAGGATGGGTTTAGGGTCAATTGTAAAGGGCACAAGTACCACACAAAGCAGGTTGAGCTTTGTGTAGACGAGTGTTTAAGCCACCTAAGGGACATGATCACAAAAGAAGAATCCTCTAGCTGCCAGGCGGAACAGGCACTGCGGGGATAGGAAGGGAGTGACTCTTGGTGACCGGTGAAGGAGGCTGCTGAATTGCTCGATCAAGAATTGCCCCCTAAATGATAAAATAGCATCCGGGTAGGGAGAGAGAAAGGGCTTCGTGTGAGAGATAATAAGGAGGACGGACCAACAGTACTTTTTTCTCAGCATCTACCTCACCTTTTGGGGATAACTGTACCCTGTTTTGGGGATATCACCTTTTTTTCACCTTTAGTCCTTGTGCTTTAGGCTCTGGGCTGCAGGGTAGGACACAAGACCTACGTCATTAACTCACTCTGTTTCCTCAGGCAACCTTCTTGGAGGAGCACATAACCCTAATCAGGACAATCAGGCCACCAAGACTCCTGAGGGACTTTTGCAAGCAAACTCCCTCCTGCTAGACCAAGTAGTGTGATGGTGAGAGCCTGGGGCTGCCCAGGCCTCCAGGGACCTGGGATGGAGCTGCCCCAGGGGATGCAGAGCCTAGAACTGGATCCTTGGAGCATCTTCAGAGCCCAGAATAAAGCCCACCTTAGCCAGCTGCGCTCATGCACTTGGTATGAGCCAGTGATTTATTTTTTATTTTTGGTCTAAGCCAGGTTAGGTTGGGTTTTCTATTCAGACTGACTCCGAATGAAGAGTACTCAAAATGTCCATAATAATTAGCACTGGGAACAGGGAGAATGTCTGGAGTCCACTGCTCTTAGTCTCAGAGCAAGGAGTGAGGACGAGAGACGTCCTTAGCCACTGCCGGCCCTTCTTAGGGGCGGCCATATCTTCCTGATTTGCTAACTTAGCAGAATCTAAGGCCGTAAGACCCTGGAAGGGGTGGGCCATACCAGTGACTCCCGGATTTTAGGACTTCGCAGATTCCACCGATTTGGGAATGTCCTAGATTTCATCAGCAAAATTACAAAGAAAAATCTTAGGGTCCAAATTAGAATTGCCAAATTTTAATTTTGTTAATTAAAAACGTTTAAAACAAACAAAGAACTACTACCTTCTACCATCATCATCATATCATGAAAGAAACAACATGTTGCCACACACAGAAAAAAAAAGATAACTTTAGAATAAAAGATAGCACTTTAACATGAACCCTTTTGGTTTTGTTAAAAGATACTACGTTGTACTCAGTTCTCTCACTGTGTCTCAGATACATGAAAACTTTTTACCAGCAACCCCATCTGCTTAGCGGCCTAGCGCAGAAGCCGTGCCCTTCAGCAGGGTCCCCAGCCCTCCGCCCTCATCCACATCCGTGGGACAGGGAAGTCTGAACAACACAGGGTCCTAGGTGGCCCCAGCAGGAAGAAGGAGAATCCTAAACCTGGTAGGAGGATTAAAGATCCCAGGGAAAGGCCCCACTCGGGCAGGGAGGACCTGACAAGGGAAGGAAGCCACAGCAGAGAGTGGCATTCGGGCAGGCTTGAGGGAAACATCCCAGTCCCAGCACTGGCCGACCCCCCGCAGCCCTCTCCCCAGACGACCATCTGAGGGGCTGCCACGCTGGGTCTAATGAAGGTGCTGGCAGAGACTTGGAACTGTGAGAGGCAAGTCCCCCTCCAGAGCCACAGAAGCCTCCTTGGGGATTCAGCATCAACAGAGACTGGGGCTATGGCAGGGACATGGCCGTGGGCTCTTGTGCTGCAGGGAACAGTAGCTCACTGAGCTCAGCTGAGGTAAGGGAAGGTGTGAGCCTATAGGATGCCCAGATGGGATTCTCTCCCCTCCACATCTCCTTCCTGGGGAGGTGCTTACCTGCCCACCCCATGAGCTGGGTTAGTAGGAGGGAGTTTTCGATGAGTCGCTCTGTTAGCAGAAATACACACTGCAGTGGTGCAGTCAGTATCAGAAAACGCTCTAAACATCCCCAACCTTCTGCATGACACCTACCTCCCTTAAAGGGAGACTGGATGGAACCAGCTGGCTGAGAGCCAGGACCTGGGGCAGGACAGCAGGAGCACACGACTGAGGGAGAAGGAGGAGAGTGAAAAAAGGAGGAAGGAAGGCTCTGGAAGTGGGGCTCCCGATGGCCAATCAAGGCAGGCAGAATGGACTGATAGGAGACCCAACGGGAAAAGGAAAAGGTTCCTTGCATCCTGCTGTGGACTCGGCACGTACACAAAGGGTGGACACAGATTCACCCAAGAGCATACTTTTTTCGGCAGTAGGCTCTGCCTTTCCATGCTTCCAACATTAAGGACTGACTGAGTTAAGGGGTTATCTAAAGACACACAGGGCACATCAAGGAAGCCAAAGACTTCAAGAACCCAGATTCCAGCACAACCAGGCTTCATGAAGGGCTACATGATAGGTTTGAGGGAGTCCCAGGCCCTCAGCAAATTAAAATCCTCAGGTCTTCATTCTGTCTCCTCTCTGCCCTTGTCAACTTTCAGATGCTGCCAACTCACACCATCTCTCCTTTACATGCCACCCAAGTTCCTGAGACACCCAAGGTCTGATCAGCTCCAAACATCTGTCTCAGTGGGACCCTAAGCCATGATCTCTGGCCGGTCTAGAATCACCTGACCTTGAGCTAGGTATCCATCAGCTAAGGCATAGAATGGTGGGGAGGGGCTTCTGGGTAGGCACTATAAGTACAGCAGTTGCCTTTAGGTGTGGCAGGGCAGGCACCCTGATTGACGTAGCAGGTCCAGCTGGCATGAGGGCCAGTTCTGTCTCCAGAGTGGCTGTCAGGAGCTACAGCACCTTTGCGTCACCAAGCATTGTAGCTTCCCACCAGATATACATCCAATTCCAGCTCTATCTTTCTTTTTTATTTTTTAAAATAGTGAGTCCAGTTTGTTTTTGTCTTGTTTTGCTTTTAATTTTATTGGGGAATATTGGGGAATAGAGTATTTCTCCAGGGCCCCTCAGCTCCAAGTCGTTGTCCTTCAATCCAGTTGTGGAGGGCGCAGCTCACCGGCCCATGTGGGAATCGAACCAGCAACCCTGTTGTTCAGAGCTTGCGCTCTAACCAGTTGAGCCATCCAGCTGCCCCCTCCAGCTATATCTTGAACCCCAGATCTCTGCGGTCAAGTGAGGCTGAGTGACCTAAGATCCTGCAGTCCCATGCTCCTGGGGCCCAGCCCTCCCCTCCACCACCCACTACCGCCATATCAGAAAAGCCGAGAATGCATGCCAAGTCATATGCACTGGGTTGTTTATTGTCACATTGCTCATGGGACAGGGGTGAGAGGGACAGGGGAGCCCTCAGACAGACAAGTGGAAGAGGGGGGAAATGGGAAACATCTATTTTCCAAATTCTGTTCTTCCTCCCAGCATGTGATGGTGGGGGCTCGGCCACCAGCAGGACTCCCTTAGATGCAAGCACAGTGCTGCGTGAGAAGTTTGGGCACCGTCTCGTACTTGAAAGAGTAGCCTCCATCCGAGGTGGTGCGGACACGGAGGGGCCTCATGGTTCCCGGGAGAGCAGCACAGCAGGGCTGGGCCCCTGGCACCAGAGAAAGGAGCTGGACAGGGGTAGGGGGAACCCCAGGGAACAGGAGAGGCCCGTCTGGTTGGGTGGGTGGCCCACAGCCACCGTGACAATAGTGGAAGATGAAACTGGGAGGGTGCACGATCCACTGTTCCCAGCCCAGCTCCTGGAAGGAGATGTTGAGGGCTGCCCTGTGGCAGTGGGCATGGGCAGCGGGCTCCTCTGGAGGCCTCTGCAGCAGGCGCAGTGCGGAGGGAGACCAAGGCCAGGGCAGCGGGGGAGTCGAGCGTCGGGCTCTTTCCCCTCGGCTAGGTGGCTTGGCCCGTGTGTGGGCCACCAGGAAGGGTGTGGTCTCAGGCTTGGCTGAGCAGGAACAGAGGGGACAACGCAGCAGTAGCACCAGGACAGGTTGGGTCAGCAGAGGGAGGGCAGAGGCAGCCAGGTTTAGCACAGCCCAGCGAGGAGGTGCCTGGCCCAATGACACCGGCACCGCTATGGGACCCCCGGATGACAGAGCCAGCAGGTCTAGCAGGGGCCCAGAGCTATTGGAGGCCGCTGTGCCCTGCCTGTCCAGTCCCATGTGAAACCACAGCTGGGCGGAAGTCACCTGGCGGCTGCGTGTGTGATGGGATGGCCGGAACATGTATGTGAAAAGGCCCTCCTCAGCCTCCCGGGCCAGCTCTCCCGCCGCTGGCTGGTCCTCACAGCTGGCACCTGCAGGAGACAGAGGGAAGGGAGAGGGCAGCCCTGACTGGAGGGACGCAGCTGCCATTCGTGAGCCTGCCCAAACTCCACTAAGTGCTCTGCCAGACTCAGGACGCCCCCCAGTCTGGGGAGAACTGACAGACGCTCCTCTTCTGTTACTTCATCACAAAAGGACTTAAAAAGTACAAGACATTGCCAACTTCTCTCAAGTGTTTTTACCAATTAATATACCCATCAGCAATGTGTAAGAAGCCCTGACACTCTACCTTCACCAACACTTGGAATCGTTAGTTACACTTAAATTTTTTGTTCATCTTAAAGTGTGAAAGGGCACCTTGAATGGAGTATAGGCAGGCATTTGTAGGATTACTCTTCATATCTTTTTACATGTCAATAATAGTATATAACAAAATTTTTAAGTAACTCCACTTTAATAAGATACGTTAACACCAAAAAGAAGGAGGAGGAGGAGAAAAGACATAGCTGAGAATAAAGGACAGTGCTTTCTAAGAAAGTGCAGTTGGCATCCTTACCCTGACAGGTATACAAACTACACTAAACAACCACGGACCAGCACCAGGTGAAGGTCTGGCAATTGGGGCTACACTGCTACATGGATTATCTCATGGATAACGTCACAACGACCGACCCATTTTTGGAGATAAGGAAACTGAGGGTTAGAAAGGTGAAGTGACATTGAACTACTAAGTGGCCATTCCGGGATTCCACCTGATCCCAAAGCCACACTTACCTACTGTGCTGCAGGGGGACTGAAGCACAGGGAGGCAGGGGTCCTAAGAGAAAGGTGAGCCAGATTACAAGAAAGTCCAGCCAGAGCAGGCCTTTACTCATTGAGTCAGTGGAACATGGGGCGGTGAGAAAGGAACTCAAGAGAACGTAGACTAGTTTCCCAACAAATCTTTCTCCTGCATCTCTGTTGTTTCTGTAGTCTCAGCTACTTGGGGCTAAAGAAAGGTTCAGAACAGGGAGCAGGGGCAGACATAGGAGGAAAGTGGCAGGAAGAGGCCACGCCCAGATATCGCTGACTCTAGAGACCCTTAGCCTCCCAGGAGACTATCTCCCGGCTACCTCGTATGAGCCATGCACTCTAAGTGCAGCATCTCCCCAAATCCTGAGCGGTAGACAGTATTGCCCATTTTATACATGAGGATACAGCGGCTCAGGGAGATTTAGTCATTGGCCCATTGTTGCAAAGCCAGTTGAATAGCAGGTCTGGGATTCAAACCCAGATCTGCCTGCCTTCCAAGCCCGTGCTGTCCCACACTGCTTCTCAAAGTCACCAGTTCCCCACCCTCATTACCTGTGGCTGGGAAAAGGATGGCCTGGGAGACATCCTCCTCCTCGGGCTCAGAGCCCCTGCGCATGGAGCCCCCCACAGCATGTCTTCGGGGCAAACGCCTGACTCCAAGATCTCTACTTTCACGAGTCACTGCTGGGGACCCCAAGGCATCCAGGAACAGGGCCCTCACTTTTGCCAAGACAAGTTCCCGGTCCACCTCCGGCCCATGGCAGCTATGCCCCCGCTGTGGGGCCACCAGCAAGAGGAGTAGCAGTGGCAGCCGGAGCAGCATAGCTCACCTGTCCGTGACAATGGCGAACCCACAACCTGCCCTGTGCCCCTCTGTCAGGGTCTGCCCAGGACCTCCCCCACTCTCCCTTCCCCATGCCACCACCTGCCTTCTTCTACCCTTCTCATCCCAGTCTTCCCTAGGCCTTCCCACACCCTGCAGTCCGAGTTGCCCCTGCCATGGCATTGAGGCCTCCTATCTCTGACGCAGATGTCTGTGACCCTGAGCCTTATCTCCCACTCCCGCCAGGAATGTGGGGGAGGGGGCTGGTGAGGGTTTTTCACCCCAAGTGACCTGACTCTCGCATACAACCCCTTCCCCCTACACACACACACACACACACACACACACACACACACACAGAGTCACATCCCAGCACCCAGCACAGAAGTGACATCAGGTGGAACAGGAGGCTGGGAGCTGTGGCCTGCCAGCTCTTAAAAGTGTTATTTGTTAAGGTGACAGAACACACCAGCCCCTCAGACCTTCTGGGGCCCCTTTCAGACAAACAGCTGCTGGGTCAGTCATGGGGGGAAGGGCTGAGGCTGGAGCTAGAACTGGGGTTAGTGCGGGGGGCAGGTGGTCCCGCCTGCTCTAAACTTAGCCTGGAGGAGCCAGTCTGGGCTCTTGTCTTCCAGCTGTGTCATCAGAGAATATTTTTGGGATTGGCAGCTGCAGGCGCCTCTGCCACTCAGGCCCTAGCCTGGCGGGAGGTTGGGGACCTGGCGGCGGGAGGTGGGAGGGAGGAGGGGAAAGAGGCCCAGGCTGTGGGAGGGGGCTGGGAAGAGAGGCTTTCAGGAGCAGGAAGCCAGGCCGCGGGCAGAGGAGGCCGCGGGGCCCCTCGCTGTAAAGGCAAACAGGAAGGACTGCCCCCTGAGCTCTGGGCCCCCGGCCCAGGAATCGCCGCCGCCGCAGAGCTGCCCCTCCGGGTCGACGGTAAGGAGACGACCCGGGAGCGGGCAGCCAGAGGGAGAGCTCCACGGATCCCCAGGCCGGGTCCCCAGACGCGCCCCGCCTCCCGGGCTCCAGGCCTCCGCCGCCCGCCCTTCCCCAGCGCAGCTGCGGGTCGTTTGCGGCCGCCGCGATGAAGGCGGGCTCGGGCGATCAGGGGAGCCCCCCGTGCTTCCTGCGCTTCCCGCGGCCTGTGCGGGTGGTAAGTGGCGCCGAAGCTGAGCTCAAGTGCGTCGTCCTGGGGGAACCACCGCCCATTGTCATGTGGGAGAAGGGCGGGCAGCAGCTGGCGGCCTCGGAGCGCCTCAGCTTCCCGGCCGACGGCGCCGAGCACTGTCTGCTGCTGAGCGTCGCGCTGCCCACCGACGCGGGGGTCTACGTGTGCCGCGCCCGCAACGCGGCCGGGGAGGCCTACGCTGCGGCCGCCGTCACCGTGCTGGAGCCGCCGGCCCCCGAGCCGGAGCCCCAGCCCGCTGAGCGCCCGCTGCCGCCGCCCGGGACTGGGGAGGGCGCCCCGGTGTTCCTGACGGGGCCCCGGTCGCAGTGGGTGTTGCGGGGAGCGGAGGTGATGCTGACGTGCCAGGTGGGGGGCCTCCCCGTGCCCACGCTGTACTGGGAAAAGGATGGGATGGCTCTGGACGAAGTGTGGGACAGCAGCCACTTCGCGCTGGAGCCGGGCCGCGCCGAGGGCGACAGGGGCGCAAGCCTGGCTCTACGCATCCTGGCGGCTCGGCTGCCCGACTCTGGCGTCTACGTGTGCCACGCCCGCAACGCCCACGGCCACGCGCAGGCGGGCGCGCTGCTCCAGGTGCAGCAGCCTCCCGAGAGCCCGCCCCAGGACCCCGATGAGGCCCCCAAGCCTGTGGTGGAGCCGGTCAAGTGCGCGCCCAAGACCTTTTGGGTGAACGAGGGCAAGCACGCCAAGTTCCGCTGCTACGTGATGGGCAAGCCCGAGCCTGAGATCGAATGGCACTGGGAGGGCCGCCCTCTGCTCCCCGACCGCCGCCGTCTGATGTACCGCGACCGCGACGGCGGCTTCGTGCTTAAGGTGCTCTACTGCCAGGCCAAGGATCGCGGGCTCTACGTGTGCGCCGCGCGCAACTCGGCGGGCCAGACGCTCAGCGCCGTGCAGCTGCACGTCAAAGGTACGGCGGCACCTCCTCCCAAGCCCTCCCAACGCCAGCCCCCTTCGGTGCCCGGTGCTGCCCTAGAAGGCGTTTTGGGGGTGGGGAGGCGGAGTACCAAAATGCCATTTCCTGCCCGCCTCCCGCCCCCAGGGATTCGGATTTAGTAAATCTCCAAGGTACCCAGGAGCTTCTTAGCAAACTCCCCAAGTGATTCTGAAGCAGATGGTGGAAAACCTCCCTTTGATTAAAGGCTTTAAGAAGTGATTGATGGACAAACCAAGAAGAGCCTAGAACTCTTCTAGTCCAGTGGTTTTCAACCTTTGTTATTTTACTTCCCCTCCCCCAATAGAAATCCCATCTGTGCCCCCAATATATAAGAAAGAGAAAAGAATCCTTTTATGGCAGTAAATTTCTAAGTCCAGATTTATAATGTGTACTTAGAAAGCCAATCAATGAGAACAAGGAGGCTGTGTTATTGAATATACACATTTTAAGTGAAGGCTGCGTTCATCACCGGGTCTGTGGGAAGGCCTGGCTGCAAGCAGTCACATCGAGAAACTCTTGATTCATAGTAAAGGTAAATCTGAGGGATAAAAACTGCTCTGTGATTTTGGACTATTCTTTCATTAGGCTGCTCTCCCCAGCTTTGCAAGAAGAAGGTGAAGGAGAGGAAATTTATATTTCAAAGTTGAGTCACCTCAACAATATCTAATAAATGCTCATAAACAGAAAACAGGGGAGAGCACCCCACACTCACCCTGGAAGATAAAGCTCTCCATAATAGGAATTCATCACAACCTGCAGGATTATATCTTTCGTAGTTATTGCCCAACGTTTTCCCTCAGGGGAAAAAAAGTTGGCAGATCTCCTGAGCCCTGCCTGGCATGCATTCAAGCATGTGGCACCTGTGCCATGGTGGTGTCCTCAGGGGTATGGTGACATGCATACACTGCCAGGCAGGCTGAACTCTAACTCCATCAAGAGCGGGGAAAAGCCCAGTGGGAAGGCAGGCAGACCTTCCCGGAGCTGCACAACAAATGCACTTTAGCAGCCCAGGTGAACCTACTGGTCGTTTCCAGCATCATGCTTTTTTTTTTTTTTTTTTTTTTTTTGCCCAAAAGAAATGCTTAAAGTACTTTAAAAAGGAAATGCAACTCGGAGGCCGGCCCAGTGGCTCAGGCAGTTAGAGCTCAGTGCTCCTAACTCCGAAGGCTGCCGGTTCGGTTCCCACATGGGCCAGTGGGCTCTCACGCACAAGGTTGCCAGTTCAATTCCTCGAGTCCCACAAAGGATGGTGGGCTCCGCCCCCTGCAATTAAGATTGAACACGGCACCTTGAGCTGAGCTGCTGCTGAGCTCCGGGATGGCTCAGTTGGTTGGAGCGCGTCCTCTCAACCTACAAGGTTGCCGGTTCGACTCCTGCAAGGGATGGTGGGCTGCGCCCCCTGCAACTAGCAATGGCAACTGGACCTGGAGTTGAGCTGCGCCCTCCACAACTAAGATTGAAAGGACAACTCGACTGGGAAAAAAGTCCTGGAAGTACACACTGTTCCCCAATAAAGTCCTGTTCCCCTTCCCCAATAAAATCTTTAAAAAAAAGAAAGAAAGATAAAAGGAAATGCAACTCAGAACCTTGCAGAATTTGTGCAGTGCCTCTGAGGGACCCCAGGGAGCAGTTTGAAAATCACTGATGTGGTCCAAGCCTTTCTACCCCTTTCCCCATTTTACAGGTATGGAAACTGAGGCCCAAGATCACTAAAATGGCCTTGCTGGAGGTGATGTGGCTAGTGAGTGTCAGGGTCAGATGAGAATTTAGACCATCTGATGTCCCTTTCTTGTGGTTTTTGTTTTTCTATGATTCCACAATGTCTTCGTGCTCCAGGAGAAAAGCAAACGGCATGAGCTAATGTGGGTGTAGGTATTTGATGCTAGGAGGAGTCTTCCTAGTCTGGCCTTCTCCAGAGCCTTCTCTGGTCTCTCCCCTCTCCACAGAGCCCCGCCTCCGCTTCTCGAGGCCTCTGCAGGATGTGGAGGGCCGGGAGCATGGGATTGCCGTGCTAGAGTGCAAAGTACCCAACTCCCGCATTCCCACTGCCTGGTTCCGTGAGGACCAACGGTTGCTGCCCTGCCGCAAGTACGAGCAGATCGAGGAGGGCACCGTCAGGCGCCTTATTATCCACAGGCTAAAGGCGGATGACGATGGCGTCTACCTATGCGAAATGCGTGGCCGGGTGCGCACTGTGGCCAACGTAACAGTCAAAGGTCGGCGGGCCAGCGGGAGGAGGCCGAGGCTGAGGCAGGCAGGTGCCCTGACCCCAGGCTAATGGACTCCCATCCACATCTCAGGGCCCATCCTGAAACGGCTGCCCCGGAAGCTGGACGTCCTGGAGGGCGAGAACGCAGTGCTATTGGTGGAGACACGAGATGCTGGGGTGGAGGGGCGCTGGAGCCGCGACGGGGAGGATTTGCCAACCACCTGCCAGAGCAGCTCTGGCCACATGCATGCCCTGGTCCTTCCGGGGGTCACCCGAGAAGATGCTGGCGAGGTCACCTTTAGCCTGGGCAACTCCCGTACCACCACTCTTCTCAGAGTCAAATGTGAGGGCGTGAAAACACGTAGGCAGACTCCTCAAGGGCTAGACAGGCTGGCCAGGGCGGGAGGGTGACCATATGCCAGAGTCAAGATTGGCAAAATGGACTTAAGATGGGAGGGCAGTAGGAGGCTGGAGCTGGGCTTGAATACAAACTCTGCCTTTGTCCCAGGCGTCAAGCACAATCCCCCGGGACCTCCAGTGTTGGCAGAGATGTTCAAGGGCCACAAGAACACGGTCCTGCTGACCTGGAAGCCTCCCGAGCCAGCTCCTGAGACCCCCTTCATCTACCGGCTGGAGCGGCAGGAGGTGGGCTCAGAAGACTGGATCCAGTGCTTCAGCATTGAGAAAGCCGGAGCCGTGGAGGTGCCGGGAGACTGTGTGCCCTCCGAGGGCGACTACCGCTTCCGCGTCTGCACGGTCAGCGAACACGGCCGCAGTCCTCACGTTGTGTTCCATGGATCAGCTCACCTTGGTGAGTCGGTCCTGCGAGACCCGGCCTGTCAGTGTCTCTATCCCAAGTCGCACCCTCTCTTCCCTTCTGCAGCCCTTGGTCCCTGTCCTCTTAAATGCCTTCCACTGGCAAACCTCTGCCCGCTGTCACCACTGTGTTTCTGATGGCTGTACTCTGTCCCCATCTCAGTGCCCACAGCTCGCCTGGTAGCAGGTCTGGAGGATGTGCAAGTATATGATGGGGAAGATGCTGTCTTCTCCCTCGACCTCTCCACCATCATCCAGGGTACCTGGTTCCTTAATGGGGAAGAGCTCAAGAGTACTGAGCCGGAGGGCCAGGTAGAGCCTGGGGCCCTGCGGTACCGTGTGGAGCACAACGGCCTGCAGCACAGACTCATCCTGCAAGCCGTCAAGCACCAGGACAGCGGGGCCCTGGTTGGCTTCAGCTGCCCAGGAGTGCAGGACTCTGCCGCCCTCACCATCCAAGGTTGGTGCTAGTGGGACCAGGATGGGCAGGTAGGGCCAAGACACAGGTCCTGTTGGCAAAATGAAGCAGATGCTGCTCCCATTTCTCACATCTGGGCCAGGAGAGTAAGGAACATCTGTGGCGGGCTCAGAGAGAGGACCCTGTCCAGAATGCCAATTTTCAACTCACATGCATCATCACACAGGGGACCTCTTGTGAATTCGTTAGCATCATATCCAAATCCTCCATTGTGCTTTTTGGTTTACAGAATTCTGTCACATTTGTCATTTCAGAGACACAGACCCTGGCGCCTAGACCCCTAGCTTCCTGCCCTATCATATAATCACTAACACTGTCATAGCTACTTTCTGTGTGCTAGCCACAGCCCTGACCACTTTACATATATTAATTAACACAATGCTCTCAATAGCCCTACAAGATAGGTTCTTTTGTCATCCCATTTTACGGATTGGGAAACTGAGGCCCAGAGAGGTTAAGTGACTGGCTCAAAGAAAGCCACGGAGCTAATGAGTGGTGGGACTAGAGTATGAACCCAGGCAGTCTGGCTCCAGAATCACACTCTGCCACCTGTGGAGACAGGGAAGGAGAAGGAATGAGGTTCCCTGAGGAGGACAGCTCTTAGTGAGGGCCATAAAGTTCAGGGAACATGCTGGCATTTGCCATCTCACCATTGCTGGAGATGGTAAGGCCAATCAAGGAATTCCTCGGCGCCCAAGCACAGGGCCTTCAAGCAGTGAGCTGCCAGCATCCTGGGCAGAGGACAAAGTCAGAAGTAACCAGCAGCCAGAGCAGCGTTTCCAAAATGCAACCCAGGGTCACCAACATCAGAATCACCTGGAAGTCTGGGTTATAATGCAGATTCCATGGCCCTTGTATGACTGGAGAGGAGGTGTCTAAGAATCTACCTTTTTAGCAGGCTCCCTAGGAATTCTGCCCACTGAAACCACTGCTCCTAAGAGTTGATATGTAAGCCCCAACCTATTTTTTAAAATTCCAACAAATGTGTGGACAGCAGTTGTCTGGCTTGATGTCTCCCCCCTCTACACTTAGCACGTGCACGGGGGGGGTGGGGGGGGTGTTTGTCCCAGGCAGTGCATGACGAGCGCCTGTGTGTGACCGCGCTTCTCCGCACGCAGAGAGCCCGGTGCACATCCTGAGCCCCCAGGACAAGGTGTCTTTGACCTTCACGACCTCAGAGCGGGTGGTGTTGACATGTGAGCTCTCCCGGGTGGACTTCCCGGCGAGCTGGTACAAGGATGGACAGAAGGTGGAGGAGAGCGAGTCACTGGTGGTGAAGACAGATGGGCACAGACACCGCCTGATCCTGCCCGCTGCTGAAGTCCAGGACAGCGGCGAGTTTGAGTGCAGAACAGAAGGGGTCTCGGCCTTCTTCAGCGTCACTGTCCAAGGTCAGGAACCATTGCAGCCTGGGCTCTTCCTGCTGAGGCTGACTCTGGAGCCATGCAAGCCCTGCCTTCTGGTCTGCCTGCTTGGGGGGGTCCCTGCCAGTGAGGTCCTGGTGGGCCAGGGGGCGTGTTTTCAGATCACTGCACTTGCTTCTTAATCCTCCCATGCACCAGCACCCTCCAACACACTCGCCTGTTGCAAACCGTCTGCTGGGGTAGAGTGGGGGGAACTAAATTCAACTAAGGGAAGGAGGGTGGGAGCTAACGTTGATTGGACATCTACTAGTCAAGTACTCTGCTACATACTTCAGGTATATACTTTCATTTAATCTTCACAACTACGTAGATGAAGGGCAATACATCTCCAGTTCACAGAGGAAAAAACTGAGGCTCAGAGAGGTTATGTGACTTGCGCATTATCACAGAGCCAGCAAACTCCCCAGCTGGGTTCACGCCCAAGACTGTGCTTACCCACTGCCCCAGGCGGCCAGAGTCAAAGGGAAGCGTTAAGTGCAGTGGTCCAGTGGTTCTCAGGAGCCAGGCCATGTTCTGGCTGCTTCAGAACCACCCTGGGAAGTAGTTATAAGTGTGCCTGTCCAGGCCCCCCAGACTGCCCGAGTCAAAATCCACAGGACAGAGCTGAGTTTCCTCTCTGGGAGGGCAGCTTGGGAAACACTGATCTAGCTCATCTCACTGTAAGTGGAAATCCTGTTTCAGCTCCATTGCCAGAAGGTCCTGTAGCGCCTGCCCGAAGGCACCCAGTAACAAGAAACTACCTATATGGAGCAGCTGTCCCACTGTGGCACCCCTTTCTGCCCCACCCACAACCAGGGCACTGGGGGCTTCTTTGTAAAAGCAGCAAACCTGGCCCTGATGTGGCACGTGATAGCGACCTTCTCTCAGCCTAGACAAAGACTCTCTGTGCCTGGCCCCTCCATGCCCCACCCCATGACCTCTGATCCTCTGGGGACTCACAGAGCACTGGTGCCACGTGATCTGTGACGCCTCAGCCACTACATTTGCAGTGTCCCATGTCATTACCCCAGACGCCCCTGCACAGCATGGACTCATCCACCCCCCCCATGTCCTCCAGAGAAGAGACCGTGTCCTGGTCAAGCAGCCAGTGTGGACTCACGTCTCTTGTGTGGGGGTTTTCTGTGACCCTATCTCTGCTCCCCCCCAGACCCCCCAGTGCACATCCTGGACCCCCAGGAGCATGTGTTTGTGCACGCCATAACGTCTGAGTGCGTCATGCTGACCTGTGAGGTCGACCGAGAGGACGCCCCTGTACACTGGTACAAGGATGGCCAGGAGGTGGAGGAGAGCGACTTCATGCTGCTGGAGCACGACGGACCCCATCACCGCCTGGTGCTGCCCGCCGCCCAGCCCCCCGATGGGGGCGAGTTTCAGTGTGTCGCAGGAGACGAGCGTGCCTACTTCACTGTCACCATCACAGGTGGGAGTCCAGGCAGGCGTATGGAACAGAAGAAGGTGCTCCCTGCTCCTGCCTGGGCAGCTGTCACACTTTCACTCCTGTGCCCGGCCTCCCTCCCCCAGCTGGTAACATGCACCCCCACCCATGGTCTGCACCCTAAGTTTCAGTCACTGCAAGAAATGCATTGTCACAAACACGCTGGTCGTAGCTACGAGTACAGAAGTCACAGGGAAGCCCTGCCTTTTTCATCCTCCTGAAGACCCTGCCAAGGAGAACTTGAGGGAAGACAGTACTGCTGGAGGGCGGGGTGTAGGACAGGTGGGCACCAGAGGGGTCAGAAGATCTGAGGCCTGCAGGAGACCCCAGCTCCCTCTGGGCACCCAACCCTCCTCTCCCTGGTCCCATCCTTCATACTGTCACTGTCCCAACCTAGAGAATGTGGAATACTCTACAGCTGAGGCTGACAACGTGCCCCTGATGTGCTTTGGTGACTGGTTTTGTCTCCAGCTGTGAGTGACTGAGTAGCTGTGAGACTATCCAAGGGAGGGCCCTCTTGTTCAATACGTGGCCTATTTTCCCGGAGTAGGGAACAGGTGTGGCTCCTGCAGGGCAGCAGGGCCCATAGGCCCCAGCCCCTGACGTTCGGCCACAATGTCCCTGCCCTCCAGACGTCTCCTCGTGGATTGTGTACCCCAGTGGCAAGGTGTACGTGGCCGCCGTGCGCCTGGAGCGCGTGGTGCTGACCTGCGAGCTGTGCCGGCCCTGGGCCGAGGTGCGCTGGACCAAGGATGGTGAAGAAGTGGTGGAGAGTCCGGCACTGCTCCTGCAGAAGGAGGACACCATCCGCCGCCTGCTGCTGCCTGCGGTCCAGCTCGAGGACTCCGGCGAGTACTTGTGTGAAATCGATGGCGAGTCAGCCTCCTTCACCGTCACTGTCACAGGTGTGGGCCCACCCCAGCTGCCCAGGGTCCCCAAAGGACAGTCTTGAGCCCTTGGAACTGGCCACATAGCCCCTAGCTAGCACACTGAGGAGGTGGGGCTGTGGGTGCATGTACCAGGGCTCTGCCTGAAGAGCCCAGGGCCCCCTATTTGAGTGAGCAGGCTCCTCCCGGCACCCAAGGTCAAGAATAGTTATGCCCCACCGGCTTATTTACTGAGCACTTTCTTTGCGCCAGGCAGGGCCAGGTGCTACGGGTAACTGGTGCGTAATGCAGATCTGGCCCCTGAGGTCAGCTGCCAGTCTAGCTGGGGCAGCAGCTGTTAACCAGGGGTCGCAAATGGGCAGTCCCTAGGGCCCCATGCAGCCCACAGATTTGTTTTGTTTGGCCTGCAGAATCTTACCAAAGTCAGGAAAGTTCAAATAACAATCCGGAGTTATGCGTCCTCTTGAAAAAGCCGAAGACCCGGCGGCTCTGGTCCCGCTTCCCCTCATGGCGACGAACAGCTGGCACTGAGTAGCAGCTGCCCCGTCACACACGGGGCCCACATTCCTGTCCCGCCCTCCCCACCCTTCCTTTTTTTTACTTCTCCCCAGACCGCTTCAGCCACTGACTTTACTTACCTGGCCCCTGTGGGCATGAGTTTGCGACCCCTGTGTTAAATCAATATACACGCAAATAAATGTACAGTGACACCTCGTGACAAGTGCTGTGAGGGACAAGGTCAGAGCGTTCAAGAAAGCAGAGCAGGAGAGTCGGGGAGGGCCTGGGAGAACGTTGCTGTACTGCCTTGGGCTGGCTCCGCCTGCTTCCCTCCAGGAGCTCACAGCCCGGCAGGAAAGTCAGACACTGTAGAGGGTCTTAGAGGGTGGGGGGTCAAGTGTCTTGACGGGATGCAGTGGGAGCCTGAGGCTCTGGGCGCTAACCTGGTCGGTAGGCAGGAAGTGCCTTCAAAATGGATGCTTGGAGCAGGGGCTGTTAGCAAAGTGGGGGTTTGGGGTTTGGGCTGAAGTTCGGGGGGAGAATGTTCAAAGTGAGACAAGCACAGGACATTATGGAAGAGAGGGTCATTCAGTGCCGGAAGCTTTGGGGCTGCAGCCCACAGTGCCAATCCCAACGTGTAGGTGTGGGGTGTGGGGGTGTTGGGGGGTCGAAGGGCCTAGGCAACTCAGGGTGTCACCGAAGAACCCTGTTGGCTGCAATGGAACAAGTGTCCTACTGCTGGCACAGTCATGTTGCACGCCCCCCCCCGCCCCGCCCTGCCCTAGGAAAAATGCCCTAGCCTAGGCTGAGCGTCTTAGGCTCACTCCCTATACCTCAAATAGTGAAGCCTGGCACACACAAGCCAACGAGGCCTTTCTGCACATGCTCTGTCCCATAGTGAGTCCCTTCAAGCTCTCCCACCCCAAGCCCTGGCCAGAAATAATGGCCACAGCCGGACACATGCCAGCCCACATTTGACCTCCCCACAAAACACCAGCATCTTCACAGGGAAGTTCACACACCACCGCCTGCGCTGGAGACCAGGGGAAATCAAATCTGACGGTAGGCTGAGGTCCCAGGGCTGTGCGGGCGCCCCTGCCCCATCTCCACCTCCTCCACATCCTACTGCCCCCGTACCCTCCCTCGCCCTTCAGGCGGCTGCACTCTGCAATAGACCAGCTTTCTGGGCCCCAGAGAACCAGCCTGCATCTCTAGACTCTCAGAGCAAGCCCAGGTAGGGAGGTGGATTGCAGAGGCAGAGCGTGTGCTGGTGGGCTTGGCTGCCCATGCTCGCGCCCCTGCAAAAAGCGAGTCCGGGAAGCTAGCAGTTCCCCAGCCCGGCCACAAGGGGGCCGAGTACTAAAGGAGCACTAAAGTGTCCTGGAGAGAAGATTCTGAGAGATCCCCCAGGGTGTGTGACCAGGTCCGGGCTCAGTGCACCCTCACCTACAGTATTGACGTAGTTTTTGCTCTATGGAGGAGTAACCACTTTCGAGCAGTTGGAGATGTACTCCCAGAATCCGCGTTTAGTGTCCCTGGGAAACTCTCAGACAGGTGTTGGCAACTCATGCACAGATGCAAAAGTCATTACTAAGTTCCCGCAAGCCTTGGCTTGGAATCCCTACCACTACTTGCAGAGTCTGAGCCTCACTTTAATAGATGGTAGCTCTTCCTCCTGCCCTAGAGTAGGTGTAGCCAGCTATGGAAGTTGCTTAATCACTGTGCCTCAGTTTCCTCATCTGGAAAACAGAGATAAAACACTACCTACATCCTAGGATCACTGTGAGGGTTAAATGTGTAAAGTGCTTAGGGCTGTTCCTGGAACCTTGGTTATAGATGTATTTGCTATTACAGATCCACTTTCGCTTATCCACAATTCTGAAATCCAAAGTCTATGAAAATCAAAAGGCTTTTGGGAAGTGTGGTATTATTCCAAATCTTTTTAGGAAACCCTAAGCTATTTGTACTCTTTAATTATCCTGCTGAGAGTGAATACATCTCTATGTTACACTGAAGACATGTTAATGTGATTGATTAGGGGAGTTGCCCCAGTGAGGGCGAAGGCCTGGTGGGTATGTGACATGATAAATGCACCATTTCTGGAATCTGAAGCATTCTGCATTCTGGCACACCTCTGGCCCCAGGGATTTCAGAGAACAGATTGTAGACCTATGATTCCTTGTTATTATCCTCATTACTCTTATTATTGTGGGTGACAGGGACTTCATGCTGCCAGATGGCTCCAGGGAGGCTGATGGTGAGTTTGTGACAGCACGTGATTGCCCCCACTCTGCAGAGCCCCCTGTACGCATCATACACCCCCGGGATGAGGTGACCTTGATCGCCGTGAGCTTGGAATGTGTAGTGCTGATGTGCGAGCTGTCGAGGGAGGATGCCCCAGTTCGCTGGTACAAGGATGGGCTGGAGGTGGAGGAGAGCGAGGCCTTGGTGCTGCAGAGCGACGGGCCCCACCGCCGCTTGGTGCTGCCTGCAGCGCAGCCCGAGGACGGGGGCGAGTTCGTGTGCGATGCTGGAGATGACTCAGCCTTCTTCACTGTGACCGTCACAGGTGAGCAGTCGCCAGAGCACCCTGGAGAGTTAGAGAGGCAGGAAGTTGAGGGACAGAAACCCATACCTCCCACTTCCTGCATCTTAGGGGCCCCCTTCTGCCTCACACAGCCTTCCCCTGCTCCAGCCTCCAGCCACCTCTCCTCCCCCAGCCTCCTTATTCTCAGCCATCAGAGAGCCCTGGCTGGCCCAAATCAGGTCAGGACAGTGAGCAGGGGCCTAGTGGAGAGACTCCAGCAATTAGGAGTACTCATTCATTCATTTATTCAACAAATACTTATTGAGCAACTACTAGGTGCTAAATAAACACTGTTCTCGATGCTGATGGGTACAGTAGTGAACCAATAAGAGAAAACCTGTCTTCACAGAGCTTGCATCTGAATGAGAGTGGACAGATAACAAATAAGTGAAATAGATGTTTTTTCAGGTGGTGTAGGTACATCAAAGGCAAAGCAGGGAAAGGGGATAGGAAGGGGGGTGGGATAGAAGGGGTGGGCACTGGGGTCAGACAGATCTGGGCTACCTCTTTCTGTCCATGTGTCCTTGGACAAGTCACTTCCCTCGAAAGAGGCCTCAGGTCCTCGTCTGTAAAGCGAAGCCAGCAGCGGTACCCCTCTAGGGAGTGTCAGGAGTAGAGAGAAAGGAGCTGCAATGTGCTTAGCACAGTGCCTGGCACACAGTAAGTGCCTTTGGGTTGTAGCTGGTACCATTCCCAAGAGCTACGCTGCAAAGGGAGAAGGCTGAGTAGCTTGCAGGTGAGGTTGAGCCCACGTGCCCCTCTCTCTGTCCACCCACCAGCCCCACCAGAGAGGATTGTGCGTCCGGCAGCCCGCTCTCTGGACCTGCAGTTTGGGGCTCCAGGGCGTGTGGAGCTGCACTGCGAGGTGGCCCCTGCTGGGTCCCAGGTGCGCTGGTACAAGGATGGGCTGGAGGTGGAAGCATCAGACACCCTGCTGCTGGGTGCTGAGGGGCCTTCTCGCACCCTGACCCTGCCCCACGCCCGGCCCGAGGATGCTGGGGAGTATGTGTGTGAGACCCATGATGAAGCCGTCACCTTCAACGTCAGCCTGGCTGGTGGGTGCTCTTGGCTGGCCCTGGTGGGGAGGTGGGAGCAAGCCTGAGCTGATCCCCTTCTCTCTCTATCCAGAGCCCCCCGTCCAGTTCCTTGCCCCAGAGGCAGCCCCTGGCCCACTCTGTGTGGCCCCCGGGGAGCCGCTGGTGCTCAGCTGTGAACTGTCCCGGGCTAGTGCCCTTGTCTTCTGGAGCCACAACGGGAGACCAGTGCAGGAGGGTGAGGGCTTGGAGCTACATGCCGAGGGCCCACGCCGCACCCTCTGCATCCGGGCTGCAGAGCTGGCCCACACAGGCCTGTACACCTGCCAGGCCGGGGTGGCCCCAGGAGCCCCCAGCCTCAGCTTCACTGTGCAAGTGGCTGGTGAGTACAGCCTGGGCAGGAAGTGTCAGACTTGCACCCCAAACCCATGGGTTTCCCTGCTTCTCTAGCATGCCTTGTCCACTGCTTGTCCCCCCTCCCTCAGTACCTTTCCCCATATTGCTTCCCGCTGCCCTCTTTATAGCCCTTGAGCCTCTTCCTCCCAGTGACCCCCAGCTCTGCCCCCACAGAGCCCCCCGTGCGGGTGGTGGCCCCCGAGGCGGCCCAGACGAGGGTTCGTAGCACCCCAGGCGGGGACCTAGAGCTGGTGGTGCACCTCTCCGGGCCGGGGGGCACTGTGCGCTGGTACAAAGACGGGGAGCGACTGGCGAGCCAGGGGCGGGTACAGCTGGAGCAGGCCGGGGCAAGGCAGGCGCTGCGGGTGCGGGGGGCACGGAGCAGGGACGCTGGGGAGTACCTGTGCGACGCACCCCAGGACAGCCGCATCTTCCTCGTCAGCGTGGAAGGTAACAGTGCACCCCTCACACCCTTTGGGCCCTGGCCCCCCAAGGTCCACACCCTCCGCACCATTTTCGGATCCCCTTATCCCCCACCCCACCTCTCTGCCTCTGGCTCCAACCAATTCATGCATAACTGTTCCTTGGATGGGGACTCAGGGTTCCCTTGTCCAGAAACCCTCAAATAGGAAGAGGCAGAGCCCAGTGGTTAAAAGCAGGGGCTCTGGAGTGACCCACCCAGGTTCCAATCTAGATTCTGCTTCGCAGTAGTTGTATGACACTGGCAGGTTACTTAAGCTCTCTGAGCCCCAGCGCTGAAGTGTGGGGATAGTACTTGCCTTATAGGGCTATTGTGACAGTTAAATGAGATAAATAGGTCCATGGTAAATAATTTATTATTATTAGGGAGTCAGAGAAGTGGGGTGCCAGGCCAGGATTCAGAGGAGTTGGCATCTAGCCCTTTGGGACACTCCCATGGCTGACACACAGTAGGCCTCAGGAAAGGTCTGTTAAATAACAGGATGAGGGCCTGTAACCTCTAGAGGGGATAAAAAGGAGGGAGGGGGAAAGACCCAGCCCACCTCACTGCCTGACCACCTCCCACCAGAACCACCGCAGGTGAAATTGATCTCGGAGCTGACACCACTCACCGTCCATGAGGGTGATGATGCCACATTCCGGTGTGAAGTCTCCCCTCCAGATGCCGATGTCACCTGGCTGCGCAATGGGGCCGTTGTCACTCCAGGGCCCCACCTAGAGATAGCCCAGAATGGGTCAAGCCGCACACTAACTGTGCGAGGGTGCCAGCTCGAAGACGCAGGAACCATGACTGCCCAAGCAGGGGGCACAGCCACAAGTGCCCGACTCCACGTTCGAGGTTTGGTCCTGATGGGGATGAAATTGTCTTGTTTCCTGTATCTATTCTTCCAGCCCCAGCCCTAGCAGCCTTGACCTTGTGCCCAGGGACAGACCTGGGAGATGGAGCAGGGGGTCAGCCTCCAGGTCCCACCAGGCTCCATGGCGTCCATTCCCCTTCCTCCCCAGAAACAGAGTTGCTGTTCCTCCGGAGGCTGCAGGATGTGCGGGTGGAAGAAGGCCAGGATGTGTGCCTCGAAGTGGAGACAGGTCGAGTGGGTGCCGCAGGGGCCGTGCGCTGGGTGCGAGGTGGGGAGCCCCTCCCCCCTGACCCTCGCCTGTCCGTGGCCCAGGATGGCCACATCTACCGCCTCTTCATCCATGGTGTCGTACTGGCTGACCAGGGCACATATGGCTGTGAGAGCCACCACGATCGAACTCTGGCCAGGCTCTGCGTAAGGCGTAAGTGCCCTGTCCTCTCCGAGCACCTCACCTGCCCCATGGCACAGCCTTTGCTGACTGGCCCAGGGCCCCTCAGACCCCCACCAAAGTGCCTCTTACCGCTGAGGCAAGTCAGCCCTGGCTGACCTCCAGGAGTGTGACCTGAAGCAACCTGCCCAAAGCAAAACTTTGCTTTTTCTAATGTTGTCTATTTACCTTAGAAGTCCATGTGGATTTTGCATTCCATTTCATATGTCCGTTGGCTTTGCTATAAACATAAATATACTCCAGAAAGACGTGCAGTGTTTATCCAGGTTACATGGGCCCATTTCAGAAGCAGGGATGGCTGGCAAATAGCACCCCCCACGCCCCAAGCTGGAGCCCTCTATTAACTATGTGACTTCATGCAAATTACTTAACCTCTCTGAGCCAAGTCTTCTTAAAAATGGGGCTGATCCCTACTTCAAAGGTCTTTGGAAACATTAACTGAGATAACACAAAAAATGGCCATGCAGAGCTTGGTAAATGGTTCTTGTTGATGATACATATTCTCTTCTAATTTATTTCATTCATTTAATCACAATAAACCCATGTCTCAATGCTATTCAACTTGTACAACTGGGGAAACTACGGCCCAGAGAGGTCAAGCAGTTTGCAAAAGGTCACACAGAAGCCAAACTATATGACAGAGCTATGGTTCAATCCTGGTGTGTGTGACTTCAAATCTTGTGCTCCTTCCAGTGTCACAGCACCCCTCACCCAGACTCCTCAACCCTCTAACCACATGTCACCTCTTTTTGTGTCCCCTCTCCTAACTCCAGTAAGCTCCTCTCTCCCCCTAAATCTGGTGGGCTGTGCTCCCTTCTTCCTGCACCGTGGTTCTAAGCTTCATTTGATAGGCCCTTACTAGGTTGTGTTAGGGGTGCTGCAGGTAGAGCCAATGGGTGTGTGAACCTCCCGAAATCCATGCCCAGAGCTGGAATCCTCATCCTCCCTCTCTCCCCATCTCCCCCCACCAGCAAGGCAACTAAGGGTGCTGCGGTCTCTGGAAGATGTAACCATCGTTGAGGGGGGCAGTGCCACCTTCCAGCTGGAGCTGTCCCAGGAGGGTGTGACTGGGGAATGGGCCCGGGGTGGAGTCCGGCTGCATCCGGGGCCTCAGTGCCACATTCACACAGAGGGCCACACTCACCACCTGGTACTCAGTGGCTTGGGGCTGGCTGACTCAGGCTGCATCTCCTTCACTGCGGACTCCCTGCGCTGTGCAGCTAGACTCACCGTGAGAGGTGCGGCCTCCAGGACTGCTGTCTGCCTGCTGACTGCCCTGGGTGTGACTCCACTGATCCTACTACCTGTGTGGCCCCCACTGACCATGCCTGTTCCAGTGTGTCCCTCACTACCTCTCTGCCAGAGTGATTCCCCTGACCCTTTGGCCTCGTGTGCTGGCAGTGACTGGCCTGACTGAGGGGGGCTCCTCTGACCAGTATGATCCAACATGGCTCCACTGACCCCACAGTCCCTGTGACCCACTGACTGTGCCACTGTGAACATGCCTGTGCCAGTGTGGTCCCTATTGCCTGCCTGCCTGACCACGGCCCCACTGACCATGCTGCCTGCTGTGACCACCTCTGCCTGCCTGAGTGTGCCCTTCTGACCACTCACGTCCCAGTGATCCACTGTGCCTAAGGTGACCACAGCAACTCTGCTTCAGCGTCCCCCATTTTTGCTTCTAGTCCAGTGTATTCCCCACTGACCACAGCTGCTTAGGGTCCCTATCTCCCATTGCTCCTCTGAACCCATTATGTCTCTCACTGTCCATTGTCTCCTGTTCATTCCTGCCAAGTGTGGCCCACACTGGCCATGCCTCTCTACAGGTGACTCCACTGGCATCTCTATTCCAGTTCCCCCCATGCCCCTCTAGCAACAGCATGTCCCCCACTGACCACCTTAAAGTGTGACCGCCAGCTGGCCACGTCTGCCCCTTGACCCCTATAATCCCACTGTGTCCTGCACTGACCAGCTTTCCCAATAGACCACTTGTTCCCACACATCCCCCACTCACTTGGCCTCCACTCATCACCTGTCTGAATGTGCCCACCACTGACCCCTGGTGCCCATGTGTGTCCTTCCTGGCCCTGCAAGCTGGGTCCCCATCCTGCCCTTACCCCTGCTCCCTGTGTGCTGTCCTTTTTCCACTCCCCAGAGGCCCCAGTGACCATCGTGCGGGGGCCACAAGACCTAGAGGTGACCGAGGGCGACTCAGCTACGTTCGAGTGCGAGATTTCCCAAGCCTTGGCTGATGTCACCTGGGAGAAGGTCAGAGCCCAACCCCAGCCCAGCCCACCTTGGCATCAAAACAACAATAATACTCAATACAAACAACTAATACTCAATGAGCACATGTGCCTGGCACTGTGCTCAGATGTACTTTACATTTAATCCTTTAATGTTTACAACAACCCTTTGAGGTAGGTCTTGTCATCGCCATGTTATCTATAAGGAGACTGAGGCTGGGTGGGGTGAAGTATTGCCCAGGGGCAGACAAAAGGGGTAGAACCCATATTTGAATCTAAGTTTGCCTAATTCCAGAATCCACGCTCATGGCCGGTGTGATGGGTACACGACTCTGGGATTCCCGCCCTCGTGGCGCCCCTTTTCAGCTCTAATGTCCCCAAAGGGTGACATCTTCCCAGTGAGGCTCCCGGCACAGCCCGCAGGCGCAGAACGGCCCGACCCCAGTGGGGAGGACACAGACAAGCATAAACGCACCTCAAAACCGCTTGGCATCAACAGAGGGCGCCGCTGCCTCCCAGGGGCCGCGGCCGCCGGTGCCCAGCCAAATTCACCCCGACCCTCTGCCATTCCCGCCCCTAGGACGGGCGCCCGCTCACTCCCAGCCCTCGGCTCAGGCTCCAGGCCCTCGGCACGCGGCGCCTTCTCCAGCTGCGGCGCTGCTGCCCCTTGGACGCCGGGACCTACAGCTGCGCGGCGGGGCCGGCTCGCGCCGGGCCTGTCCGCTTGACCGTGCGCGGTGGGTATGAGGCCCTGTCGGGGCCGGGTACTGATGTGGGCTCGAGGGTTGCAGACCCGCCTTCTCCCCCGACTGACTCTGGTGCTTCTTGGGAGAGGGGCGTGGCGTGGGCAGGGTCGGGTGCCTCCGTCCCGCCCCGCCTCACTCCCCGACTCCGCCCCAGAGCGCGTCGTGTCGGTGCTCTCAGAGCTCCAGTCTGTGCGCGCCCGCGAAGGCGACGGCGCCACGTTCCAGTGCACCGTATCCGAGGTCGAGACTACCGGGAGCTGGAAGCTCGGAGGCCGCCCACTAAGACCCGGAGGCCGCGTCCGCATCCGACAGGAAGGTGGGGCAGACTGTCTACCCACTCAAGCCCCTTGCTGCCCCGCCCCCGGCTCACACAGACCCCGCCCCACTAGGATAAGCCCCGCCTCCAGCTTGAATGGGCCCCGCCCCACGGCCCAAAGAGTGGTCTCCCTGATTTTCCGTGGCCCCGGGCTCTGAGGTCTCAGTCCTGGCTGGCTTTTCTTACCCCTCGGCATGTTAGTTCCGCCCACCCCAGTGCACATGGGGACGTACTCCGGCCCTACGAACCCTCCCCAGAGACGGCTCGGGCCTTGCTAGCGCGCCCCTCACCCTCAGGGAAGAAACATATTCTGGTGCTGAGCGAGCTGCGCACGGAGGACGCCGGTGAGGTCCGCTTCCAGGCGGGACCAGCCCAGTCCGTGGCTCAGCTAGAGGTGGAGGGTAAGCGGCTGTTTGGCGGCGGCCAGGAGTGGGCATCACCTTCCCTGGGACTGGCAGGCTGGCAGCTGGTCCAAGGAACGCTGCCTCCCCCACCTCCCTTCCTGGGGCAGGTCACAGGGGGCAGTGCGTTTCCTGAGGAGGAGATGGGGAGAAGGAGACTTTGAGTTGGGGGTACAGAGGAACAGGCCGGTGGCATAGAGATATGAGACCAGGAGTGGAGGCCTCAGGGGGAGGGAAGATGCGTTTCTCCTCTGTGTTCCTATTAACTTAAGCCCTCGTCCTCCACCCCCAGCACTGCCTCTCCAGATGTGCCGCCGCCCTCCCCGCGAGAAGACGGTTCTGATCGGCCGCCGTGCAGTGCTGGAGGTGACTGTGTCCCGTTCCGGAGGCCAAGTGTGCTGGTTGAGGGATGGGGTCGAGCTGTGCCCGGGAGACAAGTACGAGATGCGCAGCCATGGCCCCACCCACAGCTTGGTCATCCATGACGTGCGGCCTGAGGACCAGGGCACCTATCGCTGCCAGGCCGGAGAGGACAGCGCCCACACGCGGCTGCTGGTAGAGGGTGAGTGAAGCTGGACTGGGCAGAGGTCAGAGGGTCAGGCGGTCTGGCGAGGCAGGAGTCGCCTAGGAACTCGTGGGTTGAGACACACCTACTGAACGTTTTCCAGGACTGGGAATGGCAAGTTGGTTCTGGGATGTGTTGAAGGTAGGGAGTGGGGAGGCGGGAGATTTCACCCAGGCTGAGGAAAGGAGGGAGCTGCGTTCTCAGCAGGAACCACTTGCTTCAGGGCAGCTGTTTGCACCTTTCTACACCCCTTCCTGTCCCAGCTTCTCCTCACTCCCTCCTGCCTCTGCACCATGTTTGTCTCTCCTGAACACCCCATTTGTACCCGAGTTCCTCCTTCCCAACTACTGGCTCCTGGTCTTTGGCCCCCACCTATCCCTCCTGCTTTCTGCCCAGCTGGCTTCTGCTGGTTTCAGTGAGTTCAATATTAGCCTGGGCAGACGGCTCCTGAGCTAGTCCCATTTCTTTCTTCTTCCACATAGGAAATACCGCACCCTCCACCCAAATTTCTGCATTCCCTTCAAATGTCTTGCCCAACCCCTAACCGACCCCTACTTTCCTGCCCCCACTGATAGCCCTGACAGAGGCCCAAAAAGGGTGGGGCAGAGGGTAAGGGTCTTTCTCTTCCTCTGTGGGTGCCCAGGGTCTGCCAGGGGAGGAAGGTGGTACCCACTCTCCCCAGCCCCACGTGGAGTCATTCCTCTGCAGGTAGCTAGGAGGACGGAACCAAGCCAGGCGGGTGCCCTCGGACAGCTTGGAAGGCGCATGCCCTTACCCCGGGCAGGGGTGGGTGGTAGGGGAACAGAGGTGTTGGGAGACAATAAAAGTGGTGCAGCCCCTTTCCCTGGCTCTCTGTGTGAATATAGGAGGGCAGATCTTGCCTGGAGCCCCTGTGTAGTGAGTGACTCAGGGACCAAGAGCTACAGCACTTCAAACTTGGCCCATGGAATTGCCATCTACTGAAGACCACCACTCCTGGCAGAAGCCACACAGTTTGGCACATTTATAAAAGATGTAAAACAGGATGGGGTAGGGGGGAGACAGAAGCATGAGGTGTCCAGGGTGGCATGACAGACACCATACATGCACCGTGCATTTAAGCCCCCTCCCCTCAGATCCCTCCCCAATCCAGCCCAGAATAGCACCCCCACTCCTATCTCCTGCTATTGCCCTCAGGCTGGTGGCTTTGTAGAGGACAGGGGACCAGGGTGAGGGGTGCTGCAGTTTGCCCCATGGATCAGGACAAGAAGCCTTACATGAGTCTGGTTGAGAGGCAGAGCGATGAGGGAAGAAGGCAGACCTCCTCCCTTTAGACATGCAGGAGCGTGGCTCATGGGACCCCAGCAGTGGGGAGGAGGTGGGGCCAACCTTGCAGAAGCCCTACTGATCAGAAATCTAAGGCAAGGGTCCCAGTGTCCTCTCCAAGCCCACCTCTCCACGCACACACACACACACACGACACACTCATAACCCTGAGCACACCCCAATGGGGCTCACACCCCACATCCCTTAGGAGCCCCTTGGGAGCTTGGGAGGGAGCTTTCCCTCAGGCCAGGCCTAGCCTGAGACAGGTCCTCCCTTCTAGCAGCCAGGCCAGTCTTCTCCAGGTGGAGAGAGGAACAGCCATAGGCCATGGGGCCAGGCAGTCTGGGTGGTGGCCCAGCAGGCCTCCCCAAGCTGACAGAGCTGGTGACCACAGAGTCCTGGTGAACAGGAGTAGCTATACTGCTATACTCGCACAGGAGGCCCTGAGCAGGCTGTCAGTGGTCCCCGGGACCCATATTCATAGTCCGTGTCTGTGGGCGAGGCCATGAAGGAGCTCAGTGAGCTTCCTGTCTGCCGATCCCGGAAGCTCTGGATATAGCTCTGTGGGAGAGTAAACACAGGTGTGAGTACAGCCACAGACCCCTGCCCTGAGAGCCACCTCAAGCAGACATGCTCTCCCTGTACCCTCCCAAACCTGAGATTCACCCCAGACTCTGTAGGCCCAGGACCTCACCACGCCCATAGTCCTCAGCCTGAGACTCTGCCTCATACCATCCCTCATTAAAATTCACGCTGACACCTTTCCTCCATCCCAGGGCTGGCCCCTCAGGCTGCCGGTGCAGGAGTTACAAAGGGTGGACAAACGATAGTGACCAGCTCTCTGGGGAAGGCCCAGTCCTGCTTGGACAGAGTTTACAACACTCTTTTCTCCCCATTCGGACTGGAGGAGCTCAGGGTGCTCACCGGGGAGAGGACGTCTCCATTGAAGCGTTTGATGGGCACAGGCCTGCGCCGATAGGCAGGGTCAGGGAGCCCAGGCCTTGGAGGAGCCCGGGGACCTCTGGCGGGAGTCCGAAGGGGCCTCTTCTTGCGCCGCTTCTCCTTGTGCTCTTCCTGCTGCCGAATCCGCATCAGCTGCACACGTCGTCGCTGCCGGCTGATGACCACTGTGAAGGGATGGGCAGAGAAGGGTCTCACAGGCCCACCTGCCTCATCTGCACCTTTCCTACCTGGGGGCCCCAGGTTTCCAGATTCCCCTTTCCTTTTCTGGTCTTCCACCTTCCAGATGGGACTTCCATTGTTCTTTACCTCCAAAGGTCTTTATGGAAGATTCCTAGACTTCTAGGTACCCCCTCCCCAGCCGTTATCCCCCTCCCAAGCCCTAGGTGACTTGCCAGGACCAGCCATCATCATCTCTCTACTGGACAACCACAGCTGCCTCCTCACTGGTCCCCCTTCTACACTTGCCTTCCCTGGTGTTTTCTACACTCAGTATCCAGAATGAGTATCCCAAATACTAAATTAGGTCATATCCCCCCTGCTTTAAGTCTCCAACAGTCTCTCACCGCCCTTCTAATAAATTCGAGTCCCCCAGAGAGCCCACACAGTCAGCGTCCCTCAGTCACCACACTCCAGCCCCGCTTCCTCAACAAGCCAAGCCCATTCCTTCTTGGGCACTGCCCTTGCTAGTCCCTCTCCTCTAGTTCTTTGCATGGCTGGCCCCTTATCTTTCAGGACTCTACTTAAATTTCACCTCTTCCAAGTGGTCTTCCTTGAGCACCCTGTCCATAATAAGCTCTGCAGATCACTCTTTCGTATTACCCGACTCATCTCTTTCATATCACTCCACACAACTGGAGTTATCTTGTTTGTTTGCACATCTATTATCTGCCTCCCCCAACCGACTGTAACCCCATAGGGATAGGGAGGGACCTTTTCTGTTTTGTCTCTGCTGTATCCCCAGTATCTGGAATGGGCTCAGCATGGAGCCCACTGCCCCATACATTGTTGTGGAATGAATGGTGCCACTGAGACCCCATCTTCCCAAACACTGAGCGAATAACTTTTCTAAGCCTGTTGAGGTCTTACACTGTGGGTGTGTACAGCTTCTTCCCCCACTCTGCAATTGCTCGGCCCCGCCCCCACCACTTGTCTCAGGCCCACCCCGGCCCATGCCCTCTCACCTTCCGTGTGGGAGTCCCCCTCAGCCGTCACCCGCCACTGCACCAGAACGCCCATCAGGCTGAGCAGGGGCCAAAGTGCCAGCAGGGCCCAGCTCCGCCAGCAGAGTGGGGGTACAGGGGCAGCTCGCAGCCGCTCCACAGCATAGCGCCCCAGCAGCAGCAGCTCAGCAAAATAGTCAGCGGCAGTGGCGATGAGCGCAGCACCGGTCACGGCGGTGGCTAGGGTGGTGAGTGGGCGGGGCCAGCGCAGCGTGAGGAGGGCGCAGAGCAGGCCGCCCCCCAGCAGCAGCCCCAGTGGGCCCCACACGGAGCCAGGCTGGTAGTAGGGCGCGGAGCCCAGAAGGGCAGCAGCGGCGAGCAGCAGACCGAGCAGCAGCCCCACCAGGAAGAGGCCCACACTGCGCACCAGCATGGCCACCAGCCCGCACAGCAGCCCGATGCCCAGCGCGATGCCGGCACTCGCCCCGGCGCTCAGCTGCGTCTCCAGCACCCGCTCTCGGTAGCACAGCAGGAAGATGACCACCGAGCCAAACAGCAACCCAGTGAGGAAGAGCACTGCCTTGAAGCAGCGGTAACCTGGAGGGGAACAGGGGCTAGTGAGGGGCCAACGTGAGGTCACTGGGCTGGAGGCAAGAGGTCAGAGGGGTCAGGGACATGGAATCACAGGAGAACCAGAAGCAGGACACTAAGATCAAAGGATTGGGGGTCACGGGGGTCCTGAGGGAACCAGTGATGGGGCCACTGAGGTCAAGGGCGGTCAGAGAAAAAGGTCATTGGGAGTCACATGGAAAACGGAGAGACAGTCATTGAGATGAGTGCTGGGTCTTTGAGGGTCAGAGGAGTCGGAGATAGGTCATTGGAGTCAAGAGTGAATCAGTGATAGAGTCATTAGGGTCTTTGGGATGATAGGGGTCAGAGAGATAGGTCATGGGGTCACAGGGGGATCAGCAATAGAGTCATTGGGGTCTGTGGAGAGGGATTGTTCAGAGAGATGAGGTTTATGGAAGTTAGAAAGAATTTGAGAGATGAGGGTCACACAGGTTCAGAAAGATGAGGTCTTGGATGGGTCACAGGGCTTCAGAGACATGACAACATTAAAAGGTTACAAAGAGAACAGGGAGGCAGGGTTATTAGGGGGTGGTTCCAGAAGGTGAGGTCTTTGCAGGTCAGGGGGATTGACAGACGAGGAATCATTGAGAGTGTTAAAGGGTTTCAGACGGGGTAATACTGAGGCCAGAGAAATGGGATTATTGAGATCATGGTTGGGAGAGGGGCAATCAGGCAATGTGATCCTAGGGACCAGAGAGTTAGAGAAATGGAGTCGGAGGAATGAAAGGTGATGAGATAAAGGGGTGGCTTGGTGTCCCTAGCGCTTATAAGGGCTCATAGGGAGCCAAGAGGATTATAGGGTGAAATAGTGGTTGTTGAGTTTCAGGAAAATGGAAGTTATAGGGCCATTGGACCCATTAAGGGTACCTGGAAGAGTGAGGGACTTGTAGATCCTGAACAGTTGGGAAGATGGGGGTCAAAGGGTCAGGGAGAGGCAAAGAGAAAAGTCAAAGAGGATATTCAGTTCGAGGAATGAGAGCAAGCATCAAAGTCTAGGAGGTTTTGGGCTCAGAAAAAGGAGTAGGGCATATATAAGGGCTCAGAGTCCGAGGGCCAGGGAGTGAGGTCATCTGACGGGTAGGGTACCAGGGAAGCCCAGGAAAGGGAATATCAGGATGCACTGAGCAACTGCAGAGGAAGTGGATCTGGATAGGGGAGGGAGTGAGGTGACACAGACTCTTTGGAGGCCCAGAATGCGTCCTGAACCTTTAGAGGGGCAGTTCCTCCTGCCCACTCTGCAGTTGTTCAGCCAAGACTTTGGGGGTGGAAGAAAGGGGACCATCTGGCTCTCATTCCCAACTACTACCCAGCCATTCTAGGGGGGAGGTATAGAGGTATCAGAGCACAAGTCTCGCCCCACCTCTGCCCAGCCTGAAATCCAGACCTCTAAGCTTCCTTTGCACTTCTTCCAGTCACTTATAATGCTCTTCCTGCAGGCTTTCCTTGGGATCCCCAGCCTATAGAGCTCACTCTCCTCTCTGAAGTTCTACAACTCTTGCTGTAAAGTCACTGGGCACATACTCCATCTGGTAGCATTGTGCAAATTAGAAAAAGGTGTGCCTTCCTCTAGGCAAAATAGCCTTGTGCCAAGGCCTAGAGTTGGCAAGTGGAACATGGTTTGATTTCAGGCCCCACTTGCCTATTCAACTGATCTCCCTTGTATAGTACCCATTCTACACGACTGTTCACAGCAGCCCTGATTATTGGAGCCTGCCTTGTAGGAGATCTCCGTGTGTGACTACCATCTAGCCTACCCTACAGCTGATCCTTGAACAACACAAGTTTGAACTTTGAGGGTTCACTTATATGGGTGGGGTTTTTTTTTTCAGTAAATATACAGTCATCCCTCCATATCCCCAGGTTTCGCATCCATGGATTCAACTGACTGCAGATTGAAAACAGTATTTTGGATCCATGGTAGGGAATCTGTGGATGCTAAGGGCCAACTTAAGTTATACATGGATTTTCGACTACACCCCAAACCCCTGTGTTGTTCAAGTGTCAACTGTAATATGTATCACAGGTGTGAACGTTCCAGAAACCTCTTCCCCATCTATGCTCTGTGGTAAGGAACCATGTTTAATCACACTGCTAAATATTTTTAGTGCCTACCTAGCACAGTGACCCAAACACATCTTTACCACAATAGCTATTATTTATTGAGTCCCTACTAATTCTCACAACAACCCTATGTGAGGTAAATATCATTGTTCCCACTGTTCAGATGAGAAAACTGAGGCTCAGTCAGGTTAATGTGCCCAAGGCATCACAATTAGCAAGGTACAGAGCCAGGTTCAAATTGAAGCATGCCTAATTCAAAAACCTGTGTTCTCTAGGATCTAGAGTCTAGATGATCTACAAACATGTGGAATGAAAGAAAGAAAGAAGTTATTTGTGGTGGTGGCGGTGGTGGTGGTGAAGTTCTGGAGAAGATTTGGGGTGCCTCAGAAAAATAACTTAGGGAAACAATGGGGAGCCCAGATGATGGATGAGATGGGGGTCTCACCGAAGAAGCAGTAGACGACTCCAAACAGACAGCACATGATGCAGACGAGGGCCGGCAGTGCCTGGTACCTGCGCTCCAGAGGCTGTTCACAGGGTGCACCCCAGAAGGCATCATCTGGCTCAGGGGGCAGCAGCTGAAACCGCAGTGTCGCCACAGTCCCCGGCATAATGCTGGGAACAGAAGGGAGTCACCCTCCCAGGTCAGCCTGACAGAGGAAGTTCGAATCAAGGAGAAGACCTGGGTCTCCACCAGGATGGGGTGAGAATAGGAGTGGGAGAACGAGGCAAGGACAAAGGAGTGGTGCCCACATCAGGCAGCTCTGGAAGCATCCCTAAAGTGTGTGTGGGAGGCGGGGGGCAAAAGACAAAGGGAACAAAAGTGCCTGGCTAGAGGGGCTCAGAATGAAGAAGTTAAAAGGGGAACAGGGTTGGGGGGAGATGAGGGCGGTGTGCTGCCCGTGAGAAGGAGCAGCCAGGAGACTCCTCTGTGGGCGGCTAAATCTAGGATTGTCCAAAATCTACCTGGACTGGAGGCGACCTGAGCTTCTGGGCGAAAGAGGTTGTGCAGGGGCCGGAGGGCCCGGGGTTGCGGGGCGCCAGAGGCCCCAGCTGACTGGGGTCTGAGAAAAGTCCGTCGTGTGGGGAAGGGGGCTGCTGGGCCGGAGGAACCTCTCTCTGCGCGGCGGCGGCGCCGCTCTGCCTCCAACACCGGCTGGCACTCCAGTCCTGCGGCGTCCGGGTACTCGGACTGGACCTGGGGAAGTGAAAGAAGCGGGAACAGGGGCTCGGGCTCCCCCAGAGCAGCGGCCCCATGCCCTGATCCCGCCCGCGGCCTTTGGTGCTGATGGACAGCTCCGGCCTCGGCACCTGACGTCACTCAGGGCGCACCATCCAGGCAGGGGCGGGCTGCTTCTGACGTCACCCGGGACGCACCAACCACGCCGGGGGGAGCTAGGGGACTCCGCCCCCGGCGTCTCCCTCTCCGGCACTGAGGAGGGGGCACTTCCGGGGGTCCTTCGCCTTTAACCTCCCCCTTCTCCTCCCTCTCCGGTAGCTGGAGCCCGAGACCCCACCCCAGGGGCGGGGCTCTCGCAGTGACACGTAGGACAGCGGTGGAGACTCCCGCGCGGAAAGCAGGGACCCTAGGCGGTACAGAGCGGCGGCTGGAGTGGGATAGGAGCGCGGCGGAGGGGATTCGACTCGGGCTGCGGGCTCTGCTCGGTGGGGAGGGAGCGGACCCGCCAACTTGGCCCAGGCCCTCCGGATCCGCCCCCTCCCCGGTCCCGCCCCCTCGGAGCTTCCTCTGGCTGCTCTGGAGCTGCTCCGCGGCCCGGGGCCCACGGTCCGGGCGCCATGCGGGCATCGCTACTACTGTCGGTGCTGCGGCCCGCAGGGCCCGTGGCCGTGGGCATCTCCCTGGGCTTCACTCTGAGCCTGCTCAGCGTCACCTGGGTGGAGGAGCCGTGCGGCCCAGGGCCGCCCCAACCCGGAGACTCTGAGCTACCGCTTCGCGGCAACACCAACGCGGCGCGCCGGCCCAACTCAGTGCAGCCCGGAGCCGAGCGCGAGAAGCCCGGGGCCGGCACAGGCGCCGGGGAGAACTGGGAGCCGCGTGTCTTGCCCTACCACCCTGCACAGCCTGGCCAAGCCGCCAAAAAGGCCGTCAGGTAGGGATCAGCCCCGCCAGCCCCATCCCCTAGGCACCGGCCGACGTGGGCGTGCTGGGGAGGACGCCGGGGGCCGGGTCAGGCTCCGGAAGGAAGGGACTGGCTGACCAGGAAGTCTTTGGGCCCCGATAACTTCCGACAGCCCTGCTTCCCCGGGAGCTGTGGAGCCCATCTGAAGCCCTCTCTGGGCCCAGTCCCGGCCTGAGATGCACTTGCCCGCCTCTGTGCTAATCGGCCCGACCCCATGGTCCCCCAAAGATCCTCTTAGCTCCCTGGCTGGGATGTTGGGTTTAGAGAAATTATTGGTATGTAGAGTGGATTTACAGAGAGAGGGAAAGAGAAAAGAAAGAACAAGGATTTACCTGTATCTTTTGTTCCTGTGTGGGATACCTCCGGGTGAGATTAGTGGAAGAGGAGTGATGTAGCCAACCCATTAATGCCTCTGTCGATAATTTGAAATAAATTTTCCTAAGTAACACTGAGTTCAAATTCCAGTTCTGTACCTTAATCTTCTGTGTTATGGAGGGTAAGTTACTGGAACCCCTGAGCTCCAGTTTGCCCCTCCCCCAAACACACTCAATACGCCTTTATGCCATATATTCCATTACATCATTTATGTGATGTATTTGTTGTATAATGGCATATTTATATAGAAATAAGTACTATATACATGATGTGTAGAGTACCTATGAGCCAAACATTTGCCAAAATGCTTTAAATAAAATCAACCCCATTTTTCAGATTTGGCTACTGAGGCTCCAACAGGTTAAATAACTTGCTCAAGTACACAACTACTTAGTAGTGAAACTGAATCAGACACACAATATTTTTAATATCTGCATGGATATTGCCATCTCCCAAAAGCACTATGTAGGTAAGGCTATTTCACTGAAATCCTTATGACCCCTGAGAGAATTGTTATTCTTATCCTATTCATAGGTGAGGAAACAGACCCAGAGAGGACATGACCTGCAGGAGCCTATGTATGCTGCCTCCTACCCGCCCAGTTGTCTTTTTGATAATTTTGTGCCGTCTCCTCCCCTAGGACTCGCTACATCAGCACGGAGCTGGGCATCAGGCAGAGGCTGCTGGTGGCAGTGCTGACCTCACAGGCCACATTGCCCACGCTGGGCGTGGCCGTCAATCGCACGCTGGGGCACCGGCTAGAGCGTGTGGTGTTCCTGACAGGCTCGCGGGGCCGCCGGGCACCATCAGGCATGGCTGTGGTGACACTGGGCGAGGAGCGACCCATTGGGCACCTGCACCTGGCACTACGCCACCTGCTGGAGCAGCACGGCGACGACTTTGACTGGTTCTTTCTAGTACCTGATACCACCTACACCGAGGCTCACGGACTGGCGCGCCTAGCTGGCCGCCTCAGCCTGGCAGCCGCTGCCCACCTCTATCTGGGCCGGCCCCAGGACTTCATCGGCGGAGAGCCCGCCCCAGGCCGCTACTGCCACGGAGGCTTTGGGATACTCTTGTCGCGCACACTGCTGCAGCAGCTGCGCCCCCACCTGGAAGGCTGCCGCAATGACATCGTCAGTGCGCGTCCGGATGAGTGGCTGGGACGCTGCATCCTGGATGCCACCGGGGTGGGCTGCACAGGCGACCACGAGGTGGGGAAATAAGCTGCCCCACTGGTGCCTCCTATCTGAGCTTGTGCACTTCCCCTGAGAGGCAAAGGGGTGGTTGGCGATATAGGCCTGGGTTTCCATGACAGTTCTGCACTTTTCTATGCCTGTGACCTTGGGTAAATTACTGAATTTCCTGAGCTTCAGAATCTTCATCCATACCAATGGGAATAATTATCGCTAAGGGTTGTTATAAGGATTAGAAAGAAAGGGAACCTTGCACATAGTAGGTGTTTGCTATTATTTTATTTGAGCACCCAGACAGCTCTGAGATAGGATGCATGCCCATTTCATAGATGAGCTAGCAGAGGCTTGCCCAAAGGTCACACAAGCTCGCAACTAGTCAAGGTACCTAAACCCACATCATTCTGACTCCAAGTCCACAACAGGTCATAAGATGGGGAGATGAGCCATACACTGTGAGGCGAGGTGGGGAGGCTGTCCCATCATTCTCCCCATGTGGACCCCTTCTCTTTCTCACTGCAGGCAGTACACTATAGCTATCTGGAGCTGAGCCCTGGGGAGCCCGTGCAGGAGAGGGACCCTCGTTTCCGCAATGCCCTGACAGCCCACCCTGTGCGTGACCCTGTGCATATGTACCAGTTGCACAAGGCTTTTGCCCGAGCTGAGCTGGAACGCACGTACCAGGAGATCCAGGAGTTGCAGGTATGGGCCAGGGAATGGGGGGGGGCAGGTCCTGAGAGGTCTTAGCCCGCGAAATAATAAATGAACACTGGAATCACAGAACACACCAGTCCTTGTTTGTTTATCTCTTTTCTGAGAAGCCCCCCCTGCCCCGAAACCCCTATTTTAACTCTCAGGCTGCCTCCATCTGTGGGAATGCTAGGTGGGAGGCCCTAGGAGGGCAGAGGTTGGCAGGGGACTGGGGACCCATCGTGAGTGGCACCTGCTACCTGCCCAGTTCTCCAGCTGTGTGCTGGCCTCTGGGGTCTCTGTCGCTCATAGTCTGTTTCTCCAACCCAGTGGGAGATCCAGAACACTAGCCGCCTGGCAGCTGATGGGGAGCGTGCAGCCTCCTGGCCCATAGGCATTCCAGCACCATCTCGTCCGGCTTCCCGCTTTGAGGTGCTACGCTGGGACTATTTCACTGAGCAGCATGCTTTCTCCTGTGCTGATGGCTCTCCCCGCTGCCCGCTGCGTGGGGCTGACCGGGCTGACGTGGCTGACATTCTGGGGGCAGCCTTGGAAGAGCTCAACCGCCGCTACCACCCGGCCCTGCGGCTCCAGAAGCAGCAGCTGGTTAATGGCTACCGACGCTTTGATCCTGCCCGGGGTATGGAGTACACACTGGACTTGCAGCTGGAGGCACTGACCCCCCAGGGCGGCCGCTGGCCCCTCACCCGCCGGGTACAGCTGCTACGGCCACTGAGCCGCGTGGAGATCTTGCCTGTGCCCTATGTCACCGAGGCCTCACATCTCACCGTGTTACTTCCTCTGGCTGCGACTGAGCGTGACCTGGCCCCTGGCTTCCTGGAGGCCTTCGCCTCAGCAGCACTGGAGCCTGGTGATTCTGCAGCAGCCCTGACCCTGCTGCTCCTGTATGAGCCACGACAGGCCCAGAGGGCAGCCCATGCGGATGTCTTTGCACCTGTCAAGGCCCACGTGGCAGAGCTGGAGCAACGTTTCCCTGGTGCCCGGGTGCCCTGGCTCAGTGTGCAGACAGCTGCCCCCTCACCACTGCGCCTCATGGATCTGCTCTCCAAGAAGCACCCGCTGGACACGCTGTTCCTGCTGGCTGGGCCAGACACAGTGCTCACGCCGGACTTCCTGAACCGCTGCCGCATGCATGCCATCTCTGGCTGGCAGGCCTTCTTTCCCATGCACTTCCAGGCTTTCCACCCGGCCGTGGCCCCACCACAGGGCCCGGGGCCCCCGGAGCTGGGCCGAGATACGGGCCACTTTGATCGCCAGGCAGCCAGTGAGGCCTGCTTCTACAACTCCGACTATGTGGCAGCCCGTGGGCGGCTGGCAGCTGCCTTGGAGCAGGAGGAGGAGCTCCTGGAGAGCATGGATGTGTATGAGCTGTTCCTGCGCTTCTCGGGCCTGCATGTGCTGCGGGCCGTGGAGCCAGCGCTGCTGCAGCGCTACCGGGCCCAGACGTGCAGTGCGCGGCTCAGCGAGGACTTGTACCATCGCTGTCGCCAGAGCACGCTTGAGGGCCTGGGCTCCCGCACCCAGCTCGCCATGCTGCTCTTTGAGCAGGAGCAAGGCAACAGCACCTAACCCCACCCTGCACCCCTGAATCCTGGCCTGGTGGCACTTCTCCCCCAACCACTTAGAGCCACCTGCCAGCCTCTCTGGACAGGGCTGGCCACAGCCTCAGACCCCAGGGCAGCCCACTGGCCCCCTCTCTCTGGCTTTGTGGGTCCTCAGGCTCAGGACAAGCCCTGGGGAAGGGGCCCTCAGAGCCACCTCTTTCTGCCCCAAACCCAGTCTCCTTGCCCCCTGACGCTGCTGATTCAAGCTATGGCCTCAGTATTTATGCAGTACTCTGCCTGACGCCAGCGCTGCCTCTAGGGTCCGAGTCCTGGGGGCTGGGCTGTAGATGAGTTGTTGGGGAAGAAGGGAGCTAAGAGAGGAGGATGGGGTGTCTCCCAGCTTCTCCCTTCTATACCCCTGGTGAAGATCCCTGCCTTTAATAAACTGGCTGAGTGTGGACTGGTGATTCTGAGTTTTTGGAAGGCAGGCATGGGGGCAGGAAGGGCTGGTGGTGAGGATGGAGGCTCCCTGCCCTGGCGGGGCCTGGATTCCCTTCTCCCGGCGACCACGCTGTGCGTGTACCTAGCCCTGCTCCATCTCCTAGCTCGGTCACACAGACACACAGAATTCTTTATGCCGCTTTATTCCTAATTTCATCAGCACTTTTTAAAACCAAACTGGAGGCAAAGAGGCCTGAGAAGGCTTCTTTCCTCACCCCCAAGCTCAGCCAGGGTCTGAAAGGTCTGCCTGCTCCCTGCGGGGGGGTGGGGGGGGGTGGTCTTGAGGTCGGGGTGGGGCAGGGGGAATTGGGAGCTGGGCCAGGCCTGCTGGGCCACCGGCTCCCCCTGCCAAAAGGGGAGCTGGGCCTGGAGAGGAGTAGGAAATAGGCGTAGACGAGTAGTCCTGACTCCTGGGGGCCCACCCTCTCCTACTGACACTCCAGAGCTGGGACCCTGGCTGCCCCTGAATCATCCGCCCCCCATAGACCCACCCCCACCCTGTCCTCCCTAAGTATATACAAATGTACAGAGGGTTTCACCCCTACCGGGGTGGGCCACTTCCTCCACCTCCCTCTCATCTCCCCTCCTGTCCCCTCCACCAGGGCCCATGGCCTGCTCTCCAGCCCTCCCTGGGCACCAGCCTTGGGGTGGGGGGTGTGAACCCCCCATGGAAAGCAGCTGGTGCCAGGGTTGGTGAGAACAGGAACTGAGTACATCTGGTGAGCACCACCACCTCGCCCTCAGCCCTGGGCTGCCCCCCGGCATTCTGTCACAGAAGCAGGAGGATACTACACTGGGGATTCAAGGAGGGGTCCCAGACTCCTGGGTCCTTTCAGACACAGCATCATCTTAGCAAGCAAAGTCTTCAAAGAGGCCTCCTGGGGGGCCATGCGGGTGGTGGTGGTTGGGGAGCAGGCTGCTGGCTCCCCCACCTTCAGCCCGGCCTCGGCTTCGGCAGGGACTCTGAAAGGTCAAGAGGGAAAGAGTTCAAGCCATGCCCCCAAGCCTCATACAACCAGCCTTGTTCCCTGGCGCAGAGGCTCCAAGGGAGCCCTGGAACCCCTCCCATGGGCTGGTACAGAAATCATGGCAGGTATTCAGGCCTGGGAGAAGGTGCTGGATGCAAATTGTGTAGGGCTCATCCTTACCTGCTCCTTCAGCTCCTGCAGCCCCAAAGTGGAGATGCCCCCTGTGGAGGTCCGCAGAGGGGTCTTGGGACGACGCCACACCCGCTTCAGTCGGTCCCAGGACACCTAGGGGTCCAGGGATAGCAGCAGCTCAGGAAACTTGGTAGAGAACTGGCTGCCCAGCACATTCGCACTAGACTCCCTGACCCCCCACCCAACCCCTTCTCCTGACTCCTGTAGCCAGTCGGGGACCCAGGCAAAGAACGCAGAGCTTGACTTCCCAGCCCGACCAGCCTCACCAGCAAGCCCGCGCCGCCCCCTGCTTATCCCAGAGCCCCTCTGCTCATTGCCCACTCGCTGTCGGGGTGGCCCCCGCCAGGCCCTGCTCCTTGCCTCATAGATGTAGTCGAGGATCTCCAGCAGGGTGAGGATGCTGGCCCCAATGAATAGGCCCATTTGGCCCCCGAGGTCCCCTGCAGAGCAGAAGAGCAGAGTCAGAGGGAGCAGGCTGCGCTGAGCCCCCCATGGCTTCGGGGCCAGATCTCACCCAGCAGGGCTGACAGGCCGTAGGCTGCTCGCTGCTCCATGGCCTCGGAGGTCAGGGCTTCGAAAAAGACGTCTAGGACCAGGAAGTTCTCCCTGTGGAGACAGAGAGAGGGCGTCTACGTGGGACCACCTTCCTGAGGGGGCGGCTCGCAGGGACATCCCAGGTCCAGCAGATCCTGCTCTGAGACCCAGGAAGCTGGTACCTACCCTCAGAATCCCACAGCCTGTGAGGGGAGGCAGCCACAGATGCATGCTAGCTTCACACTCTAGGGTCAGCCAAGGGCCCCGGAGAGCAAAAATGCCTACGCCTGCAGGATTCCCTCCTGCCTTCTCTAAAGCAGCAAATAGTGCTCGTGTTGCCTCACCCCTATACCTCTCTAGAACTTTCAGTGGATCCCTATTGCCCGAAGTCCTCTCCAAAATTCCTCTTCCTGACTTCCAAGACTGCCCATGATCTGTTGCACGGGGCCTTCTTACCTGCTTCTCGTCCCCCTGCCACACAGGCTGGTCTCCACATCGTTGCACAGTTCTCTGACTGGGGTTCTCCTCTCTCCTCCTCTCACAGACCCAAATCTGGGGTCCTCAGAGGCCCAGCACACACCTCCCCTGCTTCCCCTACCCCATGCGCATTCATCTCTCCTGGGGCCTGAGAAGCAGTGCCACACATCACACATGGGTTCATCCACACATTGTAGGCTTTGTGTCACAATCACCCCTGTCCCCACAGGACCCAGCCCTGGGCCTGGCGCCCAGAGGACACTCAGCATTTATAGATTGGCTGCAGGCTCAATGCAGCCCCATCTGCAGGCCGCCTTATTTCTCTCCAAGCCCTTCCAGTTTCTCTCCCTCAGCACAGCTTTCACGCCACATGCATTTAACAGCTCCCAGGTTGCTCGGGGAGAAAGACACGTAGACAGAGAGTTCTAAACCAACGGGTACATGCAATGACGGAGATATGTACAGGGAGCCATGGGGGCTCAGATGAAAGGCACTTGGACCAACCAGGGCTTCCCTGGAGGTGGAGACACAGGATGCGACTGGGAGGATGGGTTAGAAAAGGTTTATGAAAGGCATTCCTGGCAAAAGACTCATGATCCCCATCTTCACCATGCACCAGGCCTGTGGAGGGTGGCCTTCACCACACACACGCATGCGCGCGCACACACACGCTCTCACACAAGCACACACATACCGTATGTAGGTCTCATTGCGGTTGTACTTCCTGGCCAGGTACCGGGCTGAGCCCCTGTTGGGGATCCTGACCATGGAGATTTCTTTCCCGTAGCGGGTCAGGTTGCAGGGGGTAGGGCAGAAACACGGGCCCTCAGAGCCCCCACCCAAGGAGTCTGCAACACAGAGGCACCAACTGCAGTGGGGGGTGGGTGGCCCAGAGGCCCACCAGCTGCAATGAGGAGGCAGAGGAGCTGTCCTGAGGCGGCCACATCCACACGTAGGGCCTTTACTGGCCAGCCCTGGCACTGCCTAGAGGAGGCTGGCTGGGGGTCTCTTCCTGGATCAGCTTCGATTTACCCAAGAAAGCAGGTGAAGGCAGAACCACCCCCAGCACCCTCCCACAGGCTTGTCCCTCGGTCCCCCAGCCCCTGGGTCAGGGAGATCCTCATGGCTCAGAGGGAGGGCACAGCCCATCCACCAAGCTAATCAACCATATGAGGCCTCAGACACACAGGGACTTGGAGAGGATGCTGGGATGAATGGGTGGGTGGGTGGGAGCATGGATGGATGGATGGATGGATGGACAGATGGAAGTGAACAGGATGTGTGTGCTCAGTATGCTGGGTTTTCTCTGTTCGCCCCTTCAGATCCACTTTCCATTCTCCTCAGCCTTCCTCTGAGCCCTGGAGGCTGAGCCCTGCCAAGTGTATCACCTAGACTCCTTTGTCCTCTGGCTTTGGGTTGGGTTTGGCCCATGGGAGGCCCCAGCAGGATCAGAAGGCATGGAGGGGAGAGATGCTAGGGTATTTCTTTCCCTGGCTTCCTCACTGCCAGGCTATAGTTGGCAAAGGCTGCATTCCTCCTCTTGTGCCCACAGCTCCTCTCCGTCAGCCTTCTTGGACAGTCACAGCTCTCTCTCTGGGTTCCAGTCGCGCTCCCTTCCTTTATCCTCCAGGCCTGGGAAAGGAAAGGCTTCCCTGGTGTTGCTAGTTCTGTGGAGTCTCACCATCTCTTATGGTTCACTTATCCCTGCTCACACTTCTGTTCCTTCACGAAACACTCTTCAATCACCCTTAGATTGACGCGGTGGGTACGTGGGGCAGGGAAGTTTTGATGGGAGCTACTATCTCAGCATCTCAAACCCCTTACTTCTCTCCCCTCCACGGCCTCATCTCTGGATCACTACACTTTTCTTCTGACCAGTCACCCTGGTTCTAGTGTCCATCCCTACCTATGTATTCTCCACATCTAATCAGAGTCATCTTCCTAAAACCACACAGCATTCCTGCCTGGCCTTGAGCCTTTGTTAGCTTCCCAGAGCCTCTTCTACTATTCCCCTCCCCCTTCTCTGTTCTCTGACTTCCAGCCGCAACTGATCGATCATTCAGTGCCCCACACACCCGCTCTTTCTGGCCACAAGGTTTTTAGCATGTGCTGTTCCCACTACCTAGAACATGTCCCCCTTTTCACCTGGGTGACTCTTACGCACTCTTCGAGTCTCAGCTAATCTGTCACATCCTCTAGGAATCCTCCCTGCCTTCCCAGGTAGGGCTGCACACCCTCCCTGGGGCCTTGTAGGATCCCTGAGGTTCTCTACCCGAGGACTAACACAGTGCATCATAAGGCCTGTCCACAGCCCTGCCAGGCAGTGAGCTCTGCAAGAGCAGGGCTCTTGTTCCCAGCTCACCTCCAGCACCAGGGCAGGTTGTAAAAATCTGTAGAATGAATGAATGAATGAATAAATGAATGAATGAATGAATGAATGAATGAAGTGCAGATCAGGCGAGACCTATGGACAGACTAGGGTTTGCCTTACCCACACTGATAGCCAGCAATGTGTTTTTCCTCACAGCAAGAAAGGAGTCATTTCACTTCCCAGCAGAGATAAGCTCATTTGCTGAACCAAGAAGCCTGGGTTCTCTGCAACACCCCCACCCTGCTGCCTCCACTTACCCAAGTGTCCACACCTGCAAAGGTCCGCAGACCCCTGGAAGTGTGGGGTAAGGTTCAACCCCCAGGAAGAACCCCTCCCCCAGGGAGAGACTGGGAGAAGAACCGAGGAAGTGAGGAGAAAGGTAGACAGAGAGATGAAGAAGAGGGTGATGGAGAGGCAGGGCAGGGAGAAGGCAGCACGAACCCAGTGTGTGGTCAGCACATTCAATGTAGATATTTGGTGGGCAGATGGTCTCGTTGCCTGAAAGGAGAGAAGAATATTCCTGGAGTCTATGGTTCCATCCCCTCCACCTCACCACATTCCCAAATGTGGGCACCCCTGTACATGCACACACATGTCCAAAATGTGCGTGTTTGTACATACCTGTGTAGACCTGAGTGTCTATATGCTCATGCATATAAGCATGAAAGTATACACACACACACCGGCACACAAACATGCACGCCTGCATGCACGCACGTATGCACACATACTTGTAGGCATGTGTTCAAGCACATGCACACCACCCCCACCAGTCCACAGGTACAGTGCAAGTGAGCACATGTATGCAGATACAATTTAACATGCATGTGTGCGTTCCATGTGCACATGTGAAAACAGGCATAAATCCCAAACAAACACATGTACATTCAATTGGTATAGACACGCACACGTGTTGTACCCATGCATCTCCCGTGCATCTGAGCAGTGCTCTGACCCTGGAAGTTCTGGAGCCTGGCAGGGCAGCACGGAGGGCTGGCGGGGGTGGGGCGCCCACCTGGCATGTGCACCATCCGACAGTGGCAGCGCTGAAGCACGGCCTCCTTTTCACAGCGCAGCCGGCAGGCAGACACACTGTAGGCTGAGTAGCCCTGAAGTTCAGGCTCCCTGAGGCCGTTCTCTGCCCGGCAGTTACCCCAGGGCTGGGGCAGATAGGTCAGCTGCAGAGGTGGGCATGATGGTGTCATGCCCAGGATGGCCACCCCGTCCTCCAGTGCCCACAGCCCCAGGAAACTCCATGGGTGGGCAGGCAGGCTGTGAGCTTCAGAGGGCTGGTCTGGTCAGCATCCCCTCTGAGCCCAAAGGCCCATCCCCATGCCCAGCCCAGGGCCCAGCTGAAGGTGTTCACCCGCTGTTCCTGGCAGGCCACGAAGGTCTGGAAGCCTGGGGACACGCCGAAGCCCAGCTGATGGATGTAGGGTGGCTCCTCTTGGCTGTGGATCTGCACCCGGATGCCAGCCTCAAACGATGTCTCATCTGCACAGTGGAGATGGAGACGTTTGGAAAGCCAGGCCAGGCCGATGGCCCCAACTGGAGTCCCCAAGGTGGCCCTGCCCCTTTCCTGCTCGCATACTTGTCTCTCTCCAGATGGGCAGGTACTCCTCCTGCTGGATGTCCAGCATGATCTCCAGGCCGCTGCCCATGCCCCCTGCCCGGCTGGGAAGGGAGCTCTGCGGATCCGCGTTGAAGGTATAACACTTCCCATAGCGAGTATAGACCTGGGCGGGAGAGAGACGAGGAGGGGCGATGAAAGGAGGGGCTAAGACTGCTCCTTAGGCTTAGGGTTCCCTGTCCTCCCTGAGGGGCTCTAGACCTGCCTGGGCAGCCCTGCCCTATATCCCAGCAATCAGTCTACAGCCCAGAGCTCTCACCTGAGCTCCATCTTTTAGGCTGACATCTCCCTTAGATGATTAAAAGGCATCTCCAGCTTAACAAATCAATAGCAGAACTCTTGACATCTTCCCAAATCCTGTCCCCCACCATTTTCCTCCTCTGAGTAACGGGCCCCACTATCTACCAAGTTTCTCAAGTCAGAATCCCTGAACTCCTTCCTCATCCCCCACATCCAATCCAGCAGCTGTCCTGGGCAAATCTACTGAAATTCTATGTAGAATCCATCCACTCTCCTTCCATGTCATGTCCCCCCTTTTCTCGTCCCACTTTGGCCTTGGCAGTGGGCTTCTAACTGGTCTCCCTTCAGTCCATTCTTGCCTCTCCCTCCAGGCCATTCATACCGAAGCCAGAGTGCTCCTTCTAAAATATATAGATCCAATCAAGTCACCTGCAGGTCTTAAGCCCAACAATGGCCTTCCATTTCCTGCGGAAGAAAGCCAGACTCCCTCCCTAGCCTGCAAGTCTCCACATGATATGACCCTTGCCTCGCTCTCCTGCCACTCCACCCCCAGGTCTCTTGACAAATTCAAACTCATGACATGCCTTCCTTCCTCAGACTTTTGTTCATGCAGTTCCCTCTCCTGGAATGCCCCCCCCCCAAATCTTGGCACGGCCAGCTGTTCATCTTTTAAGCCTCAGGTTAAGTATCCCTTATTCAGAATCACACTCACCACACATGTTGATAGAATCAACCCATCAACGTGGTGGTTTGCTCAAAGTACTTATCAAGACCTGAGGTGATCTTGTTTATCTATTTGTCTGCTTGTTCAATGTTCACCTCTCTCCCTCAATAGAGTTTATGCTGCACAGGAGCAATGAGTCTGTCTGGTGTCGCCAGCATCTGGCCTAGTGCCCGGGCGAGCGCAAAGAACGCTTTAATAAGCAGTTACTGCAACACTGAACGAAACCCATCTCCTTTCTCCTCTGCGGAGAGTTCTCCGGCATGGACACCAGATGGCGCTGGCGCCCCGGGGATGGAAGTCGGGGCTGCCACAGGGAGGTACCGTAGCTGCGGTGGGGATTTGCAGCAGCTGGGGTGGGGAGGAGGCTGAGGGAGAGGCGGAGGCAAGTCCCCCCCCCCCCCCCCGCCAGGTTCACCCCACAGAGACGAGCCCCGGGGTCAAACCCATCACAGGCAGCACCTTCCCTGGGGGCAAGGGGTCGGCGCACTCAATCACTCTCTCTCAACTCCCCCTTCCCTCTCCTTGGGAACATTTTCACACTGGTAAAAGCTGGGAGAAAAGGCATGAGGAATGTTAGGGAAAAGATATTTTAAATGCCTCGATTCAGAGAGAGGGTGTAGAAGAGAGAGGGGCTGGGTTGAGGGCAGTGGGAGTGAGAAGTTCTAAGAACTGGGGGGCTGGGGGCGCCCTTGTGGGGCAAGGTTAAATTGCCCATCCTCCATAGGTTAATTGCCCTGTGGATCCTCCCCTCTCTTACAGTTCCTCTATAACCCAAATACTCTACCTCAGATCCCTAAAACAAAAACAAGCACCATGCAGTTTACAAAACATGGCAACATCTACTGCTATCCCATTTCATCCACTCAGCAACCCTGGTATCAGGTAGGTTGAATTAGCCAGATGATTACAGACAGGAAAACCAGAGCTCAGAGAGGTGTTATGACTTGCTCAAGATCACACAGCTAATCAGTGGGAGAGGTGGAACTCATGTAGAGGCAATACACAACCTATTCCCAGTAGGTGCCTGCCGCCTTCCCCCCACCCCAAGCCCCAGCTCCTGTTTCAGCCCCACTCAGCTGAAATGAAACGGTAGTGTGATCAGACACCCATCACCTTGTCTGCTAGCCCTCCTTTGTTTCCACTCCACTCCTATCGATATCTTCCTCACTCTTCTCCATATTTGCGGCCTCTCAATTTCTCACTTCCTCACCTGCGTCTCCCCTCCTCCTTCTGCACCCTAACCACCTTCTGGGTTTGAGTCCTGATCCTGTCTGTATCACCCCTGGCCAACTCCCTGCCGTGTGTCCATCTGTGGGTCAAGAGTGGGCGACACTGACAGTCACAGAGCACTCCCTCTGCCCCAGGCACTAGGCTAAAGGCTCTCCATGCTCTTTCCAATGGCATCCTCACAACCACCCTAAATCCTAAAGATAAGGAAACTGAGGCTCGGATGGGTGGGCTGCTCTGCCAACTCCAAGATCAGTGCTTCTCAAACTTCAATATGCACAGCAAGCACCAGGGGATCTTATTAAAATGCAAATTCCGATTGTATAAACGTGTTGGGGTCGGGCAGGACTGAGATTCTACATTTCAAACCACCTGCTGGTCTTCAGACTGCACTTTGAGTAGAAAGGCCCTCGATGAAGGGGGGAAGAATCCAGCAAGACAGCCTCAGTCTAGACCTGTGCTCTCCCAACATGTCGCCAGAAGGAGAGAAACCCTGAAGGGGGGCTGGGTGCAAGATTCCTGGTGTGGGAAAGGCAGATGGGGGGAATATGTAAGTATTTGCCCCAAATCTCAAAGCACCCACCCCCTTCCTGTTTCGGGCCAAGAAGATGTTGGAATCAGCTTTTGCTGATGCAGCCAGTTCTGAGCTTACGCTCCAATTGAGACGCTAAACAACACATGGGCTGCGTGGGGGACCCAAGTAGTGAACTGCTCACTCATGTCCCCCAGCATGCAGCACCACTCAGCAGAGCCCTGAATGCCAACAACTCACGGTCTATCTACTGTTCAGCCTCATCCATGGTACTGTGGACTCCCTGAGGCCAGGAGCCCTGTTCTACCATCTTGGCATCCCCAGGGCCCAGTGCAATTTGCAGGAGGCATGAGGTGAAGGGAAGGAGTACAACGGTGAACACTATAAAACATCTCCATTTGTAGCAGGTCCTATGCTAGGTGTCTTTGATCTATTTTCTCCTTTGAGCCTCTAAGACAACCATGTGAGGTAAGTATTGTTGCCCCCATTCAATGATGAGGAAGCTCAGAGAGGGACAGTGACTTGGCTAAGGACACACAACAAGTAAATGACAGCTGAGGTTCAAGCAGAACTGAGCCTGATGTCAAAACATAGTGGGTGCTTATAAAACACCTGGTGGGCATGCAGTGAATGAATGACCGGTGCAGATTCCTGACCCTGAGTGGGATTGGGGCAGCCTCCCTACCTGATACCTCCCACTTGGACACACAGACACATGCTGCATGACACTCAGCCCAGCCCTGTGCAAGGCCAAGCCAATGGGGAAGGCTTTGGCTCCCATGGCTTTGGAGGACAGTGGTTATCTGGCACCCCTGCCTTGAGGTGGCTATGCAGAGTTGGGGATGACAAAAGGAGATGGGTAGGACTCTGGGTCTGATGGATATACGCTGCAGAGAATGGACAGGCCAGGCTGGCAGGACCAGGCTACCTGCACAGCCCGTCAGGCCCAACTGCTGGGGAGAGCCGAGCGTTGCTCAGGAGATGGAGACGATCCCTGGGTCAGGCAGGCAGTGGTGGGTGGAGCCGCCAGCTCCTAAGTGGCAGAACTCTTGTGGCAGCACAGCCCACAGCCTCTTCCATGGAGACGGCACGGCCACTCAGCCACCAGGTCCCACTGGCTGTCCACTGCTCTCTCCCTCTGGACTGGTCTGGAAGGAGGGTGTGTGTGCGGGAATTGACAGTCCAGGGCTCAGCTACAGAAAGGGGCAGTTTCCAGAACGGGATATACCCTGATGGGTTGCGCTCTCCAGATCACCCACCACCTGCCCTCAGCCTCAGGACCCTGTCCCCATCTCGGACCCCACCTCCTCCTTTAGTCTGGCCCTCCCTCCTCTCAGCCCTCCCTTGCTCTCTGCCTTAGCTCCCAGGTCCACCACCCTGGCCTTAGGCTGAGCCCATGGCCTCCCAGCGTCCTTCTGGACCTAGGTGGACAGCTTCTTGATGAGAATCTGTCTGCACGGCATGCAGACCCTTGAACCCCTCCACCACTTTCCTTCTGGCCAGCCTCTGCCTGTCCCCCATTAATGTTAGCCTGGACCTGCCCTGGGTTAGTGTGTCTTCCCAGCCTCTGTCCCCTGATCTCAGACTATCTCTCAAGTCCCTCTCTATCCTCCAGGCCTGTCTGTCCTGGGCATCTGATCGATTATCCATTTGGCCTATTTCTCTGTCCCTTGCCCTCCATCTCCCTGTCCATCCCCAGGGCCTATGTCTTTCCCTCCCATTGGCCTGGCTGCCCTCCCAGCTTCTCTGTTCCTTTGCTATCTGCATCGCCATCCTGTTTGCTTTCCTCTCTGTCTATCCCTTAGTTTAGCTGTCCAGTGTCTGTCTTTTGTCTTCCTCCTAGAATTTTCCCTGGGCCTGCGGCCAACCCCCCCCCCCACCCCCACCCCCGCCAGGAACTCCTCCCCTGGTGCCCTACCGCCTTCTCCCTTCACCCCCCACCCCCAGGTCTGCCCCAGATAATGATCAGGGGTTGAGAAAGATCTGAATGGTGGCTTTTCTCATTCCCTTGAGTTCCATCTATTCACAGCTCCCATTTGGCTGGCTGGCTGGCTTGCATTCGCCCCCACCCTTCCCCAGCCCCTCATCCTCCCTGCAGTCATGGAGCCCACAGGGTTAACAGGCAATTAGCAGGTCCAGGGCTCAGAGCTTCCAGGGAGAGGGCCTGGCCTCCAGGAGATAAGGAGCAACCAGAAGCAGCTGAAGGCTGGGCTAATCCCAGGGCTAATCTGCAGCCTGGCCTTTATCTCCACTGCCTTCTGGGCACCCTGCCTCTGCCAAGGCCCTGGCACCTCCCCCCCACTTTTCCATGGCAACTTCGTCCCCCCACATTCCATCAGCCCTCCCCTGCCGAGGTCCAGCCCCATGCCTCTCACTTAGGTCCCTGGGATCAATTCCCCCTAAGCCTGCAGTGCTCTGGAGTCCAGAGTGGGTGAGTGGAAGGAGGTACATCTTCATATACCCTGGCCAAGGACTAGCACAGGGGTCACACAGCTCCCGGCCCAGCTTGATTCAGGGGTGGGTCAAATGTCTAAATTCAAAGCCTCCTCCTTTTGTATCCTCACCAGGGGCAGAGGAAGGAAGATGGCACCAACCCAAAAAGCCTGGGGTGTCTGTGCTGTAGGAACCTGGACGTCACTCAGTCTGAACCCTCACTGTACAAAGCCCAAAACACAGCCTGGAAATGACAAGTGCATATCCAAAGGCACACAGTAAAAGGGGGCAAATTCAGAATGAGAACCCAGTCCCCCTCCAACAGCCCCAGCATTTTCCTCTAACCTTAGTTACCCCCCCACCCCCAAGTCGAGAGACCCTGGTCCCAAATCCAGCTGCACCACTGATAGCCTGTGTAACTTTGGTTAGTGAGGTGATTTATTGACTTCTCTGGACCTCAGTTTCCTCCTCTGTCAAGTGGGGACAGAAATTCCTGCCTGACTTATTTCACAGGGTGGTTGTAGGTCTCAAAAGAGACAAAGTATATGAAAGCCATTTGCAACGTGAAATCATATACATGAGGCCTCAATATTAGTAATAAGAGTGCTGTAGAGACCAGTAAGCAGCAAGCCGGGCAGAGCTCGACCACTGGCTGCGATGCCGGAAATAGATCCACATAAGCTTCCTAACATGGGAAGGGGCACATATATTGGAGCCTGACAGAACAGGGTTCAAATCCTGGCTCTGCCACCAACCTTGGACTAACAACCCTGGGTACATGATTTAACCTCTCTGAGCCTAGGGGAACGGGGAGTCCTCCTCCTAAGGTTAGTCATGAGGATTAGAGCTCAGTTCAGAGTGATGCGTAGTAGGTACTCAAGAAAGTGGGGAGCCCTTTTGGGGACTAGAGCTTCCTGCCAAGATTATGTAGCCGTTTTGATCTTAGATTCCCAACTGGGCCCATTGTCACAGGGCCTGGTGCACTTGGGAGAAACAGTGACAGTGCTTCAGAAAGGATGGAGCTATGCCACATTGAAACCCCCAGGCTCTCAGATAGGGCTCTCCCACCAGACGAGAGGCAGCATGGAGGGCACAGGCCAGAAGCTCAATGTGGTTCACATCTGCGCCCTGCCCTTACTGTCTGTGGGATTTGGACTCAGTCATTTTACCTTTCGGATCCCCCATTTCTCATCTGTGAAATGAGAATAATAATAGGCACCTTTAGGCGGCTGGATGGCTCAGTTGGTTACAGTGCAAGCTCTCAACAACAAGGTTGCCGGTTCAATTACCACATGGGATGGTGGGCTGCACCCCCTACAACTAAGATTGAAAACGGTGACTGGACTTGGAGCTGAGCTGCGCCCTCCACAACTAAATTGAAGGACAACGACTTGGAGCTGATGGGCCCTGGAAAAACACACTGTTCCCCAATATTCCCCAATAAAATTTATTAAAAAAATAATAATATTAAGCACCCTTCAGAGGTGTTATGAGGAAAGAGCTAATGTACGTAAATAAGAGCTACAGCTACCATTTTAGTGCTTACTCTGTGCCAAGCACAGTCCTAAGCGCTTTATATAAATTAATTCCTTAATCCTCACAAAAACCCTAAACTGGCGGTTTCTTCTCATCTCCATCTTACAGACAAGATAGGAGACCCAGAGAAGGCAAGGAGCCTGCCATAAGACGGCAGAGCAGTCCCCTGAGACCAGGCAGTCTGGCATTGAAGTCTGTGCTCACAGCCAGTGTGTGATCAGACAGGCGCATCTGGTACCGCACTGACAAACAGTAGGTGCTCAAGAAATGGCGGGTGTTCAAACAGCACTTATTTGGCCAACACTATCCCTGGAGGCTGTACCGTGTTGGGTACTTTGCTTGGTGCTCGGGATGACTCAGAAAACAAAATAGACGGTCTCTGCCCTGAAGGAGTTTGCTGTCTAGCTGCAGAGACATTCATTCAAAAAGTGTTTATTGAGCACCTCCCTCTGAGCCAGGTATACAGCAGTGTTGCACAGAACCAGCAATCACAGGTATAGACAGATCATTACCAGTTGTGATTGGTGCCATGATGGGGAAACCAGTGCAAGTCCTCTGACAGTGGATCAGGGGTTCAGTTGGGTAGGGGGGTAAAGCTTCCCAGAGCAAGCCTAATCACCCACGCAGGAAGGGCATCAGACCATGCCACAGTCAGACAGAGGTAGAATACCCACTCCCCAAGCAGGCCTGGCCCCCTTCCCTACCACGTGGGCAACAGAGCCTCCCAACCCCCACCCCCACAGCCACCCAGGTGCTTTTCAGGGAGACTTCCTCCCAAAGTAGAAGTGCTGTGGGTCTAGGAGGAAAAGACACAGGGTTTGTTCAACTGTAAATATGTGAGGGGTGGTGGAAGAGAAGTAGGACCGCGTTGGGTCCAGGCCGCGTGGCTCTTGGCTGAGGCCCAGCTGGAGCTGGAAGCCAGGGAGAGCTTGGGGCCGCGGAAGAACGCAGTGATTTCAAGCCAGCGCCGCGTTTCCACCGGAGAAGAGAGTGCAGGGCCTCCAAAACGCAAGTAAACCGCCAAACCTATTCCGAGGTAACTACCGCTTAGGCCTTAAACCCTAGAAAGTCAATTTTCCAAGCGGTAATACTTTTAATATGTAACGAAGTCCTTTCCTGACATTCCCACTCCTGGATGCAAAGTTGTGCGTTAAGAGTTTTGCTTACACAGTGGAGCATACACACCTACTGCCGGGAGAGAATTCAGGAGCCAAGAATTAGAAGGTGGCAGTGGGTGGGTGGTTGTACGCCGCTCCGGACCCCATCGCCCCCCAGCCCCGCACAAGCACCTTGGCGTCCAGGCCCGGCCCACCGGCACCCAGCTCCTCGCCACCCCCTCCTTCCTCCCGCGGGGCAGGCATCCATCACCGCGCCCGAGCGCCCTCCCTCCCGTCTCCTCCGGGCTCCTCCGCTCTCTTCCCTGGGTTTGCCTCATTTGCATTCCCCCGGCTCCCCTCTCCTCGACAAAGTGACCTCCGCACACAGCGGCGCCAGAGGCTTCCACCGCGGAGGGAGCCACCGCCGCCCGCCCGGCCAGGGAGGGGCGAGGGGGCGCGAGCCTGGACGGCCGGGCGGGGGTCCAGTGAGAGAGCTGCAGAACTCGGGCCGACTGGCGGGCCCTGGAACTGCGAGAAAGGCTTGGTGGCGAAGGGGCGGAGGGACTCGGGTGGGATTTGAACGCACGACCTCAGGTCCCCAGCGGGGCGGGACTCGGACATGAGGGCAGAACCAGGACAGCGAAGCTGCGCCCCAGAAACGGAACCCCTGCTTGGAAACGGGCTCCCCGACACCCCGTTTCCCTCCGCCCCACCACTGGAGAGGGACCAGGCGTACGGGGTAGTCGCCCAGGGGTACCCAGCCCTCTCGAGGGCTGCCCAGCCCGCGTCCCCGCTCCTGTGACCGGCAGAGCTGCCTCCCCTCCCCCCCACGCCGTTTGGTATTTACACCTTTCACACATTTGTAAGCTATTATCCTGTCCACGCTTAGTCACCGCTGAGCCAAGCGCCACGGATTTAGCTCCTTTAATCTTTCCTCCTAAATCAATCCTCTATTTCCCCTTAATCATCCCGTGGCTCCTCTCTGAACTCTCGCTGCTGCCTCGGCTGCTGCAAGCCAATGCCTGTCTCTCTGCAACGGCTCCCCCTCCAACCCAAAACGGGGGTCCCAAGGGCATGGTGAACATTTGGGGAGGTGGGTTGGATTTCCAGCACTGCCTGCCCCCGACCTGGGGGGCCAAGGCAAGAAAATGTACCCACCCTCTCCCCTTTTGGAAAACACACAGCACTTTGAACCTTCTCCACCCTCGGGGTCTCTGTCCTCCTGCCTTCCCACCTCCATTCATCTGGGATGGGTCCAAGACCCTAAGCCTGCACCATGATTTGCAAAAAAGAAAAGAACCCAAAAAAACCACCCTCAGGCCTCCTGTCCACGGTTCTGGCTGTCCCCACCCCCTCTGCCCAGCTGCTTTAAGGAGGTGTCATTGCCGGGAGAGCCTGGAAGGGCAGGGAAATACTGAGAACTCACCAGCCCGAGGCTGCCCTCTTCTCCCCTCCTCCAGGGTAGCTGTGTCTCTCCTTGACCACCCTCAGTCTGCACCTGGCATTCATTCCCTCCCCTCCACCCAGGGGCCTCAACATGAGCTGCCCTGAGGCTCATCACTTCAAATGCTCCCTGGGGTGCTCCCTCCTTCCTGCCCCCCCCCATACCTGATCCTTCCTGAACCCCAGCCTGGGCCTGGCAGAGGCAGCCCTGCCGCCAAGCCACGAGAGGGAGCAGATTCCTCTGGGAAGCAGAAGGGCAGGGGTGGGGATCCAGGAGGAAGCAAGGGTAGGAGAGAAAAAGGGAGGGCGGGAGGGGGACATGGGGGCCATTTCTTCAAATGCTAATCAGCATCTTCCGGCTGCCGTGAGAAGCTGAGCTGATAATGAGCCCAGCTCAGGGCTGATTCCTGATTAATGAAGAGGCCACAGGGCTGCTGAGTGGGGCCGGGTGGGGCACGTCCCTCATGGCACTTCCTGCTGTCCTTGCAGACCGGTCCTTTGTAACAGTAACAGCCCCTGCCCTTGGCTGCTGGGCCAGCACCACTCAAATACCCCTCTGCCAACTCCATTGGCCAATGGGAACTGAGAGTGCCCCCTCCAGGAGGGGCCGAGGGGCAGCAGCCAGTGGCAGGGCAGGTGAGGGCAAGCACACTGGGTTTCTGCCATCTGTGAATTGTAGGTAGTTCTCAGAGTATTGTTTTTTTCAATCAGGAAAAATTTTACTAAAATAAGGCCTGGGGCTTCTCTGGACAAATTGGAGGATACCGCCCTCCCCATCACAACCCCGCCAACACTGGGCATCTCTGACCACAGGGCAACAGTTAGGCTGGTATGGCTCCCTTTAAGGATAAGCCATCTTCAGTTCTCCTCAGACCCCACCTTTCCCTATTATGCCCTCCCCGGCTCGACCTGCAGGGCTCCTGAAGTCAGGACCAAGCTTGAATTACGGGTTCAATTAGATGTTCTCAAGTTTCATGCCTCAGGAGAAGATGGGACCAGAGGGGACCGAGGGCTGGACAGGGGGTGGGGGTCAGAGGTAAGCTCATCTGGTAGTAAGAGCCCTGAACCAACCTCGGTGGGAAGCCCGTCCCTTCCACAATCAAGGAGGCAAGGGGCAGCCCTTAGTCCCCAGTGGCAAACGTATGGAGCTGGGATATGCGTGCAGAAGCCCCTCCCATGACCAAGGAGGGTGAGCAGAGACCGTCAATATTGGCCTGACCACACCAGAGAAGGGAACAGGCTCAGGAGGAAGCTTGGATGGAAGGCAGGGGATTGCTAAGGGGCCTCGAATTGGGGGCCGAATTGAGGGCCAGGGGAGCCAGAGAGTGGTAAGGGCTTGCATGCTGCTTCGCTTGCCTCAGAGCTGTCCTGGGTGGCAGTGGGGTGGGGCTGAGAGAGGAGGGAGGAGGGCGGGGAGGGGGACTGCCCAGCTGGAAGAGGCCTTGTCTAATTGTGCCTGATTAGTAGAGAGGAAGAGAACAGGGCGAGTGATTAATAGTCGCGGCAGTCACCAGCATGTGTGGAAGGAGGTTTGGGAGGGGGAGGGAAGTCAGAGCCTAGAGGGAATGGATACAGTGAGGCACCCACAGGTCCCTGGTCACCCTACCCTTCAAGGGCTGCTTGGAACCCTGAGGACCCCACAGAGGGGCAGGGCCCTACCCCTGCCTACTCAAGGATTCTTCATCTCCCCCGTACCTCAATTTTCCAGACAATAGAATGGAAAAGACCAAGGTCATGTCCTGTACCTGTAAAGAAAGGTGTACTGCTCGTGTGGTGTTTCCAGACAGCTCAGTGTCCCCACTCAGATCAACATGGGACCTCAGCCCAGAGATTAGATGCCAGGCTTCCAATCACAGCCCACAGCTGTCGCCTTCTTCCCTTTGATACCAGTTGGAGTTCCTAGCCCCACCCAATCTTGCAGACGGAACCTCTTTCCTAGGACCAGAGCTGCACTGTCCAATACGGCAGCCACTACCCACATGCGGCTATTTGAACTGAACCTTCATTTTCTCTGTCACACTGATCACATTTAAGATGCTCAATAGCCGGTGTGGCTAGAGACGGCCATGTGGGGCAACGCACACACAGAACATTTCCATCATCACAGAATGTCCTGTGGGATAGCACTGATCTCTCGGGCGTGTGCACACTCCTGCACCTATGCATGTGTGCATGAGTATTTGGGAGCGTTGGATAGCATGGGAATGCAGTACTAGGCCAGGGGAAGCGTGTGGGCCTGAGGGTCTGGAAAGGGGAAGGCTAGGTGATGGAGAGTAGCGAGGATGCCAGCTTATGGTTCAGAAAACGGCAGGTGGTGCCGGGACCAGGTCAAAGAGAGACAGGAGCTGGGGTGGTGGCATTACAACAGCTGACACTTCCAGAGTGCACACTGTTTACGTCCAGGCAGTGTGCTAAGCCATCTCTTTAATCCTCACAATCACCCAGGTTTTTTTTTAGGTTCTAATATTCTAGTTAATGACTATGGAAACTGATGCTTACAGAAGTTTTTCTGAGTCCTCCAAGGGCACATAGTTTAAAGGGTAGAGCCGAGGTTCGAATCCACACGGTCTGGCTCCAGAACCCATGCACCTGGCCGCCCCATCATACAGTCCCCATCTGAGAGGAGATACTGAATATTAGAGCCACCCTTGCATTTTACAGCTCCAGAGATGAAGCCCAGGGAGAAAGTAACTTCTGCCTTCTAGGAAGTGGGCAGGCTGAGAGCAAGCAGCAGTGGGCTAAGTCTAGATGGGGCTTGGAGCGCTGGGGTGGGGGAGAAGATGGTGGCAGGAAATGGAGAGGAAGGGGAGAGCATACAGGTCTTGGTGGAAGTAGGAGGTGGGAGTGAGTTGGTAGGAGACTGAGTGGGGAGGGGAAGGGCAAGAGGAGAGAGAAATGCTGGGTGGGCTACGTGGAGGGGAGCATGCGTAGAAAGGCGGGAGCCTCCTCACCACCCAGGAGACTCTCCAAAGCTCACCCAGCCCCGCCTGGCTCATCCCCTAAGCCTTCCCAGCTCCCTTTGGCTCAGGGTGGTCTCTCTCTCTGAACTCAGGCTATTACTATCCATGTACCTAGTTTGGCAATTAATCCGGGCATCTTACGACACCACTTGGCTTGCATGGCTGGTTAACTCTTTCATGGTTGGTTAAGCTTTTGAGTGTCCCTGTCCGTGCTCCACCGCAAGACTGTAGGCTGCTTGAGGACAGGGCCTGGGGACTGGGGCTTCCCTTCTTTGTTCTCCCCCCCCCCCGCCCCCCGCAGCACCTGGCAGGGAGCCTGGCATATGGTAGGTAGGGGCTCAGAACGCCATGTTGATTGAGTGACTGACTGACTGGGAGTCAGTGAGGGGATTTCAGGGAGTGTAGGGGGAGAGCAATTGCAGTGGTAACAGAAGCAAGAGCAGCAGCTTAGGGGACTGGGGGAGGGTGCATTACCCAGAGTAAAAATAGGCTGGAAAATGTGACATTTATTAACTTGGATTCCAGAGGAAAGGTCACAGCAGAGTGGGAAGTGGAAAGGAGGAAACAGGGAAAGCAACAGAAAACACAACAGCCCCTTCCCCAAAGCCTGTCTCTGACCATCTCCCCACCCGCACCCTGGCAGGTTCTCCACCAACTGGTCTTTGTTTCCATGTCTCCACCATATATCCCAAATCCCTATCGTGGCTCCGTGTTCTCACCACGGAGTCTATAGTGGACCTCATGTCCTCATCAGAGACCCCATGTCTTCATCTCCATACCCGTTCTCCCATCTTGCCCCCATAATACACCCCATCTTCCCCATTGCCATGGATCATGGGCGCCCATCCCAACCCATAGTCCCAGGCCCTGTGAATTTGCAGCAGTCTCAGCCCTAGAATGCCAGGTGCAATGGACAGTTACACTCAGCAGATGGGGGGTGGGATACAGGTAGAAGGGTATGGGGTCTAGGCTGGGCGGGGGACAGGGGGTAGGATCCGAAGAGAATTTCCTGTCCCTCAATGCTTGTTTTGCTTCTCCCCCCTCGCTGTCCTGCCTCAGCCACAGAGATGAGACCCACAAACTTGTACTGTCCTCCTCTCTCCAGCTCCAGCGTTAGCAAAGGCCTGTGGGAGACCCACCTTTATCCCTGCCTGGGCATCTGCAGGATTCAGAGGCACTCGCCAGCCTGGATCAGGGGACTCCCTCTTCCCATATCCTCCAGCACGTCCTCCATTCCTGGGGGCTGGGCAAGAAACCCCTGCCTCCCTCACCTCCCTCACCCCTCCCTCTCTTCCTCCCCTTCTCTCCACTGAGGTTTCATTACTCTTCCCCTTTCTTTTCCACCACAAGCCAGGGCATGGGATACAAACTCCTGCTCAGGGACACAAAGCCCCCATTGATTTCTGCCCCAAGAGCACCTGCTAAGACTGGGCTCTGTCCCCCCAACTTGGAGGGGTGAAGGATGTCAAACAGAGGAGCCCCATGGATCCAAAAGGCCACATTCACACTCCGCACCCCACCTCTTTCTGGGAGACTCTCACAACCCTGGCTTTAGGAGGGGTGATTTTTTTTCCCTAAAAGATGGGTCAGCGCCCTCTGACTCTTCTTCCAGCACAATCCTCTACCTTCTGTCCCTTCCTACATTTCTACCCAACCCCCCTCCCCCAATGGCGGGAGGACCCAGGGGCTACAGGAATGGTGGAAGCCAGGCATCTAGTGGGAACATGTGTCCTAGTGACACTGAGGCAGTGACTGAGCGAGAACCGGGTGGAGAACAGCTGGGCCATGAGGAGGGAAAGTCCCCCATCTCTGGGGCTGGCACTGGAGACTGGCCTGGAGTGGGTAGCATGTTAACAACACCTATTTACACATGCACTGGGCAGTGGTACATGCATGAAAACACACACGTATACAATGCTGGGAGTAAACTGGACTGGGGACAGGCATCTCCAGCGCCAGGAAAAATAGATACCCTGTGGCTGGGTGAATGGCGCACTGATAGACAGCATGTAAAACACACCCCCACACTCACACACTGATTTGGGGAGGTGTGCCTGGGAGGACAGCCCAAGCCGACATACCGACTCCCGGTGACAGTATGTGTGTCTGTATTCACACATGTGAGAGATGGCGCCAGCAGCCCCCGTGGGGAGCAGGGGTTGAGGTAGATGGAGGGGTTGTCACAAGAGGGGATGGCATCCATGGCGTGACCCTGTCCTCGGCAGCTAAGAGCTGGGATGTGGGCATGGAGACGAGTGGCTCCCTGGCTGTGTGGGTGTGTAGGTGTGCACATGAGAGTAGTGGCAGGGACACTGAGTGTGTGACAGAGAGTGTGCAGGAAACTGTCCCCGAGCAGTACGTGTGTGTGTGTGTGTGTGTGTGTGTGTGTGTGTGTGTGCTGGGCAGCAGTGAGGGTGAGCCGTGCACATAAGAAGAGTGAATGAGTGATTCTCAGTGTCAGAGCCAGAGCCCGGCAAGGGAGCAGCAGGAACCAGGAAACGGAGGGAGGGCCTGGAAAGCTGGAGAAGCCAGAGGGGCAGCATGAAAGAGAGATGTGTAAGGGAGTCTGTGAAAGGGGGTGTGTGTGAGAGACACACAGAGACAGAGAAGAGACACTGGCACCCAGTGTACAGGAAGATCGTCTCTATCCAGCCGGCCAGTCTGGCCACCTCCCCAGGAGGCAGTCTGAGTGCCTCCCTTGCTGGAGCCCCCCCAAACACCCTCTCCCCATCACCCTTATTTGGCGGGGAGAAGAATCCAGTAGCCATAGAAGAAAAAGGGAGCAAGAGAAAAGTGGGGTCAGTTAGTCCAGCCTTGGCATTCCTTCCATGCAAGCTAACCAGCTTTGGGGCCCCTGGTCCCACTCCAGGAACCCCCGCCCCAGACCTGGGCACTGCAGCAGCAGCAAAGCCAAGAAGAGGAGCAGCAACGCCAGGGTAAGCCCCTGAGTGTCCCCTGCTCCATGGCTAGGGAGCCAAAGGGAAACACCAGGCTTGGGTGAGACGTGAGGCCAGCCTCTGGTGGCGGAAGGAAGGGAAGCCCCGTTGAGGATGCCCCACGCACCACCCCCACCCCCACCCCATCCCCGCCAGCTTCTAGCCACCCCAGGCCGGGCGGGCCAGCTGGCAGGACTCACCACAGAGAAGTTGCTGGCGGAGCAGTGATGCCCACTGAAGTTGCAGCTCTTGAGCATGTCGGCAAGCTGGTGGCCAGTGCGGTTGAGGATGTCTACCATGTCGGGCTCTGGGTAGCGCAGGCCGGCGGCACGGTGCCCGTCCCGGTCTTTGGGGGGCAGCCCTGTCAGATTGGCCAGGTGGAAGATGTCAGCATCGCTGAGTGCCGAATGCCGGAAGCGGTTGATGTTGCAGAGGGTGACAGCTGGGAAGCCTGCCGCTGGGGCTGGGGCAGCGGGGTCCCTTGCCACCAGGTGAGGCCAGGTCAGGTAGCCCCGGGCCAGGCCTGCCGCCTGGTACAGGAAGGCAGCCAGCGAGGTGAGTAGGGCCAGTGCCCACAGGGTTCTGCGAAGTCCATGGGGGCCTGGGCCACAGGCCCGGCCCAGCCCATGCAGAGTGCTCGTGCTGGCAAAGGTGGCTAGGTCCCGGGGTGCTGCTGCCCCCTGCGCAGCCCCCAGGAGGCTCTGCTCATCCCCTGCCTCCTTCTCCTTGGGTTTCGCATCCTCCTCTGCAAATTTGATTTTGCACACAATCTCGATCGGCATCTGTCCCCAGCTGCTGGGACTGGCCGGAGCCTCCTGCCCCTGTCCCTCCCTGGCCAGCAGCCCCCGGTGCCCTCCGGAGTGGTGTTGGTGGCAGCGGCTGCTCTTCTAAACTCAGGGCAAGCAGGAGGAGGACAGGGACAGGGTGGGGGCCTGAGGTGGGGGAGTCGCTCCCACTCCCAGCAGCTCCGCAGCCCTGGTGCTGCCTCTGCCGCTGCCGCCTCTGCCGCCGCTTGTCTCTCTCCTCGATCGTCTCCTTGTGGCTTCCCTTATCAGCACCAGCACAGCTGTCAGCCCCTGCGTGTGTCCCTGCGAGCGAGCGAGTGAGCGAGGGAGCAGCGCTGCTCCGCCACGCGCAGCCCCAGCCGCTCCGCTCAGCATGTGCTCCGGAGCCCACCCCGTGCTTAATAATTCAGGACATGTCAACAGTGTTTCACCGGCAGCATGGCAGCAGGAGCCAGGCCTGGGGAGGGGGCAGCCCCCAGCCCAGGGCAGGGATCCCTGGTCCTTGCCTGAGCCCTGGTAGGGCTGACCCCTAAACTCTCGCTATACCCTAGCCACTCATGGGGTCCTCACATGGTCCCACTCCCAGGCCACCCAGGGAGGAGTGCTGTACCCGGAGTCTGTGGCTCATTCTGCCACTTTTCTGGACCACGCCCCAGGAAGGGTCAGCCAACTCCATCTCCCGGCTCCTGGCCTCCCTGACTCCTGACTCCAGCACCCGCCACCACCCGACCCCATTACCCCACCCACAGTAGCTTCCAGAAACTACTTAGCAGAGCCACTTGTTTGAATGGGGGCGGGCAGAGGAGAGCAAGATAGACAAGGGGACAAAGGTGAGGCCACCAACGTTCTCGGCTTCCCTAGAGGTTTACTCCCGATGTTCACACCTACCATACTCTGCCCCCTTTGGGATGCTGGTCACCCCTCCACCACTTTGCCCCACCCCCAAATTCAGTCACTGGAGTATCTGGGAAGAGGGCACCCTTGCATATCTGTGGCCACTTTGCTTCCCCAGATGTTTCCCAAATTTCTAGCCACAACCAGATTGGGTGTGGGGAGGGGCTGTTGGGTGAACAGGCCAGGGAGCAGAGAGGCCAAATGGTACTGGCAGGAGTAGAAATGTGCCGGGCTTGGATGGCAGGAAGTGCAATCCTGAAGAAACGACGCAGGGGGTGCCTGGCAGAGTGGAGTAGGGGAGCCCTGGGGTGGCTGCTGTCCTACCAAGGGGAGGCAAGCATATGGGCTGTTATCACAGGCAGGGACGGCCCCTGTTGGCAGGCCAGCAGGAGATGCCTCGGTGCCCCCGGGTGGGGGTGGTCACAGTGAATAACATGTGCTCTGGGGGGCCCTGTGAGAGCATGAGCCCTCATGGGAGAGGAAGCACTTGTCCCCTAGAGGAGGGGGGGGCTGATTAATCGGGGCGCTAATGAGCAGCAGGGAGAGGAAGCTCAGAGGGGCGGGGGAGGCGGCTCCATCGATCTGAGCCGCGGAACCAGCAGCTGAAAAAAAAGTGAGAAGGGAATCGATCTGAGGGAAACGGCAGCTGCTGGGGATTAGAGCCCGAGGTCCACCCGCTGCCCAGTGGCCACCCCTCCCCTGCGTCAGACCTGCCCCCCGGTGCAGCCCCTGCCTGGCCCTGGGAAGAGGGCCCAGCAATGGTTGCCCTGAGGGGCAAGGAGCCACTCTGCCCCCCCTTGCTGCAAGACTGGGTCAGTGCCATCCTCGTAGGTCACCCCAGTATGTAGCCCGCATACCCCCAGGCCCCTGGCCATGCATGACACCCTGCTGGGGTTGTCCCCAGCCTCTCCTCAAAGTAGCTTCCTCAAGGGCCCTGTGGCTGGGTTTCCCCACAAGCTGGGAAGATAGACCCTGGGCATTAGGGGCTGCATCTGGCAGCATCCCAAAGGGGGGAAAGGGTTGGCCCTGGAAGCAGCTGTGAGTTAGCACTCAGAGTCTTCAGGTGACCAGATAGCCCTCTCTGCCCCCTGTCCAGGCCCCCCCCCATGCTGCCCCCCCCCGCAGGACTTCCAGTCTAGACCCTTCCAGTGTTTCTCCCTCACCTTCTTGTCCTCCCCCAGCCTTTCTCTTCCCCTTTCTCCTAGTATTGATTTTTCTTTACTGTTTTTTTTTTTTTTTAAAAGGTGATTTAATTGCTTTTTTAAGGTTACTTCAGTCTGGGGCTCTGCCAAGAAAGCGGGGAGCTGCCCCCCAAGCTTTCCCCAGTACTCATTGCTGACCTGGGCTCAGTGCATGTCCCTAAATTTCCCTGCCATCCATTGAGATCATGGGGTCATACACCCCCGAACACACTGGTCTCCTTCCTGTGCTGAGAGCACACCCTCTTTCATCCTGAGGGCGGGGCAGGAAGCCTTCTACCAAGTTGGATGGTAACCCAGTGTGGGGGGAGGAGGGGAGGCTCCAGGACACTGGGAAGTGGAACAGCAGTTAACTGCACGCACCCCCACCAATGCCCCACAGCCAGCTGTCTCCAATTGTCCCCAAGTCCCCATCATCCAGTCTCCCAGACCTCCAGGAATCTGGTTATACTCAGTGGGAGTCCCCCACATACATCTTTTCAGCCCATCCCTTGGTCTCCACCCCCACTTCTCCAGCCTCTTATGTTCCCCCTTCCCTCTACACCCCCTTTCTCTCTGGCCCCCGTCCTTTCTCCCCTCCCTCTCCCCGCTTCCCTGCCTGCCTCCCTCTCTGCCCGGCTGCAGTTGGGTGATAATCTCCCTCATTTAGCCTCCCGGCTGCTTCCCCGGCTCATTGCCCAGCTGGTCCCTGGGGCCCAGCCCAGCTTCTTCCCCACCCCCACCCCCAGCCCAGCGCCCAGCTACCCTATCCCCTCCCTGCTTCCTCCACTCACTCCCTGGGGACCAGCTGCCCCCTGCAGTGAGCATCTGAGCCAAGTTTGGCTGGCCAGGACCGGAGCTGGGTGTGAGCGAAAGGGGAGGGATTCTAATTGGGAGTGTGGGTGCTGGGCACTCGGGGATCCAGGGGTAGGGGTGGCTGCAGGGTCAGGCTGCGAAGCCTTAGCAGGTGTCCTCTGTCCTCCAGTTGTCCCCATTCCCCAGAATTGTTCCAGCCCAATTCTCCGCCCCCCAGGGTGGAGCCCCCTAGGCTTCCTGACCACAAAAGAGAATGGTGGATGGACTGAGAGGTGAGGTTGGAGTGGCACCTGTGCGTCCTGACAAGGCAGGGTACGGGAATGGGGGCCAGAGGATCAGGGAGACGACAGGGAGGGCAGGATGGTTCTGACTCGGAGCACTTGGGAGGCTAAGAGGTCTGATTCGGGCAACATGCCCAAAGGCAGACCTGGAGACCCCCAGGATCCAGCTGGAGGGCTCTAAGGGCGCCTCTAACCCCTTTCTGCATCGGGGCGTCTGGGGCTCTGCCTCTTCTCCCAGCGCAGGGACCCCCAAGCTGAGCTGCGTTTGCCCCTTCCCACCACGTGTGGGCCTCAGACTCCTTGTCTGGGTGGCCCCATTCGTAAATGACAAGACCCCCAAACTCCTAGACAGCATTCTCCTAGAGTCTCCAGCCTCCCCCCGTCCCACAGGACACCCCCTTACCACCCTCACCGTCCCCGACACCTGTCCCAGACCAAGGGATGAGCCAGTGTGGGACAGACAGGGACGGGAAGGGACAAGGTGGGGGGAGGCCAGGACTGGGCAGGCCTGGCTGGTGAGCGAGCAGCAGTGACAAACGGGCTGTGCGGGGGCCGAGGGGCGGGGGGCGGACGGCGGCTGATTTATCTGGGTTATTTATGCTGCGGACGAGGCAGGAGAAGCGGTTAATGAGAGTCCCAGAGAAGGGGGGTGGGGAGGCCCGGACGTGATCTGAGGCGACTTAGGAGGGTTAGGGTCCCACTGCCAGGCCCTGCCCCCACTGCCCACCAGCACTCTGCACCCCCAACCCTGTCCTAGGGCCAGCTTAGCTCAGCCCCGACCCCTGCCCTGTGGCTTCTACAAAAACCCCATCCCCTTTAGGGATACCCAAGCCAAGCCAATGGGTCACGGGGACTGAAGAGACCAGATCCAAGATGGAGAAGCTGCTGGGGGGACAGGCGAGGGGGCCAGGAAGGGGAGAGCAGTGAAAGAAGAAGATGAAAAGTCTTGGCTGGACAGAAACTGACCACATCTGTGGGGCCTTCAGGGGCCGGGGGAGGAAGCCAGTGTAGGAGTGGGTGGGCAGTTGGCAACTCTTGACCGGAGGCTGGCGAGAGGGCAAAGGGCACTGGGGTGCAGATCTGGTGTCATCCAGGAGCCATCAAGGGGCCTGAGAGGCAGAGACAGGCTGGGGGGTGGGGTGCTGGTCAGGGAAGAGAGAGCCAGGGAAGGAGGGGGGGAGAAGATCCAGGGAAGGAGGGGGAGAGGGCTTTGCAGCAGTGAAAGCTGCTGGGAACAGATAAGGAGGCAAAGCAGCAGGAGGGATTAAAGCTCTGAGGGGCAGGGGCGGGGGCAAGGCGTGGGACACGGAGAGGAGGGGCGGAGGGGGGGGCGGGAAGAGAGGGTTGAGGTCAAGACATCCAGGCCAAGGAGATGGGAGAAACGAGGGCTATCAAAGGGTCAGGATTTAATCAGAGGCCAAGATGTGGTCATTGCCTAGGAAAGACGGAGGAAAGAAGGGTCCCCTGCTTATCTCTTCTGGGGAGGGGGTGTGTCCCACCATTGGTGATTCCCCACACCCTATACATGTCAGAGGTAGCAGAGCTAAGCAGACAGGTGTATTGCTGAGGGTTGGGTGGAGGTAAGGGGCAGGGCCCACCTTGGGAGCCGCTGAGATCTGGCAAGACGCTTAGGGCACAAAGCACCGCGAGGTGGGCAATGAAACCCAGTGTCACTGGGAACGACAGTCTACGGTGACCTGCCAGTCCGCCCTGGCATGGAGACCTCATCATGCCAGGGTGGCAAGGACCAGCGTTTCAAAGGGGTTTTTTTGTGGGGAGGGGTATGGGCATGGCAGGTGGCTTCTCCAGGCTCCCGCCTCAGACCAGAAGCCCCTTACCACCCCCAGCCCTCCTGTTCTCCCAGCTTCCCAGAAGGGTGTGCTTGGGGAGGGTGAGGCCCTTGCACCCTCCAGATGAGAGCCCTGGGCGGTTCAGAGGTGGCGGAGGGGAGCCCCAAGGGGAGGAGGAGGAGGGGTGGGGAGAGTGGAGCGGGGGTGGCGGGCGGGGCAGAGTAATTGCATGTTTGTCAGTTCTCCTGTCTCTGCACATGAGGGAGCGTGTGTGGTGGTGGGTGTAGCTTCGCCTCAAGGAGTATGTGTCTGCTGGCAGAGGTGTCAGTGTGCCTGTCTCAGGGGTCTGGGCTCTCCTTGGCCCCCGCCCCCTTTGTGTTTTGGGGATCATGGCTCTGGGCACACCCAGCTGTGCTCCGTGCTGATGCGGCAGATGTGGCGGGGCCCCAGCTGTGCCTGCTTCCCAGAGAGAGGGAGGGGGCTGCAATCTGCTCCCCCCCATAATGGCTGCTAAGTGCTGGAGGGAGGAGATGGAGATGGGGGTGGGCCTGGGTCCAGGGCAGCCCCACCAAAGGGGCAGGAAGGAGATTAGGGCCCTGCCCCCGCCCCATCATGTCCTGGCCAGCCTCCTCCCAATGTGTTCTTGGCTCGGCTTCTCCCCCTCGCTGGCTCCAGAAGCCCATCCCAATCTCTTTCCACACTCAGTCCCCATACCCAGCTCCCCTCCCCAGTCGCCCCATCATGCTTGGTGCCAGGGACCCGGCCCCCAGCTCGCTTCCCCGAGCTGATTTTACAGAATAATCTTTTTATGGAAACCGAAAAAAGCACTAATGGCAGGAGCGCACCCCTCCCCCGCATTCCTCCCCCGTCATCCCCCACTTCCCAGCCCAGTTCCCTCAGTTCTCCCTTCTCTACCCCTCCAAGGGGCCAGCACCCTCCTATCCCTACAGGGACAATGAGGTCCCAGAGGTGATAGAAAAGGGGGCTCCCTGCTCTCTCCCCTCCAGAGGCAGGGGGCTCTCACATCCTGGGCCCTGAGCTGTGCCCTCCCACAGTAGACAAGGCTGTAGAGGAGTGGGGGGCATTACAACTTCTCCTAACATCCCCCACCCCCTCCCGCCTGAGTACATATACACACACAACAGTGACTCCATCAGCCTGGGGGGTACATTACAAAGACCTCAGCTTCACTAGCCCCCTCTCACTTCAAACACTGACCCTTTCCCCTTCCAGTGCCTCTCCCCACCATGTCCCCACCCCCCACTGGGCCTAGGAGGGGGGTCCCGGGGGCCAGGGCCTGACACAGACTTATTGGATTTCACGGTGTTTTGCTGAGAAAATAATTAAATTATCATATTTATGATGGAGCTGCCATGGCCTCTGCCAACCACTTGGAACAGAAGGGTCAGGACTGGGAAAAGGGAAAGGACCCAGCCCCCCACCCCTAAGGCCCACCCCTCTCCCAGCCCCTTCCTCAGGGAGTTGACCCCAGGTCCAGAGTAGGTATCTGCGGCCTCCTCCCAACCCCACGCAGAGGTGATGTAAGGTCTGGGCTGGAGGCAAGAAGCTGAGGAAATGGAGGGGGCTGAGTCAAGCAGGTTAGAGGTCAGGACTGCTAACACCGGGTATTTCCGGCGCTCTCACACCGCCTGCAGGGAAATCACATCTAGTCCCATCCCCATGTCACCCTCAGCCCAGCTCCTGGACAAGAGCATCTCCCAACTGCCCAGCTAACGAAGCTATGAAATCCTGGGCTCTGTCCCAGACCCTCATGCTGATAACGAGACCCGGCACCCTGCCGCCTGCACCCCTGCCTGCTGCCAGGACCCCCTCCTCCCTCCTACCCACACCCTGCCCCCCCATTCTCTTCGGGTAATTAGATTCCTCTCAATTAGCAGATTACGATCATTACCAGCTCATCTGGCAACTAAGCTCCGCACCCACAGCTGGGGAAGGGGGGGGGCACCAAGAGGGGCATGTGGGGGTCATGGGAGAGCACGAGCGACGCTGGGTTTCTCAGGGGCTTCCGGAATGTAGAGGACTGGGACCTCCTGAAGGGCAAAGCCGCGGTGGTGGGAGGTGGCCAGGTATCCTCCCCGCCCAGAACAACGCTGCCTGCTGATTACAGACCCACCCTGCCTGCCAGGGGAGTAGCAAACAGACACCAGGCCTCTGGAGGGCCAGGGAGAAACGCCCCCCACCTGCCAAAAGCGGGGCTAGGAGCGGAGGTAGCTGGCAAAGCATAAAATGGGCGGGGCTGAGGCTCCGCGAGAACCAAGGACAGCAGGTGTTGGGTGATCAAACCTCGGGCCTGCGCCCCGCACCTCACTGCCCAACTGAAATCCTTCACCCTTCCCTTCGGAAGCATTCCGCTCCCGGGCCTGAGTCAGGCCCAGTGAAGAGGAACAGGGAGGCAGGCAGGCAGGCAGCGCCAGGGTGGGGGTGAAGGCGGGCCGGCAGGCTGGGAGCCTTGAGGGCCTTCCTCTGGAGCAGTGCGAGGCTGAGGCAGTGGGAGGGGGAGATTTACCAGGGCTCCAGATTCATTATTCATGAGCCCGCAGCGAGGACTCCAATTTAAATGCTAATGTGGGGGGGCCTGACTCAGCTGCCCCCCTTCCACCCCCACCCCCACCCCAGCCCAGGCACAAACGGAGTCCGTGCAGGCTCCAAGGTTCATGGGGTTTATTAGGGAGTGAGTGGAGACGGAGCCCGGAGTCCTCTGCCCACCCACGTTGCTCCGGGTCTGTGAAGATCCTGCCTGGCGTCTCAGGTCCATTCTAGACAGAGGCTGGAGGGGTCGGAGTTGGGGGGGCCTTCTGACAGCCCCCTCAGAGGATGATCTGGTTGGTAAAGCTTCGGCTCAGCTCCTTGTGTGGCAGAACAATCGAGTTCAGGATGAGCACCTCAGCAGGGATCCGGACTCGGCAGCCTGCGGCGTGGACAAGAGCACCAGGGGGAGGCCATGGAGGAGACGGGAGGGGGGAGGAGCTTGGGGCCACTGCCATCGGGAGGCATCCCTCCCTGCCCATCTGTGCTCTGGCCCGGTGCCCCCAGTGACTCACACAGGGCCTGGCACACAGCAGGACTTGGTAAATGTTTGCTAGAGGAAAACACACACACACACACACACACACACACACATTCGTGCATGCACAAGTGCTCCCCACAGATCCCACCCGGCACCTGTGGAGGTTTCTCAGCCCCGCATCCCCTGGGAAGCCATACCCAGGATGGTGATGGCAGGCAGCAGCTTCCCATCCTTGAAGAGGCTCTCACTGTCCATGTGGGCTCGGGGGTCGTTGGGGTTGGGGTCATTGGGGGTACCCTCCACACGGGCCCAGCGCCCCACACTGCTCCCCCAGCCCACAATGCTGTGCAGAACACACGTGTGCTCCTGCCAAACAGGACATTGTGTGTTGGGGGGTGCGGTGAGAGGGCACCAGACGCAGAGCCCATGGGGTCCAACCCTCCCCTCAGCCTCATGGGGCGCCAGACCCTGCTGCGTGCGCCCAGGTGCTTACCTGAAGCGTGGCTCCATGGAGGACAATGCTCTCTCGGAGCCGCACACCTTCGCCCACAGTCACCCCCTCCCCAATGGAGACATTGGGGCCCAGCTGTGGAGCAGAGCACATACCATAAGTCCTGGAGGGTCTTGAAAGACCCCAAATCCAGTACCCTCACAGAACAGATACGGGGACGGGAACTGCAGGAAGCTGCGTGACAGGCTGTTACAAAGCAGAGACCAGCACTCCAAGGTACCCAAACCGCCCCACCCATCCTGACAGCCACCTTCCAAATCTCCCTGGGCTGGTCTGCCACTTACCACAGCGGACGGGGCCACCTTAGCTGTTGGGTGGATGTATACGTTTCCTAGAAGCAGAAGAGAGGACCTGGAGACAAATATCCCAAACCATATCTCGTTCAGGGAGAGGAGGGATTGCAATTTTACTTCTGCGTGTGAAGTCAGGAGCCATGGCTCTGAGGGGAGAGGGGGTTGGGGTGGGGGGCAGAGGTGAGGAATTGGGGCAGGGTGGGTACCTCGGATCCGTGGCCCCCCCATGTAGTGCTTGGCCAGGCGTTCTGGGTGAGTGAGCTGGTACTGGCCCAGATAGAGGCGGGAGGCATACAGAGCTGAGCTGAGGGCCACAGAGTGGAGCAGGAACTCAGGGGCCAGCAGGGCCTGTGCCCACTGCTCTGCAGTCTCAACCCCTGGGCGACCCAGCCCCAACCAGAGGCCCCTGCCATACCCTGCAGACTTGATCTGGCTCCAGATACCATCTGTGAGATGCACGTAGATCTGGCCCTGCCCAGCCAGGGCTGAGAACACATCCTGCTCCAGGCGGATGGTGCCTGCCCCCCGCCACAGGCCTGAAGAGTCCTCCCTGGCAGAGGAAGGGATGCTGACATCAGTACCCCAGCTGAGACCATCTGTGGGGCCAACACAGTCTCTCCAGGATGGGAATCAGAGGGAACCCCACCACCTCGCAAGGTCTGCTCAGATTCTCTCCAAAGGGATGCTCACATCCCAGGAAACTCTCCCACTGCTCACACACATCACCCCCTCACGGTCCCAGCTGGGGCGCTATCCCAGGAAAGCCCTTGGCATACACCTGCTGCCTATCTTGCCCCCTGTCCAGAAAGAGTGACAAGACTTGGCTTCCCCTAATTTTCCCGTCCTCCTCCCCACCCACACCTCTGAACCCCACCTCCAGTCCCCCTCCCTCTCATTGGATGGAATGAAACACAGACAGACTCACCCCAGAGGAAGGCAGCTGGTGAGGGCAGAGACAGTCACAGAAAGAGAGGGAGAGGGAGATGGTAGAGATGCCAGCTCAGCAGAAACAGAGGCCAGGAGAGACGGAGAGAGAAGCAGAGATATGGGTGGGAGTAAGAAGATGGCTATGAGTGAATGAGGCGTGAGAGGGAATGAAGACAGGGAAGCCATAGAAGGGAACAGTTCCTAGGCCTAGGAGGACCACCCTGGGACTGTGACTTGTTGCGAGCAGGGCTCTGGGATGCTATGCTCCAAGTGGAGCCTCCTCAGCTCGTGTGTGTGTGTGTGTGTGTGTGTGTGTGTGTGTGTCTGCATCCAAGCATGTGTGCGCCCAAGTGTGTGTGTTGCCGTCTGTTCTGAAAGACATCTCTGGGACACTCAGGGCTTAAAGAGAAATGGACCAGAAGGGAAGTGGGCAGGCAGTGATGGGAAGAACTCGGCTGGATAAGGAAGAGGGACAGAATGAGGTTAGAAGGGGAGGGATGGGGCGGCTCAGCCGGAGATGACAAGTGGAAGGGGGAAGGTGAGCAAGTTGAGGTGGAGACAGCAGAGACTGGGGGGGCTGTAACTGGGGGTACTTGGGGGTTACAGGGCCACGGGGCCTGCCTCACAGTTGTCCATCCTGCTGATTACGCTGGAAGACATCCCGAAGGGGCTTCAGGGCTTCTGGGGAAAAGAGGTAGATGCCGCAGTTGATGATGTCACTAACGAAAGTGCTGGGTTTCTCCACATAGTGCAGGACCTGAGGACAGAGCGTGCTGGGGTCAACAGAGGAGGGGCCACAGCCACCATCCCCTAAGACCTCCGATCTCCAGGTTCTCCCTGCTGCCACTGCAGTGTCTTCCTAAAACGCACAGTGCTTCTTGCCACTGACCTTCAACTTCATCTTTACGATAAGTTTGAACTACCTGCCTTCTTCCCAATCCTCCCCACCTCCCAGTGCCTCCGGAATACAGCTCCAGGCTGCTGCATGCAGATGCCTGGAATGCCCTTCCTCCGGAAAACTCAGCTTTCAAACCCCAGGTGACACGATTGCTCCCTCTCTACGTCCACTCTTGTCCACCCCAGAGTTAGCTCAGCTCTGGGCATTCCCTGTCTTCTGGCCACACCTCACCCGTGGTACCTGTCACTTGAAGTGGTTGATTTTTGACTGTCTCCCACTAGACTGAGTGCTCCTGAGAGGCAGGGATTGTGTCTTTCTGGCTCTGTTCCTTACACCTAGCTAGTGCCTAACACAAAACTGTGCGCACGTGCGCGTGTGTTCATATGTATTTTTAATACTAAAGCTTGAACAAATGAAAGGGTGTGTGAAAGTCAGTTAGCCTCTGGGGCAGGGAGTTTCAGAGACAGGGGCAGAGATCATCTGTCTTGCCGGTTATGTTCCCACCTTCACAGTTCTGGAGGCACGATGCTATTTCCTGCCTCCATACCTTTGCACATAGTGTTCCCTTTATCTGCAATGCCTTCCTGTCTCCTTCATCTTGACATACTTAGCTCAGACCTCACCTCCTCCAGGGAACCCTCCCCACCCTCATCCAGGTAGGCTGGGTTGGGCCCCTTTTGTGTTGCCATAGCACCCTGTGCATATGTCTATTGGAGCACTACACCCATGGAAATTAACTGTTACTTCTTCACTGATCTTTCTTAAAGGCACAGAAGAGGACCAACGGAGGATGTGCCCCACCTGTTTGACAAGCCTGGGGCCCACCCCATACCATTCCAGCATCCTCTAGAGGCTGATGGATGGGAGAATGACGATGGACAGATTAGGCACCCAGCCAGCCCCCTCTCTCCTCTCACCTCATGTGTCTGTGGATTCTCTACAATGCAGCCGTAGTTGAGGGATTGTGTCCTGTTAGCCTGAAAGACAGACACATCGTAACCCGCCTGCTCCAGGGCAGCAAGGCCTGTTTTCTTTTTCTTGCTTTCCCTCCCCTATGGCACCTGGCACGCAGCTCCGCCACTGACAAGCCTTCAGCTGGGGTGAGAACTGACAGCTGCCCTCCCCCTCCCTACTTCTGAGTAGTCAAAAGCATCGGGGTCTCCACCACCACTTCTGGGGTTTCTGGCACCTCTCCCTCCTAACGCCCGATTCCACTCCAACTCCCTGGGCTGGTCCTGCTTCCCCGACAGCCTGTATTCCAGGAACCTCTCTGGATCACCCCTTCGACACCCTCCAGCCTTCCAGGGCCTCTCACCGTGGTGCCCAGGAGAAGGAAGGGGTGAGGTTGGTGTCTGTGGGCAGCCAACATGGCACTCAAGGGGAAGTCAGAGCAGACGTCAGCATTGAGCACGAAGAAGGCTTCGGGGCCCCCAGCCAGGATCTGGTCCCGGAAGTGGTAGAGACCACCTCCTGTGCCCAGAGGGGCAAATTCCTGCAGGTACCTGTCCCCAGGGAACCCAGAGCCAGCTCAGTGAGATGAGAGGAGAAGGCTACCATGAGCCTAGGTACCTGACCTCTCCTTTTCCCAGAATACATCTGCCCAAGGCCCCCAAAGAAACAATATATTCAGGGTTTCAGGGATGCCCAAATAAAAATCCTCCTAGTGTGAGGGTGACCTCTGGCAGATGCTAACTCAACCCATTCCCAAGAACTCAAGACGCCTGGCACCACTCCCCTACACCCATGCAGCACATGCGCACAAACACCTGACCTGACCGGAAGGTTAAACTCTTGCTGGGCAGCTTCTAGGAACCGGGTAAGAGGCTCATCGGGTTGGTAGAAGCCAATGAGCAGAATCTCCTGCATCCCAGGGACCTGAGAACAAGGGAAGAAGTTAGGAGAAAAAAACACATCTGACAGGAGAGAATGACAGCAGAGAGAGATGCCTGGTACTGGCCCAAAGTCCAGACCCACAGTTTCAGTCTCAGCTGTGGTGCCCTGGACACTCACTTCACTACGCCGGCCTGATCTCTCCTGTGGACAATGGGAGAGTCAGAGGAAGTCTCAGTCCCTAATCTTTCAATCTTTTATTATTCTACTATTCCCCCCACACCTCCACATCTGAAGCAGGGCTCGCCCTAGGAAAGGTTGTACCTACCAAGTTGCATTAAAGGATAATCCATTCATTTCCCCCCAAACTTATTATCTGTCAATCTGAGCTTGAGATCAGTGTGAGGTAAGGATAGCATTTATCAAGTGCCTACCTTGTACTAGGTACTTTACAAATATCATCTCTAAGCTTTGCCACCGCCACAAAGTGGGACTAATCACCCCCACTTTACAATTAAGGAAACTAAGGCTGAGAAAGGGTAAGAAATTTGCTCAGTGCCTTATAGCACGCAAAGACTGGACTTAAATCAAAACCTTGCCTATCCCAATACCAAAAACAATAAAGGAATTAGCTCCATAATGAGCAAGGGTAGTAAGATTCTGTTCTTTATTAAGGTTTCCCATGCTACAGTTTTAAGTTGTCTCTAAGATTCCTGCCTAATCTCATTCCATGCTTTTAAAAACTGTTGTGAATTCTGACCAAGAAGAGGCCAGATGAGACTAGATAAGGGAAGACAGCAGCACAGCTGCCCTGCGAACTCCCAGGCGGTGCCATTCACACTATCATTTGTAAATGGTGGTCCCTGGAGTTCTGCCTGGTGGGAAGAGGTCATGGTTGGAAAAGGAGGAAATATGACATGAGATGAGCAGGAAGTGAGGTGGGAGCGGGAAGCCTATGGAGTTACCTGGGCACAGGCCTCAATGTGGTGCTGGATCATGGGGACCCCTGCCACCGGAAACAGGGGTTTGGGCACCTCAAAAGACAAAGGCCTGAAGCGAGTCCCTGGGAGAGGACAGAGAAGCACGTTTCAGCTTTCTGCCTCCCTCTGTCCCCACCCCACCAAGCACTCCAGCCCAACCTCCTCCATTCTCTCCCCCTGGCTCCTCACCCTTTTGAGGGCCTCCAATCAGGATCACAGCCTTAAGCATGATGACGAATGCTTCCTAAACTCCAAATCCCAAAAGAGAAGTCAGGCTCAGATCTCATACCCCAACCCAGAAACCCCACTCCTACCTCAACCAAACCCCAAATAGCAACACTGAGCCGTCTCTCTCCCAGGATGTAAATCCAAGGTTCAGTATAGTCCCTCCCTGGGCAACCACCTCATAAATCCTGCACATCTCAAACCCCAACCCAGATTCCAGTCGGCCTTCAAACCCGACAGTGATTCCTCCCAAATTCTGAAATCTATACCCTGCAGTTTGATCCCTAACAGACTTCCCTCTGGCCACAAACTCAGAAACTCAGCAATAGACCTTTTCACACCCCAAACCTCAAAAAACCCAAACCCCCAAAACCACCAATTCCCAAATTGTTTATCCTCACTCTAGATGTTAATCCTTGAATCTCAATAGTGAACCCTGAATACTAAACCTCAAATCCTGAATGAGCCCCAAATATTTAACTACAATCCCAAGAGTGAATTTCAAGTATTAAACACTAATCTACATTTGACAAATCCAAACCCTAGCAAAAACTCTCTATATGCTGCTGAACCTGAATCTTAAAACTAACCCCTCGGTGCTGAATCCTGAATCAAGACAGGCTCCCTTGGCATCCCAAATACTGAATCTACCAACCCCCTGAGTCCCAATATTAACGACAAGTGACGAATCTCTGAATTCAGAGGGCTGACTGCTGACTCTAAATCTCACAGCTGATTCTGTCTGATAAACCCTAACCTCGCGTATCCAGAAGTTGTGGAACCAGCACAGCACCGAAGGTACGGAGAGCCAGCCGGGACCTCCAAGCCGCCCTCCGTCCAGGGGCCGTCCGCTGCCCTCTACCCCTTTCGCTACCCCTCCATCAGATCCTTTTACCACTAGCCCCCTTTATTTCAGCTCTGCCGCCCGCTACTGCTTGCTGCTTCCGTGCACGTGTCTTCTCGCAACTCGCGAGAACTTCGCAAAGTCTGCCGGGGATTGTAGTTCTTAAGCTCCTTTCCCTCTTCTAAGAGGAGAAAGGGGGGGGACTTATAGGCGGATACGGGGCGTGGCCAAGGCATCAAAGGGGCGGTGCTAAATGAAAAGAAGGGTGGGGCCTGAGAAAAAAGCCTGAACCCGGATTAGGACCAGGAGCTGTCTGGGAATGGGCCCAGGGGTAGCTGCCAAAGTAGAGAACTAAGTCACGGGGAAAAGCGGGACTAGAGATGAGAGGGCGTGAGGTCAGCCTTGAAACAGGCATGGCCGGAGTGCAAACCCTCCACGAGGGGGTGAGGCTTGAGGCATACAAAAGAAAAGAAGGCGGAGTCATTGACGCCTCTGCCCATCCTGGGAGGTGAAGGAGCTTTCTGCCGTGAGAAAAGCCTATCTCAGAAAAGCCTATCTCAGACTTACTGTCTGTAAAATGAGGTACTGGACTAGACACTCTCCAAACTTCCCTCTGACCCCAACATTCTGTGACCTGGGTGTGTGGGTCTGGAAGAGTGTGGGTACCGGTGGCGGGGAGAGGAAATGGCAACTCAAAAGAAGAGAATCGACGAGGAGGGTCAAAGAGAGCAGTTTTATTAAGCAAGATGGAGGGGGCTTGTTGGTGCTACCCACACCTGGGCTCGGAGCCTGGGCGAAAGGTCCGAGGGTCCTTTTCAGGCCACGTCCACGCGAGCGAAGCTCTGGTCCATACCCAGGCTGTTCTCCACGTACACTTCGTACTTGCCACTGTCCTGGGGTGTGGACCGGCGGATGGTCAGCGTCGTGGTGGTGCTGCCGATCTCAAAAAACACCCTGCGGGGGGGGGGAGGGGGGGCAGCGGGTCAGTTTACGCGCTCCCAGGGCCGGGCTAATTAGCCAGCTCTGTTCTTCGCTCCCAGTTTCCCAACCCCCGTCCCACTCCGCTGGTTTGCTGGGGCCCGGGCTCCAGTTCCAGGCTCTGCCCTTGCGGCAGGTCCCCGCCCTCGCCTGTCGTCCTCCTCGATGTCCTTCCCGTCCTTGGTCCAGCCCACGTCGGGGGCAGGCTCGCCCATGATCTCCGCGCTCAGCGTCACTGTGGTGCCCTTGCGCGCCTTAGTGTTACCCGGTCCCTTTTGAATTTTCGCCGGCACTAGAGGAAGGGAAAGGGAATGCGATCCAGTGAGTGACCTGGAGGTGAGGCGGGGCAAGGACAACACCTTCCCAGCTAATATCAGCCCTAACTACGAGATGGATCTAAACTCGCTTTAGCAACTCTAATCCCTGCCCCCCTACTACTTCGTAGGGCTGCATGGAGGATCAAAAGGGACACTACGCGTGAAAGCCCAGAAATGGTCACACATCTCGCAGTGCCTTGGAGGCAGCTCCGGGTAGTGGAAATTGCCCCCCCCCGGGAGGGGGGAGCCAGAAGACCAGGGCTCTACCCCTGGCTCTGCCTCTAGCGCGCTGTAACCTTGGGGCCCTGAAGTTGAGTGATTGAAACCCATAGTGGACTTCTTAGCCTGGGTGGGACAGGATCCCGAGGTAGGGAAGGACTACCCAGCCCACGCGGCGCGGCGCCCTGCTCTGTACCTCAGGCTGTGCCGGGGGCTGGGCTGGCCACATCCCCATCCGAACGCGGCTAGGCCCAGCGATAAACGTGCGGCTGGACCCGGCTGCGGGCTCCCGCGGGGTGGTGCTGCTCTGCGCGGTGCACCTGGGGCGCTCGTACCTTCCACGAGTATGCGCGCCGAGTCGGAGCACTGGCCGAAGGGGTTGGTGACGTTGATGCTGTACTGGCCCAAGTCTGACAGCTCGCCATCGCGCACCACCAATGCGACTACATCAGGGTCCTCAAAGATGTAGCGATACTTGGGCCCGTCGCGCAACTCCTTGCCGTCCTTGCTCCAGCGGATGAATGGGTCCGGGAAAGCCGAAATGCGGCAAGTCAGCTTGGCCGCGCTGCCCTCGATGAGCATCACGTCCTTCAGCGGCTCCAGCACTCGAGGTGGCCCGTTCTCCCGCAGCTCCTTCCGGGACCTACCCGCAGGCAGGGTCAGGGCCCAGAGCTCCCACGACACTGTTCCCACCCGCCCGCAACCCTGTCGCCCGCACACCCTACCCTGCCTGCCCCCTCGACCCACTAGACCCTTAAACATGGCGGTGGGGAAATAGGAAGGGGGGCCGCTCCTGAATCGTTACCCTAATATAATGATCTACTCCTGTCTGCCATCCTTCCAACCTCAGTAACTGTTCTCCCCTAAGTCTAATGACCCTAGCGGTCCATGGCGCTATGTTCAGTACCCCCCACCCCCAATGCAGGAATGGGATTTCTGCAGGTCCAGCTCCCTTCCTTCCGAGGGCTCCAGGGCTCTTCCTCACCTGTGGCCCCGGTAAGAAGCCTGGATGCGAATGGCCGCTTTCTGGACCTGGGGGTCATTGATATCCAGGGTACATCCCGGAGGCGGGGCCGCAGCTGCCGGTTTTTTGGCGGGAGCTGCTTTGGACATCTGGGAAGCGGAAAACAAACGCAGGGGTCCAGGCTGACACAGAGACTGAGACCTTCAGCCTTTCCCCTTCGGTTTCAGAACATCCCCGGGATGTGAGTATCTAGCGCTGGTCTGAGGATCTGGACTCACCGTGGAGTGGGGGGTGGGGGTTGGCTTCAGGACTTGTGTCAACTAGCTGGGTAGCAGGCGGCACGGAGTTCTTCACGGTAAGGGCACGGGCAGGTGCTCAGCCCTGGGTCCTGGTTTTATACATTGCTCCCCTCCTTGCCTTGTTTGGAGTGGTAGCCCCAAGCCCCCCGGGACCCCAGCCCCCGCCCCCTGACCCAAGTAGTCTCCTTATTTAGCCCGAGGACGCCTGGGATGCTGGCTCAGCCGCTGGGACAGGCCCTGGAGGGAAACTCGAGCTTCTCTGGGGTGCACCCCACGTCAATGCCCTGACAGCTGGGCAGCTGGACGCAGCCCCATCCCCTCCCAGGGCAGGGGGCATCCATCCCACTCCCAGGAGGACCAGACAAGGTTCCAGGCGGACAGGAGATTCAGCTGCCTGCTGGGGCAACTTTACACTCAGGTCAGTCCTTGGACAATGCAACGTGCCCTTCCCGGGAACACCATAGGTTAAGGGATGCGAGTGTTTGTGGGAGTGTCCCTAAATGAAGCCAGAGTAGCGGAGGACTTCAATGTCCATCCAGCCAATTATGAGAGGGCCACGTGGCTGTCAGGACCAATCTGTAAGTGCCTTTCTCCCCCTCCCCTGCCCCAAGAGTCTAGGGTTGTTATTTCTGCACTGTGCCCTCTGGTGGTAAACTGAGATAATCTAGAGGGGACCTTAAAGATTTTTGAGACCAGCATCCCCTCCTGCCACCCCCATCTCCCCTTGTCCTCCATGTGACATGGCAGGGTCTGGCTGGGTTACTCTGTCCCTGGAGATTGACTCAGCAACTTTAGGTTGGTCCAAGCACATTTTGGGGCAAAGCTGGTGCATAGGGGCGTCAGACCACCTGGGTGAAGGAGTTAGGTTAGCCTGTAGACATGCCTGGAGCCCAAGCCAGGGCACCAGGTAAGAGCATTTCTTCCATTCACTGTAACTGCCAGGCAGGGTGTGGAGAACTGTCACTTTTTGATCAGAGCAATTTTGACACAGTTCTGCTAGTATAAATTACCTTTGCTCCTCCAGGTTTGGAACAAGCAGTTCACATGCCATTTCCAATGGAGATTGGAAGGGAGCTCAAGACCACAAGGGCATGGGAGAAGAATTTTACCATTTATCAAGATATGAGTTCAGGCACCTCATTTTTATATGGAAACACTTGCAGTGACTAGGGGATTAGAGATTCTCACAGGCAAACTGTATATCTTCATTGCTAAAATGACAGGTGAGCAAGGGTCTCTCTGGTCCCTTCCAGCTGCTTTAACATCCTGTTGTTTTATGATGATGAGGATTGCCTCTTCCCTGGGGTCTTGAGAAGCCAGAGAGGCTGGGCTGGGCTGGGCAGAGGGTTGTTAGGGCTCCAGCTAGGGAGCCCTCAACCTCAATCAGTAACACACCAGCACCAGTTCTCTCTGCTCATGGTGGAGGCTTTATTTCTGTCAGTGTCAATAACAGTTTTCAAGAGGTGAAAGGGGAGGACAGTCCCTCTGGAGCTGACGAAAACTGGCTCCCCACTCCCCCCACCTCAAGGCAGGGCAGCTCAGTTCTAGGACCCAGTGACCATTCTGTGGCACTGCAGGAGCGCAGCTAGAGGCAAGGTGCCTTCACACCCAGCAGACCCCTCAGCTTGCTGTGGAGACCAGAAGGTCCAGGCTGAGTGTCCCTGGGACCTAGGAAAGTGCTCATCTGTGGCCCCATCACAGCAGACATGTTGACCGGAGCATTCACAGCTGCCCTGTGCAGCTGGTGCCCTTATCGGTGCTCTAACACAGAGTGTGGGGCGTGGGGCTCTCCTGGTCTCCTCTGCAGCTCTTCACACCACCTGCTCTTACCAATCATCATCCTAAAAGCCCCTCTGCTCCAGGATTCAGGACTAGAGCAGAGTGAAAGGCTGAGCCGGGATTGGGGTGTGGGCCAGTCCATTCCAGAGCCCAGCATCCTCCAAGATGTGATGACGGAACATGTGAGAAGAGGTGGGGGCCACCAGAGTCTGGTTAGAGGGTGGTGGTGGGGATTCAGTGGACCTGCCAGGATTCCAGAAACTTCAGAGAGAGAGAAGCAGACTGAAGTTTCTCCTCCCTCTGGGAATAAGGGAGCGGTAAGGGGCCAGAAGGCTTAGGGGAGGGGGCAGACAGGTCCAAAGGTGCTAGCTGGTATACCTGGGCTCTCACTGGCCCAAAGAAAACTGGAATGCTCCTGTCCCAACACCTTGCATCCCAACCCCAACCATCTCTCCCCATAGACTACACGTAGGTCTTGCTGCTTGCTGTTTTTATTTTCCTTGTGACAGACAGACAGCTGCACAGACAGCTGGATGGCTGGGGGGACGACATGAGCAATAGGGATTGGATGGAAGGGAAACTTCATAAAAGTCAATAAATAAATAAATATGAACGAGAAGAAGGGCGAAGGCCACAGAAGGGCAGTGGGGACATCCTTGGGCCAGTACAGAGGGCCCAGAGCTGCATCCCCTGGGGCAGGAGGACAGGGCTGGCCTGAGCGGCCACTGCCTCCTGCCTCCAACTGTCCATACCTTCTTCTGGGATGCTGGCAGCTGGCCCACCCCATCCGCCTTGAGTCCTTTCTCGTCTCCCTCCCGCACCTCGCTGCCCTCTCTTACATGCTGTCTCTGCCACTCTGACACTGTCTCCATGTCCTGTCTCTGCTTCACTGACACTCCCTGCCCATGGCCTTGGCACCCTGGGCTCCTTCCTTTTCCACCTCTCCAGCCACTCACACCCTCCTCAGTTGGTTTCCCCCCAGATGCACTGTCCCCTACCCTAGAACCTTCCTACTGTCTCCCATTCTTTTCTCTCACTTCCCCATTCCGTTCTTGCCCCTATTTCTGCTCCTGACTCCACCCAGCCTGGCCAACAAGTCTCCCACTCTGGCTCTAGCCTGGTGGCCATTGGCTCTGGCCTGGTGGCAATGGCCGAAGCCCGGGACCTCTGTCCCTGCGGGTCCATGAGGTAATAGCCCGACCGGATGTTGCTGCTGGTGGTGTCCGAAGCCCTGGGCCCACCCGGCTCAGCGGGGGCCCTGGAATGTCCCGAGGCATCAGCGGGAGCCCCAAGTGGAAGCCCGGGGCCAGGCTGTGGTCCTGGTCCGAGCCACTAGGAGCTGCCTGGGTAGGAACGGAGCAGCACCTTGTGACGGGTGGCAGCCTCTGCCCTGCGGCGCCGCTGCTCACTCAGGAACTCCTTGAGCCGGTTGGTGGTGAAGGTGAGCGTCTGGCGGCGCAATTTCATCAGGTAGGCATCCTGAAGCCACGGGTGGGCCAGGCAGTCCTGCAGGGAGGGCCGGCTCCTGCCAGGCAGGACCAGGGATGGTGAGCTTGGAGGGATGGACTGGAGCAGGGCGGGGCTCTGTCCTCCCATAGATCTGTCCCAATCTTGGATTGACCCCTATTGAATGACTTTGGACAACTCGGGCTCAGTTTCCCAATCTCTGGAATGGGGACAGTGATTCTGCCTATGTCATAGGGCTGTTGTAAGCTTTAAATGATGGGTATACAACCGTTTAGTAGTAGTTAACAGTGCATTATTAATAGGGGGCAGGGCAGGAGTTGGGGGATTTTAGGCATGGGCCGGGCCGGGGCAGTCCAAGGCCAGGGGCAGGGAATGCTGGGGGGTTGGCAGGTGTGGGGCTCACTCACCAGGGATGTACTGAGAGGACCTTTCGCAAAAAGAGGGTGGCGCTTTGGGAGGTGTTGGGGTATAGCTGGAAGGCATCGAAGCGGCCCCCCACAATACGAGCCTCTGTCTCCTGGGGATCTGGTTCATAGAATGGGGAGCGTCCACTGAGCCTGTGGTAGAGAGAATTCAGTTGATACACGTGAACTGAGGGTCAACTCACAGGTCCAGGGGCACAGCACTGAGGGACAAGGCTACCCACACGTGGGCACACACACGCATGTTTGCATGCATGTGTACATTCACGTGTGCTGGGGAGGTGGGAAGAGGGCAAAGGGTACAGGCAGAAGGTGGGTCCTGGGGGCACTCACATGATGTAAGTGAGCACACCCGCGCCCCAGATGTCTGTGGCAGAGCCGATGGGTTCTCCCCTCACCATCTCAGGAGCTGACAGGAGACAGAGGCCAAGCTGAACCAGTTTCCTGGTGGCAGGGAAGCAGGGAGAGAGGCAGGGGAGGCCCCGGGGGCTTGAGGAGCAGGACAATGCCCAGGTCACCAGACCATGGGTCCAACCAGAGCAGCAGGCCCTGGATGACAGCAGGCAGGATGGGAGTGGGGGTGGCCCCCAGGGGACATTTGGGAACCTGAGGAATCAGCCCCGGTGCTGAATGGTGGGGATTCCCAGAACTACAGAGTTGCTGAGAAACAGGGTCACTGGCTCCCTCGGATCAGCTCCAAGGGAGGTGCCCATTCACAAAGAACACGGCCAGCACAAAGAGTAAGAGCCTTTGAAATCGGCCTGGCTGGCTCTAATTCCAGGCCTGCCCCTTCTAGCTGTAGGACCTGGGCACTGCACTAAACCTGTCTGGCTCTCCATTTCCTCATTTGTGACGTGTGGGTTGCAGAATAACTCTAAGGAACAGAGATAATGAACATTAAGTAATTAATGGGTAGCTAAACGGTAGCTGGTTTTCCTTATTTATATAAATTAGTAATTGATCCTCCTGTCTTTCCAGCTTTATCAAATCCTGGCTTGACCATTTAAAACTGTCTGATATTGGACAAATAACCTCACTATGCCTGTTTCCGTGACTGTAAAATGGGGGTAATGTTATGCCAATCTCCAGGGCTATTGTAAAGATAAACTGAAAAAATCCCACGGAAAGGACTTCGATCATTGCTTGCATACAGCAAGCACTCAATAAAGGCACACATGTGGGTCAAGTGAGGTGAGCTCTGGCGGCTGCCTCTTTGGCAGTACCCTGACCCCCCACCCTGGCTGGCATGGTGCCCTCACCCATGAACTCCAGCGTGCCCGTGCGGTGGCCAAGGGGCTGCAGGGCCTGGGGGTTGTAGGGCTGGGCACTGCCGAAGTCCACGATCTTGAGGGCGTTGTCAGGGGCCAGCAGCAGGTTGTCTGGCTTGATGTCCAGGTGCAGGATATGGCGGCCATGGAGGTAGTCCAGGCCTTGGAGCAGCTGCACCACATACGTGGCCACATCATCCTCTGAATATCGGAACCTGGGGGGCCCAGGGGAGGCAGGTGATATCCCAGATCCCAGCGCAGCTCCCCCTACTCTTGCTCCGTTCCCTCAGAATGCCCAACTACCTGTCGCTGAGCCCACAGAGGAGCTCCCGGTTGCCACAGCTCTCAGCGATGAGTACCAGGTAACGTGGGGTGATGTAGGCCTCGTGCAGGGACATGAGTCGCTCGTGGTGCAGTGTCCGCAGCACTTCATACTCCTGCAGGACCCGCCGCTTGCCTTCAGCTGCGTAGGGCACAATCTTGGCCACGAATGTTCGCCCAGTGGCATTCTCCCGACACGCTCGCACTACACCAAACCGGCCCCTATGTGTTGGGGGGACACCACAGGCTCAGAGGAGAGATGGGGAAACCTCCATGGTGAGGGCTAAGCGGGGGGCGAGCATGGACCCCTGGGGGCAAGAATGCAGTGGTAGCAAATGTGGGCTCTGGAGTTCAATCCTAGGCATTTGGGTTCAAATCTCAGTTCTACCACTCAGTGGCTCTGCACCTTAGGCAAATCCCATAAGCTCTCCTCTCTAACCTCAGTTTCCCCATCTGTGACATGAGTGAGGCTAATGATGCAGTGGCTCCCTCTCCAAGTTGTGAAGATTAAATGAGATCTTATGGCTACAGAGCTTAGCACAATGCCTAGCCCAGAGAAAATCTGAACTCAATAGTGCTGAGGACCCAATCTCAGCACCGCCCCCACCCAGGCCGGGCAGTCTGCTCTTCTCTCTGAATCCCTGTGTCCCTTATGTTCTACCCACTCCCCCTCTGTCCCCCTTCCCTTCCCTGGCCCTGCTTGCCTGGCCTTCTCCTCCAGGAAGGTGTAGGGTTTCTGAGGGGGGCCCTGTCGAAGAGTGGTGCTCTCCGGCCCCAGAGAGCTGGGAGGACCACCCCCAGGGGAGCTGACCATCTCCTTGGCTGGACTGAGGGTCCGCACAGTTACCTTGGTGGGTTCAGGAGGGGGCTCAGGGGCTGGGGGCTCGGGGGCTGGAGGTGCAGACACAAAGGAGGTCACCATATACAAGGGAGTAGAGGAAGACACTGGTTTAACCCCTTGAGGGGTGGAGGCTGGGGTCGGGGTCCCAGTGCCAGGGACAGAAGACTTGGGCTCACTTGGGGGGACCAGGGCACTGGGTTGGGTGGGCTCTGCTTGCCGGGCAGCCTGCAGGCCCCTGTGCTTTCGTGGGGGGGTTTGGGGTGGTGGACCCACAGCCTTGAGTGAGGACAAGGCCTGGCTAGGAGGTGATGAGGGGCTGACAGCGGCTGCCTTGGGGGGGCCTGGGGGAGTAGGAGCTGTAATGGGGGTCGGGGATGGAGCCAGTGAGGTAGGAGAGTCCAGAGGTGGGGCCCTGGCTGGCCCTGAGGTAACAGGGGCATCTTGGTGAGCAGCAGGTGGCCGAGAAGAGGAATCTAAGTGGGGAAAAAGAAATCATCACCATGGCGCCCCCTGAGGCAAACCCCTGGTACTCCAAAGAGTGGGTGGACCCTGGGCTCGTGGTCCCCTTCCTTCTCTGGCCACCCTCCCCTCCCATCTCACTGACCTTGCGTGCCCCTGACGAGGACCTTCTCAGAAGGGTTGCTGAAAGGCCCTTGTCCGGCACGATTGGCACAGGCCACACGGAACCTCACGGTCACGCCAATTGGTAGGTGGGTCACATTGTAGTAACAGTCGGGGATGCCTGAGCTCACAGGGTGCCAGGAAGACTCCCCTGTATGCAGCATGGGGGAGGAGCTGAGGTCACGGATGGGTGGCCCAAACTCCCAGTGCTATCTGTAAGGAGCCCAGGGAGAGGACGTCTGCCCGCGGAGGGCGCTTGTCTCCCTGGCTTCTCCACCTTCACTCTGCTGTCCCCTTCCCCCCACCAGCCTGTGCAGTCCCTCACCATCCACCCGCCGCTCCAGGGTGTATGTGCAGGGTGCCCGGCTGTCTCCTGGCTTCCAGATCACCAGTGCCGTGTCCTGGTAGGTCTGGGGCACCTCGGGAGGAGCTAGCTTTCCTGGGACACCTGGCAAGAGTAGGGGAGACCCAGTGAGCCCTGAGGCTCCAGCTTAGGGCCCATCCAGCCCTGTCCCAACATCCCCCATCACTGCCCCCCTTGGTCCCTGCCCCAGGCTCACGGGCCACAGCCACGGTACAGGAGCTGGTGACGCTGCCTAGGACATTGGTGGCTGAGCATTCGTAGAGCCCAGCATGGCGCTTGCCCGCCCGGGGAATACTTAGCAGCTGCCGCCCGTCTTTGCAGGACACGATGACCACCGAGGGCTCTGACCGCAGGGACTGCTTGTCTGGGTGTGGGGAGGAGCAGGAGGGGGGAGTGAGGCTGCATGTGTGCTCTTCCAGCATCCGAGCATCCCCAGGTTCCACTCCCCCAAGCATCCCCAGGCCTTGAGGCCACCTGCTGATGCTCCTCTCTGGGGAGAAGTAATCTCCTTACCTTTCATCCAGGAGATGTGAGGTGCAGGGCAGGCCGCTGGCAGGCAGAGCAGGGTGGCTGCCTCTCCCTCCAGCAGCACCTGGTCCTTGAGTTTGATGTGGAAGACGGGGGGAAAGTCTGGAGGGAGAGCAGACAGCCATGGATGTCTGTGGGGACCCCAGCTCACTTACTGATGAGGGAGGGGATGATTCGAGGGAGAGCTGGGGAGCAGAGTAAAAGACAGGGAAAGTAGAACCCCTGGCCACACCTTCGAGACATTTTCTCTTCTTTGGGGCGAGCACCACTCTCCCCAGGCACTCGCTGTGTGTAGAACTATCTTTTCCTTTCACTGACTATTGGAGGTGCTTATTAGCAACCTCCTATGTTGGTGAATCGCTTAGAGCAAGACCTGGCACCACATTTAAGTGCCTATATCATTTGTTAAATAAAATGAAAACAAATAAATATTGAAAATCTGCAGTGGTTAAGATCCGACAATACTCACTCCCTCTGAGGTACCACAAGGCAAGGGAGAGGAGCTGGAGACCTGAGCTGAGACTCCTGGGGTTGAACATAATGTTCAGTCAAAATGTGCCGTCTCAAAAGATCTGAAGTCAAGGCCACATGGAGGCAAAGGCTGGAACTGGGTCTGCCTCCCTCACCCTTCATCTACACCTTCTAATACTCCTTCAGCTCAGCTAAGTGGTGAGAGCTTTTGAAGGGCCAAGAGACAGTATCTGCACGACCTTGAACCATGTCTTGTCTGTAAATTGAGGAAAAGAATAACACCAAGCTCATAGGCTTGTTGTGAGAATTGTAAGAAGCATATAAAGTGCTTAGCATGTGTCTAAGATACAATAAGTGCTCATAAATGTTAGCTCCTGTTGTTATGATTAGCTTGTTAATATGCCCAGTAGAAAGCCAGGCACAGACCACCAGAGAAAGAGGTTATTTCAACAAAGCTGGCTTCACAGTGGGCTGGTGAATGGGCCATGGCCAGGCTGCAAAAGGGCCAAGGTCTCTGGCCCAGGGCACCTGGCCTGTGGCTCTTTAGTGCCATGAGGACTTGCATTCCTGCTCCCTGGCATGTCTCTTTAGAAATATCTCAATCTGGTCCTCGCCACTGGGGGTGGGTGTGGGTGGGTAGATGGACTTTTTTCATGTGGGCAGAGAAAGCTGAGGGGTAGATACCCCTAGGAGTCCTAGCTGCTGCCTGTCTGAAGGTCCAGGAGGGAGTGGGGGTGGGGTGAGCTGGGCAGGAGAGGAATGGTCAGCAGGAGGGGATGTCAGAACAGCAGGACCCAGGTTTCCGGAGGATGGGCCCCACACAGGCTCCAACATTAAGTGAATACAGTTTTGTCAATGGCCGCCTCCAGCCCAAGTGAGGGTGCAGGGTAGGGGGTAGAGAGAGGGAGGCCAGGATGAAAGATGACCCTGTCCCAGCTCTGCCAGTCCTAGCTCCATCCCCCCAGGGGCTAGCCCTAGTTGGTTAAGTGGACACAGGACAGCCTTCTTCTGCGGGAAGTGGGGAGAGGATGAGGTAGGGAGACCCTGCCTCAGCAGGAAATCAGCTGCACAAGCAAAACGGACTTGGGAGGGAGGCCCTAGGTGGGAAGGAATCAGCTGTCCCCAGGCCTCTGTGCCTCCTCCACTCTCTCTGTCTTATTCCCTCTCCTTTTCCACGCCTGCCCCCACCCGCTGGCCTCCCTCCCTCCTCTTCCCTCACTATAGCCCCCACTGCTCACTGCCTTGAGAAAGTCACCCCAGCTCCCCGGCCAAGCCCAGCTGAGGCATGGCTGGAATGGTTCAGAGTTTTATCAGAAAATGAAAAAGAACTGGTGACTGATAAAGATCCTGCACATGGCCTGGCTTGGTGGGCCTGCTCCTTTCTGCAGGAAGGTCTGGGAAACCTGGCCTCCTGAAGCCTTTTCCTTTAGTACCCTTTTTTCAGGTGAGGGACCAAGGTGACCACAGGTGTGGAATACCTGCCTCCCTGCAGCCCAGGGAATATCCTGTGTTCCCCTCCCCCTAGCAAAGAGCCCTGGAAGCTGTTTGTCCATGAAGAAGTGCCTTCTGCAGGGGCAGGGGGGCCACGAGGGGCAATTGAGTGTTCAGAACTGTAGAGAAACGGAGAACTGGGGAGACAGTCCGGATTGTGGACCTCTAGGCTGGGAGAGAAAGTCTGTCTTTGCTTGTAAATTTTTTTTTTTCCTTGTACATTTAAGCCTACACACATCAGCATCAGCATGGGGGCTGTGGGGATAGGGGAGCCCTACCCTGAGATCCTTCAGAACTACCCCCCCCCCCTTACAGAGACTGTCTAGGCTCGCCCACCAGGAAGAAGGCTAGCCGTGAGTATGGGGTCCCAAAGCTGCTTCTGGTGTCTGGCTGCACAGGGTCATACAGTCCAACTCTCTGGCTGCTGTACTTACTACCAGCTCTGTGCCTTCGACAAGCTACTCACTTAGCATGGCTGAGCCTGTTTCCTCACCTGTAAAACAAATAGTTTCTCAACAATGTGGGAGGGTTGAGTGAGGCATCTCTTGTAATAAGCTCTTACTTCTTAAGTAATCTACTTGGCATTGCTAATTACTGGCAGCTGCTGCTATGATTGTTGTTTTTCTGACTCCAGGGCCCTTCCACCAGTGCCCAGGCTCCTCAAGGTGGTCCATCTCTCACCTAGCTAGGACTTTCCCCTAGGGCAGGGAGGGCCTACTCACCCGGCAGGCCTCTCTTACCTGACTCGCTGCGCACGTACTGGTCACCCAAATCCTCCTGGACGCTGGCAGAGAGGTTTGGCTGTGATGACCCCTTGTTCTTCCGCAGGCGAGAGAGGCCCCATCGAGGCCTGCTCCGGCTTTCCCCAGAAGCTGTGGAGACCCAGGGGCCTGAGCACCTGCCCAGCCAGTACCAGACAGCTCCCATCTCCCTGCAGCCCTCAGCCCAGAGCAGTAGCGAACATCCATCCTTGGCCAGGCCTGCTCCCAAGCCGACCTCTGTCTCTCGGCCGCTGGCAGCTCCAGCCCTGCCAATTCCATTCTCAGGGCCTCCAGCACCTCCTCAGCCTCTTTCCAGTGGGTGTCCCTGGCCCTCTCCTCCTCCCAGACCTTCCTCCAGCGCACCCCACCCTCTTCGGCACTCTGCACCTGTCACCCCAGCTCTGTACAGGCCCCTGCCCACCCACTCGTGTTCACACATTCACCTGAGCCGCCAGACGTGCCACTGGCCTCGGAGCCCAGGGACTCCGCGGAAGGCGTGGTGGCGCCAGCCTGGGCCGCCAGCTGGTTGTGTGGGACGCCGAGGCGCCGCAGATTCTCTCCCTCGGACGTGGCCCGGCGTAGCCGTCCGAAGAGCGGTGTGCTGCGGCCCGACGCGCCGCCCGAATCCTCACTGCTGCCGCTGCGCTGCAGCCGGCTGGACAGCCGCTCCAGCGTGGAGCTGAGCCGCCGGCGCACCGCTAGCACCGGGGAGCCCCGAGCCGAGCTGCCACCCTCCGAGCTCTCCCCGTCCCCGCCGCGGGCCTCCGAGGCCGGGTGGCGCTGCGCGGGCGGGGTCCGCCGCAGCCGCTGGGACAGCGACAGCGAGAGACGGCGGACGAGGCCCGGCTCCCCGACCGCCCTGAGGTCCTGAACGGAGCGGGAGCGCTCGGGCCGTCGCACCATCTCCAGTGGCGTTCCCGCCGGGCTGGGCCGGTACATGCCGTCCTCCTCCGCCCCGCGAAAGGGGCCGCGCTCCTCAGAGCGCGAGCGACTCAGCATTCGCAGCCCCCGCGACAGGGGCGACTCACGGCTGCGCTTAAATTTGGCCTCAAACACGGCCTCTGATTCCAGGTTCTCGATGCTGCTACTGAGACTGCTACCTGGCCTGCGGGGCACCGTGGGGACCAGGGCTTTCTCTGCCGGCACTGAGGGACCCGCGGCTGAAGGCACGCGCTTGTCGGAGGCTCCCGGAGGTGGGGAGGCCACCCTGGCGAACACGGCCGGGTGGGACTTGAGCTCTGTCGCAGGTGCCACAGGGCCCTGCTGGAGGCTTTGCGCAGAGCCCGCTAGCTGCAGGGACTGCATGATCTGGGCATAGGGTGTGAGGGGGGGTGCTGGGGTCTGCAGAGCCACAGGGGGCTGTATAGGCTTGGGCGCTGGGACTGGTTCTGCCTTGGACTCTGCGGCCTTCTTTTGAGCAGGCTGGGGTACCAAGGGCCGGGGAGCATCACTGGGTGGGGTGGCAGGAAGTGCTGAAGACTTAGGGGCACTGGGTTTGGGGGCACTGGGTCGCGCAGGGCTGGGTGGCTGGGTCTCGCTGAGGGCAGACAGGGAGGAAGACTCCTGTAGTCTGCGTGCCCCAAGCCGGGCCACAGGGATCTCAAGGGGTGCCCCAGCACGGCGGTGCCGGCCCCGGGGCTCTCCCTCACCCTGTGAGAAGCTGCTGCTCTTCTGCAGGCCCCGAGTCTCAGGTGGAGGCTGGTGTTGGGGTGCTGCCTCGCTGGAGGCAGCCCGTGCCAGCCAGGGGTCCCGGGCACGGCTCCCCAGGCTCTCTAGCAGGGGACCCCTGAGGCCACTGACCTTGCCATCCTCAGGGCCTCCCCGCAGCAGCCGCTGGCGCAGGGCCTGCAGCCTCTGGGCATACTCACCCTCTCCCAGGCCTCCTCGGGTCAGGCGGCTGGCCCCCGGGCTGGGGCTACGGCGCTGTGGCAGCTCCACAGATGCTGCCTTGTGCAGGCCCCGGCCCGGTTCCCTTGGCCCGGCCCGGGGCAGGGCACTCTCAGCGGAGCTGCCCCTTCGGAGCTCTCCCCGCAGGGGGCTGGGCCCAGCAGGGGGCTCCTGGCCTGGGGAGGGGGCAGCCTGAGGGCTGGGGGTCTCCTGGTCCTGAGAGGGAGCCCTTCCCTGCTCTTGCCACTCCATACAGGTGGCAGTCCCAGCCTCTGGGGTCCCCAGGGCCTCATCCTCAGTGGGAATGTCAGTAAGGGACATGCGGGAGCCCGAGAACTCGGGCTGCAGTGGTCGGGGCACTGAGGGCAGCTCCTCCAACTCCTCTTCTTCTGAGTCAGAGGAGGATGAGAGCCCCCCACTGGTGGGTGGTCTTCTGGGCACGGCCACCCACACCCGCTCCGGGGGTGCCCGCAGCAGCTCAGGGATGGGGCGCAGCACCAAGTGGCACTTGTAGCTGATCTGGGAGCGCTGGAGACAGAGTACTAGAGTCAGACCAGAGGGAGCCCTGGGGCTGGATTGACCCACTCAGGCCCACCTCATTTCTTGGGGGAGGGGAAAGGCCTAAGGCAGGCAGAGGGTCAGGGGACATGGGAGAAGCTGGGAGTTGAGAGAATAAAAAGCGTATGAAGATAGATGAACAGGATGTGAAGGCACATGACAGAAAAATGGCAGGATTAGAGAAGGCTGCAGAATGAGAAGGTGGAGGGCACAGAAGCAGGGCCCAGCCAAACTTACCTGCCACCTCCGCCGGGAGAGGAATAGCTTTAGGTGATCCGTGCTCACCTCCGCGCCCTTTGCCTGTGTCTGCAAACCCAGGAAAGAGAGACTTAGGTTAAATCCTCTGTCAACTAGACCCTCGATGTTTAGCAATGGAGGGACAAAGTCCCCAGGAGGGGACAGTGGACTGGGCAGTATCGAGTCCAGACTCCTGCGGGTCCTCTTCCCCTTAGATCTGTCACAACAACTCCCACAACCAAGGTGCCCACATGTGGACCAATCCTCCGACCCTAAGTGGAGGGGCTGAAAATTGGTGGCTCCTGTGGGGTGGGTTTTGGAGCTCACCCCAGGGCCCAAGGCCCTGTCCTGGTACACCGGCTGCCCTGGGAGGCCTGTGCTTGGGCCCCTGACCTGGGCCCCACTGCCCAGCTCACCATCTGTCTCCATGTGGAGCCAGCACCCCAGACATCTGCAGCCTGGTGGGCCAGACCAAGACAGATGCTTCCCTCAGTCAACCACCCAGGCTGTCGTCTTTGGAGCTCATTTCTGATCTGGGAGACAAGGACCATTCTCCAAGGACAGATACCAGAACGACCTCAGCCTTCCGTTGACCCAGCACAATGCTCGATGCATAGTTTCTTCAGTTGCTTTTTCTGGGTCATTTGCTGAACCTCACCCCCCTCACAGTTTGGTGCTGTGCCCTGTGGTGCTGGGGTCTGAAGATAATGAGTGAGAATTCTGCTCACAGAGAGCTCAAAACCAAGAGGCCAGGCCACCTACCAATCACAGTATGTGGGCCCAGTGCAGGACAGAGGTGGGCACACAGGAATGAGGAGGACCAGGGTTTGTCTTGAGAGCCAGGGAGAACCCTGATGAAGAGCCCCATGATGTGGGGGGCGGTCCAGCCCTGTGCCTTGGACGCCATGATATCCCAACCTGAGCCTGTTTCCTTAACAAATTGGGAGTAATACCTTCCTTTGCACAGCTATCGGGAGGCTCATAGATCATAAGTATATAAAATGCCTATCATGGTAACTGCACACAGTAGGTACTCAATAAATGGAGCTGTTAATAACGTTCTCCTTCTTCTGCCTCTTCTACCAGGACTTTGCAGAACTAGACTCACTTTGAACCAAGGATGCTCCAGAGTCTCCTCTGCGGTAGGCCTCCTGTAAAGAAAGGAACGAGGATTAAGAAGGGATTTATCATATATTAATTCAGTCAGTCAGTCAATAAATATTTGGTGCAACAGGGCCTCTAAGGACTTGGGAGATTGAACGTCTAAGGGCAGAGGCTTGGGCAGAAGTAGGGGGTGGCCTGAGGGGACTCCAGGTGGGGGCTCCCTGGCCCGAGTACTCACAGCCGATCCTGCACCAGCACTTTGATAAGGAAGCCCCGGGCCTCCCTGCTCAGGCTCAGGAACGTGGTCTCCTCAAAGGCCACGTTGTAGTTTCGGATGTTCATCAGTGTTGTCCGATCGTTTTCCCCAACGAATGGGGAGATTCCCGTCAGACTGCAGGGACGGAGAGGGCTGAATGAGAGGTGGGCAGGGCCCTGGGGCTCAGGCAGAGATGACGGGAGGCATGAGGACAGGGCTGGGGGCCCCTGGGTTGTGGGGCAGGCAGAGGCTGGGTGAGTATGGGCAGAGGGTAGTCTCTCAGCCTCTTGTCTGTCCTGTCCCCTTCCCCCCTCCCCAGGACAGGTGGGGAGGCAGTACTGCCTTGGGACCTGGGCAACCAGGTTCCTGCCCGAGGCCCACACTTTAGAGGACCCGATCTGTCCCTCATCCACCGTGGCCTGTCCTTGAGGTGAGGTGTCTGTGCCCCCCTGAACCTGAGCCTGCCCCTTCTAGTCCCTGCTGGACAGTCAAGACCTTGAGTTCCTGCATAAATGGCACTGAGTCTGCACCGGCCTTCCTCCAGTCGGCCAGTGTGCCCACCCCTTATGAGGGGTATGGTGGTGGGCAGACTTAGACACATAGGCTGGGGTGTCCACATTCATGCTCATGGGGCCCCTTGCCATGCAGGAAGGAGCAGGGGGTGTAGAAGAGAAGAGGTGGGCTGCAGGCCCCCAACTGGTCTGTAGCCTCAGGCCCTGCAAATGTCAGGGGTGGGCCTGCTAAGAGACTACAGGAGACGAGGGCCCTGAGTGCAGAGAGGTCCTTACCAGAGGAAGGCAACGACGCCCACGGGCCTGTGGGGAAAGGAGAGTGGCTTGGTCAGAGGACAGCCCACCTCCCACCGGAAGTGAGCAGTTCTCAGCTACCATGAATCTAATGAGAAGTGTCCTTTCTGTGAACACTGCTGTGGACAAATGGACATAGGGAGGCCTCCTTTAGGGGGGACTCTGAACCCAAAGGTCCAGGCATCCCTGGAGGAGTCAAGGGTCATGGCAGGGCCAGCCCAGGGAACCATTAGGAGTCTGGGAACCAATGGACCATACCTGCCTCACCACGGGGAGGCAAGGTGGCTGCAGAGGGGAAGGCCACAACCCAGGAACCAAGGACTGCCAGGCCTGAGGCCTTGAGTGGCCAGGTCATCCCTGTTTGATGAGGGGTGGGTAGTAACATGGGCAAGTGACCCCGTCAACTGTCAGAGAAGAAATCTGGGCTTCATAAAGCTCCGCTCCCCAGCATGGCACCAAGGGTAGCTGCCCTGGCCCACCCCCGCAGCTCAGTATGCCAACATTACCAGATGTCAGTGACGCCAGACACAGGGGTCTGGTTGACAATCTCGGGCGCCACGAACTCAGGTGTGCCATATTGGCAGTACTGGGGCTCTCCCGGAGTCAGCTCCTGGGCATTCCCAAAATCACAGATCCTCACCTGCTCTTCACCCTCTGCACCATCCCATACCAGCAGGTTCTCAGGCTGCAGGACACAAGGCAAGGTGTAGGAGCTGAGTGGAGGAGAGGACACTCCACTGCCTGGCTCCCACAGGGGCTGCCTGCTCCCCACCCCCACCTGCACCTCACCTTGACATCCAGGTGCAACACAAGGTTCTGGTGCAGGTAGCATATTCCCTGTAGCACCTGCTGCACGTAGGCCCGGATCTGTGGAAACAGGTGGCCCAGAGTCCATGGGGGAAGGGCGGGATGTTATGTTTGATCACCACCAGGGCTGTGGCAAGAGGTCAGGCCATGCTAGGGAAGTGGCCTTCAGATGGCTGGTGGGGGGGGTTGAAACACAGGTTAGGCTTGCTGAGATCCAGGGCCTCCATGTACAGCTACGCAGGTCGGGCACAGCACAATTATAGAAGGGAGCCATTTACATTATAATAAGTAGGCTTGTGCAGTGCGCAACTCATACAGTTCTACATGGCAGGACACTGGTGAGACCGAAGAGTCTAGGTAGGTCTCCTTCTGGGAGAAATGTCTGAGGAATGTTTACATGAAAAATATCGAGAAACGACAGTTAGGAGCCAGGGTGCATCTACTGAGATTTACAGAGGACAGTGCAAGTCCCAGGGTGGGGGTCGGGTCTGATGGGGGAAGGGGGCTCTGCTGCCTGCCTAACAGTGCTCTCCACCACCACCCATGGTCTATTCATAGGCATAGATGGCATACCCTGGACCCACCCCTCAGTCCTCAGAGCTCAGGTGGGTGAACGCTAGTGCCCAACCTGACCCCTGCCACCCACTGCCCTCACCTCAGACTCACACACGGTGGGTTTCCTGGCCATTCGCTCTAGCAGCTCCTCTGTGCAGCTATGTCCTGGATCAAGGAGAACAGTGACCAGTGCCAACCGCCTGGCCCTCCTTGGGCAGTGCCCTCCACCCCCAGAGCTCAAGTCAGATCCCAGCTCAGCACAGGGTTCTCCTTCCCTTTAAAGCACATCTCATACCAGTTATGGATTGTGTCTTCACCCTTCCCTGTTCTCTGGGTGCACAGATGGGACAACCCTGCTTGAACTCTCATTTGCTGTGGGATCCCAGGCAAGTCACCAAACCTCTCTGAGTCTAGTTCCCTCAGGTGTAAAATGGGGATAACCTCCCTTCTTGCCCAACCTGTGAGGTATTTATAAGGATCAAGTTAGAGCAGAATTTTGTTGACTGTAGATGGAACTTCTTGACTCTATTTGAGAATGACCTAGAAGGCCCATGACACATAAATAATTGGTCATTTTGCTGAGGTTTGGGTTCTAATAATGCAGACTAGGAAGATGATTTGAAGGACATTGTCAGCTTGCTAGTGGGAGTGACAAGCTAACCACCCAGGATCCTTACCATAGTGTGCCTCTGTTTAACCACAGCTCTCATGCAAGGCTAAAATCTATTCTTTATGGAAACAGCCTCCAAATAAAGCCAAGTACTGATGCTCACCTGAAATGGGGCCACTTCAAATGTTTAGATACAATGTACTGTATTTCGTGATAAAAATCACCTGTCTTTTGTTAGCTGCATGATTTCAGGTGAGTTATTTAACCTTTCTGTACCTCAGTTTCATTATCTATAAAATGGGGATGATAAAATTCCATGAGATAGGTGTACATGAGGATTAAATAGGTTAATATTTGTAAACCTCTTAGAACACTGCCAGGCACACATTAAATGCTATGTAGGTTTAAACTAAAAAACAAAAAACGTTAGAGTCTTCAGACTCCACTCAGTGAAGTATAAGATGCCTTCAGATCTCCCAAGTGTAAATGGACACATTTTGTACAGGTAGTCAGCCTCTGCCAACTGTCAATGGGACCACTTTGTAAAGTGTGAAACATGTTGTTAATTGGCTGTTAGAAGGACCAGTCATTCAGGCCACATGTCCCCCAGACACCCAGCCAGTCCCAGGATACAGCTCGGTGACAATGACCAGTCCCCTACGCCTCTCAAAGGCCTCATGGAAGTAGAGGACGCAGTCATGCTGGAGCCGGGCCAGCAGCCGGGCCTCCCGCCACGCTGATGCCTTTGGCTTGGCCTGGCTGGGGATGAACTTGGCCGAAAACTCCAGGCCAGAGCTACGTTCCACCACACGCCGCAGGTAGGAGAAGGCACCCCTGGGTGATGACACAGAGAGAGGATGGGAGTCAGGCATTGCTGCAGCCCTGGCTGTCCACACCCTCCCAGCCCTTGGCCCAGGCCCTCTTGGCCCCCGAACCCCTCTTTGTCCCACACCTGCCAATCTCCTGATGGATGTCATAAAAGTCACTGAATCTCCTTCCTCGTTGCTCCTCGTCTTCCCTGGACCCCTCCACCTCCATAGCTGTCTGAGCTGGGGAAGAGATTCCTGGTGTTAGATGTGGAGGGCAGAGACTGGGACAGGCAGGGTAGATGGAGAAGACAGAAGAGGAGCAAGAGCGTCAGGGGCCCGAGGAGGGGTCCTAGGGCTGAGGACGTGGGGGTCAAGGAGAGCAGGGCCCGGTGAGTGACTCCTTGCCAGGGACCCACATCACATTCCTGCGGGTGAGCACTCTGCCCTTCTCCCCTGCCCACCTGAACGCACAGCCAGCTCTGCTTTGCAGGAGACCTCTCCCGCCAGGTTCCGGGCGGTGCAGGTATAGACGCCTCCATCCTGGACCCCCGTGCTGAGCACCACCAGCGAGCACTCGGCCTCCTCATACACGAAGCTCACGTGGCTACTCTCGGTCAGCAGCACCTCATCCTACAGAGTTGGCCGTCACCTCCAGCCTGGGCCTGGCTTCACCTCCACCTGGGACCCAGCTTTACCTCCGTGCCAGAGACTCAATCTCAGCCCTACCTTCAGGACCAGGAACCCCTCCTCCCCGGGGCCTTGCTCACCCCAGGACCTGGAATTGGCTCCACCCTTATCTTCCATTAATAACCCTGCACCCCCCAATTAGTCCCCTGGTTCCTCCAATCCCCACCAGCGTCACTGAGCACCCCTGGGTCGCACTTCCTCCCCCTAACTGAGCCTCTGACAACACATTTGCTCTTCTCTGTCTAGGCTCCCCTCCTCCTAAGGTCACTGGACTCCTCCCCCACTCCCAGGAAACCCCTCCTCCCTCCTCCCAGGCTCCTGGCCAGCCCAGGCTTGGACTCCCCCAGGACTTCATCACCCTCTGACCTTGTACCACATGATGTCCGGCAGTGGTTTCCCCTCAACCACCACAGCGAAGCGAGCGGTTTCTCCAGCCTCCACCTCCACGTCCTCCATGATGGACTCAAACCGAGGGGCCTCTGAAACACAAGGGGTGGGGTGGGGAAGTAGACAATGTTGGAGTCACAAGGGCCTGCCTCCTCAGCCTCTCTCCCTCAGCAATCGGTTCACCAGATGCCCCCTCACACCTCCCAGAGCCCCAGCACCTCAACCACTGGGGCTCTCAAATTCGCCCCTGGAACACCAGAGGTCCTTGCCTGGAACAAGCACTCTCCCTGGAAATGCATAGGTAATGGTCTCCAAATCTCAGAAAACCTAAGTCAGAGGGTTCAGGCTTGCTTTGTTTGACCTCCCGTGTTCATCTGCCAGCTTTGAAATTAGGAGATTCTCACACAAAAAAGAAATCTGGATTTCCTGCCTCTCTTGAAAAGTCAGCACTGGCCATCCTGAGCCTCTTACTGTATTAACTGGCTGGTGCAGAGTGGCTCAACGCTGCCCCCTGTGGGTAACTGTCCTTCTGCACAGTCCCACTGCGGGCTTCTTGGACTGCACGGTCCTGGGCCCTGCAGGCCGCTCAGCCTGTGACCCTGAATGAAGTTCACCATGGCATTGCCTCTGTTTTTATGTTTTCTCCCTGAATCTTGCTTAACTATTTAAAGGGCCTTCTACCACCTGGAAGCATGCAAGGTGGGGTACCGGTTCTCAGCTTAGTTCTCCCACTGTGACTGTGATTTTATTCTCAGCACATATCATGCGATGGTGTCATTTCCTTCTAAAGTGGCTCCTAATTCTCATGATGGTATTACAGATGTATTCCAAATTGCTTTGCAGAGGAGCCTGTGACTTCCTAGTGTTCCCCTCTTGAGCACATTTGAGGATCTCGGCTTTAAGGGGAATGGGAGTCATCGGTCCCCGAGGGAAGAACAGGGGTGCTGGGCATGGACCACCACCCATCACAGGCACACAGCCTGGTTTTATACAGATAAAAGGGGAGGGCATCCTGGGAGTGAGGAAGATGCTACAGTGGGGCAGCAGTGGATGAAAGGGACCATTCCACTTGCCCTGCCTGAGGATGGGGCACAGTGGGAGACGGGGTAGATCCAAGCCCCAGGCCTGTCTAGTCCTGGCCGGCTGGGACACAGTCTCCCTCAGTCACTGTCTGTGGCAGGCCAGGGTGCAGGGGCTCTCGGTGGCCTGGGCCTCTTCCTATATCTGGGAAGAAAGATGAGTCCTGCAGACGGTACTATCAAGGAGCAAAGTGGTGATTGAATAGGAAGTGCCAGGGGATGGGACGAGGGGAATCTGGGCAAGGGAAAGACACGTAAAAGGGACACCAGGGGCCCAGACGACCTGTGGCCCCCCCATCCACCATCCACAGTGGGGCCAGCAGGGCTCCCCCATCTCTTCCTCACATACTTTCCTGCCACTTCTCTTCCACTTTAAAGAAGCTTTACCTCCCCTCTAGGAATCTGGTTTCTAGTCTGGGTGGGGATAGTGGGGGCTGGGGGGTGGGCTCTACGAAGGTCAAAACTGGAAAATTTCAAGTCAACTTGAACAGTCTTTTCAAAGCAACAGAAAATGTACCCATGATAAGCTTGCCTGTGCTAACTAAAATGTCACTTTCTTTGTATTCGGTTGGAATTGTATCTACTCAGCAGGTAACACTGTTTAGCTGGCGCTGGTCCGAAGTTCTGAGTGGCAGTTACATATGTCTAGAATTAATTAACAAACCGGAAAACAAGACAATTACTACTTAATGCATGCTAGGGGTTGCAGACTACATCTCTGAAGGAGAAACTATAAAGAGGGTCCTCACTGCAAAGATTGGGAGGCTCTGTCCAACAGGCTATGCAATGGGCAGCCAGGATCCCCAGAACTGGGAGTCTCGTGATAAGATGTGCTCTCTTGGGCTTTTTCTTTTTTAAATCGACTTGGTCTCCCTACATTTTTTACAGTTGAGGTACTATTTCACGTTGTGTTTAACACAGGAGCAAAAAGCACCCTCTGGCTTTGGAGTTGGGCATCTCGGCTTGAATCCCAGCTCTTGTACTTATTAAGTGTGGGACCTTGGGCCTGTTACTTAGCACACTCTGAGCCTCAGTTCCCCCATCTGTAAAATGGGGATAATAACCAACCTTCATCTCACAGCATTGGTAAATAGTAAATGAAATAATACATCTAAGATACTTAGCACTGAGCCTGGTGCATACTAGGTGCTCAATAAATATCTTACTAGTACTATTACTGTTATTACTTAGTAGTACTGGTATTATTATAGCTATTGGATGGATAGGCCTGAGAGGGAAGACCTGAGACTGGCAGGTGCACCTGGGGGTGTGAGGAGAGGGCTGTGGGCCTCAGAGGGAGGAGAGGGAAGGAGGCCTCCTGTCACCCACCTGCCAGCTCCAGTGTGACCGAGCAGGCCTGTGTGCCGTGGCGGTTTCGGGCAGTGCAGGTGAGAGGCCCCATGTCCCGGCGGCTAACCCGGCAGATCCGAAGGCAGTACTGGTCATCATCTGGCTGGCTCAACTCATACACACCTGCCCGTGCCTCTAGGAGGGCCCCTCGGCAGCTAAGGGAAACGACAGGGAGGTCACCCAGGATGGCTGGAGCTGGACTACCGCTTGTGGGAAGTGGGGCATGCAAGGCGGAGCCCCACCTCCTCCAGACAATCTGGGCCTCCACGTGGTTAAAGGTGACGGTGACGCTGGCAGGCTGTCCCTCCACCACATACACGATGTCTGGCTTGTCCAGCACAGCAGGTGCCTCCTCCAGGGGCGGGCCTAAGAGGAGGAGAGTGCAGGCTCTATGCTGGGCTTGACTCCAGATCCTTAGTACCCACTGCTCCTTTAACCCTCCAATTGCCCTGTGAGCTCCATTTCTACAGATGAGGAAGCTGGGGGAAAGGTTGAGCACTTTGTCTAGGGAACACAGCTAGGAAGCAGCAGACCTGGGACTGCACCCCCAGCGGGGCTGAGTCCACAGCCTCAGCCTTGCCCACTAGGAGTGCTGCTTTCAGGAGTGAGAAGAAAGCACCCTGACCGCCAAGGTAGCGCCCAGCCATGCTGTTCCTGTCATAGCTCTCATACCCTGACCAGCTCTTGAGCCTCCACCTTGGGGACCCAGTCTCCTGGCCCAGCAGCTCCCACCCCCACCTCATAAGACCATCCAGGCTCACCGCGCTCCAGGAGCTGCACAGGCTCAGAGGGGGGCGAAGGTTTGCTGCTGCTCTTGATGGTGGCGCTGAGGACCCGGAAGACGTGCTGGGCCCCCTTGCGCAGCCCCATGGCCGACCACCCAGGCTCCCGCAGGCCCGTGGCCAGAGCTGTCCACTGGTCCGAGCCCAGCTCCTGGTGCTGCACAGTGTAGGTCAGGGCGTCCGGGTCTGGTGGGGAGGCAGCTGCTAGAGGTGGGCATTGCTGAGGCGTCCCCCACCCCCATTCAGCTGGCTCGGGACCCGAGAGCTCATCAGTAGTCTGCTCTGAGGACCTGCCTCAGTTTCTCTTGTTGCTTCTGCTTGCCCCTCATCTGCTCTTGCCCAACCACTGGCTCAGAGCCAACAAGGTGCCATGAATGGGGTCCACAGGCATGGAGGGAGCTTGACTTGTATCGAATTCCCTGCTACTATTGCAGGTGGGGAAACTGAGGCACAGAGCAGGAGGAGATCGTGAACAGGGAAGGAGAGCTTCTTCCCAGGATCACAACCCAAGCACCCAACCCCTCTGAGAAAGAGAAAGGAATGTGGTGGCCCCCTTTGTCTCCTCTCCTGACCCCGAGCCAGGCCTTCACCCACCACGGAGAGGAGACAGGTAAGGCTGCTCTGGCTGTGCTCCCAGTACTGTCCACTCCCATCATCCCATATGCTTCCCTGGGCCCTGCCCTCCCCTCTTGGCTCCCTTGGCACCCCTGCCCGAGCTTGCCCTGTCCACGCCCCCACCCCCACCCCCAGCCCGGCGTGGCCCTGACCCACCGATGGCCATGTCCAGACTCCTGGGGGGGTTCCATGTGAGTGTGACCATCCTCCCAGTCACAGCCACCACCTGTGGGGCACCATCTGGAGGACCTGGAACCACATCTGAAAGCCACAAGTTAAGCATCTGCTGGGTCTTTTAGGGCCCAATGGCTCTGCAGGATCACTAAGCCTTGGGCTGGGGACTGGGTGGCACAGCCACAGGGGTGGGGGCAAGGCCAGATGGCTTCCCAGGGGACTGAAGGAAGGGTGCTGTTGCAAGGGCCCCTCCTTCACCCAGCCCCTTAGGTAGGCCAGATACTAGGCTGTGCAACTGGCCAGGAAGGTGCCTCACCTGTGACATAGAGGTGGGCATAACAGGCAGCTTTGCCCAGCTTGTTGGCGATGACGCTCTTGTAGACACCAGCATGCTGAGGTCCCACAGCAGGGAACACCAAGCGATGCACATCCCTGTCTGGGGGTGGGGGGGACAGTGATACTGGGCCTGAGCTAGGAGGATACTTCGAGGGGTGAGCCCATGCCACACCAGGCCTGGCCCTTCAACCCCTCCCACTCCTCCACTCAGGGAGGAGGTGAGGGGGAATGGATTGGCAGACAAGCAAGAAGTGTGTCCACTGGGTGGCAAACCCTAGGTCCAGGCTGCCAAGTTTACACCTGCAGCCCTAGCTCCTCCTGCCTGTCCCTTCTGGACTTCACGCCCAGCGACTTCTCGCCTTCCTCCCACACCGGTTCAACCAACCTCTGCAGCCTGTTGATTTCCCTTCTTCTCCGCACCTCTGGGGTAGGGGTGCACACCTCCGTGTCCAAGTTCGGAGAAGGCTTTGTTCCTAAGGCCCCTCCCTCAGTCCCCTCTTCTCAATCCCCATGGCCACTGCAGTCCCATTGCCAGCAAAGACCCCACAAAAGCCCTGCACTAGTGCAGTCCACACTCGCCAATGGCACTGCATGTTGCCTCTCGACCTGGAAATTTTAAAGGCACCTATACTACATATGGGAGGCAGACAAAGTCCTCAGCCTACATGCCCATCTGGCCTGTCTCTGGCTAGTCTTCCACCATCTGACCCAGACAAGCCAGTATAGGTCCCTGAACAAGCCACAGAAATTCCATCTCCAGGTCCTTTGCTCACAAAATTCCTCCCTTCTGGAATATTCTTTTCTTACTAAGGTCTCCTTCACCTTAAAGACACAGTGCAGGTGAGCACCAACCTGGGAAGCCTTGTCTGCCATATCTGGGAGGGGCCCTTTTCACCCCATCCCTGATGCCCCCTAGGACCTCCAGCAGAACTCAATGCCTTGCATGCAGTAAGTGCCAAATATATTATAAATTACAATAAGAGTTAAGAGTTGTTTGCTCTGTGCCTAGCCTATGTCAGCTACTTGACATGCATGTTCCCCTCATAATCCCTTCAACGACCCTGCAAAATTATCCTCATTTTACCAATGAGGTCAGAGACATTAACAGACTTGTCCAAGGTCACACAGCTAATAAATGATGGAGCTATGGCTTGAACTTGATTCCCTCTGAATTCGAAGCTCTTTCCCTACACTGTGCTCCCTGAATGGTGATAAGGGAGACTCTCCAGAGGGGACGTGAAGGGGAAGAGGCCTGCACTATCCTCCTTCATGTCAGGGCTGTCCCCAAACACCCCTCCCTTCCCTCAGTGGTTATCTCTGCATGGAACAGTCACCCACTCATTTATCTCTGCTGACACTATTTATAAAAGAAGAGAAACCAAGGGCTGCCACTGACCCCAGATTCATACAGAAGAGATGCCAGCTGAGGTTCTGAGACAGACACCCACCCAGGGCCTCAAGCAGAACTTCTATCAAGAGATAGAAAGACTGTGGGCTAAGCAAAGACAGCCACTGAGGGAGGGGGCTGAGGAGGTAGGGCACGGGTGACAGGAGACAGTCTGGTTAGGAGGTGGAAGCCAGAGCCAGACAGTCCTTGTCTGTCTTTGAACAAGTCCCTGTCTCTGTAAGCCTCAGTTTACCCATCTGTAAACAGGAATAATAGTCCCTGCCTCACAGGCCCCTAGTACGGAAGGTGAGGTCATCCACGTCAGGCCTTCAGCACTCAGAGCCTGGCGAGTTTTGTCACACGGAGACTCCGATTCCTTCAAGGCTGGAACTGAGATACTCCCATGAGAAATACCCCAGGTGGAAAGGACTCAGTCCCAAATACGTTCCTTTGTATTTTCTTCCCGCTCCTTCTTTATTTGCTGTTTGTGAACAACCTGGTCAAGCCTCCTTTCGAGGCCAGACACTGCCCACACCGGCCTTTTCACTGAAGGCCTGACAGGCACCGCTTTACCAACAAGGATGGCAATGGCGGGAACAACAACAGCAATGATCAGAAGACTTAACACGTACTGACCACTTGCTATTTGCCAGGCCCTGCTCTAAGTGCTTTACACGTATTCACTGATTTAATTATCTTAACAAGCCCATTACAGATGAGGAAACTGAGGCACAGAGGGGTTCTGTAACTTGCCCAGTCAGCAGCGGGCTGTACTGCCTGTCCATCAAGTGCTAACGAAGCCACCAAGGCCCAGAATGGTGACTCAGCAGATGGGTGCTGTGTAGGCTCGAGGAAGGAGGCAAAGAGCTCATAGCCCCTCTGGGCTCCCCTCCCCCCGATGCCACATCCCTGACCAGGTTAGAAAAGGAAGGCCCGAGGATGGAGAGACGGGCGGGCACTGCAAGCAAAGAGGGTGCTGGAAGGGACACTCCCCAGGGTACCCCCCAAACACATACACTGTGTCATGCGCCGGTCATCGCTGCTCTGGATCCGGTGGCCATTGTGGAACCAGCTGATGGTGGGGTAGGGCAGGCCAGTCACCTGGCATTCAAGCATGGCCTCCTTGGCCAGTCCCACCTCCAGGTCCTGCAGTGGCCGCAGGAAGTCAGGCATGGACAACCGCTCCAACTCGCCATGCTCTGGCTCCTCAGGGATAGATGGCATCTTCTCCAGCTTTGAGCTGTAAAAACCACACAGCTGCCCAGAGTCCCAGAGCGGCACCACCCACCACAGGGCTAGGGCCCCACAGAGGCAGCCCCAGAGCACCAGGGGCCCCAGGTGGTACCTGGGCCCAGTGGCGGCCGTCCGAGGCTCCTCCACGTAGAGCTGGGCCGAGCAGTGGGCCTGGCCATGGGTGTTGGTGGCACTAACTGCATAGAGCCCCTCGTCCTCACTGCCCACGTGGGCAATGTGCAGTGAGTGCAGACCCCCGTCCTGCCGCAGCCGCAAGTTCTCGCTCTCTTCCACAGGGCGGCCTGGGGGGGTGAGGGGGAGGGCGGGATGCAGAGCAGCCTCAGCAAGGGGCCCTACTCTCTGGCCCTTGGAGGACCCCCAACATCTTCTGCAGGGTGGAGGGCTATACCAAAATGAGTCCAGGTCACGGAGGGCGGCGGGGTGCCGCTGATCTTGCAGTCAAAGCGGGCGGCACGGCCTTCCAGCACTTCCACGTCCTCCAGCAGCCGGGTGAACAGGGGCGCCAGCGAGGGCCGCACAATCAGCCGGGCACTGCAGGTCAGCTCATCTAGGGGGAAAGGTCACCACTGGGGCAAGAAAGGCCATGGAATCCCAGGCACCCCAACCCGCAGGCCCTGACCTCATGCTGGGCAGGGAAGGGCGCTGGGCCAGGAGCTGGAGCTTGGGTAGCGCTTAGCAAGGTCCCTGGGCACTGGAGCGCGGCAGTGGGCAAGATCCAAAGACCGGGCCTTCTCAGGAGGGTAGAGGTCAGCAAGGGTGGCAGCAGGATGCCATGGTGGCTGGGGATATGACAGGTGTCCAGGCCCCGGCCTGGTTCTCCCCTTCTCACCTCACCTGCCCACCCAGGATGCTGCTCGGCTCAGCGCTAAGAGAAGGGCCCAGAAGCCAAGCCCCTTCCCTCCCCCACATCCCTTTCCCCTGCCTTTGGAATGCTCCTCTGCACCTGGGTTGCGCCCCCACTCCCTCCCAACCACCCCAACCCCAGAGCCCCTCTGCCCCAGTCTATCGCCCCACACAGAATCTTCTGGGAGAAACAAGAGCCCCTTATGCTGACCTGGTCCTTTCCCGCTTGCAAAGCCCCTCCAGTGTCACCTTAGGTGCTCATCACCATAACCTGGTGAGGCATTGTTTCCACTCTTCAAACGAGGACGGGGACCAGGTCAGAGATGTCATTAATAATAATAATGGCTGACATTTATTAGGTGGCACCCTTCGCCAGGCGCTGTGCTTTGTTCTTTACATTCATTATCTCATTAATCCTACCGATCCCCTACGAGCGAGGCATTATCATGATCCCTTTTTACAGATGAATAGTCTAAAGCTCAGAGAGATGAAGTAACCTGTCCAAAGTCACGTGGCGGGTATGCGGCAGGGCAAAAATGGGAACCCACATCCAGGTTGGTCTGCCACACTTGAGCAGACAGGACCCTAACAGGAGCGACAGCTAACACTGACACAGCGAGTCCTTGGTGCCAGATGCTGCTCCAAGTGCTGGTTTTACTGAGGCAGGTGGACTGCGCCATCTCCCACCCACCGCTCTTCCCCAGGGCGATGGAGCCTATCTTATTCTGCACCCAGCTCCTTCACCTCCAGTCCCCTCCCTCCCACTCTTGGGTACCCACGGCAGCCCTACGGCCCGAGAGGGCATTTACCTTTGGCTGTGCTGAGCTTGCAGGTGTAGACACCACTGTCGTCCTCATGCACAGAGGTGAGCAGCAGTTTGCATTTTCGGCCATCGAAATGCATCTTGCATTTGAGCAGCGCAGGCTGCAGCAGGCGGCCGCGGCTCATCCAGTCTACCTCCACGTCGGCAGGACCTGCCACCAGGCACTCAAACAGCGCCATCTCCCCGGCCCCCACGTCCACGTCCTGCAGGGGGGCCAGCACGGCCAGGGACCGGCTCTCAGGGTGTGCTGGGGGAGGCGGTCATGGGGGGCACGCATGGAGCAGAGACATATGGGGCAAGGGAAACACACACACGCACACACAGAGAGACAGACAGACACAGAGAAAGAGATGCATTTTGTTCCTTTGCAGACAGGGAAAACCCGCCCGCCTGGCTGGCCAGGGCAGCAAGGAGGTCCCCCAGGCCTGGCTTCAGGATGGCAACCCCAGCTGGGCCAGGGAGGGGGGTTTAGGGGAAGTGGACAGGGAACCTGAGGGCCAGGTAGGGGCAGAGACGGCGGCAGAAAAGAAAAAAACACAGCACAGCAGCTGGGTACAAACTGGACTTTATTTGAGCTAAGAAACAGGTATTTCCGAACATCTCCACGCCCACGACAACAGGACCTACTGCTATGCCAAGTCTGCCTGACTCCCGCATGCCCAGACAGAGCCTCCCGGCCCTGACAGCAAACGAGGGAGCCCCAAATGGACCCTAAACCTGCCACAGCCAGGACTCCGCCAGGCCTCCTCATCAGGGCAGGGGCTGGGAGCCTCTGGCTTTTGGTCTCTTTTGAAACTGTGTTGTGCCACTTCAAACCTGTTTCTGGAGTGGTCAGTGCCCTGCCTCCCATCGTGAGCTCCTTGTCAACAACAGCCTGTCCCTCTGGGTCCCTCCATCCTGGGGATGACATGCCCTGTCTCTCCCCCTCTGCCTCACCCCACACCAGCTTGGAGGCCTCCTTCCCTGACTGTCACAGACACACAGACAAACAAACGGATAGACAGACAGGGCCTACAGCAACAGTAGCTAGCACATGCACTCGCTGGGTGTTCCCCTGCAGGGAAAGCCTGGGGTGGGGGTCTTGATACCCCTGATGGCCGCCCCTTCCTGGTACTCAGTCCGTGTGGGGGCTCCTGGCCTGCCCAGCCAAATGTCCACTTGGGAAGGGAGGGTCCATAGGGGCCCATGGCTATCCCAGGATGCTGCACAGGGAAGGGAGGGGAGGGGAGGCTGGAACAGGGTCCAGGCCGGCAGGCCGGCAGGGTCTGTGGGCAGGAGGCAGTGAAACACAGCGAGGTCCGAGAGGTGCCTGAGACAGGGGCGCGGCTCGGAGGGTAGCGGGGGGAGCGCAGGCGGCCCCCTGAGCTCACTCGCCTGTGTACAGACAAAAACCTCAGTCAGCAAGCGGCAGGTTAGTGCAGCACACGCACACGCACGCACGCAGACCTGGCTAGGACCCCCCTGCACGGACAGCTGCCTCTGAATCTGCCAGGGTGGCACTGCCACATCCAGCTCCCCCAAGAGCAGCCCTGGGGTGGGGGGTGGGCAGCCAGCCAGAGGCCAGGTCTCTGGGGTTCCTGGGCAGGTAGAGGCCCTGGGCAACCAGGGAAGAGGCATTCACAGGCATCAGGAGCACCCCAAACTGGGGGATGTTGGGAGGAACCCCAAAGAGAGAGAAGCACCAAGACGTGGGTTAACACAGAGAAGCAAGGCAGAGCCAGACCCTAGAGGAGGAGCAGGCCAGGATTATGCTGCAGGGGGGTGTGGGCGGACCGAAGAATTCAGAGACTGAGGAGGTGGCAACCCCAGGAACAGGAGGCACAGGGCCGGGTAACTGAGGCAGGCAGGGCCCAGCGGAGGTGACCGTGACTGTTAGGGTCCAGGCTCCAGCAAGGGCCTGGGGGAATCTTAGAAGCTCTCAGAGTTGGCCTCTGCCAGGAAAGGAGGGATGATGGCTGAGTGTGGAGCCGAGGAGGAGTTTCCAGCTCTGAACTGCCCACAGGGAAAGGGAGGTGGAAGGAGAGGAAAAGCACCAGCTCCTAAGGGTAGCCTGGCTAGGGCTGCCCTCTGCACTGCCTGAAAGGTCCCCTGCCTTTATGCCCCGACTCCGGGACCCAGCTAGCTTGACATTTCACAGCTCTGTTCTCTCTGGCACCCCTGGGGTCCCTGTGATGCTCAAATCACCCCAAGGGCCCCTCCGAACGGGTCCAACTATCAGACTCTCCCCATCGCCACTCCACAACCACAACAGCTTCTGCACAGCAATGGGATGGGGAGGGGGCCAAAAGGCAAGAGAAAGAGAGGGAAGTGGGTGTGAGGGAGGGGCCTGGGAAGGGCAAAGTGACAAAGGCTTAGAACAGTGTGGGGAGAGGATGGCCGGAGGCAGGAAGCAAGGTCTCTGGCTGGCCATCAGGGGCAGTCGGGATTGACCATGGGGGAAGGCAATACTGTGTAGTGAGCTGAGCACTGAGCAATTTGCTGTGTGGCCTTGGGCACGTCACTTCCATTCTCTAGGTCTCAGTTTACTCAACTACAATATAAGCAGCTAAACTTGGGGACCACGAAGGCCCTTTCTGACATCCCATAAATGATATTGTGTGAAAGTTGGCAATTGGACAGGAACGCAGCCAGGACCAGGTTGGGGGGGACGGGGTTCATGGAGAATGTGAGGTACTCACCTCGGACCTCCAGGCGGGCCTCACACTGACGAGCGCCATACTCATTAACCGCTTTGCAAGTATAGAAGCCGGCATCACCCCGTTCAGCGGCCAGAATCCGCAACCGGCACAGCCCACCCTCTGCCTCCTCCGCGAAGCGCCGCTGGTCTGGGCGCACGGGCTGGCGGTTCCTCAGCCTGTCGGAGAGGCAAGAGCTCAGTCCCCAGGCCCAGGGTCCTCACCGGCACAGGCAGGGAAATGGGGGTAGAGAGCCAAGCAGGCCTCTGCTACGCCCATATCATTGGGCCCCTCCCCAGACCTGTCTCACCGACCATGGGCACCCCATGGTTAGGGTTAGGATTTACCCCTGACTCTGCCATCCCACCTCTGCCAGGAGCTTCCAGACCACCTGGTTCTCTCCTTTCTAGGAACCTAACTGAACTTAGAGTAGTGCTATGCTATTCAGCTCTTAATAGCTCTTAAATTTCCTCATGTCTTATTTTTACTTATTTATAACGAACAGATAGCTTTCCCACTTCCCAAAAGGGATATAAAGTAACTTACAATGTTAAGAAATCACATTGGGGATGAGACAATCAATTAAAAATGAAAAATAGAACCCAAACCAATAAAAACCTAAGTGAACTAATCAAAGCTCCAGGCACCTGGGACATAGTACCACAGATGGGGCCCACATTTAACTCTGGGCTCTGGAAGCTCAGAAACAAATGGCTCCATTTGGGCCCAGCAGAGGGCTGAGCACAAAGCAGGCCTCAAAACTCACCCTGTTGTCAACAGACAGGGATGGGGGTGGGTAGCCTTCTCCAGCAGTGAGATGGCTCCAGGTCGAGACCATTGGTTACCCAAACCCCTCCTCTGAGAGGGAAGCTTTGAATGAGCCCTGAACCCCAGGCGGGAGCAGGGGCAGGTTGAGAGGGGAATGGCACCACTATACCTGGGATGTGGCCTCCTGTAGATCATGGAGAAGTCCACAAAGGGCCCATTCCCTTCCACCCAGAGCCAGGCCTCACAGAGCCAAGCCTGGAGCAGAGGGAGCTGGCAGGTGGGGGTCAGTGACTGCTACTCACCAGGAGACCACTGGCTTGGGCTCCCCCTGCACTCGGATGCTCATGGTGACATCTTGGCCTTCTCTTACTGACTGGTCCATAAGTGAGACCTGAAAGGGGACCCCAATGTGTCAGGGGAGACAGTCAGCGCCCAGCTTTGACTCCTGGAGGCTGGGAAATCTGGGACAGAGGCCTCTTCCACCCCAGTCTGACTGAGGCTGGCTCTGGGTAAAAAGGGTTAATGGGGCAAAGCTCCAGGCTGTGCTGAAACCTGGTGTGGCCCCAAGAGCAAGGGGCTACATGAAGGAATAGGGTTTGCCAGGGGGCAGGGGCTGGGGCTAGCCTCAGGGGTCTGACCTTAAAGGTGGGGGGTGCCTTGGAGCCAGTGTCAGAGGAGCGGCGATTCTGGCTGGGACTGGGCTTCATGGTGGGGGTTTGGGGCCAGATCTCCCCGGGCTCTGGGAACTCCTCTGGGGGGCTCAGGTACTCTTCGTCAGAGGTGATGGGGCTGCTGAAAGGGGATGTGGACCCACCTGGAGGAGAGGCAGAAGAGAGACAGTGGCACAGAGTGAGATGCCAGGGGAGGAAGGGGGGCAGAGAGGATGAGAGAACTAGATGGATCATTCTGGGGTCAAAGACCTGATAAGGTCTGAAACTCGCAGAGCCCCGAAGCTGAGGCAGCTCCTGCAGTCCTGCCCTGCCCTAACTTCACTTCTGGGGGCTCCCCCACGCTTGCTGAGTAACCTTGCCGGGTGTTTCCTGTCCCTGAGCCCCTGAATCCTGCTCTGCCATAGAATCTCCCAACACTGACCCTGCTTATCCTCCTGTGTGGGGAAACCATAGGGAATAGTCTGGGACCAAGGATTCCGACAGCAGAGGCACCGCTGCTGGGCCTTGTGGGAGACTTGGAATTCCACTGGAGTGGGAAACCCACATTCCTGGCACAGAATCACAGGCTCCTAACGCAGGTGGTTCACATCTCTGGACCCCAGAGTGGCACAGCCAACACACCCATTTCTTGGGTGAGCTGGACTTGGTGCAGAGGAACACACATCTCAGACAAGCCCCATCCTGACCTCAGAGCCAGGGCCAATGAGGTGGCAATGTCCAGCCTGCCCTTCCCCCTCTCCCTTCTCAGCTTCCTGCCCCAGATACCCCAGGGGCACCTGTTGGCCCCAGCCCTGGAGCATGGACCCTAAAACTCTCAGGGGATGGGAAGGCAGAGTTTGAGTCATCCACATAGAAAGGTGGCTCAGCCTGGGGAAGAAAAGGGGGCACCAATACGGCTTTGGGGGAGGGGTGTCCCCAGGGCCCTGACGCCCTCCTCTGCAACTGGCCAGGGGCCCAGCCTCACTGAGCTGGCTCCTAGCCGACTGCCAAATACAGACATGAATCTTCCACAGCCCCCTGGCCCCTCCTCCCAGTTCCCCACCCCAAACTCCTGTGGCCTGGCCCCCCGCAGAGCTGCACCCCAACTCACCTCGAGACTCTGCACACGGACCCCAGCCTGTGCCTGTCCTGAAGCTCTGCCCTGGCACCAGGCCCTCCTGCTACCTGCCCACTACCCACCCCACCAGGCTCCCCAGGAAGCAGGAGCCCAGCTTGCTCTCAGCCCCACTCACTGGCTGACCCTGCTGAGGCTCTGCATGGGGACCTGGGGGAGGGGAAGGAGCCTGAGGAGGGGAAGGAGGAGGTGGGGGCTGGCCTGGTGGGGACAGGCTGGGTGGCAGGCAGGCAGCTGGCTGGGAGGCTGAGACCACAAGCAGCCTGGGCCTGGAGTGGAGGGGGAGGAGAAGGGAGGGGCAGAGCGCAGCTCGGCTGTATTTAGCCACCCTGCTCATTCCCAAGCAGCAGGATCTGCCTTTTCTCTCCTTACAGCTTCTGGACCCTGACAAGCACAGAGCCCCCTCAGTGGTGCCTCCATTCAGAGTGCTGGGGCTTTGGTCCCCAAGAGAAGAGGTGGGTAGCCTGCACTGAAGCATCTAAGACACTTACCCTGACCCATTCGTTTCCATGTGTCCACCAGGAGAGGTACTGATGGCAAATGGCCCCCGTGATGCCCCCTGCTCTGACCAAACCACCAAGATCCCCGACAAGCGCAAATACTACAGAGCCAGGCCACGCCCTCTTTCCTCTGGTGCTGAGAATCAGAGAACTGTCAGGAACTTCGGCCTCCTTCCCAGAGAAGTCCCCCTCAGTCTGAGGGGGTCCAGAATCCCACCTCTGCCTCTCCATCCTGCCATGGCAGGTTTGACCCAGCAGCCACCCCGGGACACTGGGCCTTCACCCAACACCCTTCCTACAGGCACTACCAGTTGGCAAGTGTCCCTCACCCAGTCAGCCCCACCAGGGCCAACAATCAGGATTCAGGCTGCTTCCCCCAGGAACCCCTCACAACTAGCACCCATCTGTATATGGGCTGGGGAAGGGGCTTGGAGGCAGAGCAGGAGAGTAGGGGAGCTGCTGAGAGGTTACGTGTCCTTCTGGCTCCTCCTATCACCCCTGCCCAGGGCCACATTCCCAAGCTATGACCTATGTTTCCCAGCACTGCCAGTGAAGAAGGGGGTGGGGACCAGCAGAGGAGGGGGGCCTACCATTCAGGCTGGCTGTTAGGAGGTGGGGGTGGGGAAGGAAGTCATTCAGAATGGTACTTGGTGAACATCTGCTTGGGGCTTGGCCACTAGCTGATGCTGCGAGCACAAGCATGACCCATGGAGGCGGGCGCCCCCTCCCCTCTGTGGAACCTGGTGAACTTCAGGGTCACCTCCAGGTTGGACTGCTCTAAAGCCACTCAGCCCGGGAGGGAGAGCAGAGATTAAAGCAGATGGGCAAAGTTTGCAGGGAGCCTCAGAGACTCCTGGTGGTGGCTGGGGGAACAGCACCCTGAGGGCATCCAGGGACCAGGGAACCCAGCGTTCTCAAGCCCCTCAGAGAGGGGCCTGTAAGAGCACCTAGGCAAGAGGCTCAGGCTACAGAGAAGGCAGAACTAGGCCTCTTCGAAACAAGGCCATGCCCCCACCCCTATGTACCACAAAACTGTGTGGATAAGGAGGCTGATCAGGGATCTCTGTCTCTGGGTCCCAGAGCCTCTGGGGTTCCACCAGACTTCAGTACCATCCCACTTTTCATTGGCCCCACCACCAAAACCATCTTTGTAAGAATCCCTACATCCCAGCCTTGCTCCACCCACAAGCCTAGTTCTCACTGTTGGAAACACTGTCAAACCAGCAAGGGAGTGGGGAACAGGTGTCCCCCAAACCTAAGATGCACTTAATTGCACCATGTAGGTGCTGCCCCTACACACCCCACCACCCCAAACACGCTGACAGTGTGTACATGTCTGGCCTTTCAACACTGCTCCCAGGTCAGACTCACTTGATGAAAACACTGGCATTGGGGAGTCCACAAGTGGGGGCGTCCTCCCTCCCCAGACCAGTGCATCCAGTTCAATACATGTCCCAACATTCCCTGAGGCGTTCTCACAGTGGATACTGTCACAGCCACTTTACACGAAAGGCGTCATGCAAGGCCCTGTACATCAGGGATTCTCAGAATGGTGCTTGAACCACCTACATCAGGACTACCTGGGAGCCTGTTTAGACCATAAACTCCTGGGCCTTACTCTAAACTGAAAAATTAGATTTCCTGAAAGAGAAGTCAGGAAACTGCATTTAAAAAAGCACCCAGGCGATTCTTATGCACATAAAAGTTTAGGGACCCCTGTGATCCTCATGGAAGGAGGATAACCCAAAGAGGTAGTATCACCAAGTCCCACCTCACTCAGCCACCAAACTTCAGGGCAGGGCTCAAGCTCGGGGATCTGGCTGCACAGCCCACATGCTTCCCACTGTACCACCTGGCCTCCCACCTGGCGCCAGGTCCCTAACTCTACAGCAGTGGTTCTCAAAGTTCACCGTGCCCCAGAATCACCCAGAGGGCTCCTTAAACCACAGATTGCTGGGCTCCACCCCAAACTTCTGATTCCGTAGGTCTGGGATGGGGCCAGTAATATGCATCTCTAACACGTTCCCAAGGTGATGCAACGCGCCTGGTCTGGGGACCACACTTTGAGGACCATGGCTCTGTGATCTCCTTGGGCTCCCAACCTCCGCTCTTAGGCAGATGCTCATCACCCTTTGCAGATGTGTCTCCCCCAGCTTCTGTGTGTCACCCAGGTTGTTCCAGGGGCATGGAAAGTCACAAGGGTCTCTACCCCCACTGCCACCTCACACTTAGTCCCTGCAGTCCCCCAACTGTCCAGGAGGGCCTCCAGGTGTGGCTGCAAGGGCTAAGAGCAGCCAAAGCATGGTCATACACTCAGGAGCCTTCTGGCTGTTAGGAATGACAAGCCAGAGACACAGATGGCAACTGGGGCATGGAAGGGCCACAGGAGTGCAGAGAGCAGGACATTACTTTTGGCTCAGGGAAGAAGGGGGAACTGAGGGAAGGGATGGTCCTAGAATTAAGAGTTTGGTTTAAACAAGAAAAAGCATGTCTGGCAGAGAAAACCACATGAGGAAATGTTCAGAGGCAGAGAGTACGTGCAGAAAACTGTAGTTCAACTCTCTGGTTAGGGAACTAGGTAAAGAAGAAAGCAATGGGACCTGACGATGTTAGAGCAGGTCCCTCCCGATGCCTCAGCTGCCTGCAGCCACCCTCAGACCATCTTCAGTTCCAGATGGTGGAGGCCAGCTTCAGGACTGTGGCCTTCACTCTGAAGGCAAAGGGAGCTCCTTGAGGCGTGTGGAGAAGGGAGTAGCGTGCTAGAGGTTAACAGGCTTGCGAGTGGCCGCGCCATTCACAGTCTGCTCTCCACATGGACTGTCTCAGTAAGTTCCTCCAGACGCGATTTCTTTAAATGTCTGCTGTGGTAATCCCACCACAGAAGTGAGGAAAAAGGAGGACACAGGCCCGCCTGTAGGTGGGAATTTCCATGGGTCTTGGTCATTAGTATCTCCCCTTGGAAAAGGAGAAGAATTGTGCTGAGAATGTTTTGGTTTAAAAACGGACAAGGAAGCAGAAAGAATTTCACGCAGTCAGCCTGACCTAGCTATGGAAGGTTAAGTTCTTACGTATGATTATTCAGGGCTGCTGTATATTAGATGAAGCGTTGGGGCCCACCGTAAATTAGGTCCCCATTCTTCTGATTGGCTGCGTGCAATGACCCCCATTCTGAGGTAGCAGCCCTGGGAGGACACCTGTTAGGGACAGACCTGCTTCTGGTAGGCAGAAGTGCAGAGGGTGGACAGAGTCTGGCCAAGGGACCGTGCTGCTTTTTTAGATGTTGTCCAAACCCCACCCCTATGGAGGGGATCTTGGAATGCCACATGGCCCTACCAAGGATGGAGAGTGGGGCCATGTGGCATTCCAAGATCCCCTCCATAGGCAGCCATTCCCTTCGCAAGGGAGAACTTGCTGTACCAGGGCCAAGGCCAGGAGAAGAGGGGGGCAGACAGTGGTACTATAATTTCTTTCCTTTCCTTTTATATTCAGGAACCCCCAAACCGCCTCTTTTCTGTGGTGATGGTGTGGGATCAGGAGATTTGCTAAGCCATATCCTCTGGCCAACACGTCCTTATCTAAATCTTCAGCCTCACAAAGCTTCACAAATCTTACTGAGGCAACCCAGGAGTTATAATGATCCTAGCTGTACAGAAAAAAAACATGGTGGCCAGCTAAGGGAAAGTGAAGAGGCCAAGGTCTCAGCTGGAAAATGCTCGAACCTTGGGCTCCAATATGTGCGACCTGTGCGTGAGGGGCAGACTGCAGGCGGCAGGACGGGGGGCCAGGTGCACGGAGCCTCTCGTGGTCCCCTTCCTCCTCACCAGAGCCCTTGTGGGAGAGCCAAGTGTGTGCACACAGCAGGCTCACAGCCTCGATGGAGGGGGAATCAAGAGAGAAAGGAGAGATAAACCCCAGTCTGACCCACTCGCAGAGGCATCGGCAGCCTTGCCCTCCCCACTCTGTGAGCTCATGAGCACAATTCGACCTGAACACTGAACCTCTTCCGAGTAGAGGAAAACGGAGAGAATGGTGCAGTGGTTAGGAGTGTAGACTTGGGAGACCCAGAGATAGGGCTTCAAATCACAATCCAGCCTCCCAATGACCCCTGCTCCTAGAGCTAAGCACCCCAAAAGGGGAACCACTAGCCACGGAGACTGTTTAAACATAAAACAAAATGAAATGAAAAATTCACTCTTCAGTCACACCAGCCACAGTTCAAGTGCTCAGTAGCCACATGTGACTAGTGGTTACCATATTAGACCGTGACATGTAGAATATTTCTATCATCATAGAAAGTTCTAGTAATTAGCACTACTCTAGAGCAATTTACTAAAGCTTTCCAAGTCTCAGTTTTCTCATCTGTTACATGGGCATAATAATAGAACCTATTCCACAGGGTGGAGTAAATGTGAGAACCCAATCAACACAGGGCCTGGTACATACGAAGTGCTCAGGAAACGCTAACTAGCCAAGTTATTTTCATCTGCCACCCACACTAAGTTTCTTGCTTCACAGGTGAGTATCTCTAACACCCTAAATTACCTATTGCTTATAACATTCCTAGGCAGATTACAGATGCTCAGTGAAGGTGCTAGCCTTGTGCTATCTCAGTGTCACTTTACTTGTCATGTTTTCTTCTTCCCATCTGCAAACTGGGAATAACACCACCTGTCATGTCCCTCCAAAGGATACACAGTTGACCCTGAACAGCACAGGTTTGAACTGTGAGGATCCACTTATAATACACGGATTTTTATCCCCTAATTGATCTGCGTAGTTCAAACCCATGTTGTTCAAGGGTCAACTGGTGGCTGGCAATCTGCCTATGCGGAGGACCCAGTAAGTTATATGCAAGAACAGTAGGTGCCCCTAACTTTGTTCAAGGGTCAACTACATATGGTGTGAGTGACGTAGCTCAAGTAAGGGAAGTGATGTTAAAGGGTTTGGAAAAAAGTACATGGCACTCTCCAAACACATGAGACTGTTTAGAGACATAGCACTTGGCATCCAGTTGGTACTCAATAAACGCCTGTGTGATGGATGCAGGCAGCTGCGAAATGCTTAGCTCCGGTTAAGCACACTTCTCATACACCATTCCCCCTTCCCTACCCCAATACACACACACCCTTTGGGAACTTGACGGTGGTGTCAGCAGTTATTCAGTGGGGTGGGGCCGGGGGGAGGGACCCATGGTTGCCTAGGGCTGCCAGAGCTAGTGAGGACAGACCCTGCCCCCCCCAAACCACAGGACCTGAGTAACTACATTCTCCAGTTGCCGATTCCCTGTTTCTGTGGTTCCGAACCAGGAATTAAGATCCACAGGCCCTCAAAAGCAAGCCCTGTTGGAGTGGACACCCTAAGAGGGCACCGGGCAGCCAACCCTGGTTACCAAAGGTGGGGGGTGAGGAGCAAGAAAAGGAGGTGGTTCCACAAGGCCTCTTCCCACAAGACACTACACACTCCTACCCCACCTACAGCCACAGTGCCGGACACCCTTCCCTAGCCCCAATCCCTCACTCCTTATAAACAAAGGCTTGGGACCCTGGACCTTGCCAAATGTGTATGCCACCCACTGGTTCCGCCCACTCCTGCTGCTCTCCGGGACCACTGGCCCCTGTCCAGCTTCTCTGGACCAAACAGTGCCTTGTAGGGTAAGAAAGTCTGCTTCCTCCAGGAGAGCTGAATCTGGACCCACGTGCCTGCCCCTCAAGCCTGGGGCCTGGAGCCAGCCTGACTTTCGGGCGCTGTTCTCCGGCTGCAAATCCTGGTGTAACTGACTGATGCGATGCAGCCTTTATGGGTCCCCAGGATGGAAGAGATACAGAGATGCTGTGAGAGGCTGAGGACTCAGCAGCTGTGGGCTTGGCAAGGGTGGGGAGGAGGCCCCAAGGCACAGTCTAAAGAAAGGGCAGAAAAGGAAAAGGCAGCTTCCCAAAGCTTCAGAGCCTCACGGAAACCTGAAGTCCTATGCACAACAGCACCCCTTAGTAACACTAGCAACTAACATTTGTCTGTAGCTTTATAGGTCATAAAGCTCGTTCACACATTTGCTTTCTTTCATGAGAATCGCACAATTATCTCTGGTTTACAAATGAGGAAACTATAATGCAGGGAGGAGGTTCTGGGCAAAGACAGAAATCCCAGTCAAGTGCTGACAGCTGCCTTGCCCCAAGCCTCCTTCCCAACCTTAAAAGGCTACCAAATGGCCCTGAGCCAGCATTGGGGCACCTTCCCACTCCACCCCTACCCTTCGCCAAATCTCAGTCCAATCCAGGTATTGACCAGAGTCCTGGAGCCAGGCCTGGGCCCCTTAAGAGGAGCTGGGAGTTGAGTCAAAAGCCAGATCCCAGAGGTAATGGAAGGACAGAAGCACATTATGGAGGGAGGAGTATGTTTCAGTGAGGTGGGAGGGGTGAGAAGGAAAGAGCCTAAAACCTGGGCTCCTGGGAGGGGTCTGTAAGCTAAGGAAGATGAAGACCTGCCCTTCCATAATGCCAGATAGGTGTTACCCAAAGGACCTCCTGCAGGACTGGCACTCAGGTCAGATACCACCAAGAACTCCCTAATTATGAAGGTGTTGAGGCTCTGGGAACACAGCAAGACAGGCTCTGAAATCTTGTCTCCTCCAGGGCTGAGTGAAAGAAAGGGACAGAACAGGGTGTGCTGTTCCCCCTCCTGACATGCCAACCCCTCCTGCTGACTGTCTAAATCCCCGCCCCTTTCAGGACCCTGACGTCTCTCAAGCCAGCATCCCACCACACTGGCCGGCTGTGTGACTGTGCTAGGTACATGGTTCATCTGCCCTGCACTGTCTTCCGACCAAGGTCCTCTAATCGAGGTTGATCACCCAGTGGTAATATCCTTGAGGGCTGAGTTTGCATCTTTTCTTTCTGAAATCCCCTTTCCCAGCTTCATCTCTCCCCACCCCCCACTGCCCCGGGTCAGCGCACTGTCAGGCTCAGCAACCTGAATGGGTAGACCTGGCCACATACACGGACACCAGTCCAGCCCTACCCTGAGCCTGAAAGCAACTGGGCTTAAACCCAAAGGAAATAGTCCGACACCAAGTGAGGACTTTCATAAAAATAGAAAACAAGGCAGCTTCAGCCACTACCACCTCCCAAGGGGTGCTCTCAGCTGTACCCTCTTTAGGGCTTTGGGTTCAACAGAAAGAGCAAGGGACGCACTTAAAAGCATCTCTTTTTACTGGGGTGGGGAGGTGCTGTTCTAGAGAGGAAATGACCTCAGAAAGTTCCTGATGGCTTTTAAGCCCGTTGAGCTGGAAGAGTCTTTTTCTCAGAGACTCAAGGATAATTTGCTTTCCCCACAGGACCCTGTTCAGGGAAATGCCATGAAAGGCTGGCATTTAGACAATGTCTGAAGACAAATTGCAGTGACTTTATGAATTGACCAGCTTGGTGTGTGCCTTGGGAATTTGGCCTCTGACCTAAGGACAAGGCCATTTAAAATGCTTCTACCAGAGCAGCCAACACAAGAGAACACACTGTGCACACTGGTTGAGAGCCAAGCTCTAGGCTGGGAATGGTAAAGGAGCCGAGGCCCACAGGGAACAGTCACTGTTCAGCCCACCCAGCCCCAGGGCCCAAACGTTCCTACCAGGTCTCACGGCCAGCGTGGCAGCGCAGCTGGCCTGGCCCAGCTCGTTGGTGGCAGTGGCTGTATAGTTCCCAGCATCAGCGGCCTGGGCCTCGCGGAGCAGCAGGGTGTGCCGCTCGCCCTCAGCCCGGATGAGAAGGTGGCCATCACTGCACAGCACAGACCCATCCTTCTGCCAGGACACTGCGGGGAAGCATCAGGGTGACTGAACTGCCATGGCCCACAAGGGCCCACTGGGACCAAACTCCTCCTACCCCACGCATCCCATACACAACCAAAATCCTCTCCCCAGCCTAGGGAATTTGGAGGACTCCCCTCACTCACAGAAGCCCAGGCCTGCCCTCCCCCCGCTCAGGGAATTCTGGGGAAGCTCTAACACACACACACACACACACACACACACACACACACACACACACGTCAGGCCATTCCGCCCATTCCTGCTGCTCTCCGGGACCACTGGCCCCTGTCCAGCTTCTAGAAGGCCACTGGACGCAGGGGCCTCTGGCCATGGAACAGATGACTGCTCCTCTTCCTCCATCCCTCCCTCCAAGGATTTGAAGAACTCCCCCTCCGAGTCTCAACCAGAGCTGGGCCCCAACCCCAGAGCTCACCTTGCGGCAGGGGGTTGGCGGTGATAATACACTTGAGTAGCACATCTGCCCCTGGGGCCACCACTGCATTCTGCAGGGGGATCTCAAACACGGGGGCCTCCAAGGGCTCTTCTCCGGCAGACACATAGGAGTCATCTGAAGACTCTGCCGAAAACAAGGATGACAGGTAAATGGACCTGGTCCCTGGGAATGATGCAAGGGGACAGGGTGTGATGGCAGCCCGAATCCTGGAGAGCCAAACCCAGACAGAGGGGCTCTAGAAGGCGGGAGTTGAGGAGCAAAGGTCTCTTTCCTGTATGTCCTGAGACAGAGAAGAAAGGAAGGCAAAAGGGGCGTTCTCAAGCGAGACAGGGCAGCCAAAACTCTATATTAGTATGGCTACTCCTCAACTGCAACCTCAATTAAGTGTTGGTTCTGAAGGAAGGCAGGGACTCATGCTGTGTCTTTACCCAAATCGGTCATCAGGGACAGATCAGGCCCTGAGGGGCACAGGATTTTACAAGCTTCCACATAGAGAGGGCAAGCTGATAGCAACCTGAGACTTAAGCAATAATAATGGTGTCACAGGGCAACACATAGTGTACTGTCAAATTAGTTATGCCTGACTCTGGGTGGCGGGATTTAAAGATGATGTAATACAGAATTGTACACCTGAAATCTATGTAATTTTACTAACAATTGTCACCCCAATAAATTTTTTTTCTTTTTAAATTTTATTGGGGAATATTGGGAAACAGTGTGTTTCTTCAGGGCCCATCAGCTCCAAATCATTGTCCTTCAATCTAGTTGTGGAGGGAGCAGCTCAGGTCCAAGTCCAGTTGCCATTTTCAATTTTTAGGTGCAGGGGGCGCAGCCCACCATCCCATGTGGGAATTGAACCAGCAACCTTGTTGTTGAGAGCTCGCCCTCTAACCAACTAAGCCATCTGGCCACCCCCCAATAAATTTTTTAAAAAAGAATAATAAAAGTATATGAAGAGGCAAAAAAAAAAAAAATTAGTTATGCTGCTGGATTCAAAAAAGGGAGCAGCTGGTGGGTCCTGTAGCCATCTGAGAGTCCCCTTAAAGATTAGCTTGGATTCTGTCCATTCACTAAACAGTAACACTGTACTGCACTGACTACATACAAAGCTCTGTTTGGCACCCAGAATACAACACAAAATAAGATGTGGACACTGCTTACGGGACGCTTGTACACACAGAGATCTCTCTGGGTATTTTCCAACACTGATGTTCTATAAACTAGATAAAGCAGAGTGCCAAAAGAGTAGTGAGAGTCCCAATTATGCTGTCTTCTAGCTACACAACCTTGGGCAAATTAGATAACCTCTCTGCACCTCAGTTTTGTTATCTGTACGATGGAGCTGATAAATAACACCCAACATCTTGCAGAGCTGACGTACAGATTAAATTAACACCCCTAAGGGCCCAGTTAACACAATGCCTGGGACATGGCTGCAATAATGGTGGCTAGTAGGATGATGGACAGGAGTCTAATCATTTCTAAAGGTTTTGAGGTGGCAATACTTACATGAAAAATAAAGTAATTCTGCTGAAGGAAAATACAGGATGGTGAGTGCAATGAAAGAGACACTGACAGGGTCTCCTAGAAACAGCTGGTGGGGCATCTGGCCTGGGGAAGCAGCAGGGGCTGGCAGCAAGTGAAGGATGGCTTCCTCTGCCTTGCTCCAGGAGTGGGCACCAAGTTGATGTTCAGGATGAGCAGAGTTAGGGGAAGAGGCATTCTGGCTATTGGCCATCACCCACAGGAAGATGGGGAGACAACACAGAGGCTGGCATGTGACCAGTCACCTCAGGGATGCAGAGATTCAAGGATGGGAACGAGGAACATAGACGGGGAGGCTGGGTCAGATCTTAGTGGCGAGGGATGGGTCAGGGGATGGTGCCAGGATGGGGAAGGCAGAGATGAGAGTTGGCTGGTCCAAAGCTTGCCTGTAACAGGAACCTGACAAATTATTTATTAAGACAGGCTTCCATTTCTTCCCCCACAGAGGAGTGGGCTGTGGAGGAGCTCTTTAGATCTCCACCAGTGTCCTCCATCAGTTAGGTCCTTGACCCTATAGACTAGAAGGCCACTGGACACAGGGGGCCTATGGCAGGGATCTGGGCTTGGGGGTCTTTGCTCACATCTTGGCTCCACACAGCCTCCATCAAAACACATTCTGCCTCACCAGCAGGCAGCTTTTAGCACAGCGACCTTCACAACCCTTCACTCAAACTTGAGCTGGGGTCCACACCCTCCCTGGGAAACCATACCCTCGCAACTGCCTACCAGCCTCCCTCACCCCAAAGGCCCTCTCACCCATGTCCCAGCAGTTCCTCAGGCCTTACCAAGTTCAGGCGAGGTGGGCCGGGCCCTGCGACCTCTCCCCTGGCTGCGGCCCCCTCGGCGGTCCCAGGGCCCCCAGGGACCGTCCTCCTCAGGCCCTCGGCGCAGCCTCTTCTCGGCCTCAGGCCCCGCCCTGTTCTTCTCCAAGGTCTGGGGCACAGCAGCGCCCTCCTGGCCCGGCGTGGCCCATGGTAGGAAGCGCACGGCCTGAGCCGGGGGCTCCCGCTTCCGACCCGGGGGAGCTTTCGTCCTGCCTTCGGGGGTATCGGCTGGGGCGGGGGCCGGCACTGGGCTCCGACACTCCTGGATGGCTCTGCCCCGGGTCAGCGGGAATTGGTCCCGGCGCCTAACCTCCTGCTGCGGGCCTTCCCCCAGCTCTGTCCTGCCCGCCGGTCCGCGGCTCCGGGGCCTCCCCGGCTCGTCCCCGGGCCTCCCAGCGACGATCGGAGGCGGCGGCTGGGCGGCGGCAGGGCTCACGGCCCGCGAGGTCTTGGGGGTGGAGGGCTGGGAGAAGAGCGGGGGTTCGCCAGGCTCTCGAGGAGAAGGGGCGCGCTGCAGCGTGGCGCGCAGTGACTCGTGTGAGCGCACCAGCTCCTCCCGCGACGTGGAGCGGCGGATGCGGCCCAGCTCCTGGGCGAAGCGCAGCTCGAGGTCGGAGGCCGGGCTGCGCTGCCGCGTGCGCTCATCCAGCGAGGCTGCCTTCTGCTGGAACAGGCGGCGCCGCTCGGCCACACTGCCCGCCGGCGCCCGCAGCTCCTCCTGTGAGGCCCCGGGCGAGCCCCATGGCGCGTCGCCCTGGGACTTGGGCTGCTCCAGCGAGCGGGCCTTGCGCAGGGGCACCCAAGGCCGCAAGGGTGCCGGCGGCGAGTCGCTGCGCTCCAGGCTGCGCCGTCGCTCCTCAAAGAACTGTAGCTTGTCCAGGATGCGGGAGCTGGCGCGCACCAGCCGCGGCGAGCGGCCCTGCGCCGACAGGCGGCCCGAGGCCTCGCTCAGTGGCGTCTGGGGCCGGGACTCAGCCGTGCCCGCTAGAGAAGGCCCCGACGACTTGGCCTTCTTCCCTCGCTTCTCTTCGGCGGTGGTGCCTTCGGGCAGCACCAGCTCCTGAGTACGCCGGTGGGGCGACGTAGGGGTGGCGGGGGGCTGAGTGCTGGGCCCCGGCGGGGGCCGCTTACCCACCCGAGGGGACGGTGGAGGCAGCAGCGCGGATTTGGAGGGAGGCGGTAGGGTCGGGCGACGTGGGGCTTCGCTGGCCGGCTGAGGCTGAAGGTCGGGCTCCTCCCTGTGCAATCCGCTCTGAGGGACGCTGCTGAGGAACCGAGACGAAGAGGGTAGAAGATTCAGGGGGGCTCTCCTGCTAGACCTTCAGGAGACAGGAGTTGGGCAGTGGGGCATGCTGGGAAGGCTTGGAGGTGACATGGGCCAGACCTCCGCCCCCTCCCCGCAAAGAGAAGGCACAGCCAGAGCAGGTGCTGGGGAGAGGTGGTGGCTCTAGCACCAGAACACCGGGCTAGTGGCTCTGTCCAGGTACAGACTCAGCCCCAGGGGCTGGGGCCAGCCCCCTCCCTCCAGCCATGGAAGCTGGGAAATAGCAGAAACAGAACTTAGCGGTAGGAGAGAAAAGAATGAGGCTTAGGATCCAAAGGATGAAGTGGTGAAGGAAGGCGGAAGGGTTGAATGGGGAGGGGCCCTCTCAGGAATGTAGCCTCCCACTCATTCCGGCCCCCAGCTGGCCCCCACAGCCCTGCCCATCCTCAACAGGACATATCCCCTTCACAGCAGCCCCAGAAGAACAGGCTCCAGCCTTCAGAGCCTTCTTTCTGGAAGCAGTGCCCCATCCCTGGGCTTACCTAGCACCAACCCAGACCTGAGTCCCTCACCAGTGTGGACAGGACCCAGCACGCAGTAGCTGGGGTCCCTGGGGTGGGAGATCAGGGCACCCACATCCCCGTTCTCATTGATCAATCTGCCCCCAGTCTAAGCCTTTGACTTTGTCCCGTCCCTGGGAAAGTTACCTGAGTCTTTGGAAGTCTCCTGAGAAGCACAGAAGCTCCCCAAAGGGGTACGCTCAGAAATAACTCAGCTCAGAAATAACTACTGCGTGGGCTGGAATTGGGAGTGTGGGAGAGGAGGTAGGAAGAGCTGGTCAGCCCAGCGTGCCCCTCTCACCTACAGAGATTTGAGGCCTAAGAGCTGGACCTCAGTTTCTCCCATCTTGACCCTTCCAGGGCACATCAAACGTAAAGATTAGCAAGAAAAGGAATCTGAGATGTCAGCATCACACCTGATACATTAGAGAGAGCTTAATAAAAAGTTGTGGAATGGCTCACTGAGTACTTATTGCGTGTCAGGCATGTACTAAATGCTTTAAATGCACTGAGCACTTAATCCTAGCAATGCTTTGAGGTAGGAACTGTCATTAGGTCCATTTACAGATGAAGAAACTGAGGCTTAAAGAGGTAAAGTGCCATATCAAGGTGAGACAGCTAGGAAATGGTTGGTGCTAGGTCTGAAACCCAGGAAGTCTGACTCCTGAGCCCTTGTTCCCTCCAAAATGTCTGTGATTCTGGGGGCACAGAAGCAAGGAGAAATAGGGTACTGGTCACAAGGAAAAGTCCTAGGGGTGCCTGAGTATAAGGATGCTTTAGACTACGTGAGTCAGCCACCCCCACTGCATACCCCACCTTTGACATTGGGGGCAGGGGCCGGGACACAGCCACCCATATACCCTGAGAGAGTGGAACCATAGCCAGCCACCTGCAGGGAGGCAGAGTCTACTTTGGGGGAGGGATAGCAGAGTCCCTGAGGAATGGACTCAGGGAACTGGGTGAGGCATGGAGAGAAATAAATCAGAGCAGAGGAGGCCTCTTGCAGGCAGTTTTGAGCTCCAGGCCAGCCTCTGTACCACAGACATCACTAAGGAAATGGGTTCCTCCGAAGTTGCCATAGCAACTCCAGGCTCCCGCTGGGGCCTGGCAAAGACAGACAGGGAAGAAAAAGGCAAGTCTAGGGCATAGGAGCACCTGGCTAATGCCAACCAGATAAAGCAAGGGAGCCTCTCCTGCCCCTGCCCAGACTTCTACCCTGCCCACCACTAAACCACTCCAACCACCCTCAAAGCAGCCTCCCTGCACCAGACTCCTTCCTTCCCATCCATGATGGTACCTCCCCCACACCCCCACACAAATCAGTCCCCCTCTCAGGTCCCCAAATACCCCCCAATACCTCTATCATCAGCCATTCCCTTCTATCACAGCACTCCCTCCTGTATCTGCCAGTCCCTAAATCTCCAAAAATGGCTCCAATGCCTTATTCCAACATCTCTCCTCACCGCCCCCCTAGCAGGACAACCTTCAGCCCCATTCTCAGGCATTGCCCACAAGATCATCCCAGGCTCCAGCCTCCATCATTCCAAGCCCTCTGCCTCCACCCCAGCTCCCTGTCTCCATCCCTCCCTGCTCCGTGCCCTTGCCTCCCCCACACCCCACTTCCTCCTGCTTTCCCAGGCCCCTGGCCCCATCTGCCCTCTGACCACCTCGCTCTCTTCTCTCTCCTGGTTGCGCTCTTGCTCCCTTGCTCACGCCTGCTCTCCCGGGAGCTGCTGTGGTTCCGTTCCTCCCAGAAAAAGGCCCACATGGGAACAGGAATGTGCAGAGAGATGAAAAGGCAGCAGCTGCTGAGACAGCAGGCACGGAGGGGGCCCCTGAGGGGGGGAATCCTGGGGACAACTGGAGCCTGAATGGTCGAGGTGGGAGAGGGCCCCTGGGAAAATGGAGACCTTGGAGGAAAGGAGGAAAGCACAGAGGGGTCCACAAGACCATGGAGATGGCACGGTGACCAGGACAGTGGGAGTGGGAGGGTGTGGGTGGTGATGGCACAGGAGGATGGTGCAGTGTGGGAAGATAGAGTGAGTAGCTGGGGCCAGAAGTGGAAGCAATGGGGGGTGGAGAAGTGCAGCGGGGTGGATGGTGCCCTGGAGATGGGGGTGGAGGCTGATGGAGCGGTGAAGGGCAGTGCAGGACAACATGGTGAGGTGGGAGAGTGCAGGCCCACGTGAGGCCATTACTTACACGTGGATCGAGAGCGCCCGTCCTCTGTACAGACTGAATGCGCTGTCATACAGGTCACTGGCCACCGAAAGGCTATCCTCTGACCCCCAGCTTGCGCCCACCAGATTAGCTCGAGACGCCCGTACCAGCGGCTCCACCCCCAGGTGCCGTGGCCAGGCCCCGGTTGTCTGTGCTTGCCTTGGGCTGCCCGGGGGGCGGCGGGTGCCACCCCTGCTGCCCGCTTCCTGCTCCAGGACCGTCTGCCCGCTGCCCCACCAGCTCACTTGCTCCTCTGAGGTGCCTGTCACGGAGGTCGGAGGTGTGTCCAGGGAGGTGCCCACCAGGGTGTCGGAGCCCCCTAGAAAAAGGAGCACAATGAAGCCCAGGTGCCCCTTGTGGGAGGCCTGCCACCTGCTCTTTGAGCATTCCAGAGAGCTCACCCGTGGGGGTGCTGAAGGTCCCATCATCCCGAAGCTCCAGGTGTTGAGTTCCCTGCACATCGCTGATGTCGTCCTCGGCAGTCTCTGAGTCTGGAGAAATAGGGGCCTGTGTGGGCAGGGCCCTCCTCTCTCGGACTCCAACTCTCCCCATGTCACCTCGTACCTCCCCCACAGCAGTCTGTCTTACCACACTATGGGCCTTCTGACACCTACCTTCTCCCCTCTTTGGCTCCCCACATCCCCCTGCCCAATCTGGGCTGCTTACGACTCTCTCGCTCCATCTCTGGGGCCCTGGCTACTCACCCTTCCCTCCTTGGTAGTGCCCTCCACTCCCTCTCATCCTCCTCCCAGACACTTTATGGATTACTAAGGACTCAGCCCCAGTCCTTCCTCCCCTGTCACTGGTTGCTTAAGTTCCTGTGCAGCCCCCCAAATAACAAGGTCCTAGGCTCCAAGGCTCTAAATGCTGGGTTCCAGTACCCCAGGAACAAAGGGGAGTCACCTCAGAGTTGTACAGTCAGGACACTCGACCAACCGCAGGGCCAGCCTGCCCTCTAACCCCAAACCATCCGGAACTCATCAGGGTGCGGCTAAGGCAGGGTGAGGAGAGGCTGGCTTGGGCAGGGAAGAGGGGGGAGTGGAGGGCTCGGGCAGGAGCCAGTTTCCTACCGTAACTTTGCTTTCTGCAGGAGCGGAAAACTTCGCTTCCATAGGAGCAGCAGGAGAGAGACATGGACAGACTGTTATCAGAGCGTTTGTGGGGTAGGGCATGATGGGCAGGAGAACAGAGTGGGTATGAGGGTTCCCAGTGCCCAGAGATGCCCTGTGGGGACAGGGTGGGGGAGGGAGACACCTGAGATGGGGAAAGCTCTCTCATTCTTGACTACTTGCAGGCTCCCAATGTGCCCAGATCTGGGGAGCCCACATGCTCTGGCTGGTTATTCCAACTACGTGTTATTCTGTACTCTTGGCACTTTTACTGGTGTACTCACTGACCACACACACGTACGTATGTGTACACACACACACACACACACACACACACACACTGCTGGTGCTCAGCCCTGCCACAGACCCAGGGCCCCAATGGGGGGGGGCAGGCCCATCCACTATTATAATATTTGCATTGTGCTTTGACCCCTCCTTGCAAATCACCCCCCACCTATTCTGCATCAGAATGTGACAGGAACGCTTCTCCCCATACCTCTCTTTTACTGCTGAATGGTCCTCAAAAATGCCCAGTGGTTAGGCTAGGAGCAAAGTTTCCTGGGCTTATTTTTAATGTTCCCAGATTCTATCAGGTTCTGTGCCTCAGTTTCTCTATGAGTGTCATGACAAGAAGGAGCCATGTACTGGTGGCCAAAGCATGGCAGTGAGCTCATCTCCGCTTGGCCCCATGGATGGAGAACAGCCTATGGTGGGATGTGTAGTGAGCCCCCCATTTCCCTTTGCTAGGTCCTCTCTCAGCTGCAGGGCACATGGGGGCCTTCTTGGGTGGGTGGGTGAGTATGGGTGTGGGGGGGCCCACATCTCATGGGCTGTCTTCAGGGCCTGGGTGCCTCATGAAGGGACATGGACGAAAAGAAGGAGGCATGGGCTAGGGCGAGAAGCCCACGGTCCACGCACCATGGGTGAGGCGGCCAAAGGCCCGGCGGGAGTGGCCGGTTTTCTGAAAAAGAAAAGCCAGAATGAGTTGTTGAGGGGAAGGCTCACTGGTGATGTCCCTATACATCCTGTCCAAACATCTATATCAAACAGAAACTCATTCCAGGGGCCAGTGGGTGGGGGGTGGGGAGTGGACAGAGATCCAGGGTGACTAGCTTCCCTGTAGGGAATGTCTCCACTCTTCCTTGCGTGTCAGCCCTCCCAGCTAGAGCTCAGCTTGGCTCTAGGGAGGAGCAGAGGAGGAAGGAGAGGACAGCAAGGCTGCAGGTCAAACGCTGGGACAGAGACTCACAGGACTGGGAACCTGTGTGACACCCCCAGAGACAGAGGCGAGGAGACCCGATACGGGGCTGACTGATGTGACGGAAGAGATGGGGGGGTTGCTTGGATGACTGGGAGATGGAGGGATGAGGACACAGATTCCTGCTGAGAGGAAGACAGACACCTGAAATAGGTGTCAAGCGGGAGGGGAGGGTGATGGGGGCAGAGGGCAAGGTCCCCCAAAGGGCCAGAACCGCAAGAATTCAAGAAGGAGGCCCGGGTAGGCAGAGGACAGAGCAGGGCTTGGGGAATTTATTGAGCTCGGCGAGGATCCCTGTGCCTGGCTTTCAGGAGCTCCGGAAGATGGAAGGCTCCAGGGTGGGGAGCGGAGGAAAGCCAGGCGGGGGCCAGGGCCCGGGTTGGCCAGAGGCGAGAGAAAATGAAGCCAAGTGGTTAAGAAGCCAGTGTACACTCCACGCCGAAGGCTGCGCAGGGACCTCCCCGGGTGGTCGGGGGAACTGCGGCTGATGGGGAGGGTCTGCCCTTCCGCGCAGGGAGGGGTGGGGGGAAGCTGTGCGCTCAGATCGCAGATAGGGAGCCCTCCGCAGCGCGCCCGGCTAGCGGCCACCGCGGCCGGGGTGAGGCGGGCGCGGCTCCAGAGCCCCCTCCCCCGGGCCCAGCCGTGGTGACCCGCCCTCCCTCCAGGGCTCCCAGCCCTTCCTGCCCCCTCCCGGCGCCTCCCGCCCCCGGAGCCCTCACCTGGAAACGCTTCTTCACCCACAGCTTCTTCATGGCGGGGGAGGGGGCCGGGCGAGCGTCCGGGCGAGGAGGGGACGGGCGGGGGCGGGGCGGAGTCGGAGGCGGGGCCGGGGGCGATCCGGGGGCGGGCGGGAGCCGGCTCTGGTGGCGGAAGGAGCCTCCGGGCCACTGGAGCCCAGGCAGGGGGAAGGCGGCGGCGCCCAGAGCCTGCCCCTCCCCCGCCAGATGGCACCCCACCTGGCGCCCCTTTCCCTGCCCTGCTCCCCTGGGGCAGCTATCACCTGCCTCCCCGCACCTCCACCTTGCATCTGCCTCCCGGACGCTGGGCACATAGGGAAACTGAGGCACAGAAAGGGGTACAGTGGCCCCATGAGAAATCGGGCCAGTCTCTCATTGGCAGCCCAACGCGACCGCAACGCCACCCCTCCCGCCTCCCGCGGGGCCACTGGAAGGTCAGCCGCATCTCGACTTGCTCACTCCACAAACATGTGCACATGGACCCTGTGCCAGGCGGTAGGTACCCAACTTGCCGTGGCTGGAACACTCTGCAGGCCATAGCGCCGGGTAGGGGCGCCTAGGTGGTACTCTTGGCAAGGGTCCTCGTGGATGGGGGCTACGTGCTAACAGGGCCTCAGACTATGAAAATCCCCAGGTTTCTCAGGAAAGCTAGAAAGGGCATTCGAATTTCTTGATGGTAGGTATTCCGTCCCTGTAGCCTGGCGCACGCGCACGTGCACGCACGCTCAAGTGCCCAGAGGTACTCTATTATTCACAAATAGGACCCACTTTCTTGCTCACGCCAACTTCCTTCATCCTCCTCCCATTTAACACCATGTACACTTTGCCTATACAAAACTCTACCCCTAACCCAAACAATCATTATATGTTTCTTAAGCATGTGCTAGTACCAGGCGCTTTGTACATGTTACCTCATTCACAACAACCCTGTGAGCTTGAAACTCAGAGAAGTCCTATCACTTAGCCAAAGCCACACAGGTTGTGTGTCTCCACGTGTCCTCCAGATCCAAATTCCCATCCCAGCACACACAAATAGTGCTACTCCTGGTTTCTGAGATGTGACTACTAAATCATTATCACTAGCACTTATTGCATGCTTAGTGCGTACTGTCCATGTTAAACACTTTATATGAATAAACTCATTTAATCCTCACAACGGGGGAGACTGAGGCACAGAGAGATTACTTGCCCAAGGTGACACAACCAATAACTGGGAGGTCCAGGATTCTAACCCACGCACTGTGACTGAGTTCAGTGACCACTATATCATAAAGCCTCACATGCGGATTGGTCCGTGGGTTCCCTAACTATTTCTTGAAAGCATGGGTCCAAAATAAATATAGAGCCAAACTCATGAGTTTTATTCAGCCTGCACAATATTTTAGGTGAGGCAGGCATGCTCAAGTTCAGCCACTGACAACAGCACCTTGCTTATTATCAGTTTCTACTTGGCTCCTGAAGTTATTTGAGTTTGCGTTCCCTTTATTTTAAAGTTTATGGTCATGTCTTATACATTCTGGGTACATGCAGGCGGTCCTGTGTCCCAGACCCCCAGAGACAAATGTTTCATGTACAGACACATGCGTGGGGACGTGCACTGAGAGGGTACACATGTGTGTCCATATCAGTTCCAGCTAGAGACCCTAGATGCCCACAGGCTCTTTCCCTGCCTACCCCCAAACACACCCATTCACAGATGGGGGAGCTGAGTGAGGAGAAGGGGTAACTTGAGCCCCTGTTCCCCAGGAGAATCTGAGGGGCTGGCACATTCCATAGCAAAAATAACCAATGGGCAATGGGCGTGAGTGATGGGACAGCTGGGCCGAGGAGAGGCCCGTGGGATTCTGTGTTCCTGCTCTGGGCCTGCTCTGCTCACCCCCACAAGTGCGCTCTGGGGCATGCTCTCAGGGTGGGCCCCAGATTGCTCCATTTGTCCTCTTTGGCTATGCTGCTGTGTCCCCCTGCCATTTCCCCAAACCCAGACTTCTAATTTCTGCACTGCCAGCATTTCCCCTTCCAGAGACAACCCAGGTCATCATGGCATACCTGATCTCTCATGCAGACCCTCCTCTGAGCCAGGTACACCTGCTCCCCTCCTCTTTGCCCCCTCTCTTTCCTGCCCAGGTTCATGTTCTCCCTTCCTTCCTCTTGCTTACCCTGCTCTGTATTTCTGACACACTATATATTTTTTGCTTATGTTTATTGCATGTTTCTGTCTTTCCTCACTAGAATGTAATCTTTAGGAGGACAGGAATTTTGGTCTTTACCCCCTCCCCCAGGCACTGAAACAGAGACTGGCGCACAGTAGGCACTCAATAAACACGGGAGGGGGTGGCAGAGCTGGGTGTGGAGAGGAAGAGGGGTGGTGGGGATGGGGATAGTAAATCTTCCCAGAGCAGCTCATTCATCTAGCCTTTCTCTCTTCTCTGTCGTGACCCAGACCTTTTCCAAGAAACAGCTGGAGAAGTGACCAACTTGCATTCTACTTAGGATCTTCCTGGGGGGACCTGCCTTGCTTTAAGAAAGTTCTCCCACTTGGGCTTTGGATGCTTTGGGGCCTCTCTGCTTTTCTCTTTCTTTCCTCCGAGATCTCACTGCTTCCACTCTGGCCGCTCCTCCTCTCCTGAATAGGACTCCGCATGAATGAATGGTGACACTCTCCATGCCCATCCCCAGCTCCATACTAGTTCCCTCCTGGCTTTTCATCCAGATTCCCAAATTCCAGGTGGAAAAGATAATCACCGAAGAATATACCTCAGCACAGGTTCTGGTATATTCCCCACCTTTCCCTTGTCTAAACCGGCCCTCTCTCCCTATCCCTAACCTCTCCATGATTTCAAATATCCGCATGGTTCACTACCATCTGTTGACCTTTGGCCCTTCTGATTGACACCAGAGTCTTCCAGACCCCGGCTATGAAACTTCAAAGTAACATGGTGAGAATCGTCAGCTTGCTCCGTCTGGACTGTGCCCTGTCCTTACCCTTCTGTCCTTTACTGCAGGCCTTCCCCTACAGCCACATGCCCCAAGCTTTGAGGGTGGCATTTACTCTGGTCACTTGATTTGCATAGGGCTCCTCAGCCCATGCCGGTGTGAGCCTGGTGTTCTGAAAGAGAAGAAAGCCTGCCTGTCTCGGAGACCGGGCCAGACGATGACTTCGGGGATATTGGCAGAAGGATGGTTATGATTACAGATCCTTAGTTTTTGCACACTTCTCTTTCTGAGGACAGGCAATGTGGACCTAGACCCAGAGGCTTTCAGATCTGGCTCTGCCGCCGCACTAGCCATGTGATGTTGGGTAAACTCCCATTTTGAACCTCAGTTTTCTTATATGTAACCTTGGGGTTAGGTGATTAAATAATGAAATGAGATACTACAGGTATCCTGTGTTTCTGCTATCTTCACTGTTCCTATTCTTTCCTCGTTTCTACACCCTAAACCCACCTTCCTGTTTCCCATCTTTCAAACTCTCCAGCCTGCAGTCCACTTGTCTTCTCAGGGCCCCAGCCTCCCCCATCCATGCCAGTCTCCCTGCATCCTTGAATTCACATCTCAGGCTTCAGGAGTGCCAGGAACCTTAGCATCACCCCTTGCCGAGCCAGACAGCGGTCCCAGCCAGGAAACTGCCTCCTTCCCTCTGCAGCCAGGTCCTGGCTGAGCTTCCTCGAGAACCCTGAAGTCCTCCCACTGTTGATCGCAACCAAGAAAGTTTTCCGTGAGTGAGTCTGAGCAATGCTGAGCTGCTTGCCCAGCTGTCCCTGACCAGTACCTATCATTGGGCAGGGACTGGTGGGGGGATGGCAATAGGAGGAGGAAGCCAGATTCACCTGGTCAGTCCCCCAACATCACCAAAACAAAGCCCTTCTCTCCCCCAAATCATGTGGGGGGTGTGTAACAGTTAAGCGCATGGTTCTTTGCAGTAGGACAGACTGAGGTTTCCATCCCTGCTCTGCCACCTACTATCTATATAGCAGGACATGTCATTTCATTCCGCTGCACCTCAGTTTCCCCAGAGTTGCTGTGGGACCTAAATATGTCCAAGGAGATGATAACATATTGCCACACAGTAACATACTAGCTATTAACACTATTATAAATTACTACCAATTAATAATAATAAGGCTGCTCTTGGGGTAAAGATTTAACCGGTAGGAAAAAGTTCTTAAACGTGATGTGCTGAAGCCCAACCCTCTTCGTGTTTTAACATGACTGTCAAAAGGCCCCAAGTCCAGTGCCACGGCACCCAGGTTCTTTTCCTTTCCCACATGCTGTTCTACCAGAGCAGCCTGGAGACTGGCCCCTTGACCTCCATCTAGTATGCCCAACCAGGCTTCAGCTCTGCCTGCCATACCACCCAGGTTACAGAGGGGCTGAGGAGACAGTACCGTCACTCCACGCCATTGGGGGACCTAGGCAGGCTAGGAGGCTCTTGTGTTCAGACAGGCCAGTCCTGGGATACGTTCCATACAATGGACAGCTCACCTTCCCTTTCTCTCTCCTTCCTCCAGAACTCTTTGAGTAGTAAAGAGCTTCCAGAGTCAAAGCCAGGAGGATTGGGTTCTTAATTCTGGGGCAGCCATAACTAGCTGTGTGCCTTTGGGCAGATCTCCCTGTGCTCTGGGCCACAGTGAAGTCACCTGTAAAAGGAAGCGTCTGGAGCTGTGGTTCTCTGTGGTCCTTTCTAACTCGAAACAAACCTTGTGACCACCACGCTCCTTCCTCAGCACTTCCTTTTCCATCCCTAATATCTCACACTCCACTGTGCTGTATTCGCATCAATCTGTCTATCATGCCCTTCGATTTATGTTCTGTTTTCAGCCCCCTTACGGGACCAGAGCTAAGATTCCTAAGAGGTCCGATCCTTCCCCAGCTCAGAGGGCTGCCAGAATGGGCCTCATCCTCCAACACCAGCCGGGAAAGCCTTTATCTAGCCAATTACAAAGCCAACCAAGAGAAGCCAGCCTTGGACCGGTTGTTGAAGATTGTTGGGGTGGGGGGGGCATGGTGGGGCTGGGAGAGGGGAGATGCTGGCAGAGGGAGGCTGAGCCCCTGCTCCATCTCCTGACTTGGCTGCACCTGAGAGTCGTCTTTCCCCTCCAGCTTCATCCCTATGCCTCCTCCTCAGTCCCCAAGGATGTACCCTACACGATACCACCCAGATGGATTGAGAATTCCCTCTTGAAAATTGCCCAGGACATACTCAGTGACCCCCAAACTCTTTGCCTTCTCCCCTAGCAGCACTCTATTTCCTCAGAATTCTGTTTCAGTCAGCCTGAGGCTCTGCCTTCGGCCTAGAGAAAAATTGGCTGGCTTAGGGGCTGAGGAGGTCAAAAAGGAAGAGCAAACATGGACCCAAGGAGAATTGGCCCTGGCCAGGCACCCACACCAGCCCCAGCAGGACCCCGAACACCAGGCCCAGCCTCAGTCCCCTCTACTCCTGCCTTGGACTACCGTCTGTCCCTTCACACAGGAACCTGGCACTCTCTGCCCACAGGGCAGGGTCCCAAGGACCTGCCTGAGCATCCCCTTCCACGCCCTCTGAACTTCAGCTAGATACGGCCCGTAGGCTTTCCACACCAACTCCGCAAACCCCATCCCTCCGCTGCTTATACCGCCAGACCCCTCCACAGCCCACACACATATGCACAAGCTCATGCACAGGCTGACATGTGGATTCTCAGGCACTCACCTCCACGCACGCTTGGGAGCCCCTAGCCCTAGCTCCACCTCCTGACGCCCTGAACCCTATTTACTCATACTTGTCCACCCACTGGCCTCTTCCAACCAGCCTGGTGCCGAGCACACCAACCTGCCCCAGCAACAGACTGCCAGGACCTCTGACCCATCCTCTCAATACTTCAGGGGGACCAGGAGGGCTGGCTCCCTCCCTTAGCCCTGTTGGGCTGGTCAGGATTCTTAAGTCTAAGTTACTGGAGCTGATGAAGACGATTTTCCACAGGGGGCCTTTTGCTACAGGGAAACTAGGAGGGTGTCCACTATGAAATTCCCAGAGAGGCCTGAGTGGGGCTCAGGCTTTGCTTACCCAATGCTGACCCTTGACCTCTGACCTTCCTGTGGGGAGCTTCTCTACCTTGGCACCCCTTTCCCTGTACTTTCCTCTTGGTGGGTACTTCTGGATCAGCGCAGCTGAGAAGCCAGAGCACCTGGGAAGAAGTCTGGATGAACCCACGTGGCCAGGGGAAGCCCTTCTCTATCTCTGATCACCCACCCAGCCGCCACCTCCCCATTACCTGGGACCTCCAGCACTGTGACAACAGCCTCACAGCAGGCCTGGCCCCGCTCATTCTGGGCCCTGCAGCTGTAAACGCCGGCGTCCTGCGCCCTGCAGCTCCGCAGCCGCAGACAGCTGGGCTCAGGGGCTGGTGGGGGCAGGAGTTGCCCATCACGGAACCAGCTGAGGCTGGGCTGGGGCGTCCCACTCACCACCACCCGCAGCCGCAAGTCACTGCCCACAAACACAGCCGCGTCCTTCAGGGGCCGCAGGAAGACTGGTGCCCCCATCACGGCACCTCCGCCGGCCCCCACCTTGGCCCTCTTCGGGGGCACCCCGGGGCTCGGGGGTGCCCTCGTGCCCGCCTCCTCGCCTCGTGTGCCCCGGGCTTTCTGCATGACTTCTTAGAGCTGGGCTGTGGGGACGCTGGAGCTGATGGTCACAGGGGCACCAGGAGGATGGTGCCCTGGAAGACGAGTCCTGGGGGGCCGGCACCCTGCCTTCCTGCTGCCCGCCCGCCTTCGGCCTGTGCTACCCAGAAGGTCACCAGGGCGGCCAGCCGGCAATTGCGCCTCGGGGGCTATTTTTAGGCCCCCCGGCTCGGGTTTCGAGGGAGCTGTGGAGGGAGGGGGTAGCAGAGGAGGGGACTTGGACTCCACTCGGCTTCTTCCTTCCCTCCAGGGGCCCCCATTGTCCCCTCAAGTTTAAACAGGTCCCAACCCTCTCCCCGATGGTGGGTCTGCACCCAAGCCCACTCCCAGAGTCAGGTTACCCCTGGGCTCAGTCCCATTTCCCTTCTTCCCTACTCTCAGGTCCCTGAGTCCCAGGCCCACTGGGCTAGAAAGAGGGACAGGAGGTCTTGGATGATTTGTCTGAGAGGCAGATAGGAAGGAAGGCCCAATGGAAGTGAGTAGACAGCCCGAGAGCAGGGACCAGTGGCTCCTGCAGCCTCCATGACAGCCTGGTGAACAGTAAGACCAGGAGCCGGGAGTCATGGATTCGGGCTCTCAGCTGGTCTTGCCTTTACTTGCTGGGTGACATCAAGTCTCTCAACCTGCAAATCCTAAACTGTAAAAATGGGTTGTTGAATAGGGTTGCAAGAGGAGGAGAAGAATGGTAAGGACATTCCAGGCAGAGGAAACAGCATGACCAAATCAGAGCATGATGACAGTACACGATGTGTTCTGAGAATCAGAAGAGTTTGGAAGGATTGAACTGCAGTGGGGAGGGGTGAGTGGAGGTGGGAGATGGGCCTGACCCAGGGAGCTTTGCTTGCTAAGTCTGTATCCTGATGGCAGTTGGGTGCCACTGCAGGGTGTTAAGCGGCAGGATAACATGGTCAGAGCTGTGTGTTAGAAGAATCCCTATGTCAGCCACAGTGTGGAGAGTGGATTGGACATGGGAGAGTTGGGGGCCAGTGAGAACTATGATTCGCAGAGTAGGTGCCTGTTAAAAGTACAGGTACCCAGGCCCCACCCTCAGAGACAGGTTCAGTAGGGGGTGCTGGGAGGGTCCAGGAATCTGCACATTTAACAAGTGGCCCAGGTAACTCTGATGTATCTAAAGGTTGCACTTTGGAAAACATCAGGACAGGACATAACCACTTCTAAAAGTCCAGGTGAAGCTTTTGCGATGGTATAGTTCTGTAACTTGACTGCGGTGGTGGTCACATGAATCTACACATGTGATAAAATTGCATAGAAATAAATACATTCATAGGCGCACGCGCGCGCGCGCGCACACACACACACACAAATGAGTGCATATAAAACTGGTAAAATCTGAAGAAGGTGGATGAACTATGTCAATGGCAATTTCCTGGTTGTGATACTGGATCATAGTTATGCATGTTAAGATGTTACCCAGGGGAAACCAGGTATACAGGACATCTCTCTCTGCGTTGTTTCTTATAACCACATGTGAATCTACAATTATTTCAAAATAAAAGCTTTTTAAATACAGTCTAGGTGAGAGGCACAGGCCTGACCTTGAGCCCTGAGGGATGAAGCCTGGGAAGGCAGAGAGCAGCCGCCAGAGGAATCCTGAGTCATTCGGAGATGGGGAAAGCTTCTCTTGCTGTTCCCTCCTTATCCCCCACCTTCATTCTGGGAGACAGAAGCCAAAGTGTGCTTATGTGTGTGTCCATGGACAGGGTAGAGAAGAAACAATTTAAACACTGAATTATGACTGAGAGCCTTGAGGAATGCAATTATTTTGTTGTTTGCACACATTAAAGCTTACTCTTTGTACTGTGCAGTTCTCCGGGTTTTGACAAATGCAAAGAATCATGAATTCGCTACCCCAGGACCATACAGAACAGTCTGATCACCCTAAATATTTGCTTGGACATCCCCTTTGTAGTCAACCACACCCCCTCTACCAGCCCCTGGCAACCACTGATGGATGATTAATTCTTAAACATAAATTGAAATCTGAAAGGTAAAAATGTAGGGGCAACGTATTGCAAGTAGATGGAATATCAAGTACAAAGGACTAGAGACTGTCCAAAACCACCTAGCACTGTGCCTCAACGATTTGCATGGAATGCAGCAGGTGGTCTGTAAATTTTGGCTGGTTGGTTGGTTGGTTGGCTGGCTGGTTGATTGGTTGGTTGAATTAAATAAACTGTGATGTTGAGCAAGTTATTTAACACCTCTAAGTCTCAGTTTCCTCATCTGTAAAATGGGAGTAACCCAACTCAGGGCTTAGTCATTCATTCAACAAATATTTTTGAGTTCCTACTATATACCTGGCACTGTTCTAGGCACTAGAACAATATAGCAGTGAACAAAACGGACAAGGATTCCTGTCCCTGTGTTGCTTATATTCGAGGAAGCAGACAAATATAAAGAAATAAGAAATAATAAAGATCGTGAGAAGGAGATAAGCACTGTGGAAAAAATGGAGCAGGGTAATGGAGATGGGAATGTGCTGGGAGCTTGTATTTTCAAATAGGGTAGAGCCTTGCTACCTTGTTTCCCCCGAAATAAGACCTAACTGGAAAAAAAGCCCCAGCATGATTTTTCAGGATGACATCCCCAGAACATAAGCACTAATGCGTCGTTAAGAGCAAAAATTAACATAAGACCCAGTCTTATTCTTGGGAAACACGGTAAATGAGGAAGCAAATGGTGCAGATATCTGAGTAGGACTGCTCCAGGCAGAGGGCTCAGGGAAGGGCCAGGTTGGAAGGAGTGAAGGGGGGATAGTGGAGGGACATGAGGTCAGACAGGTAGCAGGGGCCAGATAGCCTATATCTTGTAGCCCATGGCATTTTTATTCCTGGTGAACTGGGAAGTCATCTCAGAGGATTTTAAGCTGAGGAATTACATGATCTGACTTAGGTTGTTGTGATGGCTTTAAATTATTATATAAAATATTAAAATAAATATTAACTATTTAAAAGGGCCTGGCACAGAGCCTGGAACGTGGCTTGTGTCTCCTGTCCGAGTATTTGCAATAGGGGCATTCGTTGATGTGCTCAAAGGGATATGTGGGCCTGGGAAGGGAGGGCAGAGGCCGGGTGGAGTCGCTGGCGCCCTCTCCTGGAGGAGCCTGCACTAGCTGTGACAGCAGGAAGCCGTCAGGCTCTAGCCAGGCCTGTCACCCAGGGCAGCTGTCTGCAAGGCGCTCATCTGTCCCTCAGAATGGGCCCCACAGTGCCCTGCGGCCTGGCGCTGGGCTAGGTGTGTGCTGCCAGTCTGCCCTGCCTAGCGATCACAAGCCTATGGTGTCATGGAAAGCGATCTGGGCTCTGGAAGCCAAGGAGCCTGGGGCCTGGTCCTCCTCAGCCACAGATATGCTGTGTGACCTTGGCAGTTTACCCCACCTCTCTGGGCCGTGGGGAGCTTCCTCCGAGTCATGATGGACCATGTGCCTGGCACATGGCAAAAGCTCAGTGAATATTGGTTGAATCAGTGAATGAAGTGGGAGCCATTAGCCTTCCTGACAAATACTTAATTTAGAGAAAAGCAAATAAAAGCACCCAGTGAGTATTCATTCAACAAGTATTTAAATTTTTAATGAACACCTCTATGAACCAAGCACTCTTCTGGGCACCAGGGACACGATGGGGAATAAAACCAATAAAAACACTTGCCCTTGGTTAGCTGACATTCTAGGTGTTGAATCAAAGGTCATTGATGTATTTTCATATGTGTCTTGGGCAAGCTTGTGGTAAGAAGAGGACTAGGAAATGGCGAATGGGTGGAATGCACTGTCCCGAGGGGCAGGGGTGGGAGGGCAGCCAGAGTGGACAGGCAGGGTAGGAAAGTGCCCGCTGAGTCCTCAGTTCCTGGCTTAGGAACATTTTCGCCTCCACAGTCCTTCCTACTCCACCCCCTCAGGTGGGGTCTGAGTTGGTCAGGAATTGGACCCATGGGTCCAGCAGGAAACCTGTCAGTCTTCTGTGAGCGCTCTTATTTCTTAATGTACAGAGTATTGAAGGAAAAGATACCAAGTATCCCCAGAAACGGAGAGGTTTTGCCGTGGAGGTGATGGGGAATGTGTGCATGACACATAAGACCCAGATCTTCTTTGGTTTATTTTCATCCATTCTCTGGGAGCACCACCTCCATCTCCCTAAACTAGCTTCTCTGGGTCACTGTCCACTTCCCAAGGAAAGAGACAAAGCCGAGGACTTAGAACCAAAATTTCTAGTCCCAGGAAGGCTGTGCTCAGAGAATGCTTCCCCACTGGCGACACAAGGTGAGTTTGGGCCCTCTGTCTTCTCTGAGGACAGGTGGGTATTCGACACAGGACACAGATGTGTGCTGAGAAGGATGAGCTTTCTGACTTTCAGAGCTGTCCCCAGCTAAAAGGGGGCCACCATGGAGGGGTGAGTTCTCTGACACTGGAGACATTCAAGCACAGCTCGATGACTGCTCATGAAGGCTGGTGAAGGAATTGCTGCATCGTGGGGGTCATTGCCTTCGAGGTCTGACTGTGTCTAAGATTCCTACACTCCCTCCACTTGGGTGACTAGTCTGCACCGAAGCTTTTCTTTGGAGGGTGGGGCTGCCTCTCAGACCTTCCCTGATATATGTGTCCCTTTGTCTTTTGTGGGGTGCACATAACTCATTCAGGAGTGAGAATGAGCTGCGAGGCTCCAGAAATTACTCACAGGGGCACACACCACCTCTTATCCACCTGGGCCTGGCCTCCAGCAGGTGTTTCTCTCACACAGAGACTAATCCAGGGCCTTTAGCAGGCTCAGGGACGAGCCCCTCACCCCTCCCTCTTCCTCCATCCCAGAGTGAAGACACTGGAAATGCCATTTCTGATTTCACTTGGAGCTCCACTACAGGTTGATTGCAGGAAGTTCTAGGGCCTGAAGGGTTCCCCCCCAGGAGCACCTGGGAAAAGCAATGATCGTGAGTCACCAGTGGCCTAGGGAGAGGACTTGGGGTGTGGCAGGGCAAAGAAAACCACAGAGAAGGGGTCCTTCTTAGAAGGAGGGACTACACAGCCCAGAGGGGAAGGGGCAACTTCTGAGCAGGGCCGTGTCCAAGGAGGAGAGAAAGTTTCTGGAAGAAAACCAGTTGGGAACATCAGACTAGAGACCTGAAGACTAAAACCCCATTAGGTTTATTTCACCTACAGATGGTGAATTTATCGTGTTTGTGATTTCTACCCTCTTCCTGTCTCTACAGGAGAACCTTTAAATCTGTGAGGAGTGACAGGAAGCCTGAAACCTGCATGGATCCATCAAGCTTCCGAAATCATTGATCTACCTGGAATTTATTTTTTGGAAGGAGTGAAAAGAGAGACAGACAGCCTTCCCTCCTGCTCCCACCCCATGACTCCCCAATTGCCTCCAAGCCCTGTGTTGAGTAATCAAGGTTTCCCCACAGAAACCTTCAACATATCTGTGTGAATGTTTTGTTCCACAATTTCCTAATTTTCTTTTCATATGTCCTATGTTCTCCTCCCATCTTTCCAATTCTCCCAAATTTTCCCTTTAGTATTTTAATTGAGATAGCCTTGCATTGAAATTATAGCTTAATGGGGGATGAATGGACATCTTTAGAGGATTGGGTCTTCTCCAAGAGCAAGATAAGAGCTTTCCACTTTCCTTAACCTTGTTATTTTTCCTGAATTGACCCTCGTGTACAAAAGGTGCTCCAGCAGGTTTAATGAAAAGAGGCTGTAAGCTTCTTTGGGGAAGGAACTGGGGGAGCCCTACTTCAGAGCCAGTCTACAGAGAGCAGGGGTGACCTTCAAAAAGAGCAGCAGGTGGTGTCCCAGGCCCTGATGACCCAAAGGGGAGTAGGAGGCCCAAGGGGGACAGTCCCAGACTTGGGGCCTAATAGGTGTCTGTAGTTCCCCTACAAAAACCCCGTCTGGTCTCCTTCCCCATATGCTACACGCATACAACAAGGCTGGGTGGCTCTGGGAACAGAAGGTGTGACAGGCCTTGGGGGATAGTCTGGCTGGGCAGGAGGGCAGCACACAGTCCCTCGCGGGGGACAGTTCGATAGGGCCCTGGGCGTCCTTAGGGAAGACTGGGCAGTCAAGACAGCAGGGAACATGCTAGACTTGTGCTTATGTTTTTATTGTTTCTGTCCAGAGCCCCTGCAGTGGGGGAGGGGCAGGCACGGGGAGGTGGGCATCCCTGCCACCTGCCTGAGACCGCTCTCTGCCTCTCTCCTTTCCTTTCCTCTCAGCATCTCACCTACCCTCTCTCCTTCTGAATCTCCTGCTCCCACATCTGGCACCTTCGGGGGTTCCTTCTTATAGCCCCTGCTTGCTAAGCCCACCCTGGGAACGTAAGAGACTATGGGGTCAGTTTAGTGCCCCCAAGCAGTCTCCACAGGGGCTAGTCCCCCAGTTACCTGCCCAGCTTACTATGGAGGAAGCCCTTTGTCTCTCTGACCCAGGCTGGGGAGTAGGGAGGTCCACAGGGCTCCATCCTGATCATGTGGGTCCCAACACCCTACTTGGATGGGGCAGGCCCTCTCCAAACCAGAGGCTAGAGCCTGAGGTTACAGAGGTGGGAATGGCAGGGTCACTACTCTGCCTTGGCTCCACCTAGGCCCTACCCAGCACACCCCAAGGGTGACTAAGACCCAGGCTCACTCAATTCCAACATCCAGGACTTACACTGCTGGGGGCTGCCTATGCTCGGCAGGGATGGGCCATGTCCCCTGTGGGGACCGTAAGGGGAAGTTGGTGAGCAGGGGTCAGAGGCTGTGAAGGGAGCACTGTGGCTGGGTGTGGTGCCCTGGGATGGAAGGAGGCTGGCTTCAGGAGGCAGTGAGGACAGGGGCAAGGGCGGTCTCTGGTGGCAAAGGGGTCTCTGGCTTTAGAGCACCTCGTGTTGCTGCTGTGTGGCCTCACTCACGACCTGGGAAAAAAGGGAAACTCAGTCCAATCCAGCGCTGGGAGGATTATAGAGCCATAGCCGTCCGCCCCCACCCAAGCATGGCAGGACCCCTTCTCCCCCCAGAGAGGGGCTCGAACAAGCACAGCTGGTGGAAAGCACCCGGCTGACAGCCCCCAGATGTACCCCACAGCCCCCACCAAGGCAGACCGCTCACCTCCCCATCTCGGGTCTCAATGGTCTTGATCATCACTGTCTTCTTGGTATGGACCTCGGAACCCCTTTGTTCAGGGCTTGTTTCTGTAACAGATCCACCCCCATGCTCAGCCTGACCAAGTCCAGGCCCAGGCAGCTGCAGCGGCTGGGAGTCCATCCCTGGTCCATGGGGCAGAGCACGGAAGACTCCCACCCCTTCAAGATGTGCCTGGTACTTTCTCAGCAAAACTTTTATCACCTGTCCTTGAGCCCAACACCCAGCAAGTGGCACTGCAGACCCCAGGGCCGGTCCCATGGCTGAGATGGGATCAGAAGCCAACAGATGTGCTCCAGGTGTGGGCTGGTGCAGGAGGGTGGGACTCCTGAGACTCAGGCCACTCAGCATTCCCATCCCCCACACATCTCCTTGCTCCCTCTCTGTCCCTGGGCTGCAGGAGAGCCCTGCATGAATTTGTACCCTGACAGTTAGCACCCCAAAGCCCAGTCCTGAGATACTCTTTTGGAGGATCTCATGGTACTCAGGCCCCTTTAAAATTCCGGATGAATAACTTGATATCCTAATGACAGAGAGACGGACAGGAGTCAGTCATTGATTCAGTGTGTTGGCAGCCAGTGACTTGCCCCTCTGTGCCTCAGTTTCCTCATTGTGAAATGGTAACAATAATACTTGCCCTATGGCGGCCACAGGACTATTAATTTCAAAACGTATTAAGCAGTTTTAAACGCAAGGCTCACACGTGGTGTCTGCGATGAACATTGTAACTTGGCGGAGCACAGTATGTATTTTTTCCTGATGGAAATGCACATCGAAGATATAAATGGTTTGGTCTAGGAAAGGCGAATGTGCCAAGGACTCTGACTTCCTTTCCTAATGTATCATTATAGTGTGTTTTTCTGCTCTCCAGGTTGGAAAGCCATGCAATCTGCATCTCACTAATGGCAGAATGGCAGAATGCCCCAGGAGCTCCCTCTTCTAATTGTTTGGCTTCGCTAGGGTTTGGCTTCATTGTTTCAAACGTGCACCCAACATCTTGCTCCAGCACACTGGAGATGTTCAACAAGCAGTTGGGAGGGGGGCAGGTGGGGGGGTGGCACTTGGCAATTTGCCATACAGACACTAGGTGGTGGGAGCCTTGTAGCCCAGTGTGAATGGTTCTAGATGCTCCCGCTGCAGTCCCCCAAGGACACTCCTGGTTCCTTCAGAGTTTGGGTACGTCAGGAAACAGAAGCTATTTGCTGATACTCAATAATCCCACCAGGTGTAGGGGACGTGCTCAGTACAATACCATGAGATTAAAATACATACAAATACAATAGTTTAGTGGTTACCAGCGGGTAAGGGGGTGGGGAGTGGGAGATGAGGGTAAGGGGGATCAAATATATGGTGATGGAAGGAGAACTGACTCTGGGTGGTGAACTCACAATGGGATTTATAGATGATGTATTACAGAATTGTACACCTGAAATCTATGTAACCTTACTAACAATTGTCACCCCAATAAATTTAAATAAAAAGATACATAAAAATAAAAATGAAATGAAATAATAAAGTACTGTCAAAAGATGCCTCTACCTAAACTTCCTCCCTTGCCCCCGCAGCGGCCCCATTTCTCATCTCCAGACCCCAGCCCTGTCCCCATGGTTCCATCCTCTACTCCTGGGTGGCCTTGGGCAGTGCCCATGCTGGACTCCAACCCCTTGCCACCCCAGCCTCCACCTGCCAACAAGCACTCACCTCGGAAGTTGAGGGTGGAGAAGGTCTGGATAGGAAGATTGATCCTGAAAGAGGAGAGACCAAATCCCCATAGAATTAGGACCCTCCATCTCTTCCACCCATTAAAGCTTGCCCTGGTCCTCTCTCTAAACAACATCCTCAGCTGTCCCGGTCCCATGAACCCCAGCACTCCCACTATCACACTGCTCAAGGTATGGGATCAGAACCAACTCCGGCTGTTCCAGGAACTATCCTTTCTGGAAGGATCACTCATTCCGTCTATTCCTTCTCTAACCTGCTGACATGACACCAGACCTCCTACCCCACTACCCTCTCCCGTTTACCAGGGTTTCCTTCTCACTCCTGACACTGCAGGGTGTATCCATAGCAAGGCTGGGTGACATCCATTGTGTGTGCCCACCCTCCAGGCAGGCTGGGAACTTCTGACCCACCCACGTGAGGCCAAGTTCCAAGAGCTGCCATACCCATGTATGCCTAGTGCCAGGAAAATGCAATGTGACTTTAGCTACCTTAAAACGCCATTATATGTACGTGTTATACGAAACCTGAAATCTCTCTTTGTGTAAGTCTATATCTAAATATGTCTGCTCAATAGCTTAGTGGTTACCAGAGGGTAAGGGGACAGGGTAGATGAGGGTAAAGGGGATCAAATACATGGTGATGGAAAGAGAACTGACTCTGGGTGGTGAACACACAATGTGATTTATAGATGATGTAATACAGAATTGTACACCTGAAATCTATGTAACCTTACTAACAATTGTCACCCCAATAAACTTCAATTATAAATAAATAAATAAATAAGTCTGCTGATTTTTTGAAACTTCAGATGTTATCATTTTTATGAGTATCAATGGGCATCATTTTTTTGAGCTAATGACCTATTTTAAATTGAGATTAAGTTTACATTCAGTGAAACACACAGATCTTTACTGGGCCATCCAGTGAGTTTTGAGCAATGTCTACATCCATATAACTATGAGTCTCAATCAAGGTATAGAACCTTTCCTTTCCCCCAGCAGGTTCTCTCGTGTCCCTTTCAGTTGTACGGTGTTTTCTGTGTTTAGAGGTGAGTTGACAAGTCTGAGTATGTCCTACTGGTTCTTTTCCTATGAGCACGTGTGTGTGTGTGTGTCTGTGTGTGTGTGCATGCTTGCGCACATGCACCCTCAGTGCACAAGCCTCTGTACCCTCTCTCTTAGCCTGCATTCAAGCCTCTCTGTCTCTCCGTCTCCCTCTGTCTCCATCTGGCCCCTCCCTTTCTTTCCTCATCATTCCTCCCTTTGCTCTCATCTCTCCCTTGACTGGCAGTAATACTTTATTTTATTACCAGTTGCTGAACATGGTTTTATGCTGCTAGTTCTTAATTCTGAAGGTAGATGAGGGAATACTTACATTTCTCTTTTTATAAAAGCTATTAATTAAATCACTTTTTCCCCGGGTGGCCTTGATTAATTCTCTGCAATTAGTGGAGTGGTGGACTCTTGTATAAAATTATTTCCAGATCTTGTTTGAGGTGATCCTGAGCCCCGTCCCCCAGGGCAGGAATGAGCCCCCAGCATCTCTCAGAATGCCAGCCCCCTCCTTGCCCCTCACCGGCTCTCCTCGCCCTCCAGCAGCTTCCGGTAGGTGGCAATCTCTACGTCCAGGGCCATCTTGACATTGAGCAGGTCCTGATACTCCCGCAGGTGGCGGGCCATCTCATCCTTGAGGTGCCGGATCTCCTCCTCTAGGCGAGCAATGTTGTCCTGGTAACCGCTGGCCTCACTAGCAAAGCGGTCCTCCAGCTCCCGCATCTGCCTCATCAGGGAATCATTCTGCAGGGGAGGGGCGACTAGGTCAACATCAGGTTGTTGGGGGTGGGTGGGTGGGGAACACTAGGGTCCCAAGATGGACAGCGACACAAACATCTGGGGCTGGCAAGCAACCCCAGAGAGTCAGGTCCAGGAATTGTCAAACCCATCTCAGCCAGGGAACCCTGAACTCAAATGAAGTGTTATGTGGAAACTCAGAGAATAGAACTGATAAATGTTCAGCCTTCCCTGCACCCACATAGGAGCCCCATGATTTTCTGAAAGCCCAACTGGTAATCCACCTGTTTTTACTCCTGTGGCAGATATGAGGAGACGGAGGCCCAGAGAGGGTATGTGATGGGCCCATCATCACAGACTGAGGGTGTGAGGTACGGGCAGGAAAGGCTGAGCTGGGTGAGGTAAGCAGGGACTCACAGTGCCCTTGAGGGCATCGATCTCGCAGGTGTAGGACTGGATCTGGTGTCGGTACTCCATCATCTCCTGCTTGGCCTGGCGCAATGCGTCATTATTCTTGTTGGCTGCCTGGGTCAGGTCAGACACCTAAAGGCAGAGAGGGGCCCTGAGATGATGCAGGCAGAGGTGGGCAAGGGAGCATGGAGACCCTAGCTCACCCTCCTCCCCGTGGATGGAGCCACAGAAAGCAACTCCAAACCTGGGATTGAGGGGGAGGGAGGGGCCAGGCCGCCTACCTTTGACTTGTACCATTCCTCAGCTTCTGAGATGTTCTTAGCCGCGATGGTCTCGTACTGGGCCCGGATGTCCCTAAGCGCGGCGGTGAGGTCTGGCTTGGACATGTCCATCTCCACCTGGACCTGCTGTTCCTGAAGCTGGGCCTGCAGCTCTCGGATCTCCTGCATGGTGCAGCTGGGCTTCAGTCCCCTACCAGGCACCCCACCCCCCAGCACCCTCACACCTCCATTCCCAGAGCCAGGCACTACCACTGTCCCCCACCCCCACACCACCTACTTTCACCAGTGTCTAAGGACCCTGGGGAGGAGGGCCCAGGGCATACCTCTTCATGCACTTTCTTAAGGAATGCAATTTCCTCGTTGAGAGATTCGATCCTGCGCTCCAGGTCAATGCGCGCTAGAGTGGCAGCATCCACATCCTGGGAGAGGTCCAACAAGAGGGACAGGGTCACCTATCACCCAGGAAGGGCAGAGGGAGACCAGGGGCCACACAGGGGGAAAGAGGGGTAAGGCTGCTGGGGGTCCAAAGAGGCTCACCGCACGGAAGGCCGCCAAGTTATTCTCTGCTTCTTCTTTTAGCTGAATCTCCTCTTGCAGCCTGGTAGGAACAGACAGATGGAAAAACAGACAGTTGGTGGGGATACTAAAACTGGCCCTGGAGATGACTGGCCTTGGGCTGCCCAGGGAGTGGGCTCAGGACAGAAAGGAAAACTGGCTGCTGGGTGGAGACAAGAGGCCCCGCCCACCCAGAGAGTGGACAGGAAGTGGCCCAATCTCTGCACTAGAGCCACACCCTGGAAGTCTATGTCCCCACCAGACTGTGACCTCCCTGGGATTAGGAACAGTCTATTTTATCCACTTCTGTGTTCCTGGTTTGCAGCTCCAGCCGGGCCTGTGTACGTGCTCAAATGATGTTTGTAACCTGGGCAGCAGGGTGGTGACTCTGCTCACATGGGCTCTCAGAAGCAGGACCCATGAATACTTGCTCTATACTTGCTGCCCTTTCCTACTGGGAGCCCGGTGAAGCCCCATCTCTAAGTTTTCTGAGGGCTACAGTCCCCCACCCACTCTCCCATTCCCTCTAACTTACCCATTCCCTTGTGAAATGGCACAGCCTCAGCCCAGCCCAGGGGCAGATTCCCTTCTCTAACCCCCTCCCCAAAGCCTCATCGCAGAGTAGCTGAGAGCTACTGCTTGGATTCCCCACCCCTTGCCCTTCCCAGCTGGCCCCAGATTTCCTGGTCTCCTGTCCACCTCCCCCTTCCCCTCTGACTGCACTTGGACCTCTTTCCTCCACCCATCTGCCTGCCTGACCCCCATCAACATCACCCCAGTATCTTAAGACGCTTTTTCAGGGGGCTGTCCACAGGGCCCCTGGTCTTCCAAGGTCTCCCATTTCCACCCCATCATGTCCCCCCAAAAAACTGCTTCGCCGAACAGGAGCACAAGGGAGAGCCCGGAACCTATCTCCCCTCGGGGGACACAAGTAGATGACCTTCTTGGGGGCAGGAAAGGGTCCCTGGCGCCCAGCGTGGACAAGGGGTTCTGGGAGCACCGGGTGCTCACTTGGCCTTGAGCCGCTGCAGGTCGTCCAGCAGGTTGTCGCGCTCGACGTCGACGCGGGCGCGCTGGTTGGTGAGCACCTCCACCTGGCGCCGCAGCTCGCGCAGCTCCTCCTCGTAGATCTCAGCGACCCGAGTGGGCTCGCGGGCCTTGAGCCGGTTCACCTCGGCGGCGAGCACCGCGTTCTGCTGCTCCAGGAAGCGCACCTTCTCGATGTAGTTGGCGAAGCGGTCGTTGAGCTCCTGCAGCTCCACCTTCTCGTTGGTGCGCGTGGTCAGGAACTCCTGGTTCACCGCGTCTGCCAGCGAGAAGTCCAGCAGCTCGCCCGCGCCGTAGGAGGAGGGCACGCGGGCTGTCCCCAGCCGGCTGGCCCGCAGCGACCCCAGGCCCCCTGCCCCGCCCGACGTGCGCGACACCTGGTACACGCGGGACGACATCGAGCTCGAGGAGCCCTTGGTGCCGAAGCCCGCGCGCGAGAACACCGGCGAGCTCAGGGGGGAGCTGAGCGGGAAGGCCGGGGACCCGCCGAAGGTGCGGCGGTAGGAGGACACGCGCTGGCTGGACGAGTAGGCCTGGCTCATGGTGGCGGCGCGGGCGAGGCTGGGCGGCGCGGAGGAGGCGGCAGGCGGGCGGCCGGCCGGAGAGTGGATGCGGAGAGGGGAGACAGGGCCCCCAGCCGTCCGCACTATTTGTATCCCTCCTGACATCAGCCCCCGCCGCCCCTCCCCTGACAGCTGCAGGATCCTGCTGTCCTGCCAGGAAAGGGCGGCCGCTGGCGTGGGGGTGGGGAGGCCAGCTACCCCGCAAGAGGCCTGTGCCCCCAGCCGGCGGGTGGGGGGCCCTTGAGGGGTGTAGGAGTGGCTGGTGGACCTAGGAGGGCAGAAGACAGGCCGGCCTGTCAACGACTTCACCAGGGCTGCGGCTTCACCCAGGCTGCGAGCATGTTTGGAAGCCCCAGGCAGGCCCCATTCAGCCCTTGGGTGCCTGCCTCCTCCTGGGGTTGGTCAGGGGAGATAGTCCCAGAGAGGCTTCCACTTAGTTTGAGGGTCTCCTTTTTGCTCCAACATGAGACTTTGGGTCATTTACTGAAGGGACAAGGCCTGTTCCCAAGAAAGTCTCCAAGTCACCTTTTTTCTAAAGATTCTCTAGAAGTGGCAGAAGTTTGGGAGGGCTCAGGTGAAGACCAGGAGACCATCAGTCAGGCCTAGAGGTGGGGAATCTCTGGCAGGCCCAAGGATGGGAGGGTGCCCTGGGGGCAGAGAGCAATCCTGGCCAGAGCTGGCCTGCTCAGGTATGTCCACTGGAACCTGGGTTCTAGCTCTGAGCCTCAGTTTCCCTCTGGACTAGTATAGGCCCTTTTCCTCACCCCCACCCCCACCCCTACTGGTGAAGGTGGGGCCTCAAGTTTATAAGCAACAGGGTGATTTCCAGAAAGGGTCTGTTCCACTTTCAGTTTCCAATCACTATGTACACTCACCTCCGTGCCACCAACTTCGCCTGGCTTCTGCCCCCTTGTATCCACCCCACCCCTCTCTGATTCATCCCCCTACTCACACCACCACCCACAACCACACACACACCAGGGGTTTGTGTTTTGTCAGGAGCCGCATGTCAACCCAGCCATCTCTCTGGCAGCAACAGCTGCCAACCCAAAATACCAGAGCTGGTATTTATAGAGGAGAATGCATGGGTCCGGGAAACATGCGCACGGGAAAGGAGCTCTGGGGGGTGGGGACCGGGTACCTGAGGAGGCACGGGTGTCAGACGGCTGAGGAAGGCTTGGGGTGATAAGCCCCACACGCTTCCTACCCCCATAATGCTCCAAGCCCCCAGCATAAATGGAGGCCGGCAGAGGGCTTGCACGTCCCTTCACAGCCTACCCTGCTTCATACAAGGTACTGGCTGACCCCAAAGGACATCCCCACTTCTCCATGAACACTGGCTGTCTCTCTACACCTCCACCTGGCACTCTACAGGCCTCTCTTAGGCCTGACCCTTTTGGAATGCGAACCTTGGGAACACGGTGCTGGTTTTCCCTAGCTCTGCCATCACCAGCAGGACTAATAACTAGCAGACAAGTCCTTTATTTCTGTGTCCTCCTTATAAAGTGGGAATGTTAGTCTTGCCATGTCTATCCTGTAGGTGGTTAAAGAGGCTCAGGTCACAATATGCAAAAATCCTACCTTACATGTATTGATCACCTACTGTATACCACTCTGCTGAGTACTCCACACCCATGATCCCTAATTCTCCAACAACCCTATGAGGTGAGAACTAGTATCATTCCCATTTTGTAGCTCAGGAAGGTGAGGCAGTCTGACACCAGAGCCCATGCTTTGCCCCCAGGGTGGGTGTGAATGTGCCAGGTGACCTGTAAAGGGCTTTGTTACTGCTGTGTTTTCAAAGCCTTTTCACATTAAGTGTCTAATTTTTGCCCAAGAGACAAGCTTATGAGGTGGGTAGGGAGTTCCAGATATTCTTAGCCACTCTTTGAGTCACTGCAAGCTGTTGCATTCTGGTTATTTTTGTGTCTTGTCTCCCAAACTAGATTCTAGTTTCCTGAAGAATTCTGGAGACCATGTGGATTCTTAGCACACCCCAGGTGGCACTGTCCTTATCATAGTTCAAAGTAGCCTGAAAGCTTTTTTCCCCCTCCCCTTATTTTGGTAGCAAATGTTACACACACACACACACACACACACACACACACACACACACACCAGGAGTAGACAGGTGACTTAGTTCCCAGTCAGTCTTAGAACCGCATTCCTCTCACTGCAGTGATTGGCTCAAAGGGTGGGCCTGGACCTGAGCAAGGCCAGTTAGAGAACTCCCCTGGAATTTATAGATGGAACTGGGATTACTAAACTGGAGGCTGTGGCAACCATGTTTCTTGCCCTCTGGGGAGGTCTTTCTGGAATAGAAGGCAAGAGAGGTCAACAAGCAAAGAGAGGCAGAGACACTTGGAGAGGAGGAGAATGCCAGACAGGCAACCTAAATTCCAGCCCTTGGGGCCCTAGTTCTGTGCTCTTTCCTCAATTTTGTGAGCTCCCTCAGTGTCCTTCCTGGCTTTGGGGCTAATAAATCTTTCCTTTTTTCACTTAAGGCACTTGGTGGTGGCTCTTTCACTTGTAGTGAAAACAATGTTTTGAATAATCTACTGTCGGAGACTATGCACCCATTTCCACGATGCTGGAGAGGACAGAACATCTTGGGGACTCCTCTCTGTAAACAGCCTCCAGACCACATAAGGAAATTGTCCTTTGGACCAGCCCAAGGCCTCAGTTTCTTGGTGAAATGAGGCAGAAAATAAATAAATAAATAAATAAATAAATAAATAAATAAATAAATAAAGCAAGCCATCTATTCTCTAGTCAAAAGCAACATCTACCAGTCTTGGCTCTGAACCACTTGGGGCTGTTTCCAAAATTCAGTTTCACCCCTGAGGATTTGCTGCCATGGAGGGCAGCAAAACAACACTCTGAGGCTTGGAAGGCAGGTGAAAGAAGAGCACTCCAAGACATGTTCTGTTTCCGCAGCAACACCGCTGGAGTAAGGGTTTAGCGTTCTCAGGGGGCCACTTAGAACTGGACACACTAAAAATTATAATAATGTACCTGGATGGGTAACGTACCCAGCACAAAATTCAAGAATTCCCATTCGGTCGGTTGCCTTTTCATGCTGTTGGTAGTATCCTTTGATGAAGAAAAGTGTTTAATTTTGATGAAGTCCAATTTATCTATTTTGTCTTTTATTGCCTGTGCGTTTGTTGTCATATCCAAGAAACCATTGCAAAATCCAATGTCATGAACTTTACCCTTTTGTTTTCTTCCAAGAGTTTTACAGTTTTATGTCTTTGATCCATTTTGAGTTAATTTTTGTATGTGGTGTAAAGGTAAGGATCCAACTTCATTCTTTTGCATGTGAATATTCAATTTTCCCAGCACCATTTGTTGAAAAGACTGTCCTTTCCCCGTTGAATGTCTTGGCACCCCTGTGGAAAACCGTTAAGCCGTGTACACGAGGATTTATTTTGGGGCTCTCTATTCTAATACCATTGGCCTGTATATGTCTGTCCTTATGCTTGTACCACACTGTTTTGATTACTGTAGCTTTCTAATGAGTTTTGAAATCAAGAAGTTGTATGAATTCTCCAACTTTGTTCTTTTTCAAGATGTTTTGGCTATTCAGGGTCACTTGAAATTTCATATGAACTTTTGGATGGACTTTTCTATTTCTTCAAAAACACTGGTGTGTGGCAGGGTGGCTGGTTAGCTCAGTTGGTTAGAGCATGGTGCTGATAACACCAAGGTTGTCGGTTTGATCCCCGCATGGGCCACTGTGAGCTGTGCCCTCCTTAAAACAAACAAACAAAAGAAAAAATGGGTGGGATTTTAACAGGGAGTGTATTGAATCTATAGATCACTTTGGGTAGTATTGACAGCTTAACAAAAATAACCTTCCCATCAATGAACACGGGATATCTTTCCATTTATTTCTGTCTAATTTATTTCAGCGATATTTTGTAGTTTTCAATGTACAAGTCTTTTTCTTTTTTAAGATTTTATTGGAGAAGGGGAACAGAACTTTATTGGGGAACAGTGTGTACTTCCAGGACTTTTTTCCAAGTCAAGTTGTTGTCTTTTCAATCTTAGTTGTGGAGGGTGCTGTTCAGCTTTCAAGTTGTTCTTTCAGTCTTAATTGTGGAGGGTGCAGCTCAGCTCCAGGTCCAGTTGCCGTTGCTAGTTGCAGGGGGTGCAGCCCACCATTTCTTGAGGGACTCGAGGAGTTGAACCAGCAACATTGCGGTTGAGAGCCCACTGGCCCATGTGGGAATCGAACTGGCAGCCTTTGGAGTTAGGGGCAAGGAGCTCCAACTGCTCCGTGGAGTTGGAGGTCCGGAGATGTTTCCAAAATTCAGTTTCACCCCTAAGGATTTGCTACCATGGGGTCGGGCCAGCCCCAGTGTACAAGTCTTAATGTCTCCTTGGTTATGTGTATTCCAAAGTATTTTATTTTGTCAAAGATTTTTATTAAAATACAGCTAACATACAATATTATATTACTTTCAGGAGTACACCATGGTTATTGAACATTTATACACCTAAAGAAGTGATCACTGTAATAAGTCCAGCAACCATCTAACACCATACCATGCTCTCACAATGTTATTGACTATATTCCCCACGCTGTGCATTACATCCCCAGGACTTCTTTGTTTTATACCTGGAAATTTGAACCTCTTATTGCCCCCTCCCCCTGCTTTTTTCATTTTTCAATTACAGTGACATTCAATATTATTTTATATTAATTTCAGGTATACAGCATAGTATTTAGACATTAATATAATTTAAGAAGTGATCCCCCTGACTAATCTAGTACCCACATGGTACTATACATAGTTATAACCATATTATTGACTATATTCCCTATGTTTTACTTTATATCCCCATGACTATTTTGTAACTACCAATTTGTACTTATTAATCCTTCACTGTTTCACCCTGTCCTTCAACCTCCCTCCCATCTATCACCCCGATAAATCTAGTACCCATCTGACACCATACATAGTTATTAAAACATTATTGACTCTATTCCTTATGTTATACCCTACATCTCCATGACTACTTTGTAAACAGCCAATTTGTACTTAATCCCTTCCCCTTTTTCACCCATGCCCCCAACCCCCTCCCATCTGGCAAACATCAAAATGTTCTCTGTATCTATGAGTCTGTTTCTGTTTTGTTTGTTTATTTTGTTCTTTAGATTCCACAAATAAGCGAAATCACACTGCATCTGTCTTTCTCTGTCTGTCATACTCCATTCAGCACAATGTCCTCCAGGTCCATCCATGCCGCCACAGATGGCAAGAACCCATTCCCTTCCATGGCTGAGCAATATCCCATTGTGTTGAATATGCACCACCTCCTCTTTATCCATTCATCCATTGAGGGACACCCAGGCTGCCTCCACATCTTGGCCATTGTAAACAATGTTGCAATGAACATATAGACGCACACATCCCCTTGAGGTAGCATTTTGGGTTTCTTTGGATAAATACCCATAAATAGGATTATTGGGTCCTTCTTTGTCTCTTGTTATAGCCTCTAGTTTTATTAAAGTCTATTTTGTCTAGTGTAAGTATTGTTACCCAAGCTTTGTTTTTTTTCATTTCCATTTTTATGAAATGTTTTTTCCATCCCTTTAGTTTCAGTGTGTCTTTCAATCTGCAGTGAGTCTCTTATAGGCAGGGTATGTAAGAGACTTGTTTTCTTATCCATTCAGCCACCCTCTCTTGTCATTGGAGCATTTAATCCGTTTACATTTAAAATAATTGTTGGTATACAGTTATTGCCATTTTATTATTCATATTTTTGCTTTTTATTTTTTCCATTTTAAAGAAGTCCCTCTAAGATTCCTTGTAATACTGGTTTGATGGTGATGAACTCCTTTAGCTCTTTCTTGTCTGGGAAGTTCTTCAGCTATCCTTTGATTCTAAATGATAGCTTTGCTGGGTAGAGTAATCTTGGTTGTAGGTCCTTGCTTTTCATTACTTTGAATATTTTGTGCAAATCCCTCTAGCCTGCAAAGTTGCTGTTGAGCAATCAACTGACAGTCTTGTGGGAGCACCCTTGTAGGCAACTAACTGCTTTTCTCTTGCTGCTTTTAAGATTCTTTTTTTTTTTTTTTCAGCTTTAATCATTAGCATTTTAAATTATGTGTCTTACTGTGGGTTTTTGGATTCATCTTCTTTGGGACTCTGCACTTCCTGGGTTTGTATGTCTATTTCTTTTGCCAGATTAGGGGAGTTTTCCATCATTATTTCATTAAATAGGTTTTTAATTCCTTGCTTTCTCTCTTCTCCTCTGGTACCTCTATGATGCGAATGTTGGTACACTTGATGTTGTCTCAGAGGCCCTTAAAGTATCCTCATTTTTTTTTGGATTCCTTTTGCTGTTCTAATTGGGTGTGTTTTCTGATACCTTATCTTCTAAATTTCTGACTTGATCCTCTGTTTCATCTAATCTACTGTTGATTTCCTCTAATGTATACTTCATTTCAGTTATTGTACTCATTTCTGACTGGCTCTTTTTAATTTTAATTTTTTTATTTATTTTTATTTTTTTTTTAAGGAGGGCACAGCTCACAGTGGCCCATACAGGGATGGAACCGGCAACCTTGGTGTTATCAGCACCACGCTCTAACCAGCTGAGCTACCTGGCTACCCCCTTTTTTATGTTTTCTATCTCCATTTTTATGTTGTTTATCTCTTTGTTGAAGTTCTCCCTGAGATCACTGAGCATCCTTATAACCAGTGTTTTGAACTTTGCATCTGGTAGATTGCTTGTGTCCATTTTGTTTAGTTCTTTCTCTGGAGCTTTGTTCTGTTCTTTCATTTGGGATATGTTTCTTTAACTCCCCATTTTGGCTGCCTCCCTGTGTTTGTTTCTATTTATTAGGCAGAGCTGCTATGTCTCCCAGTCTTAGTAGAGTGGCCTTATGTAGTAGGTGTCCTGTGGGGGCCCTTGTCACCTGAGCCAGGTGCTCCAGGTGTGTCCCTGTGTGAGTTGTGTGTGCATTCCTGTTGTAGCTAAGCCTTGGTTGTTGTTTGCATGTCAGTAGGAGAGATTGACCCTCAGGCTGATTGGCTGTGAGGACTGGCCATGACTACAGTGGAGGAGCTGTGGTGCAGCAGCTGACCCTATGGATTTGCTTTAGCAGGGCTCTGGTGTTTGCCTGGTCCGCCCTTTGGGTGTGTCATCCTTGGAGGCAGCTGGGTGAAGCTTCAGCTCTGTCTGAAGCTGGCCAACAAGCGTGTCAGCCCTGGGCCCTCCTGGGAAGGGCCCCACGGCAGGCCAAGTTCAGTAGCAGCCTGTGCTCTGCCTGGGGCCACTTGGCATGAGCCACAAAACAATCCGTAGATAGGTGCCACCCACACTAGGCTTTGAGGTGGCTCAAGAGGCCAAGCCATGAACTGAGGCTGGCTGTTGTTAGTGCTGGTCTTGGGGCTGTTCAACAAGAGGTATGGGACATGCTGAAGCCCGATGCTGCTTGTTTGGGTTTTGTGAATCTTTGATAGATTTAGGAAAGTCTGCAGCATGAGCCAAGACAGGCTGGTTATATGGAAAAGCCACTGGAAGTGACTTGGGTGTGCCCAAAAGTTGGGTGGGGCGAGGTCTCAGGGAATCACCAGAGTGGCGCGAATGAATAATGTTAGCTAGGTTGATGGAGACTCAGATATGCTGCCCACATCCATCTGGACACTGGTCGCCAGAAGGCTCACCCCTCCAGTCCTTGCTCTGAAGCCAGACAATTCAGTTCCTCTCTATATGTCCCTGGGGCATTTCAAGCTGCTGCTCCCGTGCTGGAGCTCAGAGTGAGTGAGTCTGTCATCAAGTAAGTCTGTGTGTGGGCCCTTTAGGAGGAGTACCTGGGACTCTAGCCACCCTCCACCTTACTCAGCCACAATCTCTGCTGGTTTTCACAGCCAGAAGTTATGGGGACTCCTCTCCCCCACACTGGAACCCTGGGCTGGAATGCCTGGTGTGGGGTTGGGACCACTCACTCCTCTGGCGGGGGTGGGTGGGGTGCGGCGAGCTGAGATACCTTTTCTAATTTTTACGGGTCACATGTGAGTGTGGGACCAGCCCATTTTGTGTCTCTGCCCCTCCTACCAGTCTTAAGGTGGCTTCTTTTATATGTCCTTAGAGGTAGGACTTTGGCTTACCTAGATTTCAGGTGATTCTCAATGATGATTGTTCTGTAGTTTAGTTGTAATTTTGATGTGGTCATGAAAGGAGGAAAGTACAGTGTTTACCTACTCCACCACCTTGACCAGAAATCCTTTTTGATGCTATTGTAAGTTAAATTGATCATCTAGGGTTTTCCCTGCATTCTGTTATTGTGGTGTATTATACTGATTGATTTTTCACATCTTGAAACATCCTTGCATTCCAGGAATAAATCCCACTTGGTCATGGTACATAATCCTTTTAATGTGCTTCTGAATTTGGTTTGCTAGCATTTTGTTGAGAATTTTTACATCAATATTCACAAGGTATGTAGGTCTGTAGTTTCATTTTCTTGTGTATGTTTGTCTGGCTTTGTTATCAGGATAATGCTGGCCTCACAGAATGAGTTAGGAAGAATTCCCTCCTCTTCAAATTATTGGAAGTTTAAGAAGGATTAGTATTAATTCTGAAATGTTTGGTAGGATTCACCAGTGAAGCCATCTGGTCCAGCTCTCTTCTTTGATGGGAGGTTTTGAGTCATTCTTCTTAATATCCTCATTTGCATTTCACTGTATGGATTTGACCAGCTTATTTGGCCAATTTTTTATTGATAGGCAATTATATTGTTTTCGACCTTTTGCTGTTATAAACAATGCTGCTACAAACATTCTCAGGACACACGTTTGAATATATAAATTTAGCAGTCATATTATTTTATGGTCACAACCTCTTACTTGAGCTAACTGATATTGAAAATGGGAAGGTCCACTAAGGCAGACCATTTCATTCAGCATTTGTCAGAAAAAGAGGACAATTTATAAATTTGTGTACATGATATGGTACCTTGCTCACAGTGGGTGTTATCTATACATTTTATTGAATCAGTTGAAGAAGAAAGTCCATCCTGAAGTTTGCCTGAGATCTTCCCAGATTACTCTGATCTTGGAGAGTTGTGGAAACTTAAGGTTGGAGGTAACTTCATAAGTCATGAGGTTGACCAGTCCCATGCCCCCACTCCTTAGTTAAGGCCTAAATCTTCTGTACTGTGAATAGCAAGCACTGTTCCAGCTTAAATCCCTCCACTGCCTGGGAACTCGGCATCTCCAGGATGCCCATTCCATTCCATAAAGAGTCATTGGGTACCTACCACATCTCCATCATGGGACAGTGGACAGTTCTGCTAGAAAATGTTTCCTTATATTTAAACTCAGGTGATGTGTCTCTGCTATGCCATTTATTCTAACCTGGGAGCCAAACAGAGCAAGAACCTCCCCCCACCCTTCACAGAGCTGTTTCTCAATTATTTTGGGGGAGTGCTCATGCCTTTTGGAAATCTTGCCTGTCTCACGATTGCCATTTTCTCTCCTTTCCCTGAAGTACTGAAGCAGAAAACCCAAACTCATGGTGGCCCCCAAGACCCCACAGGGCTGACCCTGTCTACCTTGCCCATCTCAGCTCAGTCACCTCTCCTTTGGGCTCATCTCACTGCAGCCACACTGTGTCCTCTTTTCTGTGATACTGCCAAGTTCTTTCCAGCCTCCAGACCTTTGCACTTGCTGTTCCCTGCCTTCTCTTACGCTCAGTATCTAGAGGGTTTATGGATGTGTGGCCAGATTGCTGAACCCCACAGAGGGCTCCTTGGAAGACAAGGGTCCTTCCAACCCATGGGATCTCCCAGATCCCGTGGACGACATGGATAGTGGGAAGGTGGCTGGCGTGGGCAGATGGCTGGGGTGAGGGCACTAACCTGGCCAGCACAGAGCTTTTGGACTGAGAAAAATGGAAAGAGGTCCAAAAGGAGAACATCTGAAGCACTATTCCACCTTACCCTGTCTGAGAGCATCTCACCTCCTCTAGATCCATGCCAGGATTCCTGGTGTGAAACGGCACTGAAGCGTCCATCCACCAACTGACACCGACCTCCAGGGTTGTCCTTTGCCCCTTTCTCCAGAACTTCTCCTTCTCCTCCTCCTCTTTCTGTTTCCTAGCGGAGGACCTCATGTTTCCATCCCAAGCTTGGTTGGGCCAAAGAGGCCACCATTGCATGAGAGTCTTGGGGACAGTGTGGCAGGTATGAACTTGGGCAGCCTGGTTCTTGCCTCAGCTTTAGCACTTGGTGGGGAGATGGGAGGCCCAAGCCTGTAGATGTGGGGATGGGTGGGTCGGCCAGAGGCTAAGACATGGTGTTTATCCTGGGGGTTCACCAACTAACCATCTGTGCCCCCTGGGCAAGTCCGGTTTCCTCTCTGATTTTGTCATGCCCAAGTGTGAAAGGGGATCAGGCTAGGTCATCTCTGAGGTCCCCTCAACTGCTGACATCCTGAGTCTCTGGGCCCAGGGGGGACAGTGAGTGGTCCCCAGCTATGCCCTTGCTCCCTGATGCCTCCCTGCCTGAGTGCTCCCAGAGCCTCGCCCCCCTCCATCCACCTTCCCTCAGCTGTAAGGCTGGTTAACCTCCACAGGCTGCTGAGGAGCAGGAGTGACTGTAAAAGGGAAGGAATGTCCAGAGGCAATTGTTTCTTCCTGATATCACCAGGGGGGAGGTTGAGTTGGGGGGCCCAGCCTGAAGGCAGTGTCAGGATTCTCCATGAAACTCATCTCTCCATGCTGCACCGCACCCCTCCCTCCTTCCCCGGGGGCTCAGCCAGCAATCCATCTCCTCTCATCTGCCAGCCTCACATCTCATTAATTGAAGACCTTCAGGCCTCCCTCTCCCAACTTTCTCCACCTGACCCCAGACCCTTTCCTGGGCCCCTTCCTTCACTGGCACCCCCACCCCAGTTCTCATAAATCCCTACTCCTGGTCCTTATCACCCCCACAGCCCTGACCTAGCGCCTTTTCCAGGGAGGCCCCACACCCGGCTCCAACCCCCTCCTGCCCAAGCTCCTTTTACAGACATGGAGCGCTAAGGGTTTCTGCCAAAGTAGGAGAAGTCTGAGGCTAATCTCACCTCCTCCCAGCCCCCAACTTCTCCTACCAAATAGGACATCTCTCAGGCTGGGGAGGAGGGAGGGAGGAAGAGGAGAAGGGGGAGGAGAAAGCTGAGTATCAAGGGGGAGGAGCTAATCGAGAAGTTGGAGGTGAACGTGCTTTACAGACTGTGAGCATCTTGCAAATTTCAGGTGTTATTTGCATCAGTAAGAGAAGGGATTGGGGAGGATGGGGATAGAAATCAAGTCAAGGGAAGGGGAGGGGACTTTGATAGCATTAAGGGAAGGTCCCTGGGAAGACACCTTGATGCGTTGGGAGCAGCATACGGCTGGAATTGAGTTGGGAGGCCAGAATGCTGGTCAACTCTGGATATGCTGTGTGTTGTTGGACTGGCCACATCCCCTCTCTGGGGCACAATTTCTCCTTGTTTAAAATAAAATATTCTGGATATCCCTCCCTATATTCTGACTCCAAGGAAAGGAGTGAGAGAGGCCCTTTCTACAGAATCAAAGATTTGGTGCCTCCCTGGGCAGCCTTGTCCAAAGCCTCTCTGCTCACCACAGACTCACCATCAAGCGGGACCCCAGAATAGCACCAATCCTACCACACGTTGATAAGATGTGGCTACACCTGCCAGCAGAAATTGAATCAGCTTCCTCCTTAGACATAGGTTCTCCCTCCCGCCTGCCAGGCCAACTCTCTGCCCTCTCCCCAGATCTCCATCTTCACTGTGTGAGCTCTTGGTCCTGTCCAACAAAATAAATGCAGCCCCCCTTACAGGCTCTCAGAGTCTCACATCCTTCACCACATCCTTTGACCTCCCCACAATTCCCAGGACATACCCCTAAGCTTCTCCAAATCCCACCCGGTCCTGAGCCTATTCCTGAAGAGGCAGAGATCAGAGGCAGAGGAGCCCCCTGGAGAAAATGCTTGTTGGCTGGGGATACCTGGGTGAAAGAGGGGCAGGGGTGCCTGAGAACTGGGGTGGGAGTGTCTTGGGGTGAGTTGGGAGAAACTGAGCCATACAGAATAGCACTCAGCCCCATTCCACCCTCCATGGAAGATTTCACAGGGTCCTTCACCTACCCCTGGATTCACACCCTAGACAGCCTCTAAGGCCTAACTCGAATCCCTCTGTAAGCCCCTTCTTTCTTTCTCAGACCTTCACCCAGATGGAGAAAAGCAGCTTCCTCTTCCCTGGAATTCTCTTGTCAGGTTCTTAGTGCCATCACTCAACCCTCTCTCCTCCCTGATTCATTCATTCCTTTCATCTTCCCTCATCGGCTTTTTTTGGTTTTAGCCCCTCCAGTTTGGTCATATCCCTGCTGTCCTGGGCCCTTTCCAGGTTTCCTACATCCCTCTGAGGCTGTGGGGGTGCTTTAAACAGAGCCTGAGCAGGCTGGCAATGACCTCACAGGGCCACTATGCACAGTTGCTATATATAGCCTTATAGTATCATCCTCCTCTTCCTCCAGCCAGCTGAGTCACAGTAAGCTTGGGGTCCACTCAGACCCCAGGGCCTTCTCTGCCACTCCAGACAACAGACCCCCACAGCACCTTGAGCTGTTCTGGCTGTTGGGTGGGCTGCTTTATTCTCCAAACCATCCTAGTACACAGTGAAAGTGAGTCTTGGATTCCAGAAGACACCTCCTCTTGGGCTCTCAATACTTTTATAGCCCCAGGCATTCATCCCTTTATCTTCTCACACCTGTCTAGATAGCCAGCCAATGGTTTAAATCACATTTGACTCCAGAGATATGGGGAGGTATGGGGAGCAGCTGCTGGGCCGCTACCTGGGTTTAAATCCTGGATCTATCACTCTTGGGCGAGTTACTTCACCTCTTGGGGCCTCAGTTTCCTTGTCTGTAAAATGGTAATAACAGCATAGGTTTGTTGGGAAGATTAAGTGAGAAACCATAAAGCACTTAGCACAGTGCCTGTGCATGGTGAGCATTCAGTAGCTGTCACTCATTACTAAAATTTCCTCCCCTTTGACTGATAAGGAAACTAGCTCGCGGAGGTCCACGGGCTGACCTGAATCATTGCTTCAGGTCAGCAGGTGAGGGCCAAGATTAAGAGCCAAGACTGCCTAACTCACACCGACGCTCCCTATCAGAAGCTCTGCTGCTTCTGAAAAGAATGCAGTTACCACTTATTGAGTACCTACTATATACTAGGCATGGTATTCTGGATACCTGCCATATAGACATCACTGTATCTCTAATCCTCACAACGCTGGGAAATAACTAGTATTCTCATTTTACAATTATAGATACTAGGCTCAGCGAGGTTAGGTAAGTTCCCTAAGGTTGCACAGCAAGTAAGCACCAAGCCTGGATTTGAACCTTAGTCAATGGCTCTAGAAGCCCCACTAATTTCTGTGCGTGATCGCTAAGGCTTTGCCACAGATTGATTTAACAGGCTCAGTTCTAGGTCCTTCCCCTTTTAACTCTGCCCTATCAGGGGATGTCCACTGAAAAGCCCCTTATCCACTAGTGGGCAAGTCCCTCCCGACATTCTGCTCTGCTCCTCTCCCCACCCACCCTGTTTTCCAGAGAGGAGCTTGGGCTGGAAGGAAGCGGCTGTTAAGGAGTCAGGCCCCATCAGGGGAAGTGTCTGGTCTTTATCCCGCAGGACCTGGGGGCACTGCAGATCCCCTATGTGGGGAATAAAGAGGCCAGTGGGGGCTGCTCTGCCCTTTGCCACCCTCAGGCCAGCCAGGCACTGGGGCTCCCCTGCAAGTTGGAGAGGCTCCCCCGAGTGCACCCTGGCCCCAGACTGCCCCCAACTGGCCTAGGAGAAGGCCTCGGCAGCAGCATCCGCAACTGTCCCGAGAGGCTGCCTGGAGGATTAGGACAGGGGGTGGGGCTTGATCCTGCAGCCATAGGATTCAAAAGAAATGAGGGGCTCACTGTCAGCTCTTGAGGATTTCCACTGCCCCAGAACCCAGGCCCCAGAGCCACCTAGAAACGTCCCAGATACACTCCCCTTCCCAATTTTAAAGATCTCGATAAACAGTTTGTTGAAAACAGAGCACTGGAGTTTTTTCTCCCACCCACAGCAGTAAGAACCCTACACCCCAACCTTCCCGAAGAGACCCCCTAGTGACCCTCCCCATCCAGCCTCAAAGAAGTGGGCCAAGCCCTCCCCCTCTGTCCTTCAGGCTCCCCAGCCACCCTGCACACCAGAATAGACCACTGACCACCTGCCCTGGAGACTGGGAGGGGCCACAGCTGGTGCTGCCACTCAGGCTGAGGGAGGGGCCTGGGAAGAGGAGGGGGACTGTGGCAGGGCGCTCCAGGGACCCTAGCTGTTTCCAGTTGCTCTTCTGTGTGGTGCAGAGCTTCCCACCAACACCCTAAAAACAAGTGGTGCCCCCACTTCCCAGCCAGGACAAGCTTGGAGCTCCAGACACCCTCTCAGGACGGGGTTCAGGCTGAGACTCCACCCCTGCTTCTTCGCCCTCTCTGGTTCCTGCCCCCTTCCCTCCCTCACCACGTCAGGCCTCTTCCCCAATCCTGCCTGTACACCTCCACCTCTAGGTCTGTCTCCACCTCCCCCACGGTCTCTGCCCCCTTCCCCTCTCTGGTGTCAGGGTCTCTGCCCCCACCCCCAGCTCCAACTGAGGGGATGCCCTTACTTGCTGACCCCACATTCCAGCCTTACTGGGTCAGGAGGGCTTCCTGCCTAGTGTGAGATCCCTGCCCCCAACCCCTGCTTCCTCAGCCTCTCCAGGCCGTCCAGCTGCTGGCCCTCTGCAGTTCCCTTCTCAGACACCTCCCCCAGCCCCAGGCCCAATTTAGCTCCTTTAATCTTCCCTGTAATCCAATCTGGCCATTTCCTGAGCACACACTGCACTTCCCAAACTGCCAGTCCCTGGAGAGGAGTGGGGGTAGGGTGGCCTCAGCTCTTCCCTGGACTGGTGCACCCCCCACCCCTTGCGGGGGCCCTCCTGCTGAACCCCTCCTCTTCTCCACACCCGTAGGAGGCCCCAAGAAGCTCTGGCTACACAGGCCTCTGCCATCTGGCTCCACTGTAGCCCAGGCCTGAGACAATCCTGACTCTTCACCTGCTTTCCCACCTTTGCTGAAGGCCTGCTCTAACCCAACTTCCCAAATTCCTGAGTACAGACTGTGGAACCAGAACGCCTGGGTCCCTAATCTCAGTTCTGCCTCTTACTAGCCACTTGACCTTGGGCGGGTTGCTTCCCTCTGTTTCTTCATCTTTAAATGGGGATCATAACAGTGCCTACCTCAGAGATGGCTATGAGGATTAATTGAGTTACTTTATGTAAAGTGCTTAGAATAGTTCTAGGTACACAGTGAGTGCTTTTTAAATGTTAAACAAAAATTCTCTTTTCTTGCTTTATATTACAATGAGTTTATTTCCTCCAAGTTAAGACACCACGAATTGTGAAACACTTCATTTATTTAATAACATTGTTTCAGAGGGGAAAAAAGAAACATTGCCATATGACATGTACAAATTGTCCATAAACCATCTTCCTATTTCATATGTGTGTAAGTTGTTCAGTAGCAATATCTGTGTAGCATACTCATCTCTCTGCTTCGCCCCAGACAGTGCCCTTTTCAGCTTCTGTGCATTCATTGTTGATGGTCGGTGCCCAAGGGCCTGGATTTGAGTCTTTACTCCCAAATTGTATTTAGCTGAGCCACCTTAGGTAAATTATTTGGCTTCTTTAAGCCTGTTTTTTTCCTAAATAGCCAAGATAATTCACAAGAATTGTAGTGAATATTAGAGATGATATATGTTTAAGGCGTTTAGCACCGTATTGGATATTCAACCCAGGAGAGCTATCGATATTATGATTTTAAAACGTTTGTAGAGTTGAATCGCGGCTGTCCAAAGACAGGGGAGGTAAAGGAGATCTGGTATTACATGGTCGAAGTGCCCTCCAGTGGCCATATCGAGGAAATGCAGCCTTCCTGAAGTGTTTGGCGAGTCCCTTTGCTGGTCCAGAAACTAACTCAGCCACCCCACCCCAGGCCAGGCTTATCTAACCCAACTGGAATTCTTCACTGTATCTTTCCTTTTACAGAGGCCTTAGGGGCTTTTAAAAAGTACTTAATAGGATAAGAGACTAAGGGCAGAGCGTTAGCCCAGGAAGGCTACAGCCTGGACGTACACTGTCTCTCAAAGTTTGTGGGTCCAGGGCCTTGAGGCAGGGAGGTAGGACGGTGTAATGCTGTGTGCTGGGCATCAGTTGTCTTCTGACCCGGACACCATGGGATCTGGCTGGTGAGAGACCCCTCTTGCTGTCCACATCCAAATATTTATCATAGAATAAGCATGGCCCATTTCAAGTATCTGTTTCTGGGCTTCTATAGGTTTGTCATTTGTTCACCCCCCTCCCTCCCTCCTTCCCTCCCTTCTTCCCTATATCCATCATATTTCTTTAAAAAAAAAAAGATTTTATTGGGGAAGGGGAACAGAACTTTATTGGGGAACAGTGTGTACTTCCAGGGCTTTTTTCCAAGTCAAGTTGTTGTCCTTTCAATCTTAGTTGTGGAGGGTGCCATTCAGCTTCAAGTTGTCCTTTCAGTCTTAGTTGTGGAGGGTGCAGCTCAGCTCCAGGTCGTTGCTGTTGCTAGTTGCAGGGGGCCCAGCCCACCATCCCTTGCAGGAATCGAACCGGCAACGTTGTGGTTGAGAGGACGTGCTCCAACCAACTGAGCCTTCCGGGAGCTCAGCAGCAGCTCAGCTCAAGGTGCCATGTTCAATCTTAGTTGCAGGGGTCAGAGCCCACCATCCCTTGTGGGACTCGAGGAGTTGAACTGGCAACCTTGTGGTTGAGAGCCCACTGGCCCATGTGGGAATTGAACCGGAGGCCTTCGCTGTTAGGAGCATGGAGCTCTAACCGCCTGAGCCACCAGGCAGGCCCCCATCATATTTCTTGAACGCTGGCTGTGTACCAAGCCTGACGTCCTAGATGCTGGGGGTTACAAAGATCAATCTAATACAGACACCAACACTGCCACCAAGAGTTGTTCACAATGTCCCAGACACCACATGCAGAGTTAATCCTTGCATTTGAGTGTTTATGACTTCTCTGTGTGGCTGAGTGGGAGGGCAGAAGCAGAAACATCAGATCCAGGCTGATTGCCCCCATGAAGTGTGTTCCTAGTGGAAGCTTTGTCTGGCCAGGTTTGGAGCCTGACTTCCTACTCCTGGGCCACACTGTTCCTCTGAGAAATGCTCCCCGTCTCAAACACTGACCAAACTCCCAGCTTCACCTGCACCAGGGTCCCTGATCTCCTTTCCCCTCCCCACCAGTGCCCTTTGTCCAGGGTCCGGGGCTGAGAGTCAGGGAGGGGTAATGTGTTTTTAACCCACCTTGCAATGAATGGCCTGGGTAGGGATTAACTTGCCTAATACTTAGCATCCAAACCAGCTCTCTGGCCAACTCCCCACTCTCCAGGATTGCGAGGAAGGAGCCTGACTCTAGAGTCATTGGATGGGAAGGTGGCTGGCGGTGTCCAGGGTCTATCTTTGCAGAAGATGGCATGAGGGGAAGGAAGAGCTGGGTGTTACAAATGTGTATTGATCCTGGGACTCTGTTGCCTCCTTAAGCTGCCATCCTCCCTCCTTCCCTTCATGATCAAGCTTCTCAAATGTCTTCCCGCCCCTTCCTCAGTACCCCATAGCCTGTTCCTAATTGTTGTATGTCCTCAAAATTCTTCCCAGCTGCAGAAGCCCAGGTCCCTCACTGGGTCCCCTCAACTCCTAGACCAGTGCTATCCAAAATAAATATAATGGGAACCACATATGCCCTCCTAAATGTTCTAGGAGCCACATTTTTAAAAAAGGTAAAAGAAACAGGTGAGATTGATTTTGATAATATAGTATACTTAACACAGTACACCCAAAATATTATCATTTCAACATCTCATCCCCACGTGTCCTGTCTCCCCAGGGAAATCAGAAGCCCCCTGGCTCACAGTCCTCATTCCATTCATCCCTGTATCTCCCATGGCGTCTTAAAGCTATGCGTATACTCAAGAGGACCTCCACGCATGTTTGTTGATGGGAGTGAGTTGGGATTGATTTTTGTGGTTTAGTTATGGCTGTAAATGGTATTTTATAGATTGCTTCTATAGATGAACCCTGCTGCAATATTAGCAGAAACAAGCAGCGTAGTTGTCAGCAGAGGCCTTGGGGCAGATGAGGCTCTCTGAATCGGGCCGGGAAATCCTGCCAAACCACATACCATATCTCTGGCTTAAGAGCCTGTCATGGCCACCCTGTGCTCCCCCCAGCAACCCCATCGCTGTTAAACCTCGGATATATAGCCCCTGTCAGGGTGCATTACACACAGGATGTGTCTCCAGCATTCCACCACCAGGCTGGGAGCTCTTCAGAGCAAAAAAGGAGTTCTTCAGGCTGATGAGAGCCTGATCCCCAACAGACGCACAAAACGTGCTCCTCAAATGGATACATGAATGGGTAGCTAGAGCCAGCGAACCCTCTCGTGTTCATGCACCCCAGAAATCTTGACTGAGCACTTACTGTGTCAGGCACTGTTCTAGGCACTGGGAGTTCAGCAGTGAACAAGGCAGCTGTGGGCTGTGCCCTCCTGGAGCTCACCTTCCGGTGGATAAGAAAACACACAAATAAAATAATTAGCACACTGACTGGGGAAGGTAACAAAGGCTGAGCCTGAGTATGACGGTCGAGCTCTTCAAATAAAGAAGAAAGGCTGTATCTGTTGCCTCCTGGAATACAGGAACTCTCCCTGCGCTCAGCAGTCATCATTTAGATATTGGCCATTCCTGTATCAAACTGCATTGATGATGTCATAATGGACCCTGTGGCATGGACTAAGGACTCTGCAAGTTGGAGCAGAAGGGCTGAGAGAGGGGGAGGAGCTTCCAAAAAGAAGGTAGTAGGTCCAGGCATTGTCCTTTCAGCCTCTGAAAGACCTGGCTGGAGAGGAGGCAAGCAGGTGACCACGGCGCTCAGCCTTTATGCCGCCTCCATTCGCAACAACTGGCTCCCAGGCTACCATGAGGCCTGTCTCCAGGTTTGTCTTCAGTGGGAGTGTCCCAGCCAGTGCAGAGTGCCACTCTGTGAGCCATGCAGTATCTTAGGGATTGTGGGGGATAAAAAGATGAACGAAACATGGCCCCTGCCCTCAAGTTGCTGACAAATTAGACCCTGAGCAAGTGGTTTACCAGAACACAACTCCTCATCCTCTTGGCTCACTCAGGACGAGCCCTGTGCTAAGAGTTGATGGAGTCATTCCAACCAGCCAGTGTGGGTGCTTCTCTCCATGTCGCCCCACAGTGTGGCCGTGAGCTCAAGGACAGCCCCCATGGCACATGTGTTTTTGAGATTACAGATGAGTGTTTCTTCTCAGGGTGGTCTAAGGATAGCAGAATTATTTGCAGCATGGGTTAAAAATGTACATCCCTGGGCCTCAGCCCAAACTTTCCAAATCAGAATTTTCAAGTGTGGGGCTCATGAATCTGCATTTTAAAAATCACTCTGGGTCATTCTTACCCTAGGCACTGCCCTAGAATTGAAACACCTACCACAGTTCCCAAATCCCACGTCTGGCTGAGCAGGGTCAGTCGGTTTCTCTGTCCAAGATGGGTGTGGGCTTTTAGTATTTTTATTATTGATGAAAAGCCATGATTCATAGACTGCTGGTGGCCAGCTATCAGCTTGGAAGGAATCAGAGGCTATTGAGAACAGAATTCTCTATCTTTTCGACCTATCTATAAAATGCTTACCTGAGCAGACACTGTTTAAAGGCCATTAAAATACCAGACACAGAATAACCAAGTCCCCGGAACTTTATAGACATATTTACTCAACCCCAAGTGCTTGCAAAGAGTAAATAAAAGGGAAGCAAAATGAGCAAGCATCCCTAGAAATACGAACTGAAAGTAAATAGCCCTGTTCACTAAAATAAACAGGACAAATCCAGCAAGGATTACATGACCTCTTGTCAGACAGACTCAGAGCCAGGAATGGCCCATCTCAGCTTCCTGAGGAATGAGAGATGAGGGCCTGTCCCTGCCACCTCAGGGTGTGCTCCGGGAGCGCTGCTTCGGGAGGCCAGGGCCAGGCCTGCAAGGGCAGACATTACCTTTGGGGAGCACGAGTGCTCCCCAGACCTTCCTGGTAGCCTGCCACAGGGTCTAAAAAAGCTCATGATTAAAGATCAAGAAGTGTGCCCTAAAAGGTCTCTGATACAATGAGAATTCTCTGGAGGTGGAAGGTGGAGCACCTCAAGTCACTATTATTTGCCTTTTATTCAGTAATTCAGCGAACATTCGTTTAGCTCTTGCTGTGTTTCAGGCCCTGTGCCAGTCACTAAAGATATCAAGAGGCATCTTGATATCTTGAAGCATAAACCTGGTCTCAAGTTGCTCACAGTTTAATATGAGATAATAATAGCTGACATTTATTACTCACTATTCGACAAACTTCATGATAAGGCATTATCTCATTTAATCCTCATAACATTATGAGGTTATTACTGTTATTGCCCCCCATTTTACAGACGAGGAAACTGAGGCTCAAAGTCTGTGGTATGATGGTAAATGTTTAACACCTAGCTCTTTGGAAGAAAAAAAAAGCCCTAATTTGTTGTGTTTGCCAATGTTGGTAGTATAAATCCTGCCAGGCCAGTTTCAAGCTAGCAGCCTGACGTCATTGTATGTGGAGTTGCAAAGAGATGGGTGTGAGCTGACTCCAGCATAACACTGCAAATATGACCCACAGCTAATCAATGGAGGAGCCAGGATTTGGACCCATGTCTGTCTGATCCTAAGCCCATGTGCATAAGCACTTTGTTACATTGTCAACAGCTACATAAGATCGTTGACATTCAAGAGGAAAGCATCTTAAGACCTTTGCAAAATGCCAGATTTACAATGCTCCATAAAGCTTCCAAGGTTAATAATCAGCACTTCCTTATGTCTCCTTGCTTTTATCACCAACAGGAACAGTTGGTTTTCTTTTGGGGGCCATTTAAAAAACCTTTTATTTTGAAATAACTATACATTCACAGGAGATTGCAAAAATAGTACAGAGAGGTCTTGTGTACCCTTCACCCAGTTTCCCTTAATAGTTACATCTTACATGACTACAGTACAATCTCACAACCAGGCAAGTGACACTGTTAAAATGTATGTGTAGGGGCCTGCCCAGTGGCTCAGGCAGTTAGAGCTTCATGCTCCTAACTGCGAAGGCTGCCGGTTCAATTCCCACATGGGCCAGTGGGCTCTCAACCACAAGGTTGCCAGTTCAACTCCTCGAGTCCCGCAAGGGATGGTGGGCTCTGCCCCCTACAACTAAGATTGAACACTGCACCTTGTGCTGAGCTCCCAGATGGCTCAGTTTGTTGGAGTGCGTCCTCTCAACCACAGAGTTGCCGGTTCGACTCCCGCAAGGGATGGTGGGCTGCGCCCCCTGCAACTAGCAACGGCAACTGGACCTGGAGCTGAGCTGCGCCCTCCACAACTAAGACTGAAAGGACAACAACTTGAAGCTGAACCGCACCCTCCAAACTAAGATTGAAAGGACAACAACTTGACTTGGGAAAAAAAAAAAAAAGTCCTGGAAGTACACACTGTTCTCCAATAAAGTCCTGTTCCCCTTCTCCAATAATAATAATAAATAAATATAAAGGCCGCTGTGTACTTGCACATCATGTACAGTGGCTACTAATAAAAAAAAAAGTGTGTGTATAGTTCTATGCCATTTTTTCTAGGATTGCCAGATTTAGCAAATAAAAATACGGGATAGTCAGTTAAAAAATTTTTTTTCGTGTAAGTATATCCCATGCAATATTTGGGACATACTTATGCTAAGAAATTATTCTTTATCTGAAATTTAACGGGGTATCCTGTATTTTATCTGGCAGCCCTCATTTTCTCATGTGTAGCGTCATGCAATGACTACTATAATCAAGGTCCAGAACTTTTCCACCAGCACAAAGATGTTCCCTGTGCTACTCTTTTCCTGTCAGACCCATTCCTTCCCCATCCTCTCTAGCCGTTGGGCAACCACCCATCCGTGGTTCATCTCTATAATTTGGTCATTTTTTTCACTCAGGATAATGCCCATGAGATTCAGCCAAGTTGTTTCAATATCAACAGTTTGTTCCTTTTTATAGCTGGGGAGTATTCATTTTCACAAAGAACAATTATTTAAAAATTTCATTCATTCAATAAATATTCATTGTATATCTACTACATGTACATGGTGCAGTCACGGAACAGGCTGCAGTCAGGGTTTGGGGTTTTGCCCAGCAAGTAAGCAAATCCAGTGTGGGCAACGGACTGAAGGTACATGCCAGGGAGGGACGGCAATGATGGAACATGTGATGTATGCTGGGTAAGAGGAAAACAGAGACCAGAGGAGTGGAACAGGGAAAAGATAGGATTACTAGTTTGTAGTTGTGTAGGTGAAGCATTGATGGAGTTGGGTACTTTTTGTGAAGGTTTCCCTATCTCATCCTTACCGCAGTGTATGTTTTGTTTAACATATTAACATCCAAAGAAACATTCCATTCACTCTCCCTTCCACATGTAGATACAACTTCCAAATCAGAACGCAATACAGCTTTCGGAAGGCTTTAGTGTTAAATGCTAACCAATAAATGCTTACTAACTTAATCAGCGTGCAGAAGAAAACAAAAATTATACTCACAGAAAGTACTTAAAATTCATCTTTTCACCTGTTACTTTTAATATTTATTTATTTAGTTTTTAAAAGTAGGTAATAAGTGTATGTAGAAAAAATTTTAAAAGTGCAAAAGGATTTGCAAGAAAAAGGAAGTGTCCCTTTCACTCTAGACCTTCAGCCCCTCCATTTCTTCTCCCCAGTCAGTTACCATTTTCTTGTGACTCCTGACATATTTTAAACAGGTAAGAATATATGTGTGTGCCTGTGGTCTACACACACGAACGGCAGCATCTCGTAACTGCTATTCTGCACCTTGTTTTTTTCACTTAGTATATCGTGGACATTGCTCCCTGTCAGTACCTATAGAGGTGCTTCGTTTTTTCCTTTTTTGTAACCATATAAAGGACTTTTTTATATTTAAACCTCCCTCCTAGAACATAATTGGTTGGAAATTGTAATCTTGCGTGAGCTACTCACCTCAAGGCATCCTGGGATTTCGTTCTTAATCAGTTCAGTCTTGCTCGGAAAATAGAACTTGAGCAGAAGACACGTTTTGGAAACTAAAGTGCTCTTCCAACAACACTGTCAGAGGACAAAGTACGCATACAGCGTTATGCGAGCTCCTATCATTATACCCAGAAGCGAATTATTTATTCACTTAAAGCACCAAGATAACTACCAGCAACGAGATACCCAGAGCTGTCATGGCATCAGGAAATCAAGATCACCTGATTCAGCTCCTGTCTGCACGCATTTTAGCCGATAGCAGCAGGACACACACACACACACACACACACACACACACACACCACCTCATACCTTCTCTTCCTTACAGCATTGCTTTGGTCTTTTGTATTCTAAATCACCCTTAATAATTATGTGACAAATTACTACGTAGGAAGCTTCTCTCATAAACTAATGGGTCAGAAAGGGACATGCATAACAAATCAACTCACACTGAAGTGTGTGTCACAGGCACATGTTAAACCAAGAAGATAAACAAATAAATGGTAGCATTATAAACACCAGCTAAGGACTGGGAGGAAGATTTTCTCAGGAGGCTGAGGGCAAGAGTGAGTCTCAGAAACTCTTTTTGGTTAGCTTCATATCCAGTACCATCCCCTTGTCCACAGATGACCACTCGCCTTCCAAACCTGGGGGGGAAAAAAAAAATAATAATAAAAAAAATAATAAAAAAAAAATATATATATATATACCAAAAAAAATTTAGAAACTTAGCTCATTGTGTAAATTTTACTTAAATGCTCTTGTCCTATAAATATTATTCTGCAAATTGCTTTTATTCACTCAAAAATATATTTGGAGCTTTTTTCTATAATACATAAAGATTGACCTCACATTAATTTTTTACGGCCACATGGTAGTCAATCACTGTGTATCAAACATTAATGTGCATTCAAATCAGCTGGGGAGCTTGTTTAAGACTCAGATTCTGATTGGGTAGGATTGGGTAAGTGCTGGGGTTCTGCATTTCTAAAAAGTTCCCAGGTCATCAAATCACACTTTGAGGAATAACGATGTAGAGTACAGGTGAAGTTGTGTGCTAGAGCCAAGTTGGACCAGCTCATAGGAACTGATTGTAACATTTCCAGGAATTTTGTGATCCTGTTGTTAAACACAGCAATCATTAAAAAATTAAATTATATAAACTTACAATTAAATAAATCATATTACAAACACAGATAATAAATACTCAAAAATCATCACTTTCCTAATTATCTTACCATAAATCTATGCTTTTGAGGTTATGTCAATTTTAAGTCTATGATGGAAATCTATATAATGCTATGTTTTTGAGTATCTCTTCCCAACTCCATGTTTAGCTCATGATGCCAACCTGGAATTGCCACAGGGAGTCTTTATTTACCCCACAGAAATTGAGTATAAAGGCATGCGTTACACCAAGCCTTCTCCAACTCTTGGTATTACCAGTTTTTTTCATTTTTGCTATACTGACAAATGAAAATGCATTTCCCTCGTTTCAGTGAGACTGGGTCTCTCATATGTTCATTCCTAGGACTTCTAATAGTATTTCTTATAGGACGTTTTTACTATTATATTTTCCAGTTGATTATTGTACAGGCAAGCCAATGATTTGAAAATCAGGCCACCCCTCCTACCAGCTCTAAAAAACTGTCAGTTTATTTTCTTGGAGGTTCTAGGTAATGTTATAACATAACCTACAAATAATGACACATTTTATTTTTCCATATACTATGTAATTGTTTATTTTGTTTTGTGGAGCTGGCTCTGACTGCAGGTCCACACTGACTACTACTGGCAACAGCTCATCCGTGTCTTATTCCTGATTTGAATAAGAGCACTTCTGTATTTCCCCACTAATGTCTGCTGTAGGTTTCTAGCAGACAGCCTTCATCCTTCCTCTTCCTGGTTGCGTAAGATGATTTTGTTTTGTTCTATCAAGAATGGATGTTCAGGGTCGGCCTGCTGGCTCAGGCGGTTAGAGCTCCGTGCTCCTAACTCCCAAGGCTGCTGGTTCGATTCCCACGTGGGCCAGTGGGCTCTCAACTACAGGGTTGCCAGTTCAATTCCTCGAGTCCCGCAAGGGATGGTGGGCTCCGCCCCCTGCAACTAAGATTGAACACTGCACCTTGAGCTGAGCTGCCTCCCGGAACTGGCAACTGGACCTGGAGCTGAGCTGCGCCCTCCACAACTAATATTGAAAGAACAACTTGACTTGGAAAAAAAAAAAAGAAAAAAGGCCTGGAAGTACACACTGTTCCCCAATAAAGTCCTGTTTCCCTTCCCCAATAAAATCTTTAAAAAAAAAAAAAAAGAATGGATGTTCACTTTATCATTTATTTTCACTTTCTAAGTTACCCGTTTTGGTGATACTCGAATTTCTCACATTAACATGTACTTCGTTTTTGTGATCAGAGGAACATTAAAGATATTTCTTTTTTTTTTATTTTTAAAGATTTTATTGGGGAAGGGGAATAGGACTTTATTGGGGAACAGTGTATACTTCCAGGCCTGTTTTCCAAGTCAAGTAGTTCTTTCAGTCTTAGTTGTAGAGGGTACAGCTCAGCTCCAGGTCCAGTTGCTGTTGCTAATTGCAGGGGGCACAGCCCACCATCCCTTGGGGCAACCTTGTGGTTGAGAGCCCACTGGCCCATGTGGGAATCGAACCGCAGCCTTCCGAGTGAGGAGCACGGAGCTCTAACCGCCTGAGCCACCGGGCCGGCCCCTAAAGATATTTCTTTAAGTCTCCTTCCTTTATACATTGTACCCCTGTTTCAGCTCTTTTCACTGTTCTCAAATGTGTCCCTTCCCCAGTAGCTGGACAAGAATGTTCTCTCCATGTCCCACTCAGCACTGAAACTTTGTACATAATGTCATTTCAATAATTGGTTAAGGAATGCCATGCATTTAACCCGTCACCTAGCGTGTATATTCTTGAACACTCCCCTGAAAGAGCTACTCCTTTGAAGTGAGGGGTGTAGGACCTTTCCCACTACTCCCCATTCCCTGGACATTCTCACCCCAGTACGTAAATGCTCCATCCATTTGTCATCCCTGGAATGTTGATAACACCCCTGGTGGCAGGACCTAGGGGCCACCAAGAGCCCTGACCAGTATCTATGGTTAGGCAGGTGCATGGGTTTTTAAAATTGCTATTCACCACTTCTGACACAGAAATATTGGAATTGCCTCCAAGAACACATGGAACTTGTTTTTTTTTCTGTCGTCTTAAGATGTGGAAAGAATACAGAGGGTATCAGAGTCAAATCCCAGATGCCTCCAGACAGCTGTGTGATCTTGGGCAAGTCATTAACTTCTCTATCCCTCAGGGACCTCCCATGTAACACTAACACTTCCCAAGAAAAAGAAAGGCCCAGAAATGATCTGAGAGTGGGTTGTTCCAGGCCCCTGGAATTAATTGAGTCCAAACCCCACCTCTGCCATTTCCTATCTTGGCTAGGTTAGTCATCTCTGTATTTATAGGTTTGTTCACATTAAATGACAGTAAAAGTACAAAGTTGATAGGGCAATTGTGAAGATTAAACAAGATAACACGTTAAGCTTAATCATACAGCTAAAGCTCATGGTGAGCACTCTATGACCATTAGCCATGTTCCTATCATTATCACAGGGTGCCTGGGGCGAGAAAGAGCACTTTGCACAGTACCTGTCCGACCAGGTGAGCTGGTGGGGCGAGTTTCTTCTCTGACTTTCTGACCTTGAAGAGGGCGTGTGGGGGGGCGATGGTTGGTGGCTGTCATACTACCTCCCGGCCGGCAGAGGGCTCCCGCCACCACCGCTGAGGGCGCGGAGGGGGCGGGGAGGAAGACTCGAGGTGGGGCGAACGATGGGGGCGGGGCGGACGGTGAGGCCTGGAGCGGCGCTGCGCGGGGCCGAGCCAGCGGCAGGAGTGGGGGCGGGCCGACTGCAGGGCCCAGGTGGGCGGATACTAGCCGGTATCCGGGGCCATGCAGGTACGTGCCCACCGCTTGCCCCGCTCGAATTTCTAGCTCAGACCCGTTCCGGCGCCCGCTCGGGCCCAAGCTCAGCAGCACGCTGAGTGGGGTGGGGGCCGAGCCCGACCCAAAACGAAACCGAGAGCCTGGCCCGGAGTGACCTGACCTTCCTGGGGTTGGAAAAGGGTAGCCTGGGAGAGGCTGGGGTGGGGTGGGAACAAGGGATGGGGGGGGAGAGGTATTCCCTGGTAAACGGGGCTTTAGTTACAGAAGGGGGTCGCGCACGTGGTTCAGACCAGTTCAGAGTTAGGAGCCAGTTTGGGAGCTCAGAGTCCGGAACCCGACCCGGATTTCCCAGCCGGGCGGACACTTGGGGGTGGGACTTAGCGGGCGGGGCTAATGCTCGGACTAGGGGGCGGGGTGTCTTGGACGAGCTGGACTGGAAGCACCGTTGGGGTGATACTTTGGCTGGAAGGCACAAACTTTCAGCGGAGAGAGGTTCGGCCCGACATCTGCGTCTCTCTGTGGGAAAAGGGCAGAAACAGGTCTGAGCCTTGGATCGGTCACTTTGGGGGGTTGGGGTGGAAGTCCCTGGAGCCTGGATGATAGTCGGTGTTATTTAGAGCGCTCCCCTCTCCTAGGTGGCCATGAGCGGCAGGGCCCGCAAAGAGGCGGTGCAGGCCGCGGCCCGAGAACTCCTCAAGTTCATAAACAAGAGCCCCTCTCCTTTCCACGGTAAGTGACCAGGGCAGCGGAGGAGGGTGGGCGGGTGTGCCTCCTACCGGCTTCTGTCGCGGTGAAAGGGTTCTTTCTCTATAGTTGTTGCCGAGTGCCGCCTCCGCCTCCTCCAGGCTGGCTTCCATGAACTCAAGGAGACCGAGACCTGGGATATCAAGCCCGAGAGCAAGGTACTAGGGGTGGGGTAGAGACTGAAAGGCAGCTCCCTAGGCAAGGGACTCAAAGTCCCGTGTGCCAGCTGGCTGGCTAATCTAATTCAACAACCTCCCCCCCCAGTACTTTCTGACCAGGAACTCCTCCACCATCATCGCTTTTGCTGTGGGAGGCCAGTATGTTCCTGGCAACGGTTTCAGCCTCATTGGGGCCCACACAGACAGCCCCTGCCTCAGGGTGAGGAACTGGGCTGTTCTGGGATGGGGGAGGCATCAAAGGGGGAGAGAAGTGGGCAGAAGAGAGCTGGGAGGTACACATTGGGGGATCTATTCCTTGGAGCAGGGAAAAAGTTTTGTCTTCCCCTTCTTCACACTCTGGGTCCTTCTGTCACTAGTGTTCCTTCTATGTTACTTCGCTTGTGGATAGTCTGTCTCGTTTACAGATCATGTCGTGCAGCCTTCTCTGACTTCCCATTCCCATTCCCCGTCTTCACACTCAGGTAAAACGGCGATCACGTCGCAGCCAGGTGGGCTTCCTGCAGGTTGGTGTGGAGACCTATGGTGGTGGGATCTGGAGCACCTGGTTTGACCGTGACCTGACCTTGGCTGGACGCGTCATTGTCAAGGTAGTAATTGGGGTTGAACCTGGGAGGTTCTCAGCTTCAGCTACCTGAAGATTGATTGTCACCTTCCTTCAGAGGCCCTGTGGAGAGCCCTCCCCTGCAGGGAAGGGGGTGGGTAAGGGCAGTCCAGCTCAGAGGACCACCTTGGTTAGTCTGTGTGAAGTGGGAGCTTTAACTAACTGATTGGGAGGCACCCTGGGCTGACCCTGGCTGGTCGGCCACAGTGCCCTGTCTCAGACAGTCTGGAGCAGCGGCTGGTGCATGTGGACCGGCCCATTCTTCGCATCCCGCACCTGGCCATCCATCTGCAGCGAAATATCAATGAGAACTTTGGGCCCAACACGGAGATGCACTTGTGAGACTGGGCGAGGGCTGTGGTGACTGAGAGGGATGGGGTGTGGCCCTAGGTGACGGAATGGGCCCCAGTGGGACTTGGGAGATCACTATCTCATGGTGGCCACAGTCAGGTTCTGTGTTTGGGACCCACTTGATGTCTGAGGGTGCTCAACAATTCTGCCATTCGGGGGACGAATTGGGAATTAAAGGGCAAGGGCTGTTCCCCATCAGGAGATACCTGAGCTTAGGGGTACCCCACCCTGCTGTGCCCTCCCCACAATCCCTCCTCACTTGTCTCCCCACAGAGTTCCCATTCTTGCCACAGCAGTCCAGGAGGAGCTAGAGAAGGGGACTCCTGAGCCAGGGCCCCTCGATGCTGCAGTAAGACAGTCCCTTGTTCACAGGGAGGGTGAGCAGGTAGGGAAGGGACTGATCCCCTTAGGAGGGGAGAGGAGGAGAAGAGCAGAGCCTCCTCCCAGCACCCTCCGCCCTGCAGGATGCCCGGCACCACTCGGTCCTCCTGTCTGTTCTCTGTGCCGATCTGGGGCTGAGTCCTGAGGATATCGTGGAAATGGAGCTCTGCCTGGCAGACACCCAGCCTGCGGTGAGGAATGAGCATGAACTTCTGTGTGTGGGGGCGGAGCCTCGGGGACACCAGCCTGCCCCAGTATGTCCCCTGCAGCACTGTCAGCTCTGCCAGTCCGTCAGTACTCTCGTCCCCGTTCTCTGCAGTAGACACGCCTCCCCTTGTGTCCAGGACAGTGGTTCTCAAAAACGGCAGCTTCCTGCTCCAGCCCTGCCTCTTGGGGCTCTCTGGGGTGCGGCCTGGGAATTGGCTTTTCCACAGATTCCCCAGGAGTTTTTGCTAGAGTTGTTCCTGTCTCCTTTGACCCATCTTAGCTCTGAACCTCTGAGGGCAAGAGGGCTCCATATGGCCACCCTTTTTCTGGAGCCTGTCCGCAAGTCCCTGCCGGTTGCTGACAGTCGGAGATTGCTAAGACTTTGGATGTCTGATCCTGTTTGAATGTATACTGAGTTTCTGTGTCTTGGCTGGTGTCCTCCTCTCATTATTTCTTTAGCTTTTCTTGTGATCATTCAGCCCCTTTTCCTGTGCCACAGGAACTGGTCAGGAAGGGCAGGTCTCCACCGTTCTATCCCTCAGCTCCAGCCTAGCCCCATTCACCATTCTCTGCTCAGCTCTACACAGCAGGAGCATAGTCCAAAGCCAGGGGTCAGGGACAGGTTGTGCAAGGAACCAAGGAGGCAGCTTAAGCTAAAGTCCTTGGGCGCAGGGAGAAGCAGGTGAGTCAGGCATGGGACTAAAGGTCAGGCTGACTGTTTATCTTTCTAGGTCCTAGGTGGTGCCTTTGGGGAGTTCATCTTTTCCCCTCGACTGGACAATCTGCACAGCTGCTTCTGCGCCCTGCAGGTGAGCTGGGGCATCTCCGGGCAGCACACAGCACCAGGGCGACTGCCTCAAGCCCCAGCAGGTGGTGAGATAGGCTCTGGCCACCCCCACAGTCTGCTGGTGCTGGTGGACCATGCGGAGGGGCCTAAATACTGCAGCCTCAGCATCACTCTTCCACCACATCCTTGCACTGGCCTGGGGCCTGGGGCTGTGGTGAGGAAGGCTGAGAGGTTGTTTAGGGCACCATGGTGTCCTGTCCTGTTCCTGCTGCCTCTCTAAGTTACCCTTTACGAGGGAAAGGCCTTAGCAGCCCATCAGGCAGTATCATCCACTTCCTTCTGCTCCCCAGCCACCAGGCGTAAGCCCACCCAGCCTTCTCTTTGTGCTTTGGAATCTCAGTGGGGTGGTCTTCCTTCATCTTAGCCACCGTGATATTTTCACCTTCTTTCCACACTTGTCGGTTTCCTCTCTCTTCTATTATCCACGCCCCTCTATCTACCCTTTTCACACTTCTTCTCCCTTCCCCAGCCTGTTCTTGGAGACAGGCTTTGGGCTGTCATTGAGACCAGAGCCAGACCTGGGACTCATCCGCCTCTGCTGCCAACCAGCCAGTTACAGCTCCTCGATGAAGCCACAGTCCCCTCCTTGGACCCTCCTCTTTTCATGGAGGCCAATTAGTTTGCCTGATCATGTAGTCCTTTTGACTTGACGGGATTCTCAGCCCTTCCCCTCCACCTTCCACGTCCTCCTGCCTTTTGCATGGGAAGGTATGGGAGAAGAACACCCAGAGGGTGGCTTCTCCCATCCCGTTGGAAAGGTCCCCCACTCCCCTTTGCCAGGCAGTGCCCCCTGAGATGAAGGCCAGTGAAAGCCTAAGCCTGCTTCCATCTGGCCATGATGACAGCAGGTGGGCGGGGATGGGCACCTCCAAGGTGTTGGTGGGCTGAGTTATGAAAGCAGGAGGGGTGAGGGTGATACTCTTAATCCATCTCCAAACTAGGCCTTGATCGATTCCTGTGCAGCCCCTGGCTCCCTGGCCACAGATCCCCACGTGCGCATGGTTGCCCTCTATGACAACGAAGAGGTACACGGAGGGCTCTGGGGAGGGTCCCCTCTGGGGAGTCTTTCATGGCCAGCCTGAGCCAGGCACCCACTGTGAGCCAGCGGGGCAGATGCTGTCTGTGCTCCCTTAGCACTTGGTCCCCACTGGCGCAGCATTTATCTGCCCCTGCCTCTGGTGTGACCATACCTCCCATATTTTTCTGTGTGCCACATGGTGAGCTGCTGGAGGACAAGACTGCCCTTTCCTCCTCAAAGCTCCAGGGCTCAGCACATGATGGGTCCTCATGCCTGCTTACGTTAGGGTGCAGTCGTAAGGGAGCTTGAACAGCTGGGTAGGTTGCCGTCGTGTAACTCCACCAGTCAATTAGCAGTTTAGGACAGGTCTCTGCCATCCTGAACACCTGGCTTCCATCTCAGGATCCAGCATGGCTGTTCCAGCTCATGCCATCATGTCTCTACTGAGTTAGTAGGAAGGGAGAAAGGGCACAGGGGGAGTGTGTGGCCATCCTTTTAAGGGCATGACCCAAAGGTGGCATTTATCACTGCCTGCATTCCACAGAACTTAGCATGGCTGTGTTTAGCTGCAAGGGAAGCTGGGAATGTCATCTCTAGCTGGGTAATTATGTGCTTAGCTGTAACTTGGGGGTTCTGTTATAGAAGATATCATGGACAATTAGCGGTCTCTGTCACATGCATAAAAGAGGATTGGCCTTTGTGGTAGGGCATCTCTGCTGAGCCCCGGATAAAATGAGGGTCAGGGGAGAAGGCAGGCAGGCAGTGCAGAGTGCTGATTTCTTTTCCCGAGATGACAGGATTATTTGGCCCCAGTCCACCTTCAGGTGTTTTTGTGGCACAGGGTTGGGGAAGTTGATAACACCCCACATTCCTCACCCACTGACTCAGTGGGGTTCTGGGCTAGCGTGGGAATTGGGCCCCTCAGCCCAGACCCCCAGAGCCAGGTCTCTGCTATTGCCAGGTGGGGTCTGAAAGCGCCCAGGGGGCACAGTCGCTGTTGACGGAGCTGGTGCTGCGGCGGATCTCAGCCTCACCCCAGCACCTGACAGCCTTCGAGGAAGCCATACCCAAGTCCTTTATGATCAGTGCAGATATGGCCCATGCCGTGCACCCCAACTACCTGTGAGTGTACCGTGCCTGTTCTCGCACAGCTGGAGCCCCGGGCGTAACCCTGGCCTTCAGCCCTTCCCTCTTCCCCTTCTTCATGCAACTGGGAGGTTCAGTGTGGGCTTCCTTTGACTATTCCAAGGCCCAGCTTGGTCAAAGCCATGGAATGCCAAACCCACTTATGTTGAACAGGCCCTACCTGCAAACTTATTTCCATATATTGCTAGAGGCTGCCTGGAACACTGTTTAGCATAACTGTGGTCCTGTTGGGCTATGTGGGAAAGCATGCCGTGATCCATTAGTGATGTCTGTTGTGGGAGAGGTGGGAGGTGTTGACAGGCCCACCTCACGTTTGTCATCACTGGCCCTTAATCTGTCTCCTACAGGGACAAGCATGAGGAGAACCATCGGCCTTTATTCCATAAGGTGAGGTGCTCCTGTTTCTCCTTGGGGACTTGGAAGCCTGGCTGGTTCTGGGCCCCATCTCATTCCCTCTGGGCCCCTCATCCATCTCTGCCTCCCCCTCGATTCTTGGTTTCCCTCTCCCCAGGGCCCTGTGATCAAGGTGAACACCAATCAACGCTATGCCTCAAATGTAGTTTCAGAGGCCCTGATCCGCAAGTTGGCCAACAATGTCGGGGTGCCCCTGCAGGTGAGAGTGGGCCCTGCCTGGGAAGCACGGGGAACACAGGCAGATGGGCCTCCAATGTGGGGGGAGCCCGGTAGATAACCTTTAGTGGAGGGGTTCCCAGTAGAGAGAGGAAAGCAGGTTTTGGATATAGGCAGAGCTGGTATCAATGCTCGTTGTGCTGTGGTGCTAGCCCTGTGACACTGGACTAGTCCCCTAATTTCTCTGAGTCTCAGTTTCTGTAAAATGGGGGTAATAACAATGCCTATTCTGTTGGATTTCTGTGAGGATTAAAGGTAGTGTGCTCATGGCACACCCAGCTCTCCTGTGCCTCTGACACAGCCTGGGGGCTTCCAGAAGGGAATTTCAGGGCGGGGGGGCTTGGAACTCCAACTGCTCCTTTTCATTCTGCCTTGGTAATGGCCCATCTAGGCCATAGGTGCAGGTGTAGACGCAGGTATCCCTCAGAGACGTGGTGGTTTGGTTCAGACCACCGCAGTAAAGTGAATACAGCAAGTCACACAAATCTTTTGGTTTCCCAGTGCATATAAAGGTTACGTTTACACTATATTGCATTATAGCGTTATGTCAAAAAATAACATATATACCGTAATTTAAAAATGCTTTGTTGCTAAAAAAAGGCTAACCGTCACCTGAGTCTTCAGTAAGTCACAATCTTTTTCTGGTGGAGAATCGCCTCGATGTTGATGCCTGCTGGCTTAATCAGGGTTGTGGCTGTATCACAAGATTGCAGCAGTTCAGTCATATCTTCAGTTTACTTGCTCTTCTCACCACATCTGCAGTTACTTCCTCCACTGAAGTCTTGAGGCCCTCAGGGTCATCACTGAGGGTTGGAATCCTTCCAAACTCCAAAGTGTTGACATTTTGACCTCTTCCCATGAATCACAAGTGTTCTTAATGGCATCTAGAATGGTGAATCCTTTTCAAACCAAAGATGGTTTTCAATTACTTTGCCCAAATCCATCAGAGGAATCATCATGGCAGCTGTAGCTCTACAAAATGTATTTCTTAAACAATAAGACTTGAATGTTGAAATGACTCCTTGAACCACGTGCTTCAGAATGGATGTTGTGTTAGCAGGCATGAAAACATTAATTCCATTGTCCATCTCCATCAGAGCTCTTGGGTAACCAGGTGCATTGTTAACAAGTAGTAATATTTTGAAAGGATTTTTGTTTTCTGAGCAATAGGTCTCAACAGTGGGCTTCAGATACTCAGTAAACCATGTTGTAAATAGATGTGCTTTCAGCCAGCCTTTATTGTTCCATTTCTAGAGCCCAGGCAGAGTTGATTTAGCATAATTCTTAAAGGCCCTAGGACTTGAAGCGTGGACTTCAACTCAAAGTTACAGCTGCATTAGCCCCTAAGAAGAGAGTCAGCCTGTCCTTTGAAGCCAGGCATTGACTTCTCCTCTCTAACTGTGAAAGTCCTAGATGGTGTCTTCCAATATAAGCTGGTTTGTTTACATTGAAACTCTGTTCAGTATAGCCATCTCCATTAATTATCTTAACTAACCTTCTGGAGAACTTGCTGCAGCTTCTGCACCAGCACTTGCTGCTTTAGCTTGCATGTTCATGTAACAGGGATGGCTTCTTTCCTTAAACCTCATGAACCAACCTCCGCTAGCTCCAAACTTTTCTTCTGCAGCTCCCTCACCTCTCAGCTTTCATAGAATTGAAGATAGTTAGAGCCTTGCTTTGGATTAGGCTTTGGCTTAAGGGAATGTTGTAGCTGGTTTGATCTATCCAGACCGGTAAAACTTGCTCCATATCAGCAATAAGGCTATTTTGCTTTCTTATCACTAGTGTGTTTACTGGATAGCACTTTTAATTTCCTTCAAAAACTTTTCCTTTGCATTCACAACTTGGCTAACTGGTGCAAGAGGCCTACCTTTGGCCTGTCTTGGCTTTCGACATGCCTTCCTCACTAAGCTTAGTTATTTCCAGCTTTTGATTTAAAGTCAGAGTTGTGTGACTTTTGCTTTCGCTTGACTAATTAGAGGTCATTGTAGGGTTATTAATTGGCATAATTTCAATATTGTTGTGTCTTGAGGAATCAGGAGGCCTGAATAGAGAGAGAGAGAGAGAGAGAAAGAGGAACGAACTGCTGGTTGGTGGAGCAGTCAGAACACAGACATTTGTCAGTTAAGTTCACCCTCTTATATGGGGCGTGGTTCTTGGTGCCCTGAAACAATTACATTAGTTAACATCAAAGATTACTGATCACAAATCACCATAACAAATATAAAAATAATGAAAAAGTTTGAAATATTGTGAGAATTACCAAAATGTGACAGAGACATGAAGTGAGCCAATGCTATTGGAAAAATGAAGCCAATAGATTTGCTCAACTCAGGGTTGCTGCAAACCTTCAATCTGTAAAAAAAAAAAAAAAAAGTGCAAAATAAGATGCAAAGTATACCTTTGTAGAGAGAGAGAGAGAGATAGATAGATAGATAGATAGATAGATAGATTAGATTAGATTAGATAGATGATAGACATGTAGGTAGATAGATAGAGGCAGGCAGCTATGGGCAAGTCGGGGGGGGGAGAGCATCCCGGCCAGAGGGAACGAGTTCAAAGGCCCCAAGGGAGGCAGCGGTGAATTTGGTCTGTCAGGAGGGGACAGGGCCAGATCTAGGGAGAAAGCAGGGGAGGGAGGTGAAGACGCCATCATGCAGGGACTCCTAGGCCAGGGAAGCTGTTTGGATTTCCTTCTGAGACAGTGGGAAGACATTGGGAGGTTTTTCTTTAATAACTTATGGCAAAAGTAGGACATGTGTACTTTAGAAAATACAAATAGAAATAAGAAAATAAAACATGAATCCCCAGAGATTTATGTATATTCTTCCAGATATTTTTCTGTTTATATACTTAACACACTGTTTTAAGAAATGAAATCTTGGATGTAGTTTTAGCTTCTTCTTTTCACTCAGTACACTTCCTTTTTCTATTCCAGTAAGTTTTTATTTGAGCACATTTATATCTCATCTAATCTTTCAGTTTTCCCCACTTGTCCCCAAAATAATTTTTACAGTTGTTTGTGCCAACTTAATATCCAGTTCAGGACCACATGTTATATCTGGTTGATATGTTGCTTAAATGTCTTTTAATGTAGCACACTCCCCCTCCTTTTATTATTGTTATCATTATTATTTTTATTTTTAATAATATTGACTTTGGGGCTTGTTGAAGAAACCAGGCTGATCATCCCGTGTAATTCTCGCTTTCTGAATTTGCTGGTTGCTTCTTCACGGTGTTGTTCAGCTTGTGCGTCTAGCTTCTGTATTTCCTGTAACCTGAATTCATATCTAAAGTCTTGATGGATTCAAGTTAAATATTTTTGGCCAGAAGACATCATGGCTGGTGTGTCCTTCACATTGTATCATACAACTGTTATCTGTGTGATCCACCTTTGGCAATGATAAAATTGACCGCTGGATTGGGGGTGCTCTCCAATCCCTCCATCAGATGGGGGTTTTCCTTGTTGGACTGGACAGTAAACCTGTATGAGCGATGAGTCTCCATCAACCAGACATCTAAAGGTTTTAATCCCATTTGATAATCCTTGCCTAAATCAATAATTTCATTAGAGTTTACTGAAAACCACTCCTCCTCCCCCCGTTCATCCCTTCTACATTTCATTTCTTTTACATTTATTAGCTGCCATTGTTCTGTGAAGTGAAACTTTTCTCCCATCAACGAGTGCAATTTGGTTATCATGAAGTACGGTTCCCACTAGAAAGACAGGATAAATGCTCATTCTTTTCCTTTAATAACCAGTTTTCAAGGTGATGTGTTTTAATAGCCTCCTCAAATGGTGACAACTAGGGTGTTTTTTTTCTTTTCCTTTTCTGACTGTCATAAAATCATAGATTTTCATTGTTTCAATGTTATCTGATGCACCACATTCATTTTATTTCATCCTCAAATTGTCATAACTGAGCAGTGGGAGCCCTTTCAGTGCAACTCCTGTGTCCTTTGACATGACTCTTGGAAGTTTTCTTGCTTTTTGGCACAATAAGAAATTGCAGGCTCAGCTTGTTCATGTCTCTCCCTTCACTTGGTAGCGTTTGAAGTATAATGATATTAGAGACCATGGTCTGGCACCATGAGTGTTTGTTGTTATTGAGGGGATGGGGGCATAGCTAGGAAAAAGGATATGTATTTTGAAAATCTTTAGTACTATAATTCTTATTTTAAAAATAACAATAGTTATTCATTTATTTGATTTTATAATTGTTTTCCTTTACACTGAAAATCTTGATATCTAACATAATTTTCTTATCTTTTTAATGTCAATAGCAATATTTTAAAAAACACTGAAACTACTGGGTGATTTTCCTTGGTGTGTGTATGGGGTGGGGGTGGTGAGTATGTATTAAGCAAGAGGGTGGCATAAAGGATACTTTTTTTTGTCCTCTTGCCTGCTATGTGGAGAATGGATTCTTTATGGGAGACAAGATGGTGGTAGCTGGAAATAGGGTGGTGTAGTGTACATGGAGAGACTAGGACAAATTCAGAATATACTGTCCTTTGGGCCTGCGATTTAATGTTGGTTTTGTGATTTTATGCTGATCCCATGCACGCTCTGAGGGGGTAGAAGTGGACTGTCTGCCAGGCGGCTTTCAGCCCTGCAGTTGTAAGGTGACTTCCTCCTTGGCCTGCATGAGCACATACTACATGTTGCTCGTGACCCTCTTCTTTCCCCAGGATCTCATGGTCCGGAATGACTCCCCCTGCGGGACCACCATTGGACCTATCTTGGCTTCTCGGCTGGGGCTGCGCGTACTGGATTTAGGCAGCCCCCAGCTGGCCATGCACTCCATCCGGGAGACAGCCTGCACCACAGGAGTACTGCAGACCCTCACCCTCTTCAAGGTGATTCAGCTGGGCTCCTTCCCCCTCTAGTACCTGGATTGGTTGCTAGGGCAACATCGCCATCCATCACTAAGTGGATGGCCTAGGTGATGGGGCTGGTTGTGTTGGTGCCACCAGGTAGAAAAAGAAGGATCCCCCTTCTTCTCAAGGCGCAGGGGCCCTGATCAGCCCCCAGAAGACAATGAGGGGACAGAGAAGGGATCGAGCGGGGATGGGAAGACGGGGGCTGTTGTCAAGTGTGGGTGAAGCAACTACGCTTGTCTTGCTGGGGCCTGTGTTGGCAGGAAACGAGTGGTGGGGCATCCGCATCTCGTCTCCACTGATTCCAAATCCCATGTGCCTCCCATTTCAGGGCTTCTTTGAGCTCTTCCCGTCTCTGAGCCGTAACCTCTTGGTGGATTGAGGCCTCTTGGAAACACTGCTCTTGCATTTGAGAGGGGAAGTTCTCAGCTGAGCCGAAGCTGGATTATTAAAGTGGATTTTCACACAAACTCATGCTGTTGTGCTTATTTGGCGATTGGAGGAGTGGGAGTTCAGCCTGACTTAAACCTCTGGAACCAGAACAGATGGGGTGGGGTGGGGTGCAGGTAGAGAAGACCCCAGCACTTGGGGGTTGATGGCGGCCTGATTTCCAATCTCTTTTCTGTAAACTCATGCCTGCAGTGGGCAAAGGATAGGTAGATCCACAGTGGGAAGGTCATTTCTCCCATCTTCTGTCTGTCCTCTTGGGAAGTGGCCTCAATGCTCTTCCCTACTTCCATCCCAGAATAGTCCTGAAGCCCAGCTCAGCCCTCTGAGGTCTCAGGACTTAACATTAGCCCCACCTGCTCTGTCCCCAAGCTGCCCTGGGCTGCCCAGACTGTCTCTCACCCTCATCCCTCCCCGCCCCTCCCAGGCACTGCAAAGAGAAGGGTACAGGCTGGGCTTCAGCATCACCCTGCATCAGCCAGTTCACTTGTCAGCAGCTGCTGCTGTTACTTGATAATCTATTACCAGGGAAAACAATTATCACTGAAAAAATCAAAATGGGAAAAATCACAGTCGCCTTAAAAACTCTTCCATCAAAATAATTGCACTAACCAGTATTGTTCCAATTTTCTGGATACCAATATAAAAATTTATATATAAATAGGACCCAAGATTTTTAACCACTTAATATGATGCATAAAACAATAATAATGCTTGTGGGGTTTAAGATAACTAGGTTTACATAAACTATGACCACAATAGCATCAAACTCAGGAGAAGCCAACAGGTTCAGGTGTACCAAGGTTCTTGCAATGTCCAGGAAGAGAATGAAGGAATACTATGAAGTCAAGAATATATACTGTAATTTTTAGGAAATCCATTAAAAGAATTTTAAGAGTTTATAGCTTCTGTTATGGGTTGAATTGTGTCCCCCGAAAAGATGTTGAAATCCTAACCCGGGTACCTGTCAGTGTGATTTTATTTGGAAATAGGGGTGTTTGCTAAAGATCAAGATGAGGTCATCAGAGTGGGCCCGAATCTAGTATGACTGTCCTTACGAAAGGGAAATTTGGACACAGACATGCACAGAGGGAAGAAGAGACGAAGATGTGGAGAGTGCCGTGTGAAAAGGGCATTGGCCAGCTGGGGGCTGCTTCTACAAGCCAAGGAATGCCAAAGATCATTGGTAAACCACCAGAAACTGGAAGGGGCAAGGAGCTTTCCCTACAGGTTTCAGAGGAACATGATGACCCTACCGACAACTGGCTTTCTGAATTCTAGCCTCCAGAACTCTTAAGACAAATTTCTACTGTTTTAAACCACCCAGTAGTTTGGTATTTTGTTACAGCAGCCCTGGGAAACAAATACAACTTCAAACTAATTGAGTGGGGAAAATGGGATAATAAAAAATAATCAGCCCATTCTGCAACTTCAAATGGTTCAGCAAAACCATATTATGTACATATATGTAGGTAATAAAGTAAAATGGATTGAATCCAGGTCAAAAAGTATTGACTTGAGGTGGAGAGATGGGTGTTCATTGTACTATTCTTTCAAATTTTTTGTATGTTTGAACATTTTTATACTAAAATTGTGGGGATAATTTTTTAAAAATTCAAAAGGGGGAGCAATGAGGAAGGTGAAGCAATAGAAAGCACTAAGGTGTCAGACTGAAACTCAAATATACCTAGTTATATATAACATTCCAAATAAGTGGACTAATTATATCTCAATAAGTTTGTTATTTAAAAAAAAAGAATAAGTGAACTAAGTATTTCAGTTAAAATACAAAGATTGTCAGACTCAACATAAAAAATTATAGCTGTTTACAAGAGACACACCTAAAATAAGATACAGAAGGTTGACAAAACATTACTATAGATTTGTTGGTTTTTGAATTCCATAAATTTCATATATGTAACCGTATACTCTTTTTGTACAGATTCTTTTCCCCCCAAATGTGTCAGGCTGTTGATCAACATAATTACTTTTGAGATTTATGTTGTTGCATGTGGAAGTAGTTATCTTTTTTATCGCTGAATGTTATTTCTTTATGTGAATACACCATGATTTTTTTTTTTTTTATCCTGATGACATTTGGGTTGCTTTCAGTGTTTGACTATGATGAATAAAGTTCTTAGGAACATTCTTATACCAGTATATTTGTATATAAATACTCATTACTCTTGGATAGATACCTACGAGAATTGCTAGGTTATAGAGTAGATGCACATTTAGCCTTATAAGAAATGGCCAAACAATTTTACAAAGTGGCTATGCATTTTACTCACCCACCAGAAATATATCAAAATTCCAGTTGCTCTACACCCTCAACACTTGGTATTGTCAATAAGAAAAGTCAGACATCTAAACTTCCAAAAAATAAAAGAGGAAAGAACACCAATATTACCCTGATAACAAAACTAGACAAAGACATCCTTTATGAATATGGGGGTTGGGGAACAAAATGTATACACAGGACTTGTATTCATCTTTTGTCACGGGTATATATTGAGTACAATTACAATTTTAATAGTTTTTTCCTTTCTTAAAATGCGTATACATTTTTTTGGCACCCTCTGTAAATGCAGACATTCTCAACAAAATAGCAAACTGAATGCAGCAACAAGTAAGGGTTATACACCATACCAAGTAGAATTTATCTCAAGAATGCAACTAGGGGACCCTGTGTTTAGCAGTTTAGTGGGGATTCTAGAGAGAGGGGTCAACTATGTCAACAGCAGCCCACTTTTAAAAGCAGGGCTCTGGGGCCGGCCCGGTGGCTCAGGCAGTTAGAGCTCTGTGCTCCTACCTCCGAAGGCTGCCGGTTCGATTCCCACATGGGCCAGTCGGCTCTCAACCACAAGGCTGCCAGTTCAATTCCTCCAGTCCCACAAGGGATGGTGGGCTGCGCCCCCTGCAACTAGCACAGCAACCGGACCTGGAGCTGAGCTGCGCCCTCCACAACTAAGATTGAAAGAACAACAACTTGACTTGTTAAAAAGTCATGTAAGTACACACTGTTCCACAATAAAGTCCTGTTCCTCTTCCCCAATAAAATCTTAAAAAAAAAAAAAAAAAAAAAAGCAGGGCTCTGACGCCAGGACAGGGAAAAGCGGGGTTGGGGGCCTTGTCACCACCCTCCATAATTGGCCGCGCTGCCAGAGAGGGGTGCGCAGAGCTGCGGCTCCGGTTGCGGTTCCCGCAGCAAAGCGAGCGCGCCGGGGGAGACCAGGCAGCGGCGGCGGCTGGCGCGAGCGGCCCGGGGCCCAGCAGGGATGCGTCTGATTCTTTGCTTCCTACTGTTGAGCAGCCGCCCCGGGGGCTGGGACGCCGTTAGTCCCCAGGGTCAGGAGGAAAGCCGGGGGAGGGCGGGAGCGGTCCCGGGAGGAGGGGTTGAGGGGCGGTGGGTGCACAAAGCTAGGAAGCTCGGGAAATTGTAGGCGGTGGGAAGAGGAAATTAGATGGCGTCTTGGAGACGGGGGAGGGGTGGTGGGTTAAAAATCAGAACACGGAGGCAGGACCGAAGAGAAGCGGAGCGAGGGAAATTTGGGGGTCGGGGGAGGTTCCGCAGGAGGAATGGAAAGGACCTCCGAGTGGTCCAAGGGACACAGATCCAGGCCACGAGGCCACTGGAGAAACAGGAAGTGCCGAGGGTCCAGGGCGGAGGTGCCTGGAGCTGAGGGCTAGGCAGAAGGAGCCGGGCCCGCGGGCATCCAGTCCCGACCTCGGGAGGAGACTGGGCCCAGCCAGGCGCCAGGGCTTCCCCTCCAGCCTGGGGAGGTGGGTGGGGGTGACACGATCGCAGGTTAGAGGGATGGCTGCGGGCGGGAGCGGCAGACGATGTGGAGGGCTTCTAGCCTTCCTTGCACTCGCGCCTTTTCCCCTCCACCGTGTCTGTTCGCCGGTCTTTGAACTTGGAGACCAAGGCAGAGGACTTTGTGCGGCGCTGGGGTTTCTTAGAGGGCTGGGTGGGCGCGAAGCGCGCCAGGCTCTATGCGGGTACTTGGGCCCTTTCATTCGGGAGCCGCCTCAGTCCCCCCCGCCCTGCACCCGGCCCAGGGTTTCCAGTCCTGATCACTGCAGGGGCTGTGTCCAGGGTCGCTCCCTTTACCCTTTGCCTTTCAGTCCTGGGATCTCTACCTCAAAGACACAGCTCCCCTCCCGAAGTCCCTTCCCCCACAGAGCGCTGGGCTCTCTCGCTCTAGCGAGCTTTTCTCTCTCTCTCTCTCTCTCTCTCTCTCTCTCTCTCTCTCGTTTTAAATTCTCTTCTTTATTTTTGATAATTATCTTCTATCTATGTCCGGAGACAGTGGTTAAGTTTCCTTTTAAAATAATTTTACTTGAATGAAAAACATGAATCAATTTAAAGGAGTAAGCCGATAACAGTCCAGTGGCACAAAGATAAGCCAAGAAATCATGCCGGTGGTTATCACATAACTGCAGTTTGGGGAAAGTTGTTGTGGGGACAGAGTCCCAGAGAGCAGTTTTCAGGCTCTCAGCCTCAAGTGGAGGGGTGCTGGCTCTGGTAATAGATGGCGGTCAGCTGTGACTAGTTGGCTGTCAGCTGTAACCATGTAGCAAATTAGCCACTGATATAACTGCTGCGACTGCGTTGGTTGGTTGGTTGGTTGGTTGGTTGGTTGGTTGGTTGGTTGGTTGGTTGGTTGGCAGGAAGGCAGGCAGAGAAGTAGAAGATGGATTGCAGATTGTGTGGATCCTACTTCATGTGTCTCGACCATCCGCCAGCGAAAATATAGTGGTATGACTCCCCTATCTATGGCTCCCTGGGTGTTCCCTTTTGGCCTCACCATGTCCTGCGTTCTTATGTGGAGAGCGGGACCAGAGACCCCGCATGACATCCCGCATGACAGTTGTGTTAAGCTATAATGCTTCCATTTTGATAAACTAAATTTATTGGTGACTTATAAATAACTTTTTTTTTTAACAGGACTTTATTGGGGAACAGGGTGTACATCCAGGACTTTTTTTTCCAAGTCAAGTTGTTGTCCTTTCAGTCTTAGTTGTGGAGGGCGCAGCTCAGCTCCAGGTCCAGCTGCTGTTGCTAGTTGCAGGGGGCACAGCCCACCATCCCTTGTGGGACTCAAGGAATTGAACTGGCAACCTTGTGGTTGAGAGACCACGTTCCAACCAACTGAGCCATCTGGGAGGCAGCTCAGCTCAAGGTGCCATGTTCAATCTTAGTTGCAGGGGGCAGAGCCCACCATCCCTTGCGGGACTCGAGGAGTTGAACTGTCAACCTTGTGGTTGAGAGCCCGCTGGCCCATGTGGGAATCCAACCGGCAGCTTTTGGAGTTAGGAGCATGGAGCTCTAACCGCCTGAGCCACCGGCCCGGCCCCCCCCCCCCCTTTTTTTTAATAAATAACTTTATTGAGACATAATTCAACCATGTAGTGGTTTTTAGCATATTCAGAATGGAGTTGTGCAACCATCACCACAATCAATTTTATAACATTTCATCATCCCCCAAAGAAACCCATCCTCTTTAGCAATCACTAACTATTCTTCCTTCTAATCACAGCCCCACTCAACCAATTTAGACAACTACCAATTTACTTTCTGTCTCTATGCATTTATCTATTCTGGACATTTCATATAAATGGAATCATACAATACGTAATCTTTTGTAACTGCCTCCTTTCACTTACAATAATGTTTTCAAGGCTCATCCATGTTGTAAATGTATCCACTTCATTTTTTCATTAATGAATAATATTCTATCATATGGCTATATCGTATTTTATTAATCCATTCATCAGTTGATGGACACTTGTTTCTACTTTTTTGGCTGTTATGAGTAATGCTGCTATGAACCTTCATATAGAAATTTTTGTGCGGACATATGTTTTAATTTCTTTTGTGTGTACACCTAGGAGTGGATTGGCTGAATCGTATGGTAATTCTATGTTTAGTGTTTTTGATGAACCACCAGGCTGTTTTCCACAGCAGCTGCATCACTTTACATTCCCACCAACAGTATATAAGGGTTCTAGTTTCTCCACATCCTCACCAGCACTTGTCAGCACTTGTTATTATCTGTCTTTTTTATTCTAGCCATCCTAGTAGGTGTGAAATGGTATCTCAGAGTGGTTTTGATTTGCATTTCCCTGATGGCTAATGGTGTTTAGCATCTTTTTATGTGCTTCTTGGCTGTTTGAAGATCTTTAGAGAAATGTCTATTCAGATCCTTCTGAATAGACATTTTAAAATTGGGTTATTTGTCTTTTTATTGGGGTCTTCATTGTTAGGATCTGCTTGTGAGTTGGAGGAGGAGAGAAATTCAGGACGGAAAAAAACAAACTGGATTCTCTCCCATCCCACTCCATCTACCTGGATTGAGGAGGGCCTATATGGTAGGAAGGTCATTCCCCACATTGTGTAGGTGGGCATACTGTGGCTGACAGGAAAAGAAACTGACTGGCCAGCCCTAACTCTCTGAAGCCAGGTCCCTTGCTTTATTCTTCCAAGGATTACAGAACTCCTTGCAGCTCTCTTCTCAGGAAGCAGCTGAACTCCTTCCCCCATCCCTAGCCTGTCTGTTCATTCAATTTTTGTAGCCATCTGAGGCCCTTCTCACCTGTCTGTCCACAGGCTGCCTCTTTGCCCGAAGTCTCTGCTCTTACATAGAAGTCGGTGCCAAGGGTGAGTGAGACCCAGAAGACGAAGAGGCAAAGAGAGGAAGTGAAGGGATAGTGGGGAGATACTGGTAGGGTGTGCTCCAGAAGCTTCTGCCTCAAGGAGAGACCAGAGCGCTGTAGGAGAGAGGCTGGCCCTGTCAGATATTGAGGTAGAGAGGGAATCCCTAACTTGGCATTAAAAGCGTCTTCTTCAAACTTTTCTGCCGAGCTTTTTCATCATACCCACCTCTAGAGCCTCCCCTACCCAGACCCTGGGCAAGACAGGGGTGGTGGTCTCCCAGCCCCACAGGGGAACTGTTCACACTTGGACTCTTTAGAAGGCACAGTAGAGGCAACTAGAAGCCCCTGGAAGAGGCCAGCATCCGTTTTCTTGGAACTGGTCCAACCCCCTGGTGCTCTCCGAGTGCTCCAGAACCAAGAATCATGAGGTCCCCAACCAGAACCCCTCCCTCCCACATATCCCAGACTCTGACCTGGGGCAGTGGGATGCTCAGAGTGTATGGCAAATAGAAGACATGAAAGATGGGGGGTGGAGAGTGGGAGGTGATTCCTCGGAAAAAAGTGTGACCCTTCCTGAAAGCAGAGTTTTCATGGTTACAGGGTTCAGAAGGGAGCTCTGCTTTGAGTTCCAATTACTACTACTAATAATCATAGGGTCTAATGTGTGAGTATAATGCCTTAGTGTTTTAAAAGCACTCTCCACCCTCAACCTGATTTGATTCTGACACAGCATCATTATTAAATTCCCATTTGATCGCTTACTATATGCCAAGCACTGTGCTAAGAAACTTGTATGCATTACTTCCTTTAATTTTCTCACCAATCCTATGATGTTAGTCATTTCATGGATGAGAAAACTGAAGCTCAGCAAGTTGAATTAAGTTTCCCAGGGTCACAGAGCTAAGAGCAGGGATCCAAATGCAGAGATGGGCAGAAGGCAAACTCCTGTACACCAGCCAGTCTGACCCCTTCAATGCCCTGTGGTCCTTATGCACTTTGGGAAAAGCAAATTGTAATCACACTCTGATTTCTGGGATGGGCCAATCATACTGTCCCAAGGGTAAACTCACTCTATCCTTTAACCTTGCAGGACTGTTGTGGAAGGATGGTGTCACTCCGGCTGTGAAGACCCAGAAGATACCCAGGCTCCATGCCCCAGAAACCTGCATGAGGAATGGGCAGGCAGACTTTGCCACCAAAACCACTGAGCTGAGGTGTGTGAGGCCTGTGGTTTGGTAGACTGAGCAAGTGGGAAGGGAATGAGTTACAGCTACAGGTAGGAGCTGTCAGGAGTCCAGGGAATAGCCTATCTGATTTCAGCCAGAAGCAATCCCATGATCCATTAGTGATGTCTGCTAATGGAAGGGGTTAGGATGCATGGCTCCTATTTGCTGCCCCTGGCTTAATCTTTGTCTTCTAGGGGCAAGCATGAAGAGAAACTTCAGCTGTTGTTCCCTAAGGTGAGATTCCCTCAGGGATTTTTGAAATCCTTCATATGAGCCCCATCTCTTTCCCTCTGGGCCCTTCCGTCCTTTTCTCTTCATCCTTGACTCCTGGCTTCCTTCCCCTCAGAGTCTAGTGACTGAGGTGAAGAGAGAGCACTGCTTGAAGAGCACTGCTGAAGTGGTTCCAAAAGTCCTGAAGCAAGAAATGACCAACCATGGCAAGGCCCCACTGCAGGTGAGAGGGCCTGGCCTTGTCCAGGAAGACTGAACCCACCAAGGGCCTGTTTAAAGAGGGAGTCAGGATGAAGAAAGGGATAGACATTGGCTAATGAGCCTGAAGGAGAACCTTCTGGAAGAGGGGGCATAGAGGTTGGGAAAGAACAGGGCTTTCAATACAGACAGAGCCAGGTCAATCTTGGCTCTGTCGCTGTCCAGTTGTGATGTTGGGCACATTACCTAAGCTCTTCAAGTTCCTTCTTGAAATGGGCATGATAATAATAGCAACTCTCCTGAGTTTCTATGGGGATTAAAGACAATATGAAAAATGCCTGCCAGGGTTGCTGGATTGAAGGGAAATTCTTTCTTTTACCACTAAAGGGCGCCCACACTTCCTCAGTCTCTCACAGACACCTTTCCACAGATTTCAGCCACTGTGGGTGCCAAGGCTGGGATCCTGCACTGGCCTCTTGTTCTGGAAGATCAAGCACAGAGCATGAAGGGCCTGTAGGAGTCTACTTCAGAGGTCATCCAACTTTTAAAATATATGGGCTCTCTGTTTTTCTAAGAAAATCTTGAGTAGGACATGACACGAATCCCCATCCTATATAGCTTCTGTCCTTAAATAGGAGAAGAGTGGTGCCCAGAGCCCCTCACATTCAGCCTCCCTTGCTCTGCACTGTGGTGTTGAGGAAGTCACCTGGGCAAGGCTCTCAGACATCTCTTGGGACCCTTGAGCTCCTTGGAGCCCAGATAAAAAAAACCCACGCATCTAGTAGTTATCTACCCACCTTTCCAGCTGAAAAATGGAGTGGACAAGCATGGAGCAGGCTGGACCAGGTGTCCGGACTCCCAGCCTGCTGCCTGCACAGCCCCAGCCCGCCTTCATAGACCCCAGTACAGGGTGAGCTGCTTCACACATCTCTCCACACTACGGATAGCCTGAGAAGGTGACATTTGAACTTTGACCTAAATGGCACAAGGAAGCAGCCAGGGAAAGATCTGGAGGAAAAGTCCCCAAGGCAGAGAGAATTACAAATACAATTTCCCTTACGTGAGATTGCAGGTCTCCTTAGGACAACAGACAGAATGGCCTGTGGTGGAAGGTGAGCTTGGACAGTAGGCCCAGGACTGCTTAGGGCTTGTAGTCTATAGGCAGGGGTTGGGTTTTATTCAAAGTGCAGGGGGAAATCATTGGGGGATTTTAAACGAAGGGACTAGGACAATATGATAAACATTTTATAAAGATATACTGATGGCGCTGGAAAACGGATTATGAAATGGACAAGAGTAGAAACAGGTAGACCTGTTTGGGGCTCTTGAGTTGTCCAGGTGGGATCTGGTGGTACCTTGGACTAAGATCACGGCAGCATCACTGGGAAGGCCCTAGCTGGGCTCCATCCAGAGGCAGTCTGCACCCCAGTGGTGCTTCAGCTCCTCATCCCTTTCAAAGAAACTGGTCTCCATCCCCGTCACCATGGCAGCCATGCTGCCTTAGCTTAGATTGCTTGCTGGACCACACAGCTGGTCCTATGACTGACCTCATGATGGGGAATGGTTGTCATGGGTCTATTAAGTATGCAGACAACTTGCTGCCATTCTCCTCCAGGCTCAGGGGACCAACCAGGTCTGGCTCATGGAAAATCCCAGAAAGGATACAGGATTAGAGATGGAGCCCAGGCAACGGCCTATAGAATTCTATTTCACAGGTCTTCCAACTCTCAGAAGTGCCTGAGTCACCCGTCTCGTCTCATGGCTTATTCAGCTGCAGACTGCTATTGAGGCTTATTCTGAATTTGGTGGGGGAGGAAGTGACAACCCTTGTCTCAGTGCATTCATTGAAAACCCCTTGTTTCTCCCCGTTTTAGGATATCTTGGAGCCATTCCCTAAGGACTCTGGGGAGCCTCCTATCCCCCACACTTTCCCTTGTGCTCTCAAGAAGGGCAATTTTAGGCTGACCCAAAACTGGATTATTAAAGCCAATTTTCAAGCAAACTCTTTCTACAGACTTTTCTGGAGGCAGGATGGGTGGGGTTTGGACCTGCCCAGAGTCTCTGAGGTGACATGGGAAGGATGGGGTGTGGGGTACGGAGAACACAGCCCCTGGTTGTGCTGAAGGCCTGGTTTCAGATCCCTTTCTCCTCCCATAGATCATTTCTAAAGCAGGTGAAGGCAAAGCAGAATTGCAGCTACAATGATAGCCATCCCCACCTACAGCTTCCAGATGTGTCTTCTTGATCTTCTTTCCTTTTGTAGAAGGAAATCCTTCCCTCCAGACCCAGGTCAGGCAAGCCTTGGACTTTGCTCTGCCTTTTGAGGTTCACAGTGCCCTCCGGGCATTAGGGTCCTCTACGGAGCAGTCATACCAGCCCCAACCCCAAGAAATCATACAGAGAATTCTACAACCAAAGGCTATGCACATGTAACATTTTGATGCCTGTGGGCAGTTTACCCCTGGGAAAGAGGAGACCAGCCAACATTGCTCAACCTATCCAAACTCCAGATGTCCCACGCCGTGAGCTTTATATTTCTCAAAGCACCTTCACACTCAGCTCAGTGGATCCTCACAAATGAGAGCACATGGGAAAGTATCCAAGCCACTGTCTTAGTCCATTCGGGCTGCTATAACAGAATCACATAGAGTGGGAGGCTTATAAACAATGGAAATTTTATTTCTCACAGAAGGTGCCTTCTTGCTGTGACCTTACATGGTGGAAGGGGCGAGAGATCTCTCTGGGGCCTCTTTTATAAGGGCACTAATCCCATTCATGAGGACTCCATCCTCATGGCCTAATCACTCCCAAGGGCCATCTCCAAATACTGTCACCTTGGAGCTTAGGTTTTCAACATATGAATTTGGGGGCTAGGGTGGGGAACACAAACATTCAGACCATAGCACCCATCCACTTATAGAACCCACAGAAATTAACAGACACCATTCTAGTAATATAGGCTTAATCACGTTGCCAATGTATATCTTCTCCCTTCATCCTTGCATCTAAGGACATAGCTAAATATAACACTCAACTCATCATATCAATTCATACAGTACCTACCTAGTTCTCATTAGTTAGGTTGACTCCGACCACCTGCCCTACTTTTTCCCATCATACATTCACTGTCCTGGCCACTGCAATACATGGTTCCTGCCTCAAAGCAATGGAAGACCAGTCAGAGAAGTGAGTCATACATGTAACATATTCATGCAATGGATAGTTATTGAATACCTGTGTAGCAGACCCTGCAGTTGCCCTGATTCATACCCTGGTCTGAATCTGAGCTTACCTGCAGCTGCAGGTGGAAATTATCTGTGCATGCTGACAGCTTCCCACATCAAACCCTGGGCTCTCTGCTTCTCCTATGGGTCTTCTGGAATACCAGAGGAAGTCACCTACCTGTGCTCAAGACAGCCCTGAAGTGTCTGGATTTAACAACCCCCCTCCCCCCAGGCAGCCCTCAACCAGTTAAAGATTGAGTTTACTGGAGAGATATGCCAGCATATCCTTTCCTTGATGGGTAAATCTGAGACACATTCTATACAGATTCTTGGGGGCTCCCAGTAGGGTTCACTCCCAGTTCCCCACGGTGATGGTTAACTTTACATGTCAGTTTGACTGGGCCCAGATAGCTGGTAAGACATGATTTCTGAGTGTGTCTGTGAGGGTATCTCTGGAAGAGATTCGCATTTGACTCGGTAGACTGAGGAAAGAAGATTACCCTCACCATTGGAGTTGAGCATCATCTAATCCATTGAGAGCCCAAATAGAACAAAAAGGTGGAGGAAGGGCGAATTTGCTCTCTCTGCTTGAGCTGGTACATCCTCCCCTGCCCTTGGACATTGGTGCTCCTGGTTCTCGGGCCTTTGAACTCAGATTGGGATTTACACCATCAGCTAGCACTGTTGGAGAATGTATTGGTAAAGGACAAGAATGGAACAGGTAGACCTGTTAGGATGTATTGTTTTGGTCGAGGGGACACTTGTGGCTTGGACTGGGCTATCACAGTGAGTTGAGCACCTCCAGTTGGGCCATGCACTCTACCAGAGGCAGCCTGAAACAGGGGGAATCCAGACCCTCATGCTCTCCAAGGAAACAGCTTCTGACTCCTGTCACCATGGCAACTGTGTTTTATCTGTCTGGACTGGTCACTGGGGTGACATCATCAGCACCAAGTGACTGATGCCCACAATGGGAACTGGTTGCCGTGGTGCTAAAGTGTGTAAATAAGAATCTGCCATTCTTCTCAAGGTTAGGTCCTTGACTAGCTCTAAACCTAAGGGAAAATCAGGGGAGGGAGAGCTCAGAAGGGAACCAAGGAGAAGCCAGCTGTCAGGCAGTTGCTGAGTCACTACGCCTCAGAACTTGCCCAAATCAGGACTGCTACTAGCGCCTGTCATTTATTGGGGGAGGGGGAGTTTTCATTGCAGGGGGTGGGGGGGTTCTCCAGCACATAAACACAAATTCCAAGTCCAAAGAGCTTCCTTGAACTGTTTCCTTCTCTGAACAAAACTTGGAGGCATCCCACATCCCCCACCCCTGCATTGCCATTCAGGTTAGTCTAGGACAAACTGCTTCTGGACTTTTAAAGTGGGTTTAGTTGAAATTCCTTCTGTAGCCTTGTTTGGTGTCAGGACAGGTGGGCTCCAGCCAGACCCTCTGAAGTAAACTATGTAGGACCAGAACAGAAGGGACATTTGGAGCAGGGATATAGAATAGATCCTTGGTGCAGATGGAGGCCTGGTTTCTGAACCTTTTCTCCTTCTGCACGTCATTCATAGTGTGAACACAAGGCAGGGTAGGACCACAACTGAATTGCAGTCTTTCCTCAACCACTCCCCTGCCGCTACCCACTACACTTTATGGTGGTCTTTTTCCCTTTGGGAAAGGAGCTTTCTTTGAACCCCAAGTCCAATAGGCCTGAGAACCTCCTCAGTCTTCTGAGGACATTACTCGCAGCATCAGGGCCCCCTCCAATGAATAGCGAAAAGCACAGTATCAGTGCATGTGTAATTTATCATTCTCGTAGCTATTTCCCTGGTAGTTTGACATCTTAAAAGGGAGACGGAAGCACACCCACCTATGCTCAACCCATCCAAAGGCCATTATGTCCCTTTTTCCTGTAGCATTATACTTCTCAAAGAAGGTTCACACTCATTTGCTCCTAGACCTCAAATTGTTTCTGTAAATAATTTTAACGTATTATGGGTAACACAAATCTATGATAACCAGGTAAAACTCCAGTTCCTGGCATGACAAGTAGTTTGTGTCAGACTCTCCTGTTAACATGAATATATATATATATATATATATATATATATATATATATATATATATATATATATATAACTGTATGAAAGCATGGAGACCTACCAAAAGCAAGACAAACTAGAAGGAATTTAATTCTTGAAAAAAGCAAAGCCTACTGGGGTGAGTACCACATTTAACAGGCTTTTCCCTAAAGACACTTCACCATTCCCTGCAGCACACAGGGAAACAGAGCTCAGGCAGAAAGTGACAGTCTGCCTGGCCGAGGAAGCAGAGGCTGGAGTACAGAAACATCAGAGTAGCTGGAAATTGAGGGAGAAAGCTGGAAAATGAGTGAGCTACAGAGAGAGAGGTGAACCCAAAATCCACATGCAAGTTCCCCTCAGATCCTTAGCTACCTTCTGAAATGGCACACGTGCAGGGTGAGATTCCAAGAAGCCTAGTGGAAAAGTTAATAGCCAAACAGGGATTTTTTAGAGGCTGCCACAGTGTTAGGGAGACCAAGTTTGGAGGTTAGGACCCATAACATTAGAGGTCCTTGGTAAACACCTTGGGGTTTTTATTGAAATCCTTAAAAGACCATATCTTAGATATACTGTAAATACAAAGGCCAGGACTAAGGGAAACAGCCGAGAATTAAGACAGAACCAAAATACTCTGGCCCTAAAATAATCAGGCTTCAAGGTTTTTCTGCCAAAAATTTAATTGTAATAAAACTTTCTCACAAAGAAACTCAGGCCCAAACACTTAAAGAAGAAGAAATAGCAATCTTAAACTCTTTCAGAGCATAACAAAAGAGACAATACTTTCTGACTGATTTTATGAGGCCAGCATAACCAAACTTTTGGAAGAAAACATAGGAGAAAAATCTTTGTAAGTCTGGGGTAGACAAATATTTCTAAGAACACAGCATTAGCCATAAAAGATAAAATTAATAAATTGGACTTCCTCAAAATTAAAGTATTTTGCTCCTCAAAAGACACTATTAAGAAACTTAAAATGAAATGTTCAGAGCTAGAGAAACTATTCAAAACACCATTTATCTGATAAAGGAGTGCTATCCAGAAGTACCCAGAGAATTGTGCAAATTAGGAGTTGTAAATATTTTTAGATATTGTATTCATTTCCAATCACTGCTGTAACAAATCACCTCAAACTTACTAGTTTAAAGCATCAAAAATTTACTTCCCAGTTCTGGAAGTCAGAAGTCTAAACTCAAGGTGTCAACTGGGATGTGGTCCTTCTGGAGTCTTACAGGGAGAATCAATTTCCCGGCCTTTTTCAGTTTCTAGAGGCTTTTTGCATTCCTTGGCTTGGAACCCCTTCCTTGCAGTATTCCAATCTCTTGCTTCCAATGTCACATGTCCCATTACTGATTCTGACTCGCACTCTCCTGCTTCTCTCTTATAAAGATCTTTGTGGTTCTATTGGGCACACCCAGAAAATCCAGGACACTCTCCTCTCTCATCTGAGGTTAATCACCTTCTAAGGTTAATCACACCAGCAAAATGCCTCTTACCATGTAAAGTAACATTCACAGGTTCCAGAGATTCAGACGTCGACATTTTTAGGGGCCATTATTCAGGCTACTGCAGATGTCATAAGTATTGTGGCTATGTATAGTAAAACTATCATTAATTCTAAGAGATGTGTATTGAATTATTTAGGAGTGAAATGTCATGAAGTCTGTAAATTACCTTTAAATACTTCATTAAGAGGAAGAAGCAATTGTGATAAAATCTTAATTGTTAGTCTGGGTGGTAGTTATATATGTGCATTCATTAGATCCTCTGTTTTAATTGAAAATTTTCATAATTTTAAGCTTAATAAACAAAATATGGAAATGCCAATCTAGAGTTTAGGAAACTCACACACTAACCTATAACTAAACAAGAGTGGAAACAAAAGATCAGTTAATTTCTTAGCCAGTTAGTTATTGCAATAGCTCTATTAGAAAGAGTATAGTGGTCTGAACCAGAGAAATGGCGGCAATGTGGAGAGAAGTGGATAGATGTGCAATACACAGAGGGTGCCAAAAAAACATATACCCATTTTAAGAAAGTAAAAGACAGTATTAAAATTATAATACTCGGGGTGGCCGGTTGGCTCAGTTGGTTGGAGTGTGGTGCCAATAGCACCAAGGTTGCCGGGTTGATCCCCGCACGGACCTCTGTGAGCTGCACCCTCCTTAAATAAAATAAAATTAAATTTTTAAAAAATTGTAATATTCAATATATACTGATATGATAACAAAAGATGAATACAAGTCACGTTTGACTTCTGCAATGACAAGAGGTGCTCAAAGTGGTTACCATCAGCGTAATTTTAATACAGTTTTTTCCTTTCTTAAAATGTGTGTACATTTTTTTGGCACCCTCTGTATTTTGCAGGTCAAATCCATGTATGTTGAAGGTCTTTAGGAGGCTGAGGGTAAAGTGAGCATCGAGGGTAATAAAAACAGACTAAAGGCACTGAGTCTACTGTCTCGTCGTTGTTCATATTTAATCCTCACAACAAACTTACGACGTAGGTACAATTCGCACCCACATCTTACTTGCAATCCATTTCTCCAACTTTGGACCTGGTTTACATAAAACAGGAGCGGGCCCCTGGGGGTGAGGTGGCTGCGTGGACGGAAAGGCCAGCAGGAGCTGGGTAGGCTTTTGCAGGGGCAAGGCCTGCCCGCGATCGGCGGAGCTACCTAGGGAGGAATGTGCAGGTTCATTTTCGTTAGCGGGTGGAAAGCAAGTCCCGCTTAGCCGCTCCAGCTGCGGTCTCCGCCTTCTCTGAGAGGTAGGTGGGGAGCAAGCGCGCGGAGCCCAGGAGGACGCGGCGCCGGCTGTGGTTTGGGGACTCCTGGGGGCTCCGTCTGCTCCTCTGCTTCCTACTGCGGAACAGCAGCCCAGTGGGCAGCAGTGGCCACCGTCCCGAGGAAACCGAAACCTTGGGGGTGCAGGCAGGGCCAGAGCGATCCCCAAAGAAGTGGGTCAGGAGTCCTCGATGTTAGGAACTTAATAGGAAAAGAATGTGTTTGGAGGCGTGAAAAGAGATAAATGTAGAGAGTGTGTCACAGAAAGAGGCGCAAGCTTGCGGTAGGGCTCCGCCTGGGGGATCTGGACCTAAGAGAGAAGCGGACTCGGGAAAATTGGGGAATCGGGAGGAGGGCGCAAAAACAAGTGGGAGGAGGAAAGAAAAAACGGTCTATGCGACCACAGGAGAAGCAAGACTAGCCGAGGGGCCAGAGAAGAGACGCCCGGGGCTGGGGGACAGGCAGGGGACCAGGGTCTATGGACAGTAGGAGCAGAGACCGCAGGTATCGGGCTTCGCTCCGGAAGGAAGGCTGGGCCGAGAGATAAGCCCTCAGAGTCTGGTGTCTGCAATCCAGTTTCCGATAAGAAGGGGAAGGCTAGGCTGGAGTAAAAGAGGATGGAGTAGGAAAGAGTCCAGCCTTTTTTCTTCCCCCTCCACTCTGCGCCAGCGGAGCAGCGCAGAATTAAATCTGAGCAGCCAAAGAGGAACTGCGCAGACTCGAGGATTCCGTGCCCGGCACTAGGGGAAGACAGCGCAAACTCCTAGTCCGAGGCCAACTCTCCCCCTCCCGATTTTTGGATTTAGAGGCCTATGCAGAAGACTCGCGAAGAACTATGGGAAGAGGCCTGGTGGCAGAAGATAAAACGGGGTGGGAGGTAGGGAGGAAGATCAAGCCTGTGGGATGCCTTGCCCTCTTTACCGCCCAGAGCTGCCTCTTTCCCAGGCTTCGACCACCTCTCAGCACCACGGACAGCACCAGGCCTCCCGTGGGTCTGACCCAGGGTGTCCAGCTCTCTTTTCCTATCAATCTTGGGAGCGCTGCCTCTTCCCTTCCAGAAGCTCTTTTCCATCTCAGTAGGATGCTGGGGGTTCTGCTCCTACCTAAAGCCAGGAAATCGATATTAGGACCCATTTGATTGGGGAAAATTCCCTTTTCCTAAAGCCTGTCCATAATGATTCATGGTAATTCCACCACAGAAAAAAAAATGGACTCTCCTCCAACCCCACCACATCTACCTGGAATAAGAAAGGTGTGTAGAGCATTAGGGACTATCCTTCTTCACCCTTTGTCCTTTGTCTATGCACAGTTGGGCAAACTGGCTTTCAGGACAAGGGTCCAGACACACTCAAACCCTACACATACCAATACTTTCCCCTATGCGGAGTCCAGGCCTCCTCCCCTCATGCCTGACTTCAAATCCTTCCACGGGATGCAGTTCACCTGCTTCCCAAGCCCCATCTCTTCACCTGCATATGCATTCCACGTGTGTAGCTGTCCAAGTTTCTGCTTACCTCAACCCCCACAGGCTAGTCTGCCTGTAAGCTTGGTTCTTACCTGGAAGTTGATACCAAAGGTGAATGAGGTGCAGGGCCTGAAGAACAGGGCAGGTGGTGATGGGGGCAGGGAGAAATGAAAAGAAGGAACACTTGAAAGGAGGAAGGGACCTGGTTGGGGGGGGGGGGAACAGAGACCAGGTACCCCAGGGGTCATAGTGGAAGCTGCTTTTCTTCAACTTGGAGTTGGAAGTCTTCTGGCTAAGTTCCTTGCTGAAGCCACTATTTTGCCCTGAGAAGGTCAGGGCCAAGTGGGAGTGGGGCAGCTCTGGCCCTTCCAAGGATTTACTACCCCAGTCTTCCAACACTTGCAAGTTGTACTCCAGCAGATTGTGCCCCGAGGTGAGTAAGACCTGGAGAAGAGAGGCTGGGGCTGGTCAGATATGAGGGCGGGGGGACAGTGAGGGGCTGTTTGATCTGAGGTCAGCCTTCCTTCCTCATATGTCTCTACTTGAAACTTTCCTGTCATGCTCATCTCATGGAGAAGGGGTGAGACCAGAGGCAGGGTGGAGTGGGACGGGTGGGCTGTTTGCCCTTAAGCACTCTTGGGAAGAGCCCAGCACAGGCTTCTAGAAGAAACCACCAAAGAAGCTAGCGTCTAACTCCTTTAGACTCGTCCCAACCCCTGGCCCTATCTGAGTGTTTCCAGAGTCAAGAATCCTTAAGTTCTCAGCCAGGAGAACACACACCCACCCCTGTGTCTGAGTAGGAAGCAGAGCAAATTGTATGACAAATACAGGGGAGGAATGAAAGGGAGTGGGAAGTCCCTTGGAGACAGATGGCTTACCCTTCCTTAAAGCAGAGTTTCATGAATGGGGAGAAGGTCAGATAAGAACTCTATCTGGCGTTCATATTACTACTACAACTACTACTGGTGTCTAATATGTGTATAATGCCTTAGAACAGTGGTTCTCAAAATGCGTCCTAGGACCAGCGGCATCAGGCAACTTGTTAGAAATGCTAATTCTTGAGCTAATTCCAGACCGACTGAATCAGATACTCTAGGGGTGGGGAACAGCAATCTGTATCTTAACAAGCCAGGGGATTCTAATGCACACTAAAGTTTGGGAATCAGTGCTTTAGCGTTTTGTAAGCACTCTTTACCTCCCTGGTCTCATTTAATCCTCACAATAGCATCAAATGAATCAGCAAAGAGAATATAATCCTAATCCTAAATGAATATTTATTAAATGCCAGGCACTATGCTAAACAGCTTTTATATACCATCTCATTTAATTCTCTCCACAAATTGTGATCATTTACCTACTTCAGGGAGAGGGGGAGTGTTAATCTCACCTGGTCCCTGGCGTGGGCCTGTGTGTCCCACAGGTCAATTCACTGCACCTTTTCACCCTGCAGGTTTGTTCTGGAAGGATGACATCACCCAGGATGTGATGACCCAGAAGATGGAGCACATCAGCGTGCTCCACCCCCAAGATCCCTGTCTGAGGGATGGGCAGGGAGCCTTTCCCACCAAAACCACTGGGGTGAGGTGCATGAGGTCCATGCTGTCTGGCGGACAGACAGAGCAGGGAGAGAACAGGTATTAAAACTGCAGGTAAGAGCTGTCAAGAGCACGTTGAGAACGGTTCAGAGGTCACGCCTAGGATCTGTAGGAAACCACTCCATGAGGCATTAATGATATCTGCGAAAGGAGAGGAAGTGGATGTTAGCCAGCCTAGCTTCCTGCCTCTTCTCGGGGACAAGCAGGAGGAGAAACTTCGACTCCTTTTCCCCAACGCGAGGCTCATACATCTTCTAAAGAATTTTAAGTCTCTGGCTTTGGGTCCCATCTCTTTCCTTCTGGGGCTTTGTTACCCTTTTTTGCCCCCTTCACCCCTGGCTTCCCGCCTCACAGATCCCAGTGGTCGAGGTGATCAGTGCTATACCTCCAAAGTGGCTTTGATGGCCCTGACACAAGAGATGACCAAGCCTGTCCAGGTGAGGGGCTCGCTTTTTCTAGGGAGGTGGGAACCCTCAAGGGCCTGTTGAAATGAGGGAGGCAGGCACGAGAAGGGAGTGGGTATTGAGGTGTGAGTGGATAAGCTGAAGAAAAGAGATTTCTTTTCCCAATCAAAGGGTACCCCCACTTTCCTTTTCTGTCTCACAGACCCTGTGGGAATCCACATGAGAGGCTGGGAGGGCGAGGAAGCGGGAGCCTCTGAGGATGAGATGATCTATAGTTTCATGTATAAGCATCGAAAACTGCAGAGTTTTCAAAATTAAATAAGGATCCTCCTCTGCTCCATATATTCCCTTGTTTATATCAAGTGATAGCAAGTTCCTTTGGATAAATAGGAGACGTAGCTCAGGGACTTTCACATTCAGAACACACACACACACACACACACACACACACACACACACACACACTACCTTACTCTACTCTGTGGCTTGGGCCAGTCATCTGGGTAAAGCTCTGAGTTATTTCCTTGAGATGCTTGAATTCTTCAGAATCCAGATTGAAAACACCCACCTAGCACTCCCATCTATGTTTTTAGCTGAGACGCTGGGGTCCAGGCTGGTCAAGGGACTTACTTAAGACCGCATAGCAGATTTATGGTAGAGGCAAGACCGGAGCCAGGTCCCCTGCACAGCTCCTGCCTTTTGTCTCAGGGACCACAGTGGGGGTTGGACTGTGCCAAACATCAGGCCCTTCCACACTGACAAAAGTCGTTTTTGTTTGTTTGTTTGTTTTTTGGACTAAGACCAAAATTACAAGAAGGTGGCAGCTAGAGGAAGCCGTAAAGGAAGGGCTTCCCAGGCGAGAGCACTGCAATGACAAATGCCCTCAGACGAGGATACCATGGTATGTGAGAGAAGCAGACAGAAAAGTCAGTGGTAGAAGAGTAGGTTGGAGACGGAAGCTCAGGACTGACCATACAGGGCCTCACGGATCATGTTTAAAAATTTTTTTTTAATTGGGTTTTATTTTAAGTATAATGGCAGGTTAACTGGGAAATTTTAAGGAAGGAGATGTCACAATGTGATTGGTAGACGATTTTAAGAGGCCACTCTAGTGATGTTGGAGAATGGATTGTGAAAACACCAAGAGTGAAAACTGAGAGGCCAGTAAGGAATGGATTATCCAGGTCCAGGGGAGACTGAGGTGGCCTGGACGGGGGTGGTGACAGAGGAGCTAGCACCCCCAGCTGGCTGTGCACTCCATCCAGAGGTAGCCCATACCTCAGGGGGCTTCCACCCCTCCTGCTCTTCTAGGAAACCGGTTCCCTTGGTTCCCACTCTTGTAAGGTGGCAGCTGGGCTTCCTCGGCCTGGATTGGTTGCTGGGTTAACGCACTCAGAGCTAAATGACAGACCCACCTGTGAGGGACTGGTTGCCGTGGTGCTTCTGCCAGTGCAAACAAGGTGTTGCCATTCTTCTTCAGCTCTGAGCCCGCGGGAAAATCACAGGAGTGAGGATAAACTATATGTGGGAGCCATGGGGACGGGCTCAATCAGTGGGCTGAGTCACTGTGGGCTTGCTCAAAACAGGCTGTTATTGAAGGAGAGTAGGTGAGGGAGGGGCCACCTCCCTACAAACTGATTCCAATCCTTTGTTTCTTCTTGTTTTAGGCCTTCTTTGAGCTGCCCCCACTGTACGCCATAACCTTGTCACTGACTGAGACCTGTGAAAAGCCTCTCTGCCCCACTGCCCTCTCCATTGCCCTGCAGAGGGGGCAATTCTAGGACGACCCGATTCTGGATCATTAAAGTGGACTTTTATGCAAAGTCTTTCTGGGCCTTAGTTTGAGGAAGGATGGGTAGGGTTTGGACCTGGTCAGAGCCTCCAAAGTAAGAGAGGTAGGACGAGAGCAGGGGTGGGGGTGAGGAGAGCACAGTTCCTCTGACAGTGCTCATGGAGGCTGGTCTCTGTCTTGTTTTCCTCTCAGGGACCATTCCTGAAGTGGGGAAAGTGAGGATGGTACTACTGTTGGAATGTCAGCCTTCCCCACCCACACCCAGCTACATTGGGTGGTCTAGTTGCTCGCCCTTCCTGGTCAGACAGGCCTGCACCCTGCTGTTTTATGGGGGTCTCCACCTCCAGCATTACAGCCCCTGCCAGGGCTTTCCCACTCATCTAGTTCCCAGGAATCCACAGGAAAGTGCTATGATTAAAGTGTACAGACATTAACTATTTCGATGGCTCTTGCCAGTTTGCTCCTACTAGCTTAAATTCTTAAAAGGGAGTGGGTACTCTGACCACTCATGCTCAGCCCAACCAAACACCAGGATACTTTATTTGCAGAGCTTTATTCTCAAAGTACTCTCACTCGTTGGGTACTCACAGGTGTCAGCAAATAGACAGGTATCAAGATTTACTCTTTCTAAGGAGGAACAGAGTTGTACACATATATTAATAATCATACAGTTATAAACATAAGTTTGTATACATTACTGGATATAAGTTGTGCTTTAATAATAAATAATAATAACTATGAACCTCTCAAAATGTAAGAGGTGAATAAGAGGAAAAATGTTTTTGAAAAGAAGATGGAATGATTTGCTCTACATGATATCAAGACGGAGTATGACGTTGTAGTAATTAAGAAAGTGTGGTATTGATGCAAAGACGACAGGTAAATCTATGAAATACAGAGCTGATAGATAGACACACCACAATGTGGACGCTTTATAATAAAGATGGTACTGCAGAGAAGAAAGGGTAATCTTTTTAATACATACTCGTAGTTCAGGAACCACTGGGAACCCTTGTAGAAGAAAAATTCACTTTTATCCATAACTTAAAACAGACACACAAATAGAATCCAGGTGGATTATAAGCCAATGTGAAGAATTAAACAATGACGCTTACTCCACAGCTTAAAGCCATTCAGCAGTTTTAGTTTGATTTTAGGAACGCCTACTCTACAAAACTTTGTGGATGAAGCATTTAGAAGATAGTATAAGAAAATAACTCCATGTCCTAAGAGTTGGAAAAAATTTCTTCAAGAGGAAACAAAAATGCTAAAGATAAAGTAAAAAATAATACATTAAATAAAGAATATCTATAAACTCTTCCTTACAGCTTAAATAGGACAGTGTTAGGGTATAATATTGTCTCTGCTGCTATGTGAATGCAAACTTCTTCCAGTTGTCTTTCCTAACAAGAATGGAAAAGAAAGATTTTTCTAAGTCAGTGGTTGTATAAATTATATAGAAATATAATTTATAATTGTGTATGTAATTTTTCAATTTCTAATAGTCACATGATTTTTTAAGTAAAAAGAAATTAAAGCTATGTCATCTGCCCTGTCCGTCCTCTGTAAAAATATGATTTGGAAAGACATTTTTTATTTTGATATCCCACAGAAAATCACACTAGTCCATGACTTGGATGATATTGTGCCAACCAGATATGGTGAGCAGGATGCAGCAAGTGCCCTAGATGCCATAAGACATATGCATGGAAGAAGAACCTCAAGAAAGCTCAGAGTCCTGCCACATCAGTGAAGTTTCTAGGGTCCAATTGTCTGTGGCATGTTGCTATATGCTCTTGAAAGTGAGACAAGTTACTTAACCTAGGATATCTACCACAATAAAAAAAAAATGAGGGAGAGATAATACCTTTTGTGAAAGAATGGGCAGTTATCTTTGGCAGTTGAGGCAAAATACAACAAACACATTTCAATGTGCTACTCTGCCCCATTTATCATTAATCCATCAGGCTTTCCTAGTATGGCCTGAAGCAAGAAACAGTTCTGCAACAGTCCCAGGTTGCAATGTAAGCAGATCTTTCTGAGAATGTTTCAAAACTGATGAAAGATATCAAGCTACAGAGTCAAGAAATACTTTGAATCTCAAGGAGAGGAAATAAAAAGAAACCCCTCCCTGTCACAGCTTAGTAAAACTGTTAACAACCAAAGACAAGTTACCTACAAAAGAGTAACAAATATACTGACAAATGATTTCTCCAAAATGTTTTTAAACAGAGAGAAGGGTATCAAGTGAGCAGATACCTTAAGTTTGGCCCCTGGATCTACTCTCCACTTGTCTTCACCCTGTTTTCTGTCCAAAGAGGCTGGACTACTTCAAGGAACTCCTTCTTCCTCTGGATTCTGATTAGGTTAGCACAATGGGAATACCTAAAAGGAGATCAAAGAGAGAGAATGCGGAGTAAGGAGCAATTATTTATTTCTCCAGCTTCCTCCCTGTGAGTTTGCTGTAGGTTGTCTGCCTCCCCGGGCACACATGTGCAATAGGAAACATGTATAAGAGGCTACATAGTCACACTATGTATTCATGATAACTCAAGGTTGGGGGTAATCCAAAACTCATGTTTATTGGCTTTTCTTTAGTTTTATAACCTAAGCATGTGTCCTTAGATTATAAAATTGTAAAGTAAAGAAAAGAAATGTGGTCAACAAGAGAATGGATAATGGTTACCTTTGGAAACAAATAATGACTGGGGGACACAATAAGACTTTTAGGGTACAGGAAGTGTTCTATTTCTTTTTTTTTTTAATAACTAATGAGTGTTGAATATTTTTTTTTATTGGGGAAGGGGAACAGGACTTTATTGGGGAACAGTGTGTACTTCCAGGACTTTTTTCCAAGTCAAGTTGTTGTCCTTTCAATCTTAGTTGTGGAGGGTGCCGTTCAGCTTCAAGTTGTTGTCCTTTCAGTCTTAGTTGTGGAGGATGCAGCTCAGCTCCAGGTCCAGTTGCCGTTGCTAGTTGCAGGGGACACAGCCCACCATCCCTTGCGGGAGTTGAACCGGCAACCCTGTGGTTGAGAGGACGCGTTCCAACAAACTGAGCCATCTGGGAGCTCAGCGGCAGCTCAGCTCAAGGTGCCATGTTCAATCTTAGTTGCAGGGGGCGGAGCTCACCATCCCTTGTGGGACTTGAAGAGTTGAACTGGCAACCTTGTGGTTGAGAGCCCACTGGCCCATGTGGGACTCGAACCGGCAGCCTTTGGAGTTAGGAGCATGGAGCTCTAACCACCGCCTGAGCCACTGGGCGGGCCCAAGTGTTCTATTTCTTGTCCAGGGTTACATGAGTATTCACTTTGTGATCATTTATTGAGCTGTTCATTTTTGTTTTATGCATTTTTCTGTCTGTTATATTTCACAATTTACAAAATTTTTTTAAAAGGAAATAAATGGGATGAAGTGATCAAGAGGGCAGGGGGAATTGTGCAAGGTGCAGAAACTTCCCTGAGTATATCTTATTTTACAGTTTTAATTTTTTGAACAATATAAATATTTTACATTGTTCAAAAAATAAAATTACATAACAATAAAAAAATCAAACCCTAAAATTGAAAACAAACTGAAACAAATATACCAAATTATATATCAAATTTTTAAAAATGACTACACAAACAAAAGAACTATTTCAAATTACTTTAAAACACAATATTTTGATGGTATACTCCTTGGGGTTATATTCTAAGGACAAAATAAACTACCAAAAGTCTTAAACGTATTCATTATTTATTAGCAGACTATATTATTATTTATAAATTGTATGCATATTGTAGGACTGAACATATAAGTGATTATGTTAATGTCATTAGAAACCAAAATTTTCAGTATAAGAATAAAGAGATACAAGTATAAATCAAGAGTTCAGTAAAAATCACAGTTAAATTTTAATCATAAATAGTGTGCATGTCTTAATATCCAAGCTCTGTGCATTGAAAGGCCTAGAAGCACGACACCTCGGCAGCCATTAATCATTCCTAGAAGTTCAGTCCTAAGATCAGTCTCTAAGATCAGTCCTTACTGAAAGCTGCCAAGTCTCTTTGGAGGAATGGCTGCTTCCACATCTAGGCCAGGGAATAAAAACAGATAAACCTGGTACCCCTGAGAGTGATAGAAAGCAAGGGAGCGTTCAGTGATTAATGGGACGTTTCAGAAGGAGACCAGAACCGGTTTAAAGGAATTTTTATTGACTCACTCTGGGACAATTTGAATATCAAAGAGAATAATCACTGCAACTGATTGATACACACTGAATATATAAAAATCCATATTTTCATAGTAGTGCTCAAACAAGAAAAGTCATAAAAATTTTTTTTAAAACTTATTTGTCATTGTTGGAGGTAGCTATTATACCAGCTGATTACTCTGAAAATTGGTAGGTAAAAAGAAAAAAACTAAGAATGTATGCCACTTCTCCAGTTGGAATTATATTGCAGGGTAACTAAGCCCAGTTGATAGGAGAAAGCTCCTCTTTATGAAATAATATCAGCTAACAAATGTTAAAGGAATGATAGGGAAAAAATCACCATTTTGCAACCTCTAATGAAATCATTTAGACAAGTATCTGGCAAACCATTAAATGAAAAGTTGATAAGGAACTAGATATTCTCAGCATGCCAAAATATTCTCCCATGGATTACATACAAGGTCTGACAATTAAGTTTGTGAACTCATCCTAGAAAAAGCGCTACATACCTCATTGCTGAATATCACTATGGTCACCTTCGAAGTACACCCCTCGGGAAGCTATGCACCGACGCCAGTGCCTAGTCCCCCCTTCAAAGCAATTTTGGGACTCTTTTTCTGGAATGGCCATCAGTGCTGTCTTTGTGTTACCATTGATGTCCCAAATGTCCTCAAAATGTCTTCCTTTCAATATTTTCTTTATCTTGGGGAAAAGAAAGAAGTCATTGGGGGCCAGTTCAGGTGAGTAGGGAGGGTGTTCCAATACAGTTATTTGTTTACTGGCTAAAAAGTCCCTCACAGACAGTGCTGTGTGAGCTGATGCATTGTTGTGTTGCAAGAGCCATGAATTGTTGGCGAAAATTTCAGGTCGTTTTCCTCTAACTTTTTCATGCAGCCTTTTCAGCACTTCCAAATAGTAAACTTGGTTAACTGTTTGTCCAGTTGGTACAAATTCAGAATGAATAATCCCTCTGATATTAAAAAAAGTTAGCAATATCATTACAAGTTCACAAACTTAATTGTCAGAACTCGTATTGGTCACTAGAGGAAAACATAACTGTACATACAGAGATCTGGCTGTCTCCATCTTAAATCAGTGATCAATCTAGCATCCCTAATAGTGGGACAGCGAGACATTACGCACTTCCTGAAATGATGCAATTGGGGCATACAGCATCACCTGTAAAGCATTTTGCTTAAAAAAAAATGTTTAACCCGACCCAAACAAGACTTTGGCTATAACTTTTAGTTTGCAGGAAATGCAGGGTAAATACAGAATACATACAGGGGAACTACAGGGAACTGTATCATGAGAAAACAACCAGACAAATCCAGAAGGTGGGGAGTTGTAAAGAAAAGCTGACCTGGTCTCTTCAACAAAATGTCAAAAATAGGGTGGAGGAGGAAGGGGAGCCCTGTCTATGCGAATTTAAACAGAATTAAGAAACATAACCAAAAACAATGGTGGTCTAGGACTCCTATTTTAAACAAAACAGCTGAAAAAAAGGTATTTTTGGAAACAATTTGAGCAATATGAACATGAACTGAGCACAAATTCTATTTGGACATTATTGTAAATTTTGTTAGATGTCATAGTGGCATTTTTGTTATGTGGGAAATATCTTTATTTCTTGGATATGTACATTGAAATATTTATATGGGAAATGTGATGTCTATTATTTACTTTTAAAGCTAAAAAGAAGCAAATATGGCAAAATGTCAGTAACTGAGTATTTACTACCTATGCACTACTATCTTTTTTTGTATTTTGGAAAATTTTACTGAAAAGCAAGAAAGTAAAGTGATCAAATTTGAAAGTAAAGTGAGCAAATTACAAAGCTCACTCCCTAGCTTATTGAGTGGCAGGAGTGGAAGCAAAAGACTAGTTAGTTGGTTACTGCAATAGTCATGAAGAAAGAGCACAGTGGTTTAGATAGGACAGTGAGCATGGAGAGCAGTGGTCTGATGGCAGATATATTTTGCAGGTAGAAACCATGAGATTGTTGATAGACTCGAGGTAGAAGAGGGTGAAAGACAGTCAAGTCGAGTGTTCCGTATATGCCAGTGCAGTTGTTCTAAGTGATTCACATGAGTTTAATTCCAGTAATCCTCACCGCCACCTGGTAAACAAGGTACTATCAGCACCTCCATTTTACAAACCAGGAAATTTGGGCGCACAGAGATTAATCAACTTGCCCAAAGTTATCCCCTTAGAAGGTGGCATCGCTAGAACTGGAATCTAGGCACACACGCATGGCTATTCCTGCTCTGAAGGATGACATCGGTGCCATGAATTGAGATGCATAAGAGTACCTACTCTGTTCCTTGTTATGCTCTTCATCTTAGTGTTTATACGACCTGACTCCCATATCTTTCCTGGTTCCCATCCAACTATAATAACCCTTTTCGTCAACCTGGGGACTGGGGAATAAAGGTGGTGGTCCTTGGGGAGAAGCGTATGTCAAAAGGGGTAAAGCCAAGTGGGAATTCTAGTGAGGCCCCTATTTGGTGGACGAGGGACGGGGTGGCTAGGTCCCCCGCTAAGACAGTGCTCTTACGCCACTTGTGACGCAAATAAGCGTCAGAGCCGGGGGTGGAGATGTCGTCACCACCCTCCCGGGTTGGCCGAGTAGAGGCGAGAGGGGCGTGTAGATCCCGCCTCGTAGGTGGGTGGGGAGTGGCAGGCCCCGCCCTGGACCCTCTGGGAGGCTGTGGTCCGCGTAGCTGCGGCTCCGGCAGCAGAGCCAGCGCGTGGAGCCCGTAGGATGCGGCGCCCGCGGCGGCCTGGGGGCCCCGGAGGATCCGGGGGTCTTCGGGTGCTCCTCTGCCTTCTGCTGCTGAGCAGCCGTCCGGGAGGCTGCAGCGCCATTAGTGCCCACGGTCAGGAGGAAACCGGGAGCGCGGGGGGAGGAATATGGTGCGGGGAGCACAACTCGGTGGGGGGTGCGGGGAAGTGTCTCGAAGGTAGGAAGCTCGAGTAGAATATGTGTGGAGTGGGGTAAGGAGAGGCATTGTGAGATGAGGGAGATGAGAGGGCGTCTGAGAGGAAAGGGGCGTAGGCCTGGAGGTGGGGCTGGGAATACGGGGGCGGGGCCCAAGAGGAGCGGACTCGGGGAAGATTGCGGGTTTGGGAGGAGGAACGGGGGTGCAAATGGACAGAGGGACTTAAAGATGGGCTACAAGACCACGGGAGAAGCAAGCTGCGCCGAGGCGCCAAAGAAGTGGCCACTGGCGCTGAGAGGTGGAGAGGGCGGTAGGGGGAGGGAGAGGGAACTCCGACCTCCGGGTAGTAGGAGTCTGGGCCGAGAGCCTCGGGGTCCCAGGTCCCAGTAGAAAATCAGGCCGAGGAAAGGCTCAGCGTTTCTCTTTATGCCTCGAGAGGTCAATTGCTTCGGTCTGATCTCCGATAAGGGGTACAGCTGGGGGAGAGGGCGGAAGAGAGCGAAGAAGGAAGGGTCCTCTCCGGTCCCCCTCCCCACAGCCCGGCCCCGGTGCTGACTCACATCTTAGAGGACAGAGACAGTCAGCGCTGACTCACGGGCCAGGGGAGGGCGGGGGCGAGGGGCGCGTGGCGGAAGGGGCGCAGCCCAGCTGTCACACTCCCTCCTTCACCACTGGGTTTGGAAGCCAATGCAGGATACTTCCTGTGGCGCTGTGGGTTAGTAGGATGGTAGATGAGTGCTGGAGCAGTGGAGGGGTCACGTCACATGGAGACTCCTCTCCTTGTCACCCCTCCCTCCCCCATAACTGCTTCCAGGCAAGTCCTCGGCGGCTCCAGGCTCAGAGCTTCAGCACCGCGGACAGAGCCAGCGTCACAGGGTCCACGGACTGTAGGGACAGTGTAGGAAGCATTGCCTTAAACACACCCCATCCTTCCTCCTTTCCCACATGAGGGGGGAGACGTGCTAGGGTTTTCACCTTTTCTGGGTCCCAGGCCATCAGTTAGGATGTGTTTGGAGCTTTGGGAAGGAAAGTCCTCTTTTCCTCAAAATTTGGTCATAAACGTCCCCCATAGTAATTCCATGAGAGTACAAGTGTTTGCTCCTCCACTACCACTGCCCCATGCACCTGGAAGGCTTCTTCTCCCCATCACTCAGTTAAGCAAACTGAAGTTTTTAGGGAAAGCATCCAGACTCACAGATCCTTAAAATCCAAAGCCATACCCTGTGTTTCCTTCTCTTAAGTATTTTAGGCCTTTTCCCTCTTCTCCCAGCTTAAAGCCTTCCTTAGAATGAAAGAATGGACCCATACGCTTCCCGCTTTCTCAGCATGTACATCCATTCTATGTGTGTGGGTTTCTGAGCCTCTGCTCACTTATCCCTCTACAGGCTGTCTGTTTGACCGAAGACTCTGCTCTCACCTTGAAGTCTGTATCCAGGGTGAGTGAGGCCCAGGCACAGGATTTACAAGATGGGGGGATACAATAACAAAGACTGGGGGGAGGCCTGGAAGGGAGAGGGGTACTGGGCTTGGGAAAAAGGGGGACTAGCTGGAGGAGCAGAGCTCTCTGAAGCCAAGAGAGGAGATGAAGAGAGTCCTGCCCATTTGCAACCTGGATTTGGGAAGGCCTTTTGTCCAAACCACCTACTGACACCACTTTTGTCTTCTTAGATGGCTTATTTGGACAGTGCCAGGTGGGAGTGGGGCAGGCTCGGCCCCTTTTGCAGGTCACCTCCCCTGTTCTTCAGCGCTTACAAGGTGTGCTCCGACAGCTTATGTCCCAAGGTGAGGTCTAGATTCATTGGAGGAGAGGGCTGGAACTTGATTAGATAAGGGTGGGGAAGGGAAGGGTCACCTGACTCAAGGATTTCTCTCATGGAACATTCCTATCACACCACCACTCCTGGGGCCTCACCTTCCCACACCTCACTGGAGAAGTAGGCGAAACAGGAGTGTTGTGGAACCCTAGAGATGGGCTGCGCATATGTAGACTCTTGAGGAGTCCAGAGGAGGCTTCTAGAAGAAGCCACTGTGAGAGGCCAGCATCCATCTCCTTAGGGCCATCCCAGTCCCTGGACGGTCTGAGTGCTCCAGAGCTATGAATTCTGGAGTCCTCAGTCAGAAGAACACCCCACTCATCCAGTTCACTCATTCAGCAAGTACTTATTGGGTATTTACTATGGGGCAAGCATAGTTTTAGGGGCTTGGGACTTCTCAGGGAATAAAACAGACAAAGGTCTCTGTCTACTGGAGTTTACTTTCCAGGGTGAGGGGAGGGAATACACTATATAAATTGAAAATAAGTAGTATGTTGGAAGGTGATAAGTGCCATAGAAAAAGCAAATATTGCAACAGGCTACAGTCACCCGAAATTGTGAGGGAGGAAGCTACAGTATTAAATTGATTGATTAAGACAGACCTCATTGAGACTATGAAATTTGAACAAAGACATCGAGGAAGTGGAGGTGTTTTCCAGAAGGTTATCTGGGGAGATTGTATTTCACATCAACCAAAGAGTTAGAATAAAAGCCCTCAGGTCGAAGCATGAGTTTGAGGAACACCATGGAGACCCCCTCTATAGTGTGGCTGTAGAGAGTGACAGAGAGGCAGGGTAGAAGATGCATTCAAGTAGCTCATGGGAAAGGGATGCAGGTCACGACAGGGCCTTAGAGGAGAATGTACAGATATTGGCTTGACTCTGAATAAGAGGAAACCATCACAAGGTTTTGAGCATGGGGTGCATGATCTCACTTCTACTTTAAAAGCATCATTCTTGCTGCTATGTTGAGAATAGAATGTAAGGATTCAAGGTTAGAAACAGAGAGACCATTAAAAGCTACCACAACAATTCATGTAAGAGGTATATGTGGCATGGACCAGGGTGGCTGCAGGCGGGTAGTGAGGAATGACAGAATTCTGTATATATTTTTAAGGTAGTTAGCATGATTTCATGAACGATTGGATATGGCTGTGAAATAAAGGCAGGAGTCAAGGATGACACCCAGGTTTTACTGAGTAGATGTCATTAACTATGCGGGAGAATCAGCTTGGGGGAAAGAGTGTTTAGTTTTGAATATATTGAGTTTAAGATGTCCATTCAAGGAGAGTGGGCAGTTGGGTTTTGAAGGAGAGAGCGAGGTCTGCAGTGGAGATATAAATTTGGAATTCTTTGATATGTAGATGGTAATTAAACCCATGAAGTGGATGAAATAACCAAAGGATTGAGTGTTTATGAAGAAGAGCCCTAGAGAATTCTAATACTTAGAGGACCAAGAGAAGGGGAAGAACCAACAAGGGAGACTGAAAAAGGGGATCCAGTGAGGTCGGAGAAAAAACAAGAGTGTTTGGTATCGTAGAAATCAAGTGAAATTGTATCCAGGAAGAAGGAGTGATTAACAGTGTGAAAAGATGGTAGGTTAAGAAAGATGAGATCTGAGATTTGACCAATGGATTTAGATATACAGAAGTCACTGGTGACCTTGATAAAAGCAGTCTTGGGAATAAATAGTTGGGAATAAAATCCTGAATAGAGTGGTTTGAGAGGAAATGGGAGGGAAAAAAATTGGATACAGCCAGTATAGCTAACCTGTCAAGGAATTTTGCTATAAAGAATGGGAGATGAGGGTAAGGGGGATCGAATATATGGTGATGGAAAGAGAACTGACTCTGGGTGATGAACACACAATGGGATTTATAGATGATGTAATACAGAATTGTACACCTGAAATCTATGTAATTTTACTAACAATTGTCACCCCAATAAATTTAATTAAAAAAAAAAAAAAAAAAAAAAAGAAAAGCAAAGAGATGGGGTGATGCAGGGGAATGTGAGATCAAGCATTCTTTTTGAAATTTCATCCTGTTTGCATGATAATGGGAATAATTCTGTAGAACACAGGAGATGATGGTGTAGTATATAAGGGAGAATTGCAGGGAAGATGTTCTTGAGTAGGTAGTGGAGGATGAAATCTAGGGCTCAAGTGGAGGAATTGGCCTTAAATAAGAACACAGTCCATGTAATGTTAATTACGTTGACATTAGCATAAAAGGAGATATGGGTGCTAGTAGACCCCTGGAAGGAGTTAAGAGCAGTACTGACTGTTAATCCAGAGCCAGGGAAGAAGGAATGGAAGTAGAGAGTGGGAGGTTATTCCTTTAGAATGGCTGACTGACCTTTCCTGGTAGGAAAGTGTTAAACAGGGGATCTGCCTCAGGATAAGATGATTATGATGGTGATGATGGTGGTGATGATGGTGATGATGATGGTGATGGTGGTGATGATGGTGATGGTGGTGATGATGATGGTGGTGGTAATGGTGATGGTGGTAATGATGAGGGATCAGAGGATGAGGTTTAAAACAGGTGTATCATGCTTTAGAGTTTTCTAAGCACTTTCATTTCCTTCATCGCACTTGAACTTCACAACAGCCCCATGAAGTATATATTATTCCCACTTTACAAATAAAGAAAACTAAAGTTCAAGATCAACAAAAAGAAGAATAGGAATAATAATTATGATGATGATGATGATAATAACATTTACTGAAAGTTCACTATGTGACAGGTACTATTATAACCATTTTATATTGTGTTATTTTAATCATCACAACAATCTTAGGAGGCATAGGTTCCCATTTTACAGATGAGAGAATTGAGGCTCAGACAGGTTCAGCAAATTGCCCAAGGTCACACAATTAGTAAGTGGCAGAGAATTCAAACCCAGTCTGACTGGACACAGTCTAATTCCAAAATCTGTTCCTGAGGGTGGGAAATGGACACGTCAGATCACCCACCAGGTCACTGCACTCCCTCCACTGTCCTTTTGCTCTTTCACACTCAATACACTGCAGGGCAGGGGTTGCAGTTTTGATCTCCACTGGTCCCTGCTCCTGGGCCCTCAGGCTGTCCTGATCCAATCTCACCCTCTCCTGTGCCCTGGCAGGATTGTCCTGGCACGATGACCTCACCCAGTATGTGATCTCCCAGGAGATGGAACGCATCCCCAGGCTTCGCCCCCCAGAGCCTCATCCAAAGGACAGGTAAGTACTCTTTCTCAACCATTCTAGCATGGTAAGGCTGGTGGGGCTGGCATCTTCCTGATGGATGGAGGAAGAAGGAGGGGTGTGGGCACCAACGTCAGCAGCCTGGGGCATGGGTACAAGGGGTTCAAGAATGGCCATCTGACATGCCCACACACCCAGGAGGAGCTGAGCTCATTCCTGGGAATCCAGCAAAACAGGTATTTTTAAAATGTTGTGAAAAACTTGGATATTTGGTATTTTCAAAGAAGCGTCAGAGTAGTCATCATAGGAAAATTAGAAATGTGTTGGATTGAAGTTGGTTGATGTTCAGTTTCATTACTATGTGGAATTGTATCCTGTAGGAGATATAGCCATCGTCTGTGGTTAGGGACTCTGAAGGTATCATTCGGGCCCTGTGAAGCAAAGTAAATGAGAGCGTGGAGCTCAGGTGATAACACCAGGATGAAGAAGGCAGAGGGATGGGGGTGGGGGCAGCGTGGGAGGCCACGGTGTTGAATATTTGAACCTGTACTTGGAGAGCCAGACGTGAGACATACACACAGGGACAATGGGCAAGCTATCGACACAGTTCATCTAGAAAGGTTGCCAGCTGCCTTCCCCTGTGCCTGTCATTCCCTTCTCCTTCCTCGCCTCACACTTCCCTAGCCTCTGCCGCTGTGTTTCAGGGACCCAGGCATGCTTACCAGGAGGCAATGACCTTTCCCTCTGACTCCTCCTCATGCTGCTCTCTCCTCCCCTGAGGCTGCCTCATTTCTTCAGAGGTCAGACTCACTCTACACTCCTGGGCCTGTCTGGCCTCACCAGCTCTGCCTCATAGGCTCTGTATGCCCTTGCCACACAGTCAACACACACACACACACACACACACACACACACACACACTTTGCTTTCCTCCCCAGATCCGGCTCGGTGCCCAGAAGACCTGGTCCCTCCGGGGAACTGCTTTTACAAGGCATCCCTACTGGCTCTGCCCCTGCTGCCCAGCACCGGCTTCCTCGACCTCCAGTGGGTGGGGATGGAGCTGGGGCGGGCTCCCCCCTGACCCCTCTGCAGGCTGAGCTGCTGCCCCCTCTCTTGGAGCATCTGCTGCTGCCCCCACAGCCACCCCACCCTGCCCTGAGTTATGAACCTACCCTCCTGCAGCCTTACCTGTTCCATCAGGTGAGCCCCACAAACTGGCCCCACCCCCACCCCAACCCTCCAGTCCTAATGTCTGCTTACCTGGATCTCTGGTTTCCCACAGTTTGGCTCCCGAGATGGCTCCCAGGGCTCAGAGAGCTCCCCAGGGATGGTCAGTGTTGGCCCCCTGCCCAAGGCCAATCCCCCTGCCCTCTTCAGCAGAACTGCCCCCAAGGGCATGTTTGGGGCTCACCCTGGCCACTCCTATGGGGACCCTCCAGGACCTTCACCTGCTCAGCTTTTCCAGGAGTCAGGGCTGCTCTACTTGGCCCAGGAGCTGCCAGTGCCCAGCAGGGCCAGGGCACCAAGGCTGCCAGAACAAGGGGGCAGCAGCCGGGCAGAGGACTCCTCAGAGGAGGAAGGACTCGAGGGTCGTGGGGAGAAGCCTCCTTCCCCAGCAGAGCAGCCAGGTAACAGTCTTCATCCACTGCCTGCCTGTGGGGGCTGTTTTGGGGGACTCCTTCTTGACTGTCCATGCACTTGTGAACTTGCCCTTTAAGTCATTCATACATGTAACTAATGTCTACTGATAACCCGATCAACGCCAGGCAGTAGGTAGGCAGTGGGGATACAGTGGGGGGTGGAGGTGACATGACTCTTCTTCAGAGGGAGAGTCCAGATGTCCCTGGTGGGCCTGAAGTGTGGTCTTGGCCCCAGGAAGGTCTTCCCCCCAAAGTGTGGACAAGGGCTGGAAGAACAGGGCGGGCGTCAGTGTCCTGGTGTTTGAGAAGGCGCTCTTAGATATGCTAGCCCCCTGCCACCCCCAACTCATCCATCTGTAACCCACAAGTGTATCTCGCCACCAGCTCTTAGCTCTGTGTCTGGCTCCCAGCAGATGTGACTCTGCAGAGACTGGCAGCTGTGCTGGCGGGCTATGGGGTGGAGCTCCGTCAGCTGACCCCTGAGCAGCTCTCCACCCTCTCCACCCTGCTGCAGCTTCTGCCCAAGGGTGCGGGACGAAATCTGGGTGAGTGTCCAGGCAGAGAGACCAGCACCTACCAGCCCCATGGAAGCCTATTGCCCCCATGGAGCTGCCTAGAGGGGAAGGGTCAGGGTCAGGGAAGGGCGTTCTTTTGAGACATGGGGTCCTTGGCAGCAAAGGGCAAGAAGCAAGGGGGTGCAATGAGAGCTGAGGAGTTAGACCAGGAAAGGACTGGAGGGTGGAAGTAATGGACAAAGAAGCCAATGGGGGGAGGGGGGTGCGGGGAGGTTGAGCAGAAATCCGGAGGCACTGAGAAGGGTGGGTGGGTGACAGTGAGGACCTAAAGAAGGGCATGGCCAATTCGGAGGAGAAGCCAATGATATACCGATAGAAGGAAGACAGAACAAATAGTTTTGAGAGGTGTGGCCAATGCCAGAGGGAAGAGTTGATAAAACAATGAATTATAAGACAGAAGCACAGTGGCACGAGGCCATGCTTAGGATGAGACCAGTGCCTGGGTCTTGGTCACTGACTGAGAGGAAAGCGGCCACAGCAGATGTAACAGCCTTAGGGCCTCTGGCCCTTCTCCCACCTGCGTTGTGTGGACTTTGGCCCTTTGGCCAGAGCCTTGTTTTTCCTGTCTCTACAGGAGCGATGGTAAACATTGGAGCTGACATCAAGAAAGTGAGTTCCAGCACCTCCCTGACCCATACGTGCCCCATGGCAGTAAACCCCCTTGCCGAAATCTAAACCTCAAGATCAGGACCCAGAATCTAAATCCTCCAAATCCTCATTTTGGGGAAACCAAGGCCCATAGACTGTGCATTGCCTAAGTCTCACCTCAAGTTGATGGCAGAACTCAGACTAGATAAGCTATAATTCTTTTTTTTTTTTTTAACTTTTGTTTATTTTAAGTGTGTTTTTCCGGGATCCATCATAAGGTAGAATTCTTTTTTATTTTATTTTGTTTTATTGGGGAAGAGTGTGTTTCTCCAGGACCCATCAGGGCCCATCAGCTCCAAGTCATTGTCCTTCAATCTAGTTGTGGAGGGCGCAGCTCAGCTCCAAGTCCAGTCGCCATTTTCAATCTTTAGTTGTGGGGGGCACAGCCCACCATCCCATGCGGGAATTGAACCAGCAACCTTGTTGTTGAGAGCTCACGCTCTAACCAATGGAGCCATCTGGCTGCCCCTCTGGCAGCTCAGTGGCAATAAGCTAGAATTCTTGATTCACTGCTTTTTTCCACTACAATCATTTGAGACCATGCTCTGAGGACCCCTAGGGGAAGAGGGGAGTCATGAACAGGCAGGCTCCTGACACCCCTGGAACTTGAGGAACTCTATCTGTTTCATGTGTTGGACATCTAAGATTCCGTGGCTAAACCAAAATCTAAAAGGCATTGCCTGCCTATTCACCTTATAACCGTGCTCCAAAGATTCTCCCTACTCCAGCACCATCCTGTGGATTATCACTGATCATGTTCCTTTCATTCATTCATTCACTCATTCATTCATTCATCTACTTGGCTCACTTTTCTGGGTGCCCTCTCTGTATCCAACCCTGAACTGGACCCTGGGGATAGAAAGAGGAGCACGTCCTAAGCTCCACTGTAGGGAACTCAGGGTCTAGGATGTGGACTCCCCCCCCCCCCAGACCCTCTACTGCCCAGAGACCATATCCTCTCTTCTAAACAGACAGTGGAGGAGCAGATGCAGGGTGGAGACACAGCAGAGCCTCCACCCCCTACACCTTCCCTGCCGGGATACCCCACTGCCGGCCCCACCTCCAATAAAGCCCAGCAGGTGCTGAGCTCTGGATCCTCTGAGCCCCCCAAAGCTGCTGGCCCTCCTGCCATGCCTGTCCTGATAGAGAAGAAAAGTCCACTGGGCCAGAGCCAGCGCACAGCAGCGGGGCAGCCTTCAGCTCAGCCAGCAGCGGAGGAGTATGGCTACATTGTCACTGACCAGAAGTAAGGGCTCCAGCCTGGGGAAGTCTTCCAGTCCCCTAGGGGTTGGGCTGGCCTGCCTGGCAGGAAGCAGAGAGTAGAAATCCAGATGTGAAGTAGAAGGAGGGATGGGCTGCTCTGCACTCCTGGAGGTGGCCCGTTTCAAGAAGGTGGCCAAGAGGATCCCCACCTTCCTTCCTCTGCCTGCTGCCTACCTCCAGGCCCCTGAGTCTGGCTGCAGGAGTGAAGCTGCTGGAGATCCTGGCTGAGCATGTGCACATGTCCTCGGGCAGCTTCATCAACATCAGGTGGGCTGGCATCTGGCTGGGGAGGCAGGGATCTAGAAGTGGCTTGAGTGGGGGGAGGGAGGCTAGAGGAGCTTGGGGAAGAGGGGAAGGAGACAAGCTCTGGGTCAGAGGTGTTCCCAGCTGCATTGCAGGTACAGCCACACTAGCCCTGTTGCTGGCCCCATCCAGTATCTCCCTGGCCTCAAACACCTTTGTAGGGCATCTCTGATCAACTGCAGCCCCACCCTCTAATGCGGAGAGAGTCAGAGCTGGCCGCTGTTCTAGAGCCTGGGGTCTACGGTTGGTGAGGTAGTAACATAATTCCTATTTGGCAGTGTGGTGGGACCAGCCCTCACCTTCCGCATACGGCACAACGAACAGAACCTGTCTTTGGCTGATGTGACCCGGCAAGCTGGTAAATACTGCCTGGCCCCAGCTCCAGCCCTAGCAGGATATACCCAGGCCATGGCTGATGCTCCCCTTGAAATAGTCTAAGCCCACATGGGCTGTGCCAGCCACCTGGCATAACATGGCATGGGGTGGGGACCACATGGAGCTGGAGAGAGCCTGACCAGTGTCCTCCCTGCAGGGCTGGTGAAGTCTGAACTGGAAGCACAGACAGGGCTCCAGATCTTGCAGACAGGAGTGGGACAGGTATGAGCTAACTGGAGAATCAGGCAAAGCCCCAGAGGGCTGATATCGCCCACAAGAGACCAAGGCAAACTTGACAGGAGAACTGGAGCTGAAACCTATACCTGGCTGGCCCAACCCACTTCTCCAAAGCAGCCCTCCCCCATGCCGTTTTCTTTCTGGCCAGCAGATGGCCCCAGTGGCTCTTCCTGCAGTCCCAGCCTTCCATAGGAAGGCGGACTTTCCGCTTGGCAAGAACTGCCTGAGATGCCCATAGCCTTCGGAGCCATCTCTAAATTCCAAGGGACAACCTTACACAGAAGGACACTGAACTCAAAATATGGTTCTATTCTGCATCTAACGCTGATGCCTCATATTCTATTATTTGATTCCTTGGGTTTTTCTCTCCACTTCTCTACGTCCATTTTTTAATGCAAATACTCCTGGTGGGGGTCACCCACTCAGCCTCTGGCAGTGTAGTTTGGCTGAGTTGGTCTGATGGGGATTGAGAAGGAGTTTCTTGGGTCCATCTGAACCCTTCTGCCAGTCCCGGCATGTCCCTCCCCCTCCCCCCCAGCTTTGCCCCAGAAGGTAGCCAGCAGGGAGCAGAAGCAGCTCCTAAATCTCTCCCCACCACTGCCCCCCCTTGATTCTAGCCTTGTTCCCACAGAGGGAGGAGGCAGCTGCAGTCCTTCCCAGACCAGCCCGCAGCACGTCTCCCATGCGCTCAGTGCTGCTCACTCTGGTGGCCCTGGCGGGTGTGGCTGGGCTGCTGGTGGCTCTGGCAGTGGCTCTGTGTATGCGGCAGCATGCACGGCAGCGAGAGAAGGAGCGCCTGGCAGCCCTGGGACCCGAGGGGGCCCATGGCGACACTACATTTGAGTACCAGGTGTGCAGCCCAGAAGCTTGTTGAGGAGAGGGAATGGAAGAGGTGTGGGAGTCTGGGTCTCACATGGGGTTAGAGCGGGGAGTTGGATGGGGAGTGAGCACCCATCTCTTGGAATGTTTTATGGGGGGCACTGGAGGAGCCCCAGGAGGGGTGTTGGGAGGGTGTTTTGAATGGATGGGAATTGGGAGCAGATGGTCCCTAGTTTCTTCCAGTGTTGCGATTCTGGCATTCTGAGATTCAGCTCTGTAATATCTGAGGTGGACATAGGCACCACCCAAGCAGAACAGCTCCCAAAAAGGACGAGGACCAGGGCAGAAGAGGAGGTCATTCAGATCTATCAAGGGGAAGCCTAGCACCCAAGATTGAACTCAGGACCCTGTTGCAAAGGCTTCAGGGACGTTGGACCCTGCCTGATCCCTCCTTTGCAGGACCTGTGCCGCCAGCACATGGCTACCAAGTCCCTGTTCAGCCGGGCAGAGGGTCCATCGGAGCCTTCTCGAGTGAGCAGCGTGTCCTCCCAGTTCAGCGACGCGGCCCAGGCCAGCCCCAGCTCCCACAGCAGCACCCCGTCTTGGTGCGAGGAGCCCGCCCAGGCCAACATGGACATTTCCACGGGACACATGATTCTGGTCAGGACGGGGCCTGGGCCCAGAGCGTGTGAGAGGACAGGATGGCAGGAGGGGCTGGGCTGGTGGGGCGGGACAGAGCCAGTCTGTGGTGTCCCTGCAGGCATACATGGAGGACCACCTGCGGAACCGGGACCGCTTGGCCAAGGAGTGGCAGGCCCTGTGTGCCTACCAGGCAGAGCCCAACACCTGTGCCACGGCTCAGGGGGAGGGCAACATCAAAAAGAACCGCCACCCCGACTTCCTGCCCTGTGAGTGAGTCCTGCTGGCCAACCCAGCCCAGCTTCTCTCTGCTGGGAACTCTGGAGGGCTTGGGGGAAGGGACTGGACTCCTGGCTCAGGCTGAGTGGCAGAGGTGCCAGGACCCCAGTGACTGGAGGGGAACCTGGGGGTGGGATGTGGGGTCTGTGCAGATGACCACGCCCGCATCAAGCTGAAGGTGGAGAGCAGCCCTTCTCGGAGTGATTACATCAATGCCAGCCCCATTGTGAGTGGCCCTGGCTCCTGCCCCCTTCTCTGCCCCGTTTTCATCCTCCTCCTATAAACTCCATTCCCATATAATCACCATCCTCCCCATCTGAAGCCGTGGATGGGGCCTGATGTCCTAGCGTGGAAATGGAGGGTCTTCAGGCTCCGCCAGACCTTGGCCTGCTCCCTTTGACCAAGCCTCTCCATAGCAGCATTTCCCATTCTGGCTCATGATATATCTTTCCTGCCCCCAGATTGAGCACGACCCTAGGATGCCAGCCTACATAGCCACGCAGGGCCCGCTGTCCCATACCATCGCAGACTTCTGGCAGGTGGGCTCTTGGAGGGAGGCTTCTCCAGGAAACAGGGGCCCTGTGGGAACCCAGGGCCAGCCAGGTCCCAGGAGGTTAGAATGGAGCTTACCTGAGTCTCTGTCCCTAGATGGTATGGGAGAGTGGCTGCACCGTCATTGTCATGCTGACCCCACTGGTGGAGGATGGTGTCAAGCAATGTGATCGCTACTGGCCAGATGAGGGCTCCTCCCTCTACCACATATATGAGGTCAGCAGGACCCCATGGCTCTGGGAAAATGGGAGTAGGGAAAGTGGACGGTAAACATTCATACATGTATGAATATATTTCTACACCGGGGGTGCCAAACAAATGTATACAAATGAACACTTTGGTCAGCGTTGCTCATGCAGTAGTTCGCTGTAATCAGAAGTGTCTGGATATTGATGGTAACCACTATGAGCACCTCATGTAATTGCAGAAGTCGAACGTGACTTGTATTCATCTTTTGTTATCAGTATATATTGAGTATTACAATTTTAATACAGTTTTCCTTTCTTAAAATATGTATACATTTTTGGCACCCTCTGTGTGTGCATATACATATATATGTGTGTGTGTGTGTGTATATGTGTGTGTGTATGTGTATATACACACACATACGTGCATGTGTGTCCAGTCTAGGGCCCAAAAGCATTTGTAGGGACCTATCGTGAAAGGTACAGAAATAAAACTATAAAACTGCCGAAACTGAAGTAAGAAGCTAAGAGCCAAGAGTATGAGACAGGGAAGATAAGTGTGCCTAAAGACCAAGATTAAGACCTACTTCAATTAAGTCTAATTTAGGCCTGAGTTCCCTGGAGGCCAAAGTAAAGAAAGAAATATGTTGCTTATGAAAAATAGAAACAAACTTTTTCATTAGGGGATAGGACAGGTAGGAGGAAAATAGGCTGAAACAAGGCAGGGGAAAGAGGAACAGATTCCGGACCAGTGGGAGAAGGTGACCCCCTGTAAGACAAGAGACTTGAAGAGCACAACAGAAGCTTCTCATTACCAGATGAGTACTGGATAGTAGATTATTCATTACCAGGTAAACACTCAACAGCTTTTTTTTTAAGGTTTTTTTTTTTTTTTTTTGGTCTTACTCATGTTAAAGAAAAAAATTAAATTACAGAATTTCAGCAAAGTTTATGTGTGTGTAGCACAGAAACTTTGCTAGACTCTGTGAGGAAGAGGAAATAAAAACTGGCCTTGAGAAGCTCACAATAGTTATATCTAGATGGAAAAGCCACCAGTTGTCCTCAGCATAGAACAGTGACACAGACAGCTAGGGTCATTGGAGACACCTGGGACAGTAGGGTAGGGGGGTGGGTAAGCTTCCTGGAAGATTTAGAACTTGAAGTGGCCTGGGAAGCTGGGAGGATTTGGAGAGACCAAGGAGCGAGCACGCAGACCTAGAGAGGCCTTGATGTGCTCAGGCCCGGAACGCACTCCCCGGCAGGTGAACCTGGTGTCGGAGCACATTTGGTGCGAGGACTTCCTGGTGCGGAGCTTCTACCTGAAAAACGTGCAAACCCAGGAGACGCGCACGCTCACGCAGTTCCACTTCCTCAGCTGGCCGGCAGAGGGCACTCCGGCCTCCACTCGGCCCCTGCTGGACTTTCGTAGGTGAGCGTCCTGGGCGCCTCTGAAAAGCTGGGCGGTGCGGGCCTGCCGCCGTCTGTAAGGCGGCCGCGAGGGAGGCTCGGAGGACCCGCGGAGAGAGCCGCGCAAGAGCAGGGCACCGGGCGTTGGGCTCCTCCTCAGCCCTCCTCCTGGGGCCCCGGGTCTTGGGAGGCAGACCCTCTAGGCTGACCGTGAGCCTGGCCTCTGACCTCCAGCCGCCCCCTTCTAGACACCCCAAACCAGGACTGTCTTGCTGTGCCCATCCCTCCACCCGTATGGTCCAGCTCCTTTTCGCTGTCTCCCTCTCAGGGCCTTTTTTTCTCCCGTCTTCACTGGCTCCTTCCCTTTTACCCACTTCTCCAAGAACAGCTCACCTTTTTGCAGGCTCCTTGCCTCTCTCCTCTGCGTCTGCTTGGCCCCTGCCGCATGACTGTTCTGTGTCTGCTGAACCCTCGCTGTCTCTTACTCCCTCTCGCCCATCTCCCCCTCTTTATCCCTCTGTCTCTTTGCCTCTATTTTTATTGCTCTCCCGCTCTCTTTCCTTCTCTTTCCCTTCCCTTCCCTTTCCTCTTCTGTCTCCCTCCACCTTTCCTCTCCCCCTCGTCTCTGTCTCTATCATTCTGTCCCTTTTTTACCCTCTATCCCATTTCTCTCTCTTGTTCTGTCTCTTCCCTCCCCCTTTTTCTTCATTTCCCTCCCTTCTCTGCCCCTCTCTCTCTGTCTCGTTCCCTACATGTCACTGCCTCCCCCTCTCTGTCCTTCCCTCTCCCCTCCCTCCTCTGTCTCTCTCTCTCTCTCTCTTTCTCACAGCTGCCAGTGTCATTTTTGTGATCTGCAACTAGTATTCTCACTCCAGTTGCATAGTCACAAAAGTGATCATTGGCAGGTGTGGCCGCTGCATGAACAGGACAGACAGGACATGTGGACCCAGGGACCACCCCAAAGGCAGCTGGGGGAGCTGAGGGCTCGGGGGACACAGGGAAGAGACAAATACTATCAAAGGGAGGGCTGGAGAATCTCTGGATTCTTGGGGACTCAGTGGAACGGTGGGGGCTGGCATGGGAAGCTAACTGAGGGACTTACCGTTCTGACACCAAAACTGAAACCGCATCCAGACCAGGCCTCTAGCTCCTCTGCCTTCCCCTTCCCAGACAGGTGGCTGAGAAGCCTGTCACCACTGGCAGGGGCCTCCCTCACACTGTGACCTCTTCCTGCTTCTCTTAGCTTTGCCAGGCTGGCCTGAGGTCCCTAGATGCTGGGCAAAGGAGCAGAGCTGGGGAGGTTCTAGGAATAGTTTCTGAGCCTCAGAACAATGGTTTCTAACTGGGGCCTGAGGCACATTGCTTCTTCAAAGCAATGCCAGGGGCATTGAAGCGATTTCCTGTTTTCCACATTTTAAAAATCCTTGTAGAACATGGACCCTTTTTAAGACTGCACAGGTAAGCTAAAAGGTTATGTTCCTTTGCTTTAGGCTAGAATTATGTCAACTCAGTTGGCATTAGATACCCAGAACAAATTCATTGCTGCTTAATAAATATAATTTGGTGACGATCCAACAGAGAGAAGGCAAAATAATTTTTTTAAGTCCCAGAAAGTGACCCGGAGCAAATTCTTTGATCTTCCTCTGTTTCCTTACCTGTGAAATGAGGATGATGACCCACATTTTAGGGGGTTGTTGCAAGAGTCCATAGGATAAAGTCTATAAAATCTAGTTTAAGTTCCTGGCACACAGCAAGGCTCAATTCTAGATACTATTTATTATCATTATTATTAAATGGTTGGAAGCCACTGTTGCAACTTCTGTTCAACCCCAGCCCTCTGACGTACAAGCCAATGTGCTAGAAAACCAGGTGGACTCCTGTAAAACCATTCAGATTCACCTGAGCCCTACAAGTCTGGTGGAGCCAGGAAGCTGCCCCTGAAACAGTCTGCTAACCCCTAAGAAGGTTCTCCCTATTCCTAAACCATTGGAGGTATCAGGAGTGTGCAGGTGACTCTCAAAGCAAGAAGGTTATAAGGGACAAGGGCAAGTTAGACTGGGCCACCAAAGGAGGGAGAAATCCCCTGCTCCTTGCTGAGCGGTGGTCAGGGCAGCAGAGAAGAGTCTGAGATCCAAGTGGACCCCAAGTCTGAATATGACCCAACCACAGAGCACCTGTGCTGAGACGAGGCTGATCCAGGGGGATAGGGAGCAGCACACTGTTCAGAGTTGAGGGATTGTCCTCCCCTGGTCAAAGGGACTTGTGCCCAGGTCTACCTGACCTCACAGCTGATGACTAAAGGGAGCCTGAGTGGGGAGGAGAACAGCCTGGGCAGTCGTAGAGGAGGGCAGAGGCTCAGAGCAGGGATGTGGCACGATTGACACCCCTGAAGTCAGCAAAAGCCTGCCATCCTCAGACTTCTGGCAGAGGTGGCTGTTAATATTATTATGTATTATCATTAATAATAGCTACCATTTATTGAGCATCTACTGTGTGCCAGACCTTGCACTTAGTTCATTACATGGATTATCTCATGTAATCATAGTACAAACCTTAAGGAGAAGGTTACTATGACTATCATACCCTTTCTACAGGTAAGAAAACTGAGGCTGAAAGAAGTGAAATCAGTTGTTCCAGGTGCATAGTCTGGGCACATAGCTTGTAAGTGACAAGGCAAGCCCAGTGCTGCCCACATCACCTCTGGTTCTTTGTCTTCAGCCTTGACTCCTTTCTCCAGCCCTCTTTCCTCCTCCGTCCTGGGCATGTGGGTAGAAGAGAAAGAGAGGCCCGCACGTGTGTGTTTCAGTTCCCTTTTTCCTCTGCTGGTGCCCCTGGCCCTCATACCTATTTCTTGTTGCAGGAAGGTGAACAAGTGCTACCGGGGCCGCTCCTGCCCCATCATCGTGCACTGCAGGTGCGTGGAGAGGGGCGGTGGGACGGGTGGGGATGGAAGGGTTTGGGATGGTCCTGGCCAGAGGGCCCTGGGGTGGGCATTCCTGATTCCCACCCCTCAGTGCCCGGCTCCCCTGCACACTGCCTGCCTGTCCCCTGGATGCCTGCAATCTACAGCCTGGAGGCCACATTCAGCATACCATGTTTTTTTAATGGCCCATGAACTAAGAATGGCGTTCACAGTTTATAATGGTTAAAGGGAAGGAAAAAGAAGAAGACTGTGCAAGAGAGACTATATGTGGCCCACAAAGGTGAAAATATTTACCATCTGTCCATTTACACACACAAAAATGTGTTGAACAAAAAGCCTGGCCAGAGGCTGGAAACCCAATCCCATTTCCTCCTGCTGCCTCCACCCCAGGGCTGAGCGGCTGAGCTAGGGCTCTCCTTTCTCATTGGCCCACTGCCCAAGTGACACCCCATGGGTCACAGGCTTCCAACTCAAGGCCCGATTCCGGGGCCCAGGTGCTATGACCACTCCCTCAACCTCAGCTCACTCACTGCTTCCTCAAGCCAACCCTAGTGGCTCCACCAGTGTCCTCCCCACCCCAAGCCTCCATGTCCCCTGCACCCCTCCCCTTTCTGCTGGATCCTGAGCTGAGCTGAGCCTGACGCCATCTCCTGTTTCAGCGATGGTGCAGGGCGCACTGGCACCTACGTTCTCATCGACATGGTACTGAACCGCATGGCCAAAGGTGAGGACCTTCCCCATAGTGCCCAAGCTCAGCCCCAGGCTTTGCCCAGTCCTCCAAGCTTCCCACCCCAGGACGGCCCAGGGTTTCTGGGTCTTATCCTGCTCTGGACATCCACTGAGCAGCCCCGTGCCTCCTGCCCCCAGGAGTGAAGGAGATTGACATTGCTGCCACCCTGGAGCATGTCCGTGACCAGCGGCCTGGCCTTGTCCGCTCTAAGGTGACTGTTCCTCCCTGTCCCAACCCTTGATGCCCCCCTTGCTCAGGGAAGCCAGCAGCAGCCTGTCTCTCCCGCCTGCCTCTGTACCTCCCCCAAAAGGACTTTTCCCTCTTCCCAGTGGTGTCCCCAGCTCCCCTCCCGCAAAGGCCCTTCCCATTGGGGCCAGAGCAGAAGCCAAGCCTACCCATGACTGTCCTCTCGCCCTCCCTCCCCAGGACCAGTTTGAATTTGCCCTGACAGCTGTGGCGGAGGAGGTGAATGCCATCCTCAAGGCCTTGCCCCAGTGAGCCCCCGGGAGTCCCCTCGGTGGGCAGCCAGCCTCCATTCCCTCTTTCTTGCCTGTGTGAGCATCTATCTGTGTATCCACTCTGCGGTCCCCCACCCGCATCTTGGCCCCTCCTGGGCATGCTCAGCCCTTCCAAGAGGAGTGTGTAGGGAAGGTAGGGGTAGTGGGAAGAGGCAGGTCTGCCCAGCCTTGTGCATGCCAGAGCCTGGGGGCATCCCGTGGGGGAGCTGGCAGCCGGGCAGGAGGAGGAAAGTCACGGGCAGTTATCACAGCCAGTGCCTTCTCCTGCTGGAGTTCCCTGGCCCCCATCTCTCGCCATTCGGGATGCTCCTAACATGTCTCTGTGGACAGAACAGGGTGGAGGGGCTGCCACACCCAGCTCCCCCTGCTTTCCAAGCCCTAGCTCCTGCTGCCCTGTCCTGCCTCCCTGACCCACACTCCGGCCCCCTCCCTCAGAGCTCCTCTCCCCAATCCCCTGCCCTCCTCCCACATGCCACTCAACTCTCTCCCTCTGGCGCAGAACATTTCTAGAAAAATCTACTTTTGTATCAATACGAATAAAGTTAGTGTCGTGTGTGCAGCTGCAACCTGGACTCCTGCACACTTCTGTCTGCTCTACCCCGGCCTCAGTCTGGAGCCAGGCCTGCTGCATTTCTCGGGAGATGCAGAGTGTGATGGGAGAGCCAGGCTGCAGTCAGGCTCCCCAGGGTTTGGATGGAAGCTAACAGCGAGGCCATCGCTTTTCTGCGCTGTGCGTCCTGCTTGTGGGGCAGTCTCCAAGATGCCTACGTGCATTCACTTGCTTATTCCTTACAACAGCACGACCAATTATTAGCCCCATTTTACAGACAGAGACTTCAGCACAGAACTTACCTGAGGCAACACAACTTGGAGGAGGTGGAGTTAGGATTCCAACCAGACGTGCTGACCCTCTCCTCTCAGTTCTAGGGTAGCTGCTCGGTGCTCTTGGGCCTCAGGAATCAAGTTCGTAGACTGGATTAGGACTGAATGAGGTCCTAACCTGATAGTGACTGGTAGGCCAGGCCTGTGAGATGTCACAACAGGCATTCACATGGAGACAAGTGGTATCTTCTCCCCCCCCCCCCCCCCCCCCGCCATCCCATGGCTCCCAGAACCCTCTACCCTGTATGGTCCCAGAGAAGCCCTCACTTGCCTTTCATGAGGCATCCTTGGACAATGGTAATGGACATGGAAACTAGACAGAAAGAGTCTTGGGCCTGGTGCTACTTGGAAGTTAGGGCCACTTAACCTTGCCAAGAAGGCTCAGTCCCCTCACATGGAAAACGGGGCGAGTACCCTCTGCCTTGTGCAGGGAGAGAAGGAACCAGCAAGCAGATCGCCGGTCCTTCTACGCCTCACCTGGGCTCAGCTGAGGTGCCTACAACTGCAGTATGGCATCTCAAAGGCTAGAAATCAGCACAACAGTCATTTACAAACTTCCACCAGAGTCTCTCTCTCGGCTTGAAATTCTTTCAGGGCAGGCTGCTTCCTTGCTTTGACAAAAATGAACTATAGCCCCTTTGGCTATTGAAGATGAAGCTAAGTGCTTATCCTGGGTTAAGAGAGTTGGTGGGGAGCCACACTGCCCTGCTTGGCAATGGAAAGATGCTTGTCCCATGGCCAGAAGGGCATCTCTATAGGTGTCCAGAGAGTTGTGGGCCTGGACCCCTGGGTGGGGTGGACTTGTCCCATTCCATGTGGGGGGAGGTGGGCCTCTGAGTCTCCCCACTGGCTCTGGGCTAAGTAACCCTGTAGAAAGGCTCAGTCTACAGACCCCGAGAACATGTCTTTACAGGTTTTCATGTGCTCCCTGCTTTCTGTGGTCTCCAGGCTTTCAGTGAAATCATACCTTAGTCTGGTCCTAGTTGTGCTGCAGAGTACTGGGTGGTGGGTCCCTGCGTAGGGAAGCACAGCTGCCTGGGGAAAGCCATTGGTGGGACCCCAGGAGGTGAGGGCAGAAGAATGTGAGCAATTCTCGGGATTCCACAGCATTCTTGGGGAGGGCAGCCTGGCCAAAGAGGGGACATCTGCTGTCAACGGGGAAAGCTTGCAACCTCTAGATGTTTGGGCAATAAAGGGGTGTGTGTCACCCACTGGTCCCACAGGTCATCCAGGCCTCCCTGGAAAGGAAGAACACTTCAACACAACACAACACCAAGCTCTCAAAACTCAGCTTTATTGAATTCCAGTGTTGCCCTCTGGTCTGAGCTCAGCCCAGCTGGCTTTGATAGGTCTCTGAGACACGATGTCACAGGGTCTGGCAACAACCTGGCTCCACCACTCCCCTTCCTGGCCATTGGGCTCCCCAGGCAGGGAGGAGGAGAGGCAACTCAGCTGTGTACTGGAGAGAGAATGGGCAGCAGGGTCAGAGGCCAAAGAAGCCATACAAGCAGCAACATGCCTGGAGCACCCATCACATGCCAATCCTGGACACACACACACACACACACACACACACACACACACACACGGGAATGCCCTTTAATTCAAGCTCTCTGCTGGTCTAAGCCCATTACCCTGCTTAGTGATCCCACCCAGGCCTCAGACCCCAGTACTGCCCACAGGAAAAGAGCCTCTCCCAGATGCCACAGGACTTTGATCTGTACACTCTAACCTCGGCACTAACAAGAGGTGTCAGGGGAATGAAGCTCAGAACATTGCCCCTTCATCCACATTCTCACCACCCCTGCCAGGGACAGACTAAAGGATAAGAACTCCCCATCTCACAGTGAGTAACAGGCCGACCTGGGTTGGAACTACTTGTCCCAAGATGCACAGCTCTATAACCACTCACTGCTTCCCTCAAGCAGAAATGGAAGGAGGGCGCATTGCATTCTGGGACGTGTAGTCCATGAGAGACGACATAAAAAACCCAGGGAAGAGTTTACAGGCTAAGACTACCAACACCTCCCACCCAGCCCCCACCCACCACCCAGGCCCAGCTCTAGCCCTGCACGGGTGAGGGACAGGAATGGAGGGTCCCCTCCCAGTGCACAGGGGAGAGCGCTGTCCTGTTGGAACTGTGCAGCAACTCTGGATCCTGGACATCCAGCTCAGAACACATCTGGGGAGAGAGAGCGGGGGTGGGTGACAGGAGAGAGGGTCAGCAGCAAGCCGTGGAGGATGGTGCCAAGCATGCAGACCTGGGCTAGCCCTGTGGCCTCTCCCTGCACCCTGATGCATGGTGAAGTAGGACGGGGCACAGTCCCCTCCTAGGCCTCCCTCCTGGGGCACCCTGGCCCTAGCCCACCTCTCCAGGGTTGGCCAGCCTCACCTCTGCCTAGTCCCGAGGCCTGGGGCAGGCTGAGGCAGCAAGAGGAAGGGAGGAGGAGTGGGCTCCGGTTCCGAATCTGGACGGCCGAGAGGCTCCCGCCCCACCCAGCTAGCCTCCCCGGAAGACCTTATGGCCCTACCGGCCACAGCATCTTCCTCGACACACTGAGGCCTTCTCAGGGAAGGAAGAAGGGAGTCCTAGCCAGACGGCAGTGAAAGCAAGCGATGAGGCCCATGGGGAATTGCAGAGAGGAGAGAGTGAGGAAGAAACGGCACCAGAAGAGAAGCAACAGAGACAGTCAGAGCTCAACACTGCACAGAAACCAGGGTGGGGGGTGTCCGCAGCTGGACAAGGAGAACCAGAGATTCCCCAGTGTAGCTGCCAACTCAGGCTCAGAGAACCCCAGGCCAAGTCCTCCTTCCTTGACATCAGCAACATAGGTGGCAGAAGACCTGGGCACAAAAGGACCACCCCAAACCACTAACGCCCCTAATAAGAAGTGCATCCTGGCTCCTCAGGCCCTCCCACTGCCCTGAGGCCCCTGCCCTGGGCTTCACCAGGGACCTATCAGCTCAGCAGAGCAAAGCTTGAGTCCACACTGGAGTGCAGGGGACCTGGGGGGAACCTGCAGGGGAGGCATGGAGTTCAAGGGGCCACACACCTCTCCGCTCTCCTGACTTGAGCAGGACCCCAGTCAACCTGAATTGGGGTGGGTTGGGCCTGGTGATCAGAGGATGAGGCAGCGAGAGGCCTTCTCCTCTAGGGTTGGGCTAGATTTGGCTGTGTCACCCCTTGCACCCTCATGGGTCCCCTGCATGCCCAGATCTTGGTACTGGGCCTTGAGGGGCCCTTGTCGTCGTCGTCTCTGTGCCTCCCGCCCACCTGCTGGTTTCTTCCCAGCTGCCTCCATCTCTGACAGGCTGTAGGCCATGGCGAGCTGAAGGTCTTCATCATCCTCAGAGAGGTCGCTGTCAGAGGGGCGTGATGCAGGGGTCTGCCGCATCTGCATGCCCCCGGATCTGGAGGTGACAGACTGTTGCTGCTCGCGACGGCTCAGCTCCAAGCCTAGTGCCAGGTCATCTGGGACACCTGCAAGAGTCATGGCCACCATGAGGCCCTCTGACCCAGGCCAGGGAAATCCTGCCAGGCTGCCTCATGCAGCAACAACTCTGACCACTTCTAGTCCCGCCTTTGGAAATGGCACATATGCATTTTGACACCTCGTATGTGGTTATGAGCACAGGCAGGTACTCAGCTCCAGCAGGTACGAGCTATTAGGTTGGTGCAAAGGTAATTACAGCTTTTGCAATTAACCATTTAAACTGCAATTACTTTTGCATGAACCTAGTATCTCTTTGGGCAAGTTTTTCAACCTCCCTGAGCCTCCCTTTCTTCATCTATAAAATGGAAATGATGAGAGTATTTACACTGTTAAATTGTTCCAATGATTAAATGAGACAGCATAGTGTTTCCAGGGTCAGCAGACATGAAAGGGTAGCCATGGTGACTACCCTGTACAGAGAGGTATTGTGGGAAGAGTTCAGCTCTAGGAATCCTGCGTCCTGAGTTTCATTCCTGGCTTTCCCACTTACTAAGCAGGACAGAGCCTTGGGCCTGGGGGATTAGGGCTTTGGAGCCTTGTCCAGCTGCGGGATTAGAGCCATTTAACTGTGCTGAGATGCAGCCACTTCAAATGTAAAAGGGTGCACACCAACTGCCGTGCTTTCCCCCTGGCTGTTTGAACAATACAAGGGGGTATGGTATGTGTGCAAGTGCTTTAAAAACAGGAAAGTGCTCTGCAAACTCGACACCCCACTAATAATGACGGTGATTAGCCAGCCCTCTCAATTCCCTGTCCTAGCCCCCTCCCCATGATCACCGTCTTGGCTCCTGCTAGTCTGGCCTGTGGCTGCCATTGACTTCATGCCCCAAGGGAGTTTAGACAGGAGCAGTTTGGGGAGGGAGCTTTGGGGCCTGGGGCTGGGGCCTCCTGCCAGGCACTGGGTGGCAGAGCTACTCCTTACCATTGATTGTGACTGACTTCAGCTGCCCATCCTCCTCCACTTCCACCCGTTCCTGCCCGTTCTCCATGATTCTGTGGGAGACAGCACAGGTCATTCAGTGGGCATGTCTGAGTCCTGTGGGCACTCAGCCAGGCTCTGGGATGCCACAGTGAACAAGACAATCTGGGCGCTGCCCTCAACGGGCTGACTTTCTAGTTGTCTGCAGCTCCCCTCCACCCCGTATGGTCCCAGAGGAGTCCTCACCTGCGTGTTGTGATGCGGCGTCCTTGGACAAAGGTGGTAGACATTGAAACAGAGCGAAAAGCACCGGCCCCAGGACTGAAGGAGAAAGATGAGGAGGAGAAATCTGGCATTGGGATAGAGGAGGAGGAAGAGAGGCTGTTAGACAGGCTGTAAGCAGCAGGCTGCAGTCACAATGGGCCAGGAACCTATGGGCTCAGTCCGCAGAGCTGCCCGGAGGCAGGGCTCCAGATGCACCAGAAAGAAGGCTTGGAAAAGCCACGAACTGAGATGAGGGGTTCCAAAACTCAGAGCTTGCAAAATGGGAAGGGACAGTACTTACCAGAGTGCCCAGGGAAGGAGGAAGAGAAGGTGAAGAAGGGGCCCGAGTGTCGGGATCCTCGGTTCTGAAGCTCTGAGAAGGGACCCAGGTCATCTACAACAAACAAGCAGATTAACCATCACCTGGTGAAGAGATTTCCCCCAAAAAATGTGCGAATCCTGCTTTTAAGTCTAAATATAAGCTGCTAAGGTACATTTCTGATTTTTTTACTTTTCTGCTTGGACTTATTTACAAATTAAATTCCTTTTTAATATATGAAAAAATTCATTAGTAAATTCTGTCCACAATAACGAATAAAGGAAGGAGTGGGGAAGGCAAAGAGGGATGACAGATAGCTCCTTCAGTCTAAGACCAGCATGATGTGATGTCAGGCAGACACTGCTCCACGTCTGGCTCTGCCATCTGCTTTGTGACCCGAAGCAAGTTATTTGAATACGCCTCAGTTTTCTCATCTGCAAATGGGGATAAAATTATCTGCCTCACAGGGTTCATATTAATCATTCCAAAAAATGGTATCTGTTGTTTGCAATGGCATTATTATTGTCACGTGATGCTTTGAATCTTGCTTTCATGGCTGTCATTGTTGAGGTCTAACAATGTGTTGTTGTTATCGTTTAATAAGGCAAGTCTCTGAAGTGTCGCTACAGGGTCACGTGAGTAGGTTCTGTCCCAGCTCACACTGGATCCACCCCCACAAAATCTTCATTCTGGAATTCTGCTTCCCTCTCAGCCTCCCACCTGAGGGCCTCCCAGCTAATGGAGGGTGGGCGTGGAGAGCGAAGTCGACTAGTCAGAGGCCTCCTGGGTCAACTCACCAAAGAGCTCCGAAAAAGGGTCTCCACTCCCAAAGAACTCCCGGAAGACCTCCTCAGGGCTGCGGAAGGTGAAGGTGAAGCCAGGCCCACCACTGCCAGCTTCAGCCCGAGATGGGCCAGTTCCTGGAGGAGAGGCAGGATGAGGAAGGGGCTTAGGGCGTGCATCTTGCCAAAGCTAGGGGACCCCACCTAAGACATGGGTAGGAGCCCCAAGAGAGCATCCGTTGTAAGAACCTGCCCTTCCTCTCTCCTCCCTGACCCACTTCTATCCCTAGGCCCCACCGCTCCACCTACCTGCTCCAGTTAGCCCTTCCCGGCCATAGCGGTCGTAGACCTCTCGCTTATGCTCTGGAAAGAGAGACTGGATCATTTCTCCCTCCCTCTGGGATGCCAGCCTCCCATTCTGGGCTAAGACCCTCAGAGGCTGACCAGAGATTGACACTTGGGGGACAGCACGGTACACAGGAGACACAGACTATACGTTTTAGCAGTAGCTCAGCCCTTCACACAGTGGCTCCTTCTCATCCGTAAAATGGACATGACACAGCACCTATCTCATAGGGTTGTTGCAAGGATGAAATGAGATAATCTACATAAACAGCTTAGCACAGTGCCTAACAGAGTAAGTGTTCCATAAATGTTAGCCAATTATTAATGTGTTATTATTGATCAGGGCTTAGCCTAAATGTCACCTCCTCAGAGAAACCTTCTGGGATCACCGTAACAAAAATCAGTGCCCATTATTCCTTATCACATCCCCCTGCTACTTTTCTTTGGAATACTCTTGTCTATGTATTAACTCGGTTAATGTCCATCTTCCCTGACCAGACGTAACAAAGCCATCAGGACAAGGACAGTGCCTATTTTTCACTCCGTTGTTCCGCAGTACCAAACAAGGGCCCAGCAACACAAGCATTCACCAAATATTTTTGGAATGAATACAAGACCTGGATTCATGGTCCAGGTCTGTGTGACCTTGAGCCAGTTACTTCACCTCTCCCAGCCTCAGTTTCCTTGCCTGTAAAATGGGGGTGATAAATCCTGCTTCACAGGATGACTGTGAAGACTCACAAAGATGATAACCACCAACACCGGGCACAGAGGAGGCTTGGCACACATTGGTTACCTGCCCTGCGTCCTTCTTTGTCAGGACCCATGCTGCAACTACCAGATCCTGGGGAGCAGACACTGAGCACAGGGGATGAGGGGAAGAATAAAAAGGTGCTTTGCACACAGTAGGTGCTCACTTGAAGCAAAAAGAGGAAAAAGTCCCAGAGTCCCTGTGGGAGGGGGGCACTTAAATGCCAGGTTGGAAAAGGCATGAGAGACTGGGGTGGTGGCAGCATGGCTTTGGGAAGGAGTGCAATGGGGCATGAAGTGGGGGCGACGGGTGACGCCTTGCCCTGACCCCTGGCCCTTACTGTCCGACAGCACTTCATATGCCTCGGCCACCTCCTTGAACTTCCTCTCAGCAAACTCTTTATTATCCGGGTTCTTGTCTGGATGCCACTGTAGAGCCTTCCGACGATACCTGCAGGAAGTGAGTTCAGAGGGTTGGGTCGGGACAAATGCGGTACTTCCCACTAGGGAACAGAATGACCCATTTTCCCACTAGCCAACCACTGTCCTTTCACCACTCAGAGCCCAGTCCAGGGCAGCTGCTGGAGCTGCCTCTGCTATGATGTTTTAATGGAATCCCTATCTCCCCTCTGCAGCCAGTACTAGGGCTACTTGTTTGCATTCGCAAATGATAATGTGAGGATGAGAAGGCCCCAGCCCTAACCCTCCCTGGGGATCTCTGGGGCTGGGGTTACAAAGGTGGAGGGTATATGTGGCCATGGACAGTACAGGGGCACTGGTCCTTTCTGGTCACATTGCCTGGGCATTTTTGCACTGCATCCTGAGAAAGCCCACACCTAGGGGCTGGGGGTGGGATAGCAGTGGAGAGGAGGGGTAGGGAGGGTTTACTAGAGAAGGACACAGACTGCAGCTCCCATGAGAACTTCATTCTATGGACTCTCTCCTACTCATCCAGGGGTCTCCTTCCTCCCTACAGGTGTCAAGGACCTGGTTCCCTCACACGGCCTCTGAAGGGCCCCATAAAGGTGAGAGTGGGGATGGGGGACGGGGGTGGGGGGTGGGGTGGGTGAAAAGCTCTGTGATGCACAGCGGAGGCACTTACGCCTTCTTGATGTCATCAGCGGACGCACTTCGCGGCACGTCTAGGATGTCGTAGTAGGATGCCATGGCAACTCGTCAGTAGGCTGGCGGGCCTCCTTGGGGGTGCAGGAGAGAAGGACGAGTCAGGCAGAAAGACCCAAGCGCCCCCTCCCTGGGGCTGGAGCCCCCGCCCCGGGGTGGCGGGTGGCGCTCCTAGGGGGAAGCGGAGCCCACTGAGCTCTGCTTGCGGCGGTGACTAGGCTTGCTCGGGCAGCCTTATCGGCCCCCGCAGGTCGATGCCACCGACTATCTCGGTGCCCAGGCCCGGGGAGCCCTAGCGCAAACCCGTAACTCCGCAGCCCAGCCTAGGACCCCCAGCCTGACGGGCAACCTGTCCACACCTCCTCCGCCCGGAGTCCCTGGCTCCTGCGGCGCCCCGCCCCTGCCCCCCGCCGGGAACCGTCTGGCACCGGCTGTCCGGCTCGCGGCTGCTGCGTAGGACGCGCCCGGCCCAGCTGTGCGCGCAAGCATGCGTCAGCTGCACGGAAACTACTAGAGAAACCCAGAGGAGGCCGGCTCGGCCAGTCACCCGGGGTGGGGGGGGAAGGGAGGGAGGTGGAGGGGGGGAATGCTGCTGCAGGGGCTGCCGGGAGATGGGGGCGGAGCCGGCTATATTGGGCCTGCACCGGGACGACATCATTCCCAGCTGGGACTTGGGAGACAACGGCCGGCTCCATCCAGGCATGACACACTCGCAAACAAACAAGCCACCCGGCTCCAGGTCCCTCTGTCGCTTTTCTATAAACAGGCTCGATGATTGATGGTTACTCACCCCTGAGGAAATCGCCACCTCAAGAACTTAGATCCTCCTCTGGGCTTAAATCCACCTCCTCCTCCTCCTCCTCCAGATCCCAGCTCTAACCCCAGGTCCTCAAAAGAGGCTGCACCTACTTAACTGAATAGGTCAGATCTGCCTCTGATAGCATCTCATAGCATCCTACAAATTAGCATTTATTTGTTTGATTATTTAACTGACGTTCACCTCCTCCACTAGAATATAAATTCCACAGGGCAGAGATTGCGTCTTTTTTTCCTACTGGAGTATTAGGGCAATGGTGGGGTTAAAAAATAATCACTGATGATCAAATAATGAACAAATGCAAACCCCTTGTTGACTGTTTTGACACATTTGAGGAGATGGGGTTAAAGAGTAAAAGGAAGGCAAAGAGTAAAGGAAATCCCTGGATTCAAGGTTTTTCTTCCCAAAGTGATCCTGAATAGAATTCTTCCACCTCAAAATGATTCCTGGGCTCAGGCCTCATGGGAGAGTTAGCGAACCCTCCAGAATAGGCTCCTGTTTGATATCATCCAGGCCAATCCACCAAGTATTGATTGAGCATCTTCTACATACTAGATGCTGCCACGTTGTAAAAAGAAGAATGTGGCCCAACCCTACCTCCCCAGAGCTCCAACTGGATAAGATACCAGTCCATTAATACAGCCCACTGGGAAACCTCCAGGCTTTGGAAACAGTAGAGCAAGCTGGCTCTACTGTGTGACTTGGGGAGACCTCTGAGGACTCAGTTTGTCCTCCCTACAGGTAACACCAGCGGTGTTTGAAAGTCAGATGAGGCGTATTTCATAGTAGGTCTTAGCACAGATCCTCTCTGGCATCATGATTGGCCCAAGCGGTAATGGTTAAGTGAGTCCAGAAGAGTGTTTTTAGACTGGGTGACCCAGAAATGCTTCACCAAAGAGAAGGGCTTGAGCCAGATATGAGAAAAGAGGGTGGTGTGCATTTGTCCAGTTTTCCTGGCTGCTCACAGTTGGAGCCTCCTGTCCACATTTGGGGAATTCCCATTGCGTAGACCTTGACGGGTGGCCTGCCACGAAGCTCGGCCTCTTGCTCTCCCAGACTTCTCGGCTCCAAGGGTGCAGGTAAAAGACATAATCTCTGCCAATCAGAAGCTCCCACTGGGACTTTGAATCTGGAGCAAGTTACAGAGAAGCTGGGGCAGTTGAGAATTAATTTCTGCAAGGGTGGTGATGGCGGCAGAGCCAGCGGCGGCCTCTAGTGTCTACAGGAGGAAATGTTAGCCTCGGTGCCTAGGTGGGAGGGGGCCTCCCTGCAGTGCGTAGAGGGGTCAGGGGTCTTTTAAGCATGCTATCATGTGCCCTGACCTTGACTATGGTGCTGGCTGCCCAGCTTACCTTGGTGCCTACCTGTTTGCGGAGCCTTATTTGGCAGCCCTCGTATTGATTCTGTGTGTGTGTGTGTGTGTGTGTGTGTGTGTAATGTGCCACTTAGTTTCTGCTTTTTACAACAGGAGTCCTGACTGATCTTGGTATAAGAGGAAGGAATAGGTTAGGTTAGGTCACTTGAAAATCTTCTAAATCTCTATCTTCTTACTTCTTTTATCTCCACAGACATTTGTCTAGCACCTACATGTATGAGTATGTGATATTATATTAAGAATAGGAACAAAGAGGTTTAAGTTCAGTCCCTGTACTCAAGGAGACGAAAATCTAATTGGGACATAGACAGCTGGGGGAAATTAACTGCATCTAACAAATGGTTAATTTTCTTTGTTCACAAAGAATTCCAACAAATTAATAAGACAAAAGAATGCCATTTTTTAAATGGGCAAAGGACACAGACAAGACACCTCAGAAAATACTGGCTTTTAAATATATGAAAAGATGTATAATCTCCTAACAAGAGAATTATAAAGGAAAACTGCGACAAAATACTGTTTCACTTATCAGATGATTGACGAAGATCAAAAAGTTTAACATCGTAGGGGCAAGGCTGTGGGCACAGGCATTCTCATACACTCGTAGAGGGAAGGAAATTTGGTATAAATTCTAAAGAGAGCAATATGAGGTATATCAAAATTAAAGGTACATAGCCTTTGACCAGCAATTCCAATTCTAATAATTTATGGTTGTACATATGTGCAAAGAAGTATGTACAAGGGTTGCAGCATTCTTTTCAATAGCAAAGAACTGGAATCAACCTAAATACTCATTAATAGCAGACTGGTTAAATAAGTGATGCAATGGAATACAATGGAATACTATTCTGTCACCAGAAAGAATGGGGTACATTTACATGAACTGATATGGACCATCTTCTAGATTTACTAAGCGAAAAAACAGGTATAGAACAACATGTATCTAAATGTACATACACACGTTAGTATATACGGGAATGTAGATGCGAATGTAGATGTATCTGGAAGGAAACACTAACAAAAAAGGCAACAGTGGTGGCTGCCAAGAGGGGAACCAATGAAGGAGACATTTTCACTGTATAGACTTATTTTTGCTGTTTGTAAATATCTTTGGTAGTTTTTGAATTCTGAAGGATGTGCACATACTAACTGTACAAACATATACAGAATTAAAATCTATTTGGGGAAATAGGATATTGGCAAGAAGCTAAGTACTGCCATACAAGGAAGTCCATGCCAAGTACCAAATGAGTGATAGAAATACAGAAAGTGCCAGGAGAATCTAGAGGAGGGAGAGCTGCCCAGGGTTGGGTGGGTTCTGGGTAACCATGACCTAAGCTGGAAGGAATGGCAACACTGAGACAAGCAGGGGAGGTGACATTCCAGAAGGAGGGAATGGTGAGAACACAACTCTGGAGGCAAGCATGTTCCTGACACATCAGAGGCGAGGGAATAAATGTGTCGAGTGGATTCCAAGGCTGGGAATCTGTCTCTTGCACCTGTCTGCAGAAGGTAATTGTAGCCTCACTTTAGAAGCGTCAAGGATGAAAGCATTCCCCTGCACTGAGGGAGTGCCCAGGAGCCAGGCTGGGTGGCACTCCCAGCTGCCCCATGGAGCTCTGGATTGCCACCTCCCCACTCCCACACCTAGTCCAACCTAAGCCTGCTAGTCGCTACTAGCACAGTTTCTAGCTGGTTGGCTTCTCAGGGTCTGAGAGGAGATGGCTCTATAGCTGCCCGGGGTGGGCTGGCTGGTACAGCAGACAGGAGGGCGGCCTGGCGGCCTCTCTGGATGCCCAGCCATTGAAGACTCACTCCCTCTTGGCCTTCTCTGCTGGCCTCTCAAAAGGCCTCAGCTCCTATGAGATTGGGGCTGGGAGGAGGACTTTCCAGAGGGCACTTACAGCCCCAAAACTTGGCCCCAAAGATGCCTCTTCCCTCGTTCAGCTCAGAAGCTGGGTCCCTGCATCTCACCAACACATGCCTTCCACCACAGTGCCTGGGCAGGGGAGTGTCAAGGGGAGTGTCTCCCCCCTCCCTGCCTTCAAGGCACCTGAGTCACTGTCTGGGCACTGGGAACTTGGCAGGCTCAGAAGAGGTGCTGTCCAGAGGGGTACCTAGAACTGCTGTGGGCAAGAGGGGAGTTCATATGAGGATGGGGAGGGCATCAGCATAAGTTTTGGCCCAGGCTGACCTGGGTTTAAATCTTTATTCTTCCCTTTACTAGCTGAGTAACTTTGGGCAAGTTACATAACTTCTCTGAGCATCAGTCACCACATATAAAATAGGCATTCATTTCACAAGTCTAGTCAACAAATATTGAGTATCTAATATATGTTGGGCAACATTCTGGTGCTGAGAGTAGACTAGGCCTTGTTCCCATGAAGCTTCCAGTCCAGTGGGTATAATTGTCTTTACCTCAGGATTAAAGAAGATAATATGGCTACAAGGGCTGGTGCATAGTAGATGCTCAATAAATGGCAGCCATTTCTTAGGGTTTGAAGGGCTCCCAAAATAACCCCTCTTCCTTTGCCAAGTTTGAAACCAGTTGAGAGAAAGGCACAGGAATCAAATAAAGATTTGGAATTCAGTCCATTTAATGGAAAAATAAAATGGGTGTGAGGACATAGCTGAACTATTCAGCCAAAATGGACTTCGAAATACTCCCTGTGAATTAAATTACCCCTTTCCCAGCACCACCACACATACATCTACACACAACTGCAGGCCTCTGTCTTCCTAGGACAGACCTTCCCCTGTGAGCTTAAATTCTCAAATTAAAGTGGAGAATATTTGCTCTCTCTGGGCAAATGATTCCAAAATAGGAGGAGGGAACTGCTACGCTGGGCATGCCCATTTTCTTCTCTAAACCCCCCACCATCCTGTTGCTTCCACTCCATCCACTACTTACTGCAAAGTAATTACTGGGACAAGTGTGACAGGGACAGGTGATGGGTCAGATGAGGAAAAGCAGGAGTCACTCCATTTCCAGTGCTGATATGTGTTTTATTTGTCTGTTTTCTCTGAGATCCATTCCTCCACCTTCCCTATGCTGCTCTGTATCTCACAGGCTGCACCCCTTTTTTTCTAGGCCCTTTGCCAACTAGCTTCTGTCTAGGTTCAGCCAACCGGAGCTGCTGGCTGGAGATTGAGGGTGAGAGGAAGGGAGAAGCCAGGGTAATTCTCTCCTTCTCTCTAAATCTGGGGGTATCTCAGACCGTGGTTGTATCCACTCTATGGCTCTGCATCCTGACCAATGTCCCTCCCTCCTTGGTCCCTCCTGCTCCCTCTGGGTAGCTCTGCTGTGGCTCCAGCTCCAAAGCTCTGCCCTCACCATCTCATCCCTTGACCTTCAGCCCTGGGGTGATAGCAGCTTCTTAGTGTTGCTGACCTTTGGGCTGCCTTCCCAGGCCTGCTGAGCCTGTGTCCTCTCAGGGTCTGAGAGGAGATGGCCCTACAGCTGCCCAGGGTGGGCTGGCTGGTACAGCAGACAGGAGGGCGGCCTGGCGACCTCTCTGGATGCCCAGCCATTGAAGACTCACCTCTCTCTTGGCCTTCCCTGCTTGCCTCTCAAAAGGCCTCACCTCACCTCCTGTGAGATATCGGGGAAAGGGGACACTGCAGGAAGGACAGAGTAGAAGGCAACACAGCACTGAATCTCTGTGAGGTTGGCTTGCCTTAATTTCCAATGGTTAAACCATCCTTCCAGCCCAGCTGGGGCTACAGAAAGTCCACATACAAGGATTTAAGGGGCAGCCATCTGGTTGGAAGTGGGGCTTGAAACTGTACTTGCATAATACGCGGCATAGGATTGAAAAAAGGGTCCATTGCCTGTTGAGGGTTGATAGGGCTTACTGGAGGAAGGGAAGCCGCCACCCCCCACCCCCACAACTGCCAGCCATTCTCCCATTGTTGCTGCCACTGTGCCACTGTTCTGCCTTAATGCCAGTTTCTGAACTCTCTAAACCCAAACCTCCTGCCTGAAGAAAACAAAACCCGAATCTATAGGATGAACACCAGCTATATCAGCTGTATCAGACTACTCTAAGGCACCTCCTGGCCTCACCAGGCTCTTGTTGCAGCCTGTGGGGCATGGACCTAACATCATCTTGCCTCCTGCCCCAGGGTTTCTCTGTTGACCCTGAAGCCCAAGTGTGTGCAACCCGGAAGTACAGAGGGGCTCATGCTTAATAGGGCAACATTTTAACCAACTGAAGAATGGAGCCAGTGCATAAGTTCCCCCACCCTCACCACCTCTCCTACCCTCTCACCCAAGCAATGGTTCTGAGATGCCATTTATTCAGCTGCCTCTTCACTAGGGTAAATTCTCCCTCCTTCCTTGCTTTACTTGGCCCCCATTCCGCTTCCTGCAATGTACTCTTTATTGAAATCTAAAATCAGATCTGCTTTCTGGGGGAGTCTAGGCTAAGATACCAGCCTTTCTATCCCTCATGAAGGAGAAGCCCTCCTCTCATGGTTTTTCCCAAGAGAAAAAGACATTTGTGAGACAATAAGGCCACAGCACCTTATTTAGCACAGATACAAAAGCATCCCCCTAGTATTAAACCCCCTCTCTTTCTTCCCCCTCCCCCTCCACACTATCCATGCCCAACTCCTCGTAATCCTTCTCCAGGGCAGCCATATCCTCCCGGGCCTCGGAGAACTCACCCTCCTCCATGCCCTCACCCACATACCAATGCACAAACGCCCTCTTGGCATACATCAGGTCGAACTTGTGGTCCAGGCGGGCCCAGGCCTCGGCAATGGCGGTTGTGTTGCTCAGCATGCACACAGCTCGCTGCACCTTGGCCAGGTCACCCCCAGGCACCACAGTGGGCGGCTGGTAGTTGATACCAACCTTGAAGCCCGTGGGACACCAGTCCACAAATTGAATACTGCGCTTGGTCTTGATGGCAGCAATGGTGGCGTTGACATCCTTGGGCACCACGTCTCCACGGTACAGCAGGCAGCAGGCCATGTACTTGCCATGACGGGGATCGCACTTCACCATCTGGTTGGCAGGCTCGAAGCAGGAATTGGTGATCTCGGCCACCGACAGCTGCTCGTGGTAGGCCTTCTCTGCAGAGATGACGGGCGCGTAGGTGGCCAGGGGGAAGTGGATGCGAGGGTAGGGCACCAGGTTGGTCTGGAACTCCGTCAGGTCCACATTGAGGGCCCCGTCGAAGCGCAGGGAGGCTGTGATGGAAGAGACGATCTGGCTGATGAGGCGGTTGAGGTTGGTGTAGGTGGGGCGCTCGATGTCCAGGTTGCGACGGCAGATGTCATAGATGGTTTCGTTGTCCACCATGAAGGCACAGTCTGAGTGCTCCAGGGTGGTGTGGGTGGTCAGGATGGAGTTGTAGGGCTCCACCACGGCTGTGGACACCTGGGGGGCAGGGTAGATGGAGAACTCGAGCTTGGATTTCTTGCCGTAGTCAACAGAGAGCTGCTCCATCAAGAGCGAGGTGAAGCCGGAGCCGGTGCCGCCCCCAAAGCTGTGGAAAACCAGGAAGCCCTGAAGTCCTGTGCACTGGTCGGCCTCACAAGTGAAGGCAAAGAGAAATGTGGGGTGTGAAGCACAGCTGACAAATGGGAAAGAACCAGCTTGTGCTGTTTCAAATTGCCCCAAAAATTTCATAAAATCTTTGGAAGACTTTTCTAAGAGCACAACAGAGGTCCTCATAGGGTAGGCCCACTCTCTCTCCTCCTCGTCCCTCTTCCTCTGACACCTCCTGAGGTCTCTCGTAGGCAGCTCTCTTGAATCCCGTGACATAGTCATTGTCATCATAACTCGACAGCTCCACCCAACTTCATACCTGTGTCCTCCTGATTCAACTTCAGATGTTTCTGCAGGGCTTCTCTACTGAGATCAACAATCTAGGAACTCAATCCCCATCCTTGGTAGAAGCCAAAGTCGATCTTGTAGCCCTGGACTGGCATTATTTGGATCCCTGTTTTTCACAGAGCCTTCTGCCCACCCCTACAATATAAGATGATATTCTGGGAATGCTTCTGGACCCCCATAGCTTGGCCAGGCAGCCCATGGAAAGGTTTGCCCTGGTGGTCACTCTGCCCAGCTTTGGACCCATTGCTATGAGAGAGAGAAGACAGCCAGCTCCATGATGGAGCTTACGCTCTGCCTCCCCTGATGAGAATGCAGGGCCCTGATCCTGTGTGTTTAAGACTTTTCCAGGAGCCTCTCTCCCAAAGGCTGAAGTGGCCCTTCCCCTATCTGGTCTCCAGACCACTTCACAGCAGGAATCCAGAATCCCCTTTCCCCAGCCCTCAGCCCTTCTCTCACCAGCTTCTGAATCCGGTCCAGCACCAGGTCGATGAGCTCCTTTCCAATGGTACAGTGGCCTCGGGCATACTTACTGGCAGCATCTTCCTTGCCTGTGATGAGCTGCTCTGGATGGAAAAGTTGGTGGTATGTGCCCATCTGAACTTCATCTGTAATGAACAGAGTTTTAGGCCCCCTCCTCTTGCAGCCTGGTTCCGAGAGCCCCAAGGTATCCAGAAAGGGTGGGGTATCCAAGCCCCAATTTCTACCCTGGAGGAGCTCCATTCAGGCTACTGTATTGCCCTTGACTTAAAGTGTCCTTCAATGCAAAAGAAAGGGATGTGGAGTGACCTTGAGACTCTGGAGCTGAGTGACAGTGATTCTGCAGATCTGGAGTTCTAATTGGCAGTAGCAACTAGGAACCACAGACTCTAGTGTTCTCCTGTTACAGAGAAAGACTTGCTGTGGCACCTCGGACGAGGTCATCACTTACCAATCACGGTGGGCTCCAAATCCACAAACACTGCCCGGGGCACATGCTTTGCAGCTCCAGTTTCACTAAAGAAGGTACTGAAAGAGTTGTCCTCTCCTCCGATGGTCTTGTCGCTGGGCATCTGCCCATGTGGTTGGATCCCCCATTCCAAGCAGTAGAGCTCCCAGCAGGCATTGCCCATCTGCACACTGACCTGCCCCACATGGACTGAAATACATTCACACTGAGTGGGCAAAGGGCAGAGAACACGGTGAACAGAGAAAACATATTAAACCTGGACACGATTCCTGCCTTCCTTCCTTGAGTAGTTCTCCTGCTGAGGGCAAAGCTTCCTGGACTCTGCTGTCCTTGCCCTACTTCCTGTGTCTAAGTACTTACTGGTGGCACTGAGGACCAAAAGGTTGCCTCTGGGGGTTGGACCAAAACAGAGTATGTAGGCAGTTCTAAGATTCCAGAGTCTTGCTCAGTGACTAAGCGTCTTGAGGAATGTTGAGGGGATCAAATGAGTCTGGCAGAGTAACCCCCCTCATATTCAGAAAGAAATTAAGGGCCACTGTTGAGGGAAGCAAGTGAGGTTTCATGGGTCAGAGATAAGGAAGAGGTGTAGAAAAAGCAGAAAGAACTCTAGATTCTTGTTACAGCTAGAAATGCCGGCAAGGAAGGGAAAAGTGGGCTTGAAATGGATGTGCAACTGTTCTTTCCTCTCTGGGTGTGCATGTGTCACGTGGGGCGGCCTGCGGGGTCTCTAGTCCTGCTCCCTGCATAAGAACGCAGGACATGGTGAGGCCAAAAAGGAGCACCCACAGAGCCATAGACAGGGGAGTCATACCACTATAGTCTCGCTGGTGGCTGGGTGGGAGATGCAGGAAGCAGGAGCCACACGATTTGCAACCTGCCGTCTGCTTCTCTGCCAACCAACCTCACTTGCTAACTGCAATCCGCGCCTCTCTGCAATCCCCAATCCCCAATCCGCGCTTGCCAGCCACCATCCGCTGCTAGCGTAGCCTCAGCAGTTATATCAGTGGCCAATGGCTCTCTGGTTACAGCTAACGGCCAACTAGTCACAGCTGATGGCCATCTACTACTCCAGCCAGCACCTTTCCATGTGAGGCCGAGAGCCTAGAAACTGTTCTCCTGGCTCTGTTCCCACCACATGGTTCTGGAACTAGGAAGAAAGGTCTTCCCCACATGATTCAAGGCTGGCGGTCAACGAAGTCTTGGCCCTGACGCAGGACTGGAATCATCTGCTTGGTCCTAGAAATGAGAAAGGTCAGTGTCCTGCCTGGGGAGCCTATGAGAATCAAGGAGGCGGCCCTCTCGCTTTATCCCGTTTATTTGAGTCTCTACTATGCCGAACGCTGTGCTGACCCTGGCCATCCATAGCACCTGACACTTGGTCGCCGCCCTCCCGAAGCTGTGTCGGGAAAGGAGAGTTTCATACATTAACAGATAGATGTGTGACAGTGGGGTAAGTGGGGTACCAGAATATGTCTCCCAGCTCTGCTTGAGAAGTCATTACGACAGACCTTAAAAACAAAATGAGCACATTCATCGTGTTTCCCCAAATGTTAAGGCTTAGTAATGTGGAGGGTGTGGAATAATGTGAACTCTTCCACTGCTGGTAGAAGGCGCCAGTGGTACGTCTCTTTTGGAGGTAATTTGGCAATGTCTAGGAAAGCTGAAGGTGTTTGTGCTCTAGAGAGATTCTTACCCAGGTAAACAAGAAAACAGGTGCAAAACCTGTCATAGCACCACAGCAATGGAAGCCAGTTAAGTGTCCTTCAGCAGGAGAAAATTGTTAAAGAATGATTTGGAAGTGGAAATGAATGAAATACAAGGCAGAATCTTACCCCAAAAATTCTCACCAGAAAAAAAGCAAATTAAGAAGAATCATACAATATGATACCATTTATATAAATCTTTAACTTGTAAAATAATATGATGCATCATTTACAGATGAAGTTATATATTTACTATATATCCTTATAATGTGTGTGTATTGCAACAAAACTAAAGGAAGCAAGGGAATAGTATTATGATAGCATAGTACAGTGTCACATAGTTGCTGGACTTATCATGCTGATCACTTCTTTAGGTGTATAATTGTTGAATAACTATGGTGTACCCCTATAATATAATATTTCATGTTAGCTATATTTTTAATAAAAATCTTTTTTTAAAAAGGCAAGGGAAACTATTAACACCAAATTTGGAGTAATGGTTCTCTCTAGTACAGGCAAATGCAGAGATTCTATTTCTTAAAGTGGGTAGCAGGCGTTCATTGTATTATTCTTTATACTTTTTTGCATGTCTGAAATATTTCATGAATCTTTAATGAGGATGCTTCCTCCGTAAATTTAATAAGTCACTGACATTTTTATGTGACATAAGGGCCTTGACGTCTTATGATTTTTAGATGACTGGGATTAATCCATAAATCATTTGTATCCCAGCCCTATTACTTCTCCGCTTGCCTTGAGCAAGAGTCTTAACCTCTCTGTGGGTGTCCTCCCCTGTGACACGGGGGCGATAATAAGAGCCCCTCAAAAAAGAGCCCCCTAGAATTCTTATGCGGATCAAATGAAAGAATGCATGCATGTTGCCTGGCTCATTTTGTGACACATGTTAGGGTGCACCATACATGTTGGTCCCCCTACAGCTCCCCATCCCCCAATTCCTTCTGTCATAGTAAGAGAAGGCAATGAATTAAGCTGGGAGGGATTGAGGGACAAGGGGTTCAGAAATCCCCAGGTCCAGGAGGAAGGGCTGACCCAAGTCACCAATGACCTGGCGAGGCCAGCATCAGCTGCCGCACTTCCAAGCTTGCCCAGGCTCTGTCTACAAAGCCAGACACAGTCCTGGTCCCCCCAACTGCTGGCCCATGCCAAACATCTCTGACCTCTTGGGTATTCCTGTGATGCTAGAAATGATGCCCCCTACGTTGGGGCAAAGAACTGAGCCCCTGGAGTCACACAGACTTGGCCTCAAAGCCCTGTTCCTCTACGACTTCAGACAAGTTACTTCACTTCAGTTGCTCTAGCTCCTTTTCCTTTTGACCGTAAAAATAATATAATCTCGCACCTGAACCAGCAAGCTTTATCACTGTGAGGATATTGATTAGTTCCCATTTATTAAGCACTAGTTAGGTGCCAATCACTGTGCTAAGTGCTTCATATACATTATCACATTTAATTTTCACAACAACCCCCTGCGGTAGGTATTTTTATTAACCCATTTTACAAATAAGGAAACTGACTCTCAGAGAGGTTAAGCAACTAGCTCTTAACTGCTCTCCTATCGGGCCTGGTGGGGAGACATGTTAAAGATATCAGATGAGCCCAAGCCCAGCCAATTCTCCATAAATGAGAGCACCCTCCCTCTCCCTCCTCCTTCTCTCTCTCCCCACTGATAATAACTGCAAATGGCACGGCTATGAAGATGTGTCCCCACAGCTGGGAGGTGGGACCACAGTGAGTCTGCAGTGGGGCCCAGGGTTTGTAGGAAAATGCCTACATTTTTCTGCTGCAGTCCTGCTTACCCCACACTCCCTACCACTAAATTTAGAGCTTTTCAGCAGCCCTGCCTCTGAGCCCAGGCTCAGACCTACATCCTGGTTACCATCGCCTGTCCTTCTCTACCCACTGAGTATGGCCCACACACCAGCACACTTGGAGGTGCCGCACTCACATCTGTAAGGCTTCTTTCCCCTTCCCCACCTCACCTACCCGCACCTAGTCCTATAAACATCTGTACTCCCAAAGGTCCCTCACACCACCCACCTGAGCCTACTGGGACTCTCACTTGCATGCACCCCACCCCTGCTCACCATGCTGCCTGGCTGGGAGCCAGCTGGGGTCGTCTGTCTTTGTCTGCTGCTAGATGGAAGGTGGGCATGGGTCTGTGAGACACCCACAGCTGCCAGCCTCTGGTCTGCTCTCAGGGTGGGACTGTTGTTAGAAACATCCCCAGGATGGCAGGCCTGTTGACTTGATTACCAGGCCTGGGCCCAAAGAGGGGAGCGAGTTGGAGTGTGGGTGGGGCTGCTAAGAGTCTGCAGTGAACCAGAAATAAGGAAAACGGGGGCAAGAGATCAACCTCAGCGCCTCCTGGGTAGAAACTCAGACTATCATAGAACATAGGGAACTACCGCTTGGTTTGAGCCACGTCTCCAGCATGTAACATCTTGCCTCAGTTTTCTCATCCGTAGAATGGGGAGTAGTATTGTAAGGGTTAAACAAGATAACATTTCCTAAGTGCTTAGTCCAGAATTGCTGTTTTTCTCCACAGGGAAAGCAAGCTGATGAGCAGGGCTTGGGGCTATTTGTCAGTGTCTCTCCCTATGTCAGTGCAAGTCATTGCTGGTCTAGCCTAGCCTGATTTCTCCACAAAAGGAGTCGCCTTGTATGGAGAAATGGCCTTAGGCAACATTGTGAAATACAAAATGTTCATCTCTGGCATTTGTTCCTGCTTTGTAGTTGTTAAGGCAGGCTTCACCCCTTATCTCCTTTGAATCCCTCAACAACTTTGTGAGGTAGGCGAGGCGGGGCCTCCATTCCCATGATGAAGAAAAGGAAATTGAAGCCTCTTGTGTGTTACCCAAAGTTACATGGGTTTAATTAGTGGTAGAATTAAGATTCATTTGGGATTCAGGTTCGGTGCTTCACCTTTGTCCCCGTGGCAGAGCTGTCATGTCCCTCATCCCCTTCCTGTGTCTTTATTTCCTTCCTTCCCATCTTAACTTACACGGTCAGTGGTGATCACTCTCTTGTGTACCCCTAACTTCCTTGCCTCCCTCTGGCGTCAGCAGCCTTGTTTGACTAAACAACCCCGGTTAAACCCATTTCTTCACCAACTCTCTGCCTATACTGACCCAGCTAAACAGTGGAAAAACCCAGAACCAAGCTGACAGATCTGACTTCAAATGCATGACCAGTCACATTAAATGGACCCTAATGCTGCCTGGAAACCACACTCCATCTCTCCTGTCACTCTTCCAGATAGCAACCATGACCCAGAATAGAAATGCCAGATTTAGCACATAAAAGAATTTTACCTAGAAATCCTATCCAGGAAGTAACTGCTAATGTGAAATTTCAGTCACTGTGGCAAATGGTAGGGGTTATTTTGAGGCAGGGGTTTTGTCAGAGACCTTTCATCATATACTAGGGAGTGACCCAGAATATCAAGATGGTTAACTCTGGTTTTGGCTGTGGACTGGTCTTTTCTATCTGGAAGTCAGAGGTCAAGATCCTCAGAGAGTAGACACCGCCAACCACCACTTCAAAGGTAAGGAAGCTCAGACTTCCACGGGGTTGATCCGTGAGTTGAAGCCATAGACCTCAGGAATTATCGTCCAGAGGAATTATTATCCAGATGGAGGGATTTGGGGCCCAGAGGGCTCACTGGGCCCAAAACTCTTTTGTCCAGCACTTCAACTTCCCCCAACTGGTCTTCAACGTTGGGCATCTCAGAGTCAGCCTAGACATCACCAACTCTGAAAAGAAAATTATCCTAAAGGCAGGTGCGGGGAGGGCTCTTATGTAAAACAGAATAGAGAGACTGAGGTTTTAAAAGCATATTAATGTATCTAAGTTATAAAATGAGGGGCAATCAATACTCTTAATTCCTTCAACAAATATTTATTGAACATCTGCTATGTGCCAAACACTGTTCCAGGTACCAGGGATACAGCGGTTCTCAAAAAAGTGCATGCTGTTAAGGAACTGACATTTTCATGAGGAGATACATAATGAATAAAGGAGACAATTTCAGGTTACAATAGGCACGTGAAAAAAACAAAACAGGATAATGGCACAGAAAGAGATGGGAGGTGGGGGAGCTAAAACTGAGAGGGAGCAGCTCTCTAAAAAAGTACTATTTAAACAGAGACTGAATCAAAAGGTGTCAGCCATGGCGAGATCTGGATAAGAGTGATCCAGGCAGAGAGAATAGAGAGTGCAAAGGTTCCTAGGTAGGAGCGAGCCCCATGTGCTCAAGAAAATAGCATAAGGGAGGGAGCTATATGAGATCACATAGGTAAAGGGGCCTTGGGAGGAGAGGGGCTTTTATTACAAGTGCAATGGGGAGAGGTTAAGCAAACATGATTGCTTAGTTTGTGTTTCAGAGCGAGTATTGCAGCTGCTGTGTGGAGAATGCATGATAGGGGTTCAAGAGTAGAAGCAGGAAGTTGGTTAGGAGGCTACTGTCGGCATCCAGAAATGAGGGGGTGGGAGCTTGGACTACAGTAGGGGTGAAGGGAATAGCTGGGTTCCAAGTAATGGGACATGCTAAAGTGGGGTGAGGCAGCTGTACCCAACAGCCTTCCCTGCCCCTGCCTTCACTTCTTTGCTGGTAGGGTTCTGATTTTGTTTAATTACTCACCCTTCCACTTGCTCAAGGAAGATGGGCTTTCCTCAGATCTATGGGTATAAGGTAGTCTAAACCATTCATGGTAATTCTATTCCCTCCTTCTAGTGACTGGTGTAGGCACGGGGTTCGTGAGATATAAGCGGAAGTCTGGTTTAAGGAAAGGCTTTTCTCTCTGATAAAGAGATGTGGGAGGAAACCCCCCTTTCCTGCCTTAGGACAGTGTCATATGAAGACATGATACTTGGAGCTGCTTGCAGCCATCTTATGATTATGAGGGAAGATGTCACCAGCCCATGGAGGATTCCAGAGCAGAAAGCTGGAAATACTGGAGTTATTGGTGACAGCACTAAGTCAACCCTGGAATCGTCCTACACTCAGATTTGTTGTGGGATAATAAATATTCTCAGTGTTTAAGCCACTGTTAGTTAAGCTTTCCATTATTTGCAGCCAAAAAAAATTCAAACTGGGTGGCTGGATGGCTCAGTTGGTTAGAGCACAAGCTCTTAACAACAAGGTTGCCAGTTCAATTCTCGCAGGGTATGGTGGGCTGTGCCCCTTTCACTTAAGACTGAAAATGGCAGCTGGACTTGGAGCCGAGCTGCGCCCTCCTCAACTAGATTGCAGGACAATGACTTGACTTGGAGCTGATGGGTCCTGGGAAAACACACTGTTCCCCAATATTTCCCAATTAAAAAAAAATGCCTAAAGAGTGGTCTATAGGGAAAAAAAAAATTCTAACTGAAAAAAGAGGAGGAGGAGTGAGGGAAAGAGAGGAATGCAGGATGATCCTTGGTTTTTAACTTAAGCCTGTGGTTGGGAGGTGATACTGTTCCTTAGACTCGGAAGCCTAGGACAGAAACAGGATGGGCAGTGAGTGGGGTAAGGGTAGGATATGGAAAGTTCCACTCCTGAATGCGTTATATTTGAGATGTCTAACAGGCTTTCAGGTGGAGATATCAAGAAGGCGAGTAGTTGTGTGAGTTCAGAGGGAGGTCCCAAATGGAGACACAAATTTGAGAGTTATCAGAATATTGCTTTCTCATGATTCCTTTCTTTCACTATGGTTTGGGAAGATATATAGTCTAACTCTGTTCCTTTTTAAATAACTCTAGAAATGTTACAAAAGCTTTTTACTAAGGACATTAAAAAATGTTCCTAAAGTGGAGATAATATAATAAAACACCATATACTGAGATAAGCCACCTTCAACAATTGTTCCTGCAGGGAGAAAAACAAAGAAAAGAGAGCGCTTGGGACTGAGCTAGGGGGAACACCCTTTAGAAGCAAGCCATCAAAAACCACCAAGGAGTGGCCAGAACAAAAACGGGGATGGGGAGGGATGGGGAGGGGATGTCATTAAAGCCAAGAAGGAAGTGATTCAAGGAGGAAGGATCCCCTATGTTGAACACTGATGAGAGGCTGAGAAAGATGAAGATAGAGATGTGACCTTTGGCTTTGACAACTGGAGGTCACCAGAGACCTTGGCAAGAGGATCTCAGTGAAGCATGGGAACCAAGCCTGCAGGGAGAGTGGGGAGGAGAGAGAAGACATGGAGATATCCCTTTAGAAAGGTTGTGCTGTGAGAAGGAAGACAGCTGGTAGAGGCTCCAGCCTGGAAAAACAGGATGTGCACTAAGGCTCAGCTCCACTTCTCCCAGTACAACTAGTGGAGTCATTTGAAACTTTGAGGACCTTGCTGCACTGCTCCAAGATGAAGGTGTGGGATTCTGGGAAAGGGTTGGAAAAGATGGAGATAACAGTGGGCAAAGGGAAGAGGGAGAGAAATCCAAAGAGTGGCCTGCTGGACACCCATGGAGGGTAGATGAATTAAGTGTTTATTTAATGGGAGGAGTGAAGAATTGCCTGGAATCATCTTCTAGATTCTGTACGTGTATGTGAATGTCTAAAAGATTTCAATCTGTTTATATGAACTGTTACCTGCACACCCCCCCAGACCTTATGGCTCTAATTCAGCAGCATCTGTATATATCCTGAGGACACACACACACACACACACACACACACACTCAGAAGCAGAACATGTATCCCACTAACATGCCTTGGGCACTTCTTCCTGCACCTTTGTCCTCTCCACTTTCCTTGCCAGAAGGCCTGCTCAGGGGTTGTAAACTCCTTGCTACAGGGGCCAGGGTAACATAAATGTGTAAGGGGGGCTGAGCATATGATATTAAATGACAACAAACCCTCATCACCTGTGTCAGGGAGACATAGAGTGGTGAGAACTGAGTGAGCCTGAGCAGCTTGCTGTCCAGTCTAAGAAGATAGCCACTATCCAGCTCCATTTGTTACCCTATTAGTTTCCTGATGCTGCTGAAACAAACTGTTGCAAATTTCTTAGCCTAAAACAACACAGGTTATTTTATAGTCCTGGAGATTGGAAGTCCAAAATTAGTCTTACCGGGCTAAACTCAAGATGTTGGCAGGGTTGCCTCCTAGAGACTCTAGAGAAGAATCTGTTCCTCATTTTTCCCATCTTCTAGAGGCTGTCCATATGCCTGATTCATTGCTCTCTTCCATCTTGAAAGCCAACAATCACATCACTCTGACCTCTGCTTCTGCCCCCTGCTTCCCTGACTCTGACCCGCTTGCCTTCCTCTTCCATTTATAAGAACTCTTGTGATTACATTGGGCCCACCCAGAAAATCCAGAATTATCTCATCTCAAGATCTTTACCGTAATCACATCTGCAAAGCCTTTTTCCCAGAACATACATAGTCACAGGTTCTGGGGATTAGAAAGTGGACATCTTCGGGGGGGCGGGGCGGGGGGCCTATTACTCTGCCTACCAGTGTTGCCAAATGGGAATGCAGGCCTACTTTGGCCAGACCTTCCAGTTCTTTTCAGTAAAAGCTAGAAATCTGCATTTTTATATGACTGTGAAGAAAAAGTTAACATAGCAGGCCTGAGATTACTATCCTTAGAAAGGCCTGCTTGCAAGGTTGACCCTTGGCTGGCATCTGGGAACTTGGCTCTTGGAGTGTTCCCAATCAGCAGTTAAACAGTGATGGTTCACTGAGCCTAGACTGTTGGTGTAAATAATATGGTTTATGTTGAACGCCTGCTTTTCTTCTAGGAGTCTGGAATTTTGGTATGTGCAACGCAGAGGTGCCTATGTGACCAGCCCCCAATAAGACCTTGGGTACTGTGTGTCTAATGAACTTCCTTTGGCAGAAACACTGCAGGGAAATGTTGCTCCATTTTCATTCTGAAGGAGGAACACACTTTGTAAGTCCTTATGGGAGGGAGAGGGCATAGATTCCTCTAGACTCCCCATATGTCTTTTCCCTTTACCATCCAGCGGTGTAGCCTTCCCATATCGCTGTAATAAACCTTAGTTATGAGTACAACTTTATCCTGAGTTCTTTGAGTCCTTCTAGCTAATCTTCTAACATATGGGTGGTCTTGGGGATGCCCCAACACAAACACAATTTCTGATTTTCCCCCCCTATATTCTAAATGCTACAGGGGTTAACACTGTGAGGGCCAAACAAAACATTTCTGAGAGGCAATTTGTAACTTCTGGCTTCTTAGACTTCTACCCTAATTTTAGTCCCATCTCTCAAGTGAAACAATTCATCTGACACACACTTAGCAAATGCCTACCATGTGCTAAGCACCATGCCAGGAACTGGGGACACGAAGATGGCTAAGACAATTACCTTCACCAAATTTGCTATCTAGTAAGATGGGCATGTACACAAATAAATGCAGCATGATGTGCTACATGCACTAAAATAAATGAATAAAATGCTCTAAGAATCCAGACAGTTGCTTACATAGTGCTTTGCTGCATCTCTACACATCCCTAAATTCACCTAGTCTTCACAATCTGCAGTTATCCCAGTTTCACAAATGAATCTGAACCTGGAGGTCAAAGAGTTTTAGGGTTTTGCCTAAATAGCTAAAATCTCTTATGATATTCATTCTGCTGGGGTGGGGGTGCACAAGGGAAAAAGAGGGCCAGGGAAGGTCTGCACCAGGCCACATGTTCTGTAATCACCAAGGGTTCTTGCTCTGTGGAGACCATGACCCCATTTCCCAAAGCAGCCTCACTCTATGCCCTTGTCAGTTTTCTTTTTTATGAATGAGTCTTGTTCTCCCAACCAGATGGCAAGTCCACTGGGAAAGGAGACCTTGTCATATTTCACTGTATTTCTTTCCATGCCTTGCCTAAGTAAGGTGTCAATTAGCTATTTTGTTGATAGAAAGTTGTCACACTAGTTATTTTATCCTGCTGTGTTGTGTTGTCAGACAGCCCTTGCCCTAGGAAACACTATGGTAGGAGAGGCAGGTGAATCCTTTCCAACTGACTAGCCCGGGAGACAGGTTTCTCAAATGTGTGCCAATGGCACATGGAGCATTTCCTAATGAATTTCCCCAGTGAAGGGAGACAGCTAGAAAATGAAAGGCACATAAGGAAAAGCAGAAATAGATTAAAAAGCCCATTCTTGCAAGAAATGGAAATGAAAGTTAGAAGGACTAGCTTCTGCTGAGGCCTCCATCTGAGCACTAAGGGTGTTAAGATGCAGGTCGCTGATCCTGCCACGGCTTAGGGACAGAAGAGGATGGGAAAGTCAAAATCAGCCACGATATCAGAATTTCCATTTTTTTTCCTCTTCGGTGTCAACAAACATTTTGATACCTCACAACGCTTTCCGGTTGGAATTATTGTCTCCTTTTCACCGATGCCAAGGACTCGTGAGGTTAAGTCACCTGCCCAAGGTCACCCAGGGCAGTCAGAATGTGGATCGAGGTCCTAAGGGCTTTAGGCCGGAGCTCCCGCGGTTCTGGCAGCAGGAAAGCGGGCAGGTAGCAGTGGCAAGGGCTCGCTAATAGTGACGGCGCTGATGACGAGGCCACTGACCCGCGGGCAGCGGCCAAGCGGTGGCAGATTCTCGGGGTCGGCCTTCGCAGGTAGGCTGCGGGACTCAGCTCGGTGGGGCAGTCTAAAGGACCGGCACCCTGGGTCTCAAACTGTGCAGCATCCGGTCCTCGGCCGCCCACAGGCATTGGCGGAGGCCAGCCGTCCCAGCCGGGGACCAGCAGGCGGCGTGCAGCCGCAAGGGGTTCCTCCGGGACCGGCCGGAGCCAGGTAGTCGGTTGGAGCCTCCAGAGAGGCGGGACACGGAGGGCTCGGGCGAAGGTCCGGTAAAGCCACCTCCGAAGAACAGCCTCTATGGCACCCGGCCTAAGTCAGAAAACCTGAGCGACGGGCGACCCCATGACGCAGGTGCAGGCGAGACGCGCCCTGGCACCGCGTCCTGCGTCGGTGCAGCAGCGCTCGAGATCCCGAAGTATGGGTTCAAAACCGGGAGCGTAGGGTTAAAGCCCAGGTTGCTACTCCTAACGCAGGTCCGACAGGTGAGAGACCCCGGCAACGCGCGGGGAAGGTACCCTCTCTGGCCCCACCCCTCGGAGCCGCCTACTCCTCGGGAGGCGTGGCCTCCAGGCCGCCCAGCTTCTAGTGGGCGAGCCTAGCGCGCGGCCCCGCCCCCCTCATATAAGAGCGGTGCGGCACTGCAGCTAGCGCACTTCTCACTGAGACCCGTCACGCGGACTCTAAGTGAGACCCACCGCCAGGACTCACCATGGTGAGTGCGGCCCCACCGGGTTGGAGCCCATCCCCTAATTGCCCCTCTCTTTTGGGGACGCTTCCTTTCGGGATGCTCGGGGCCCTTTATCTGGCGTTCCTGGTCTCGAGGAGGTGCAAGGGTGTTTGCATCACCCCCACCCCCACCCCGTCCTAGTGACTTTGGCCGAGCCGTGTTGTCCACTTTCAAAGGCTGGGGTAGGGGGGTGGGGTACAGTGGGATTCTTCACTAGCAGAGAGGAGTCCTCCTGGAAATCCCCCCAGCTCCACCAAGCATTTAACCCTCCTTAGGGGAGTTACGCGGTCCCGCGCCCAGTCCTTTTCGCGGGCGAGGGAGTCCCGCTTGGCTGCCCATTGCCCCTATCCTCCCCCACCCGGTCCCTGGAACTGACCGAACACGTGCTTGGCGCCAGAAGGTGGAAGGGGATCAGGTTACTTGGTTCAGCATCCCCTTTTCCTCCGACTGTGTGTGCATCCCTCCTACTCTCACCCCTCCCCGTGACTCAGCACCCCGCTTCTGAGGCAAAAGGGGTGGCGGGAATGGGGTTCGGTCTCATGAGGCGAGCCAGCCCCTCTCCAGCCTGAGCCGGGGTGCGCGGACGGGCAGAGACAGCTGTCACTGAGCGGGAGCGCGGGCCAAGGCCAGGTTGGGGGGAGGGGGAAGAGGTGTGTGTAGGGGGGTGGTATTTATAGCCCAAGAACGGGGGCCGAAATCCAATCTTCGCTTTCCGCTGGGATGTAACTGGAAAGAATCTCAAAGGAGCGGGGGTGGTGGGGGGCGGGCGGCGGCGAATACAAGGCCGGAGTGCAGGATGGCGCTCATCCGGCTAGGGGCAAGGCGCGTTACCTCTGGGGCCTCGTCACAGGTTCCGCTTCCTTTTCTGAGTATTTGGAAACTGTCACCCCGCCATTTCGGTGTTGGGAAAGGAGGCTGCGCAGGCCCGGCTCCGCACCACTTTGGCGCTTCAGGGGTTACTTTCAGACTGGCAGGGACGAGCCTAGGGCAGCGAATGCCCCAGTGCTCACAGCCCTTTTGCCTGCAGCTGCCCTCTGCGCTCACTAACATTATCTTTGCTATTTCCCTGAGGGCTGTCGCCTTGGAAGAAGGTGGTAACGACGTGCAGAGTGCGGGGGTGGAGGTGGGGAGAGGAGACAGATGGGATTGATCCCTAGAGCCAGATGGGATTTAAAGGTGGGGGAGAGGGCATCCTGATGGCAGTGTGGTCAGTTGGTGCCAGACTGGAAGGCGGAAACAACTCTGCAGCCCACAGGAAAGAAAGGGGGAGAGGGTTGTACGAAATTCCAGTTGTTCATACTCAAAGCAAAGAGTTAATCAGGTGGGGGGGGGGGGTGGAGGCTCTAGCGATAAACTCAACAGCTCTGGAAAACCTTCTGTCCCTTGTTAGGCTCTTGAGAAGCTGGGTTTGTGGGAGTAGGAATGGGGAACAGCTGAAAAGTCTCTTGTTTTTGTCTCAGTTACTGCAGTGTCTTGTCTGTCTCATAGGCACTTGCCCTCTCCATCCTCCCTGAGTGTCCTATGAATGTGTCCGAGTCCTGTGGAGCCACAGCTCTCACTTGGCAAGGTCCCCACGGAGAAGTAGGCTAAGGGACTGGCCTGCCCTACTGGGTGCCCCCGGTTGGGGAGTCCTATGCAGGGGAGCCTGGGCAGGCTCCCAGCCTCTTCTGACCTCTGTCCAACCCCAAGCCTCCACTTTTGCCAACTGAGTCATCCTAGCTGGTAGGTGATAGGGTGAGAGGCTTATGAGGTGAGGAACTATGGATGTGGGGCTTATGCTCTCCTCTCTCTTTATCTCTCAGCGTGAATGCATCTCAGTCCATGTGGGGCAGGCAGGTGTCCAGATGGGCAATGCCTGCTGGGAGCTCTACTGTCTGGAACATGGGATTCAGCCTGATGGGCAGATGCCCAGTGACAAGACCATTGGTGGAGGGGATGACTCCTTTACCACCTTCTTCTGTGAAACCGGCGCTGGAAAGCACGTGCCTCGGGCAGTTTTTGTGGATTTGGAGCCCACTGTAATTGGTGAGAGGGAAAATGGGGTGGAATTGAGCGGAGTGGAGAGACTCTAAGCTTCTCTCTGGAGAGAGGGTGTCTAGATCTGGCTTTCCTGGCCCTGAAAACTCTTCTCCCTGTTTGAATGTAAAGAAGGCAAGCTAATCGCAGGCTGGCCTGGGCAGCAAGTCTGGGTTTCCCTCACACCCTGGTATCTCACACTGGCAGAAGGATGAACTCTTCCACGCATCTGACTGCAGCTACCACACTGAGGGAGGGAGGGAGGTCCCTGCTGAGCACAGCCTTGTGGTTTGGGCCCTAACGATGTGGTTTCTGCCCTTCCAGATGAGATCCGAAATGGCCCCTATCGGCAGCTCTTCCACCCAGAGCAGCTCATCACTGGGAAAGAGGATGCCGCGAACAACTATGCCCGTGGGCACTACACCATTGGCAAGGAGATCATTGATCCAGTATTGGACCGGATCCGCAAGCTGGTGAGAGTCTGGCATGGAAGGGAGGGGGCTTATGAGACGATGTTAATGGTCAGGAACATTTTTTTTCAGATCCATTTCAGGGGTCATCTCTGTTTGTCACCAGAAGGGTCACCGGAACGTGCTGCTGCTATGGAATACTCATTCTTCTTTGTCCTGGCTCCTGAGATATTTTAGGCTTTTGTGGAGCCAGAATATAGACTTCCTCAGGCCCTTCCCCCACCTACATTGCTCTTTGTTTTTCTTGCCTTTCAGTCCGACCAGTGCACAGGACTTCAGGGCTTCCTGGTTTTCCACAGCTTTGGGGGCGGCACCGGCTCCGGCTTCACCTCGCTCTTGATGGAGCGGCTCTCTGTTGACTACGGCAAGAAATCCAAGCTCGAGTTCTCCATCTACCCAGCCCCCCAGGTGTCCACAGCCGTGGTGGAGCCCTACAACTCCATCCTGACCACCCACACCACCCTGGAGCACTCAGACTGTGCCTTCATGGTGGACAACGAAGCCATCTATGACATCTGCCGTCGCAACCTGGACATCGAGCGCCCCACCTACACCAACCTCAACCGCCTCATCAGCCAGATCGTCTCTTCCATCACAGCCTCCCTGCGCTTCGATGGGGCCCTCAACGTGGACCTGACGGAGTTCCAGACCAACCTGGTGCCCTACCCTCGCATCCACTTCCCCCTGGCCACCTACGCGCCCGTCATCTCTGCAGAGAAGGCCTACCACGAGCAGCTGTCGGTGGCCGAGATCACCAATTCCTGCTTCGAGCCTGCCAACCAGATGGTGAAGTGCGATCCCCGTCATGGCAAGTACATGGCCTGCTGCCTGCTGTACCGTGGAGACGTGGTGCCCAAGGATGTCAACGCCGCCATTGCTGCCATCAAGACCAAGCGCAGTATTCAATTTGTGGACTGGTGTCCCACGGGCTTCAAGGTTGGTATCAACTACCAGCCGCCCACTGTGGTGCCCGGGGGTGACCTGGCCAAGGTGCAGCGAGCTGTGTGCATGCTGAGCAACACAACCGCCATTGCCGAGGCCTGGGCCCGCCTGGACCACAAGTTCGACCTGATGTATGCCAAGAGGGCGTTTGTGCATTGGTATGTGGGCGAGGGCATGGAGGAGGGTGAGTTCTCCGAGGCCCGGGAGGATATGGCTGCCCTGGAGAAGGATTACGAGGAAGTAGGCATCGACTCCTATGAGGACGAGGATGAGGGAGAAGAATAGAACAGCTGCCTGGAGCCCACTCACTGTGTTTATTGCAAAATCCTTTTGAAATAAACAGTCTCCTTGCACGATTTCTTGTTCCCTCTGTGAGTGCTTGAGCTTCTGCTGCTGCCCTCACTATTTGCTGCTTATGACCCTTTTCCCTTCCATGCTGAAGGCAAGACCTGCCAAAGGGCCCTTGCCAGGCCCAGGACATGTGACCCCAGGGACTTTCATGTAAGATCCTGGGGGCGCTCAGGATAGGGAGGAAATGGGGACCAAATCCTGGACCTGTCTGTCCACCACAAGCTATTGAAGGATAGGAGTCTTCATTTCCTTTCCAAGTAGTTTAAGTCCAGCAGTTTCTGTATTTGAGTTATACTACTACCCTATTTTTCCTGCTGCTGCTGCATTCACCAACTCTGGAAGCAAGGCTTGGCCCAGGCACCTCTGTGCATTATGAGGGCTGAGGTGGCCCAGAGTTCCTGGGCATGGAGCCTAGTCATAAGCTTGGGGGATGGGAGGGAACAAGGGCCATGTCCTGGAGTTGTTTGTGTTACTGCACCTCCCAGCAGCTTTGCATAGCTTACTGTCTGTTTTGCTGCTCTGCAGGGGCCTAGGGATGTGCCATTAAAAGTCAGGTCGTCTCCCCTCTGTTTGTGCTTTCTTTCTGGCCTCAGCCTCTGCGCTAGCTGGTAGAAGCCTCCTGCCAGGGCCCTGGGGAAAATTTCAATTTTGCTAATAGGCACCCCAGGACCCATACTGACGTCAGCATGTGGGGGTGGGCATGGTTGGGGGGAAGAAGCTTCAATCTCAGGAGCAAGGGATGCCAACTCTGCTCTTGCCTCCCGTCCCTGTGATTCAGGGACACAGTGCCCTTCCTTGGGGAACAGGTTTCAAGCCCAGCTAAGGCAGGGCCCCTGTTTACTCAGCAGAGTAGGCAGGAAGTGGCAGCTGGATACTGCCATACCACACTGGTCTCATTAATCATTAACCGTGCGTGAGCTAGAACCGCCTGGGAGAGACTGGGCCAAAATGGCTACCACCTCCACTCCCTTTGCCCTCAGGCTGAGGCTGGGAGACCTGTTAAGTAGCTGTCCCAAAGCTTCCTCAGGTGTCTCCACCCTTGCCTGGCAAACCGGCTGGGCTGCTCTAAGCTACCCACCGCAGAGGATGAAGGGAAGAAAGAACAAGTTGAATGTAATGTGATTAGGGGGCCCTGGTGCCAGTTCTTGGCACAGAAGCCCACTCAAGCCAGAGCAGCTTTAAGTGTTTGACTAAGACAAGCCAGAAGAACTGCCCACTGCCGACCAGCCATATCTAAGGTAAGGATTCCTGCCTTCGGATGTGGAATGAAGTCACACCATTCCTGACTCTACGCCAGTCCCTCTTCTTCCCGGGTTGTTCCCTTGAAAAAGGCAACCAGGCTTTGGGCCCCTTGCGCCTCTTTTCTCATTCCAGGAACAATGAGACTAAGAGCCACACCAAGGTGTTTTCACTTTATTCTATTTACACATTCTCCTGTTCCCAGATTTGGAGACAGACCATGATGTAAGCTCAGCAGTCCTGCTCAGAGCCTTTACCAGATTCTATCAGTTTCCCTTTCCCCATCCCCCCACCCTCACCCATCCCATCAGACAGAAGACTGAGCTAAGCCTCCCCAGCCCCCCTGCCCCCAACTACAAGACAGCAGGCCTGGATAGAAAAGACAGATTCCAGTGAGGGACGGGGCCCTCTTTCCAAGGCACAGGGGCCACCTTCTCAATGTGGCTACTGGTTTGTTCAGATTTGGGTAGTATGCTGGCCTGGAGCTGGGGGTTGCAGTGCCTCCAACTGACTGAGGAGAAGAGGAATGTGAGGGCGCTGGTGGGGGTCCACAGTCATCATGGAGGCCAGCAGCTGCCGCAATGCTGAAGAATGCCTGTGGAGAGAGGAGGGCAGGGTGATGGGGGCGGGGGCGCCCATCCCCCATGCCGAGGCTCCACCCCTGCTAATGTCAAGGAGAATCTGAAATGCTTTGTGCCCCTTCTATTGCTCACCTGGGACTTTCTGGGATGCTGAGTTGGTTCTGCACAGCAAGGGCTACACTGTCACCCTTCTGGAACACCATGTCATAAGGGCCTTCCCCAAACATCATGGCATACAGCACACAGCCTAGGGACTGAGCAGAACTTAAGTTACTCCATGGAAGGGGACCAGTGGAGGTGATAGCTCTTCTCTTAATTCTGTAGTGAAATGAGGCTACACGAGCTAAAAGGAGTAGGCCAACAGCCACATGACACCAGCAGGGCCCAGAGAAAGTGCCAGTTAGCAGGAGGCCTCTACACCCCTTACTTAGCCACTGCCTTCAGCCCTGACTTAGCTGTCCCAACCCTGTTCAAAGGGCAGGGTTATACCACTTCCTGAGCAATTGAGTACAGTGTCAGTGACAGTTCCCAGAAAGGAAGTCGAGGGGGATGGGGACACACATGGTTCCTGGGGCCCCACACACTAGAAACCAAAGACCTGCCCTCTACTCCACAGCAGGTACAGGGCAGCATTCCTCCCCACCCACATGCTCCTCACCCAGACATCAGTCCGCTCATCGATGACACAGTGGCTCTGCACAGAGAAGAGCTCCGGGGCCCGGTAGGAGATGGTGCACCGCTGGGCTGCCCAGTCCTGGAACAGTGGCCCCAGAGCTCAAAAGTGGGGCATAGCTCGTGGTCATGTGCCCAAAGTGGGGCATGCACCAGAAGGGGTCAGGGTTGGGGAACAGGTGGGCAAAGGAACCTAGAGACTCTCTTACCTGCAGGGCCAGAGCCTGGCGGGAACCCTCCACATGGATGCATGCTTGATTCATGGAACCCAGGTCCATTAAAACCGGCTGCCCCTCATCTCCAAGCAAGATATTGGTGGGCTTCAGGTCCCTGTTGGCAAGTAGAAATGACCCATGAGCACCCCTAGACAGGGAGGCTGGAATCCCAGGGGGCAAAAGAATCATGGAGGCTGTTCTTTGGGAGGAGAGCAGACCTCATTTTCTTGGTGGGGCTCTTCCTTTCTGCCCCAGAAAGGCCCCTGCCCCCCACTGACCTGTGGGCATAACCCTGGGCATGAATGGCTTCGAGTCCTCTGCAGATACCCAGCAGCAGCTGAAGGATTTGATCTTCAGTCAAGAAGTTGCCTTTGTCTTTCAGTCTTTCTATCTCATTCCACAGCGTACCTCTCTGCAACACAAGTATCCCCACAGCTGGTGTTTTCTGAGCCTCTGCTCCCTGAGTGTGATCCCTTCATGTCAAAAGCCTATCAACATTTCCACTACACACACCTCATACCCCACAGTCCCACTTGGATTCCTCTAAACCCCAAATCCGAAGTGGTCAAACCCAGGACATGGCCTCCGCTTCCTAACATACTTGACTGCTCACACAGCTCTTGGTAGGTGACTCTGTTGCAAACCCCTCCATAGCCAGGAGACGTTCTGACCTTGAAGAAAGGTAGCAGCAGCCAGGCCTCATGTTTAGTGCCCCGCTCCCTCAGACAGTAAGCCACGAGGCGAAGGATGTTGGGGTGATGGAAGAGGCGATGCATGTCTGCTTCACGTTGGGCTTCCTCCCGGTCCTGCTGCTCGTGACACAGGATTCGCTTCAGGGCGTAGAAGTGTCCATCATGTAACCCCTCCACTAGGTCCACATAGCTGAACCCACTGTGGGCCAAAGGGGTCAGTGAAGGACCACGGTCATCTCCCACACTGCTTGGACCCAGAGGAATTCCCTGGGGAAAAGATGGGGGTGTCTTTCCCATTTACTAGAAACCCTCCCAAGGTGTAGCTCTGAAGATCATTAAACGTTAAGCTCAAGACATGGGACATAATAATCTTTGAGGTTCTATGATCATAATCCAGTGCTCTGAACATGACAGACGCTTAATAAACATTAAATGAATAATAGTCAACATTTATCAAGTGCTGTGGACCAGGCACTGGCGAGACATTTTATATGCATTTTCTCATTTAATCCTCACAGCTCCATCAGTGAGGCAAGACAGTAATTATCTCCATTAAGCAGATGAAGAAACCATGTCTTATCAAGGTCATACCATACACGGTGGATCTAGGAGGCTTGGCTTCCGAACCTATTTTCTTGACTAGCATGTCATTAGGCTCCGTCAGGTGAGTTAAAGGATAGGGTAAGGATAAAATCTTTGTGTCCCTATCAAGTCAGACTGCTGTTCTCAATCACCACAACCCTGGGGACTGGTTGTTTCCAAACACTCACCCCTCCCCCAGTTTCTGGATGAAGAGGTAGCGTTTATTGTCAATGATGACAGTTCCCCGGGAGCAGACACACAGCGCGTGGCCCATAGTGTCTCAGTCATCCTCCTCAAGGACGGAATGAGGCTGCCAAAAGGTTCTCCAGGTTGAGTGGGCTCTTCCAGGTGACGCGCTGGGGGCCCAGCGGATCATACTGGAAGGAAAAGAACAGCAGGGTCGCGGGTCGGGCACAATCCAGACGACCACAGAAGTACCAATGTGGGGAGCTCGGGCCCAGGTCTCGGAACCTAGAGAAAACGGGCCCTGGCGATACCAGCTCCAAGAAGGCTGGGATCAGGGGCCTTAAAAGCCTCAGGCCACGCAGCGACTACCAGACCGCTTCCTCCACCTTTAAGCGGCTCGGGCTCCCACGCCCGTGGGGCCGCAAAGGCAGAGCATAGGGCAGTTCCGAGGGGGTGCGAGGCTCGGGCCCATCCCTTGCAGAGCCCACCCCGGGCCTCCGCGCGTAAAGCGCAAGGAGACCAGCTCCGCTTCCCCACTGACCTGGCTCAGGCGGAGAGAAGCGCCAAGGACCGGAAGCAATGGTTTCATCATCATTCCGCGCCGGCTTAACGGCCCGAGGTATCTTAGCAACCGCCTGGCTTCCGGACGATGTGGGGGCGAGGAACTGACGGGGGTGGGGCGGGCTAGACCTGCGGAAGGACCGGTCCTAGGACCCGGGTGGAGGTTCCACACCTGGCCTTCAGTAGGCGTCAGGACGCAGGCACCTACGCCAAGGGGGAGCAAAGCCGGGCTCGGCCCGAGGCCCCCAGGACCTCCATTTCCCAATGCCGGAGGTAGGAGGCCTCATACCTCCGAAGCGCTGGGTGGCCTTTTACAGTCCAGCCTGGGCTGGGTGGGAGGACGCAGGGAGGGGCGGGTGCTGGCAGCCTGGACCCGGGGAGCTCTGATCAGTACAACCTTAGGGACTCTGGCCTGTATCCCTAGTCTCAGTGGTTAAGAGTTCAGGTTCCTGAAGCAGACTAGGGTCTAAACCCGGCCTTAATAGCCTACTAGCTGTGTGACTTCGGACATGTTATTTAATCTCTCGGAGTCTCACTTTCCCCAACTGCAAAATACATATACTAGTACCTAAGGTTTAGTACATGAACCGTGAGGCCAGACCGACTAGTTCAAGTCCCAGCTCCCCTAGACGAGTTGTGTAACCTTGGACAAGCTACTTAACATTTCTGTCCCTCAATTTCCTCATCTGCAAAATGCAAATTGTAATTATCTACCTTATGGAGTTTTTTGAAGATTAAGTGATATGTAAAGTGCCTTGCACAATATCTGACGCGTAGCCCTTAGTAAGTGTCAATAAACAATACTAATTATATTAATACAAATTATTATCATTACCCTGGTTCTCACATCCCAGGCTTGGGACTGTGAAGACAGGAGTAATGGAAATTCCCAAATTCCCAAGCCTTGGCACGAAGCAGCTGTGCCCAGCAGCAGCTGAAGGATTTGATCTTCAGTCAAGAAGTTTCCTTTTTCTTTGTTCAATTGCCCAGGGAGGCAGGGAAAAATTGGAATGGGGTGCACATCCAAAGAAGATGGAATGCCCTTGAGGGTCTTTTTTCTGTTGAAATAGGGCTCTTCAGGAAAAAGACCCCTTTTATAACTTGCTCCCACCCCCTTCACATCAGTGGGAAGATCTTCCTAAGTTTCCCTTGGTTCTGAACCTGTTTTAGAGCCCTGGTTCTGACATTCATCTAGATTTAACCAGCTATGTGCGGCCCACTGCTAGAAGCTGAGGTTTGGTAGACAAGGCACTCTCCGCCCTTTGGAAGCTCAGTCTAGTAGAGCACTGCTTCTCAACCTTGAACGTGCTCAGGGTCACCTGGGAATCTTGTTGAAATACAAATTCTGATTCTATAGGTCTGAGGTAGGACCTGAGATTCTGCATTTCTAACAAGCTCCCAGGAGACGCTGATGGAGCTGGTTCAAGATGTAGAGGATTAAAAAAAAAAAAAAGATGTAGAGGATTTTACAAATTAGTAGAGTAGCAGGAGACAAAGTCCAGGCTAATCGCTTGGCAGCTTGGAGTGGTCTCTGCCCCTCCTTGCTCGCTGAGATTCCCTCCCAGGAATCCGCCACGTGACAGTTGGACTGCCGTCTCTGACTATAGGAGACCTGTAAGCGCCATGGTTCCCAAGAAGCGGCTCTGCCTTCCCTCGCTGCTGCTGCTGCCGCTCCTGACGCTGCTGCTGCCCCAGGTAAGATAAGAGGATTGAACCAGCCGGTTGGGTGCGGTGAGGCTAGATCTGGCGTAAGAGAGAAAGTGAAAACAACAAAACAGCGGGCAGGGCTAGTTCCAGCTCCTCTGCCCTTGGCAGCCGCTGACCCCCGCTCTCCAACTCCAGACCTCTGTTGAGCACGGTGTCTCTCTTTGCAGGCAGATACTCGGTCGTTCGTAGTGGATCGGGATCATGACAGATTCCTCCTGGATGGGGTTCCGTTCCGCTACGTATCTGGCAGCCTGCACTACTTCCGGGTACCACGGGTGCTTTGGGCAGACCGGCTTTTCAAGATGCGAATGAGTGGCCTCAACGCCATTCAGTTGTAAGAAATGCTCAAGAGAGCCATGGAGGGGTGGGATTTACTCTTCTTGCCACCCCCTTAAGAAGGATATTGGGACAAGAAGACTGGCAGGGTATCATGAGGGGTTAGAGCTCCAGGGCTTCCAGGCCAGGGAGGGAAAAGGTGGGCCAGGACCTCCTTCCTGGAGATAACCCTGCAAGACCTGAGCTCTTAAGCCTCCTGGGCATCTCCCCGATGCCCGCCTTGGGCCCTGTTAACCTCTTCCTTTCTCAGTTATGTACCCTGGAACTACCATGAGCCAGAGCCTGGGGTCTATAACTTTAATGGCAGCCGGGATCTCATTGCATTTCTGAATGAGGCAACTATAGCGAACCTGTTGGTCATACTGAGACCAGGACCTTACATCTGTGCAGAATGGGATATGGTGAGTTAGTTGGAGAAGGGATAGAACGAAAGCCACCCAGAGTTCCTAGGCTATCCCTTCTGCCCACACTCTAGGGTCACTTTCAGCACTGTACTCAACTTCCTCCCTTCTCACTGCCCCCACTCCACTCCCGGACAACAAAACCTACATGCTTCTTTGTGGTCTTTGTGTTTGTCTTAGGGGGGTCTCCCAGCCTGGTTGCTTCGTAAACCTAATATTCATCTGAGAACCTCAGATCCAGGTGAGTTGGGACAAAAATTTAACACAGAAAAAGCAAACAATGACAAAATGGGTCATTTGAGTACCCAAAACAGAAGCGAGCACTCCCAAATCATTCAAATATTTATTCAGTGTTTCCTTCATGCCCAGCAGGATTCTAGAAACTGAGGATCAGACAGACTCAGATCCTGTGCAATGGAGCTTATCATATAGTGGAAGAAACAGACTTTTTAAAGAAACCTGCAATATTATTGCAAGCTATAAAAATACCACACAAGAAAATGGACAAGGAGTTGACATAATGAATAACAGAGAGGGTCTCTTTTAAGTAGGGAGGTCAGGAAAGGCTTTTCTGAAAATATAATATTCAGTTGACGCTAGGGAAGGGAAAACTCTGGTGATATGAAGAGTGAGGTAAGAATGACCAGGTGGAGGGGTGGTATATTCTGAGGCCAAAAACTGGGAAAGAACAGCATGGTTGAGACCAGCACGGCTGGAGCATAGTGGGTAAGGGAGATAGTAGTGTGATGTGAAATTGGAAATAGGGACTATTGCTGCAAGACCTTGTAGGCCATTGTAAGAGGGTTGCATTTTACTCTTAGCACGGTAGAGGCATTGAGAGAGTTTAACCAGAGATGTGAGATGATCTGATTTGTTTTCAGATTAGTTTAGCCTGGATGTGGAGAATGGATTGAGGGGAGTAAGGGTGGAAGTGGAGAAACCAATTGGGAGACTATGCCTGTAGTTGAGGAGAGAGATGATGGCTCCTAGACTAAGGTGATAGTGTTGACAATGGAAAGAAGAGGACAGAACTGAGATAAAATCACCAAGACTTGTTGATAAATTTCAATGGAAAGGGTAGGGGTTGGGGTAATGGGAGTAGGTCTGGAAAGAAAGGAATGAAGGTTTTGGCCAGTCAAGATGGTGGTTCCATCCCATTCAGAATATGAACTGTTCCTTAAATTATCTATTAGGTCCTACTTAATTGGCCCAGTCACCTCCCTGACATCTGCTCTTCTCATTGTTTACACTGGCCATTTACCAACAGGTGAAAGAGAAGACCAGGGATGGCAAAGGAACAATTTTGGGGGAGAAAATAGTTGTGTTTTGGTCATGTTAAATTCCTTTTAGGCCAGCCCGGTGGCTCAGGTGGTTGGAGTGCCGTGCTCCTAACGCTGAGGTTGGCGGTTCGATTCCCACATGGGCTAGTGAGCTGCGCCCTCTACAGCTAAGAGTGTGAACAACGGCTCTCCCTGGTGCTGGGCTGTCGTGAGCAGCTGGAGGTCAGCGTGAACTGCTGCGTGCTGCCATGAGTGGCCGGCAGCCAGCGTGAGCTGCCGTGAGCTGCTGTGTGCAGCCATGGGCTACTGTGTGCTGCCAGAAGTGGCCAATGGCCAGCGTAAGTGGCCGGTAGCCATCGTGAACAGCAGGCAGCCGGCGAGAGCTGCTATGGGCTGCTGTGAATGGCTGACCTATGACCGGTGACCGACTGCCTCAGCCAGAGGGGGAGTGCAAGGCTCATAATACCAGTGTGGGCCAGGGAGCTGTGTCCTACACAGCTAGACTGAGAAACAACGGCTTGAACCGAAGTGGGGGGGGGGGGAGGCGGGAGAAGCGGGGAAAAAATATTTTTTTATCACATCACACTCAGTGAGGATATTAAGTAAGCAATGGGATGTATGAATGTGGATCTTAGGGCGAGGTCTAATTTAAAGATATAAATTTGGGAGTCATAAGTCTAAATGTGGCACTTAATTCCATGGGTACTGAGACATCACCTGGGAAAAGAGTGTAGGGAAAGACAAGATGAGAACTCAAGATTAAACTCGGAGGTGCCCAATATTTTCAGAGTTTGGATTTCATTTCAGGTGCAAACAGGAAGTCATTAGAGCAAGGGAATAATTTTCTCTGATTTATACCTTTTAAAAAGCTCACTCTGGTAAATGCTTTATATCCAGGTGCTGTTTCACTTCTGAGGGTGCTGGAGAGCTTCATGCTTTTGGCATTACTCAAACTCAGCTGACTATGAGATACGTTTAAAACGATAAAGTGTTAATGGAATACCAACATGCAATCTCGGTTTTTCTCAAGAAAACCAGTGACCTCTTCACTGTGAAATCCATGATGATTTCTAAGGCCTCACGCTCTTTGACCAATCAGCAGCTTTCAGCACAGCTGATCACTCTGTCTTTTGAGATACATTCTTCTATTCTTCTCTTGGCTTTCATGATGCCACACTTACCTGGTCTTGGCCCCTTTCCCCACAGTCTTTCTGACCATTCCTGTCTCTTATTCGTTCTTCTCCATTTCCCTTTCTGCTAAATGCTCGAGTGCTTCAGGGCTCAGTCCTCGGACGCTTCTCTTTTCTATGTTCACGCACTGGATGGTCTCATCCATTTGCATGACTTTAAATTCCATCTAATAGCTGATGACTCTGAAATATGTATCTCCAGTCAGGACCTTCCTTTAGCCTCCAAAAACTATATATCAAACTACCTACTTGATTTCTGCATTTGGAAATCTAAAAGGCATCGTGATACAACTAAGCTCCTGGTATTCTCCCCATCTGAGTTAATGGCAACTGTGTTTCCCAGCTGATCAGCCTGAACGCTGTGGTATAATTCTTCATGCCTATCACACCCCACATTCATCCATCAGAAAATCCTGTCCGCTTTACCCTCAAAATATATTGTGTTCACCTACTTTTCATCACCTCCACTGCCACCACCCTCGTCCAAACCACCTCTCAGCTGGATTATTTTAGTAGCTTCCTAACTGGTTCCCTTCTTTGTCCCTCCCCCATGCAGTATATTCTCAATCCAGCAGCCGGTGTGATCCTATGTTTTAAATATATTTAAATATCTATTAGACCATGTCATTTCTCTGCTTCAACCTCTCCAATAGGTTCTCCTCTCATGAGAATATGAACCATAGATTCCTTACAATGGTCTCGGGCCTACCTAATGGGCCCAGCCACGTCCCTGACATCTACTCTTCTCATTGCTGTTCTCCAAAGCCAGCAGGCGTGTGGGGCTCCCTCTGGCTTCTTGCAAAACCACCTTCTCAGTGAGGTCTTCCCTGGGCCACCCTCTAAAATGGAAGCTCCCCACCCCACCACTTTATATCTTCCTATATCTTCCTTCCCTGCTTTATTTTTTCTCCTTGGCATTCACTCACTATGTATTTTACCCATTTATTATCTGCCTCCCTCGCTGGAAAGGAAATTCCACACTGGCAGAGATTTTTGTTATTTTGTCCTGTCCTGCATCACTAACACCTAAAACAGTGCTTGGTGGATAGTCAGCAGTCATAACTATTTGTTGAATGAGATTTAATGTATGCTTGGATTAAAGAAGGCAGTAAAACGTGGACACAAACTATAAAAGGAATGAAGTGTTTTAAGAATACAAAAATATCCTCCAAGGTTTCTTTCGTCGAATCCACCTTTGAGAGTCTGCTATCTGCTAGGCGTTGTCCTCAACGATAGGGACAAAGAAAAAGAAGCTGACAGAGTTCCTGCTCACTAGTGGGGAAGACCAACAGGAAACAATTACAGAAAGAAATGCTTAATTTTAATTGGTTATGTGCTTGAGAGAGAAGTATGAGGTGACATGAGAGCATGTAACGGGGATCTACCCTAATCTAGGATATCAAAGGCTTTCTTGAGGAAGTAAAATATAAGACCTGCCTGAGTTGGAGATGGCTAAGTAAAGGAGGGAGGGGAGAAAGTGTCAGACAGAGCTAATAACATGCACAAAGACCCTGAGGATGAATCAACAGAAATCACAAATAGGGGTTGAGAATTTAAGGCATGATACCTAATATAATGATATTTCAACTGATGACATAAATCATCTGGACTGTCGCTTACGTCAGGATGCAGGTCAGAAATTCTCCATTACTGTGAATTCCAGTACTACTTCATGGCCATCTCAGGTATATGAGTACATTGATTACATAATAATAGCTCCGTAAGATGTTTCATAGTTTTCTTACATTTAAAAATGAAATTTACAAGAAACACTGCTTTAAGATTTCTATGCTTAAATGTTATTGCCATGCAAATATACAGGTGCTTAGGGTTGGGCTGAGAGCTTCCTCTGACAAGAGTCCCTGCTTCCCAGATTACTTGTGGACAGTGGGACGCAAACCGCAGCCCAGCGATCAGGCAGTGCTGAAGCTGCTAGCATTGATGCCTGCGGTGGGGGCCGTGGAGGTGACGGTGCCCTAATAAGCAGCGCTCTGCTCCTTCCTTTAGACTTCCTTGCCGCAGTGGACTCCTGGTTCAAGGTCTTGCTGCCCAAGATATATCCATGGCTCTACCACAATGGGGGCAACATCATTAGCATTCAGGTACAAGTGGAAAGTTCACTGGGCAAGGGGAAGGTGGGGTCCTTAACCTTCTCCGACTCATGGCTGAGCTCCGTGTCCTTTCCCCCCGCAGGTGGAGAATGAATATGGTAGCTACAGGGCCTGCGACGTCAGCTACATGAGGCACCTGGCTGGGCTCTTCCGTGCATTCCTAGGAGACAAGATACTGCTCTTTACCACAGACGGGCCTGAAGGACTCACATGTGGCTCCCTCGAGGGACTGTATACCACTGTAGACTTTGGCCCAGGTCTCCTGAGCAAGGGTTAGGGGTGGGGTCTGGGGAAGGGGCGACTCTTCTGTGATGTTTAGCTCTCACCTTTGCCTCCTCTCTGCAGCCGACAACATGACCAAAATCTTTGCCCTGCAAAGGAAGTATGAACCCCACGGGCCGCTGGTGAGGAGTCAGAAGGGAGGGCAATCAGTGCCAGAGTCAGGGTTGGGAATGGGTCTCGCTCGGTTCCCATTTCACCCATGGCTCCTTTCACTTCGCATTCTAGGTGAACTCTGAGTACTACACAGGCTGGCTGGATTACTGGGGCCATAATCACTCCACGCGGTCCATTCCAGCTGTAACCAAAGGACTAAAGAACATGCTGGAGTTGGGAGCCAGTGTGAACATGTAACTGGAGGCATGGGGTCAACATGCATCTAACATTGGGTGTTGGGGATGAAAGTTAAGATTCAGTGGGTCAGCTTATGCCTTTCCCCCATCCTTCCCCACTTCAGGTACATGTTCCATGGAGGTACCAATTTTGGATACTGGAATGGTGAGTCCAGATGGTCCCTGGGACTGAAGCAGGTGTGTAGCAGGAGCTAGGCTCTGAGGGCTGAGTGGATTACGATGTCTAGAAGCTGGATACGGCCCCCACTGCCCCCTCTGATGGCAAAGTCCTCTGCATGAATTTCTTTGCTTAGTATCTATCATCTGAAAGACACATTCAATTAATTAAATTGGTTCTACTACAGGTGCTGATGAGAAGGGACACTTCCTTCCCATTACTACCAGCTATGACTACGACGCACCAATATCTGAAGCAGGGGATCCCACACCTAAGCTTTTTGCTCTTCGAAATGTCATCAGCCAGGTGTTCTACCACTTTATCAGGCGCCAAATGCTTTTATATATTAATTGGGAGGAGTGCCTAAATTATTTGTGAAGGTATCCCAGAGATCAGTGGTGGTTGTCTGGGCCAGAGAGCCCTCTGAGCACCGTGTGAAAGCATTTCCCACCTGCCCAAATGGGACTACCTGGGGAGATACACACAAGTATGTGAAAATTACAGGACCCCGGAAGCCCTTCCCTGGACCCCAGGTTAAGAACCCTGCGCCAGGGGCTTGGAGTAGGGGTTGTGTGGTTTTCCTATGGCTCCTGAGAGAATTTGGGCTCAGTTCCAGGAAATTCCCTTGGGACCTTTACCTCCCCCCAGCCCCAAGATGATGCTCGGACCTTTGACCCTGCACATGGTAAGACCCCCCCCGCCCTTCTGATTCTACCCTGTCATTCTCTAAATAGCCCTCCATTCTGTCCTGTCCTCTATTCTGAAACTTCCTTTTCATTCTGATATTGCCCCCTTATTCTAATAGGATGGAAATTTGCTGGATTTCCTGTACTTCCTCTGCCCCCAAGGGCCCATCCATTCAGTCTTGCCCATGACCTTTGAGGCTGTCAAGCAGGTAGGGCATAACCCCCCCATCTGGTGGGTAAGGCAAGCTTCCTCAACAGCTGGAGCCAAAGGTTCCCTAAGCTCCACATCTTCCCCACAGTATCTTTTTTTATTGCTCAGTTCATCTCAAGTACTCATTCTTCCACACCCAGGACCGTGGCTTTATGTTGTACCGGACCTATCTAACCCAAACTGTTTTTGAGCCAACACAATTCTGGGTGCCAAACAATGGAGTCCATGACCGTGCCTACGTGATGGTGGATGGGGTAAGAGCCTAATTCCAGGTTACCTTGTGAGCCCGTTTCCTCTCTTCCCAAGCACCCTTTAGCCTTAAGTTCCCCGTACCTACCTTTTCCCCCTGCCTGCCCACATTTGTAGGGGGTCCATGGATAAGAAGGGATAAGGAAGAGTTTGACTAAGGGTAAGCTCCAGAACAGATGGGTAACTGACAGATGGGCTACATTCTCTTTGCCCTTCAAATAAGTGCCCTAATGTGACTTCCTGTTTGGTGGCCAGGAGCTAGAGGCCAAGCCCTTCCTGTCCTACATATGTAGGTCTTCTTATCCACAGGTGTTTCAGGGTGTTTTGGAACGAAACATGAAACAAAAGCTATTTTTGACGGGGAAAGTGGGGGCCAAACTGGATGTCTTGCTGGAGAACATGGGGAGGCTCAGTTTCGGGTCTAACCACAGTGACTTCAAGGTGAGCTAGCTTTGCCTGCCCCTCGCCCCCATACTCTTATTGACCAAACTCTCTAGGAAAGATAGGGGCTCGATGCAAGATAAGCAAGAGCCATGTCCTTAGGAGTGAGGCTGCAAAGTGGTGGCTTGTGGGGACCTGGACAGTGCCACTAATTGCATCTCGACTTGATTAGGGACAGTTTGGCCTTACAGCTTATTGAATGAATTTTCACTTGCCTTTTTCACAGGGCCTATTAGAGCCACCAATTCTGGGACAAACAGTCCTTACTCAGTGGCTGATGTTCCCCCTGAAAGTTGACAAGCTTGTGAAGTGGTGGTTTCCCCTCCAATTGCTGAGACGTTCACGTCCTCAAACTCCCTCTGGCCCCACCTTCTACTCCACAACATTTCCAATTTTAGACTCAGGCGGGGACACATTTCTCTTTCTACCTGGATGGACCAAGGTATTATTGATGGTGGTGGTTGGGGTGGGGATGAGAGGTGATAAGAGGAAAATCATGGAAGAAGGGGAAGCAAATTATTCCTCTGATTAGAAACCCTAAAGGGGATGAGTCCACCCCCGAGAGCTAACCATTCATTTTCCTCTCTCCTCCCTCCTCCCCAGGGCCAAGTCTGGATCAATGGGTTTAACTTGGGCCGGTACTGGACAAAGCGGGGGCCACAACAGACCCTCTACGTACCAAGACCCCTGCTGTTTGCTAGGGGAGCTCTCAACCAAATCACATTGCTGGAGCTAGAAAATGTGCCTCCCCACCCCCAAATCCAATTTCTGGATAGTCCTATCCTCAATAGCACCTTACAGGAGACATATATCTATTCCCTCTCAGCTGACACACAAAGTGCCTCTGAACCAATGGAGTTAAGTGGGCACTGAAAGGAAGGTAACCCTTGGACCTGGGACATGGAGTGGGCAGGATCCCTTGGTGCTGGCCACGGTGACCATAAGGAACCAAAGGCCACAAGGCTTCAATGTAAGTACAAGGGCAGTTTCCTTGCCAAACTTTATTGTGATTAAAGTTCCAGAGACAGTACCAGCTCCACACACCTCTGTGGCCCTATCTTTGCCCTGGTTCCTGAATGTCCCTCCCCCTAATCTTCCAAATACTCTGGTTTCGTGGGGAAGAAGAAACCTAGGGCCCGTGTGAAAGTGCCCTCTCAGGGCCCGGAGGTGGCCCCAGGTGGAGGTGTAAGAGATCAGGAAGAGGGCTTCCCAGCCCGACAGCGGTGATCCTGGAGGCAGCGTGTGGAGCAGAAAGAGAAGTCAAAGTAGTGGAAGGGAGTGAGGCCCTGGAGGGATGTCCCACAAGTCCAGCAGCGTCTGAACAAGAGAAGAAAAATGGATGGACAGGTACCCAGAAACTTTCCAATCCAAGTCCTCCCCGGTCCTCCTCCTGTCATTTCTGTTTTCATTCCAAAGCATCACAGAACTTCTCAGATCCCCTCAACAGCCCTTCTGTGTAAGCACTCTTTCTACTTGCCCAGATGTTATGGTCTACACATCACCCCTGCCCCCTCCACGTACCGAGCGTTGACAATTGCAGAGTCAGGAATCTGAGGGTTAGGGGCTCCCAGCTGGGCAGCTAGTCGGCGCTCTGCAGCCAGAGCTCTCTGAGGGGAAGAGGATGTGTTAGGGCAAGGCCCCAGTGGTGGACAGGGTACCCAAGAATTGACAGTTGCACACTGAGAAGGGATCAGACCTCTCAGGAAGTCTCCTGTGGAAGGGAAACCTCCGGCCTCACCTTCTCTCTGTCGCTGAGGGCGGCAAATTGCCGCTGCTCTTCTTGCTCCTTCTTCTCCTGCTCCCATTGCATCCGCTGCTGTTCTTCCCGTTGTCGCCGGGCTGCCTTCTGCTCCTTTTTCCGCGTAGCCTGCCGAGCCTCCATTTCTGGTGTCAGTGGTCCTGGCACCTGGAGGATTTCCGGGAAGGTAAGACCTATACAAACTATCCTTGGTAAAACTGTAAGAAAGTAGAAGGGATCTATGGTGCCATCCCACTTTGCTGCTGCTTCCTTTCCCAGCTGACCTGAGCCTTGCTGTAATCATAAACGTCTGGATTCTTCCCCATGAACCTTCGGAACTCATTACGTGTTGATTTGTCAGCTGCAACAGTATATGGTGGCCGGCTCTGGGAGTCCCTAGGTGTGAAAACCCCCCCAAAATTGGTTCAATTTGCCTCCTGCATCTGCTAACACCACCTACCCAGCCCAAGGGGGATACTGTCAAGTAGCCAACACCACTGTTACCCTTCAGAGCATCCACTCTATACCCTAAAGGGCTTGGCATGGGGACCCTGACTTACTGGATGGTGGGGTCAGCGCCTGCCTCCAGTAGCAGGCGAACCACTGAGCCTCTGCCAGCTGCAGCTGCTGCATGCAGGAGGGTGAAGCCACTGGAGCCCGAGGGGGCACTGAGCAGAGACAGAACTTCAGGGTCTGTGGGGCTGGCAGCTAGCTGGAGTTTCAGCATCTCAACATCTCCAGCTCGGCAAGCAGCAAGCAGCACATCCCAGAGCTCTGACTGACCAGGGGCCGTGGCCTCATCCGGGGAAGGCTCCAAAGGGGCTGCCTGTGCCTGGGCTGACAGTGAGAAGGCTTCACCTTGAGGTCGCTGAGGAAGAGTCGTATGGGCCCCAGCCTCCAGATCTTGGCTTCTCTCCTTCTTATTCCTTCTTCTCCTCCTCCGCTTGGGCAGTACCTCAAACTCCCGAAGATCCAGGGTCCCCAGTGTCGATTCTACTAGCTCCAACTCCACCTGGAAGCCATCCTCTTCCTCTGACCCTGAACCTAGGGAAAAATTTGACATGTTAGATCTATCTGAAAAATAAGCAGAGGGTGGAAGGATGTGAGCTGCCCCAGATGCATAAGAATGTAGATAAAGAGATAATCCAGATCATCTTGAAAAGAAATTATTTGTATTTTGTCACCCAAGATCAAGTAGCACATCAAGAGAAATCAGGTTCTCAGCCCAGACAAGGACAGGCCCGGAAGGACCTACGCAGGGACAAGAATCTCTAGACTCTCCCCATGAGCAGCCTTAGATGCTGCACAACAGAGGAAAGCATGGGAGCAGTGACAGCTATGCAGGCCAAGAGTCTGCAGCCAGTGAAATGCCCTTAGCATCCCATATGACAGGTAAATCCTGTGAGATTCATGAAATACATAGTCAAGCATCTCTTTCATGCTAAGAGCTTTCTGAGGACTGGGCTATATCAATGAACAAAAGTGGTAACAGGAGATTTGCAAAGGTCACCAAACATGTCTCAGTGATTGCTACCCACGTTATAAACAGATCTGTGTATGTGCATAAAGGTGTTTGTATTATATAAGCCCTTATATAATCTCTAAGTAGGGAAGTCAGAGTAGGGGATTTGCCGCTGCATTTCCAGGACAGACACAGTTGACAGATGGTGCTCAAACCCTGTTTGGGAGAGTCCTCATTCTGTCCCCGTGCCTCATGTTCATCACCGGGGGCTTTTCTTTCTTCCTCGATAGCCTTCTTTCTCTCTCTCGTTGTCTTCCAGTGTGTCTGAGGTGAGTCCAACCTGACTGTCTCCCGGGGATCTTCTTCTGCCATAAAACAAAAGATGTTGCTCAAGTTTAGCCAAGGAGAAGCCAGCCTCTATGAAGGTGTGATTGGGCTGTATTCCCAGGGCTAGAAAATCATCTGGATGCCCAAATAAGAACCTGGGGCTTGGGCTGGAAGGCACAAGAAGGTCTAGGGAATCTGGGGATTGGGATCAAAGGCTCACCATGGACACGCAAGGTGGTCAGCTTATGGTGCACACGCTGTAACTCTCTGAAGGTGGGTCTGCGGGTAGTGAGGGGGATATCCCAAATTCGGGGATCCCCCTGTTGCAGGGGTGCCCCTTGGCCTCCGAAGAACAAGGAGCGGCCAGAGCGGGGGGCACGCAGCAGTATTGTCCCAGCCTCCCCCAGCGCCTTAGCCCAGCCTGGCCCTGCCAGCAGGTCACGAACATCCTAGAGAAGAGAGTAACTCAGCCCTGTGTATCTTCACTTGTTAGTTTTAAATCTCTAAACAAAAAATGGCCCACACATATAGGGAGTGAAAGGTAGAAGTGAACACATGGAGTAAGAAGACGAAGATTTCTGGGGATCCATCCTATTCTACCTTTGTCTACCCAGAAATCGTAAAGAGTGGAATGATACAGGAATTAACCTCCTGATTGTAACACTTAATGATTGGAGGGGAAAATGTGCATGAGCGGCCCGCCAGGTCTGGGATGCCTAACTCACCTTATAAAGTGTGGCTTCATTGTAGCGCCTCAGGTTGGCTCCAGCAGAACGAGAAGCCCCACCCCTGGCATCACGAAGTCCCTGGGCTGTGCCATGCTTGGCCCGTACTGTGTAGCGGTGAAAGGTTTTATGTGTCACCACTTCTCTTCTGTAGACAACACAGACTCAGTACTGGAAACCTGGTACTCCCAGGTGAACAGGATCCATTCCATCCTTACCCCACGCAGCACCCTCTCACCCTTGGAAAATGGCGCCAGCAAAGTGCCCAGCTGCAGCCATGAGCACCACGCAGTGTCTAGGACCTCCACTTTGCAGGTTCTGTAGCAGCAGCTCTGGTTCTCCCGGGGACACCTGAACAACACACAGCAGCACAGACATATCTGTAACATTCACTGAGTAAGAAACCAAGTGCCAGTGCTAAGTGTTTCACGTGCATTATTTCATACAGCCACCCTGAGACTTGTCTCTATTTTACAAGGAAGGAAATGTGAGGCTTGTAGAGGTAGTCAAGATCAAGTGGTACAAGCACAATGCAAACCTAGATCGGTCTGTTTCCAAACTTAATTTCATTCCATTTGACCTTTCCAAGATTCAGGCTACTTCAATGCAAGACTGTGCTGTCAAGCATGATACCCATACCCAATAGGAAGGAAGGGAAGAAGTGAGAAACAGACAAGGCTAAGGGGAAATGTAAGCTGAATGTACAAAAGGCTGGTGTTGACCACACAACCAGTGAAGCCACTTGCCTTGCGAGGGCCTAGGACACAGCGATAGGCATAAAGAAACTGGCCCTGGGCATTTTGGAAAAGAACTCGGTGGGAGTGGAAGCCTCGGGGTCGGTTAGGCTTCTCTAACCCAGCCTTTTCCTCATCCAGTATCTCCAAGTCCTCCTCTCCGGCTGAGTTTGAGTCTTCTGATCCTGAGATGCTGGAAAGGTCTCCTAAGAACAACATGAGATATACAAGTTTGGTGGCCCGTTTTTGACCTTTCCTCAAGCTCCTAAAGTAGGGTCTTCCTTCACCCCCATGTCCTACTCGCACACAGGTTTCCTACCAGTCATCACCTGTGGAGCTGTGCTTTTCAAAGTCCAAGGCAGAAAGGAGAGGCTTGTCCTTGAGACGTTGCTTTAGGTTAAACCGATGCCAGTCAAGCTTATAATGTTCCCTCTGGGAGGAGACAATGATGGAGTCAGAATGGGGAAATATGCCCCTGCCTGGCTATGGTACTCAAGACCAGTAATAGAACTCCAGGAAGTATGGCAGGGTAAACCAACCGCCTTAGTCAAAACATGGACCTTTATTAATTAAAGACAAATCAGATGTCTACCTCTCATCACCCACCATTATATTTTTGCTTCCACCATTTAATTCTGCACCTGGCCTTTTACCTGTTCCTGGTGATTCTGGAAGGTCTGGTCACAGGTTGAACAATACAACTTCTCTGAAATATCCGGAGGACCCCGGAGTGGTTTTTTTTCCTGGCTTGCTCTCTTCCCTGAACCTAAATAAGAGGAGGGTAATTAGAGGTGGAAAGGAGCCCAATCCACAGTACCTGGAATTATATCCAGTGTTTGATATACAAAACAGGAAAATACAAAAGAAAGAGATGGCATATCCTGCATTTACAGTCACGCAATCATGTAATAAATGGCACAGTAATCACTTTATACAATAAATATGCTTTTGGAAAGATATGTAAATATACAATAAATATGCTTTTGGAAAGACATGTAAAATGACTCTAAGTCACTGTATTTAAACTAATCAAAGGGATTTAGAGGAATAGTGCAGAAAATATTTTGATAAGGTTAACATTATTTTTAACTCTGCAAAAACCACTTCCCAAATGCCAGTTTTTTAGCTTACATTTCCAATTACAGCGTGCAGTTTGTTTTAAAAAGATTCAAGAAAAACATAGCCAGAGACAAACTACAGTTGTACAAAACCAAATAATAAATTGTTTTATATTCAGCAACAAGGAATCTAGTTAAATTTGGACCAGAAATTTTGAAAAAAATAGGAATTTTGAAGTGTTTTTGCAGGCAGTGGTGGTAGTGTGAGAAGACATAAGCAAAGGCAAGAAAATTGTTTGGAGGCAATTCAGGGGCCTGTGCTAGAAACAACCCAGAGACCAAGTGAATTTAAGATAAATTTTATCCCGTGGAAAGAGATGTCATCAAGAGCTCCTCAGCTGGGGAATACCAGTAAGACTGTTTCCTGGATGAGCAATAAGCCCCAAAAGCCCTGTCAGGTTCCTCGTGAGTCCATCCCAAACCTTCCCTGATACCTGGACAGGAAGTCCGCGGAGCCTGGGCCTGGGTGTCTCCGGAAAGGTGGCTCACGAGGCTTAGGCCCGCAAGGACCGGTGCATCCGCGTGGAGATCAAACAGGGAGACCGACGCAGGAGCCTGGGCTGCAGCTGGGTCCGGCGACATTGCTGAGCAAAAAGGGGGGAAGAAAAAGCGCTCTCCCCCACCCCCAACGAGATCCGCCTGCCGCGTCTTCTGCTTGCCTGACTTGGTCTGCTTGGCGCCGCAAGGAACCTTACGCTGGTACCAGTAGTTAGCTTTGGGGTTAATACGTGTGGTCCCAGCCTGGTTTTTCAAATCCGCAGTCTCGGACCACAGCAAGAGTGAAATGGGGCATCAGCCATCTCTCAAATCGAGTCCATAAGAGTTACAATCACTGAGGTTCCCCAACCAGCCGCTCTTCGTTACCCGTGCGATGAGCTCCAGCAATGACTAAGCGGTGTGGACTCCTCCCCGCCTTCAGAAGCTGCACCACAGGTCCACCAGAGCTGAGCCTCACGCAAGTAAGTCCACAGTCCCAAGCCCCATCTCTGCAACACCACAACCATCTCGTCACTACGGAGCAGCGAAAAGGACAAACAGGCGCCCGCAACTGAGCCCCGCCCCACATAGAGCGTCCTATTGGTCCTCTGACCGTTCAAGACCTTCCTTGAGCCTTTAGTCCCACCTCCGAAGCCGAGAATTGGTCGTTGTGCCTCCACCCCCCATGGTTATTGGTCAGGCTGGCTGCGGGTGACAGTGAGTGGCAGACAGTGGGCCTAGCGCTCTGGGTCTGGCCGAGCCCAAGTGAGCCTTCCGAGGCCCTGGAATCACCCAGATCACGGTTCCCGAGGTGGAACGCGAAACCGGTTACTGGTATCTCAGAACCCGTCCTGGGCCTGACCAAGGGTGACCGCGGAGCCTTAAGTGAGCTTGCAGCGGGTAACGGGGAGGGGGCGCCGCGGGCGGGGCGGATGCGCGCAGCCGAAATGTTTTGATAGCGGGGGCGCGCGTGCGCGCGGACGTCGGGGCCGCGCGCGAGGTTGTCCGCTCTTGGGAGCCGAGCCCTTGGCCTGGGGACGGTCGACCCTGGGGCGCGCTGGGCTCGTGTCGTAGCGGCTGGGTGTGGGGGGGCAACCCAGCCCACCTGAGGTATCTGCTGTCGGACTGGCTCCATTCTTCCAACATCCGGAGGAACCCCTGAGCCCAGGCCCGGCCTGCCGGGGCTCCATGGGCCCTGGGTCCACAGTCCCCCGGTGAGTGAGTGGTGAGTTCCTTGAGGGCTTGGTCAGCTCCTTTGGACCCAGGGCTCTCACTAACCCAGGGAATCCCACTGGGGCCAGATGGGACCCTACTCCCTGGTCCCAGGGTCTGCACTGCCTGGGTGAGTTCCACCTAGATCGTGCCTGGCTCCAGGGACCTAGGGAACACACAGTTCGCCCAGGATCTGGATCTACATTGCCCCGTCAGGACCTCCCACCCAGGAGCTCCTTATCCATGCCGCCTGCTGGGCGTACAGTGCTAGAGAAGCCGGAAGGGGTTAACCAGAAAGGTCCTCTTCAGTAAAGGTTCTCTTCTTGGGTTTTGGGTTTGGGGATTTGTGGACCCTGAGCAGCCCAATTTCCGAGGCTGAGGGAGAGCAATGGAGAGACAGCCCAGAGGAGCCTCCTGACCTCGCCTGTACTAACTCAGTCTTCAATAAGCCACTTCTTGGGATCCTCCAGCTGAATGAGTGGCCCTGTGCAGTCCTACCAGAGGAAGTGCGGTAGCCCTAGGCTGGAAGCGTGCCTCTTCCCACTGCTGCCTCTTGTCCCATGTTTGGCCTCTTCTTAGTAGGGGGTCGGGATCGGGGGAGGGAGGGTTGGGGTTCTTTCTATCCCTGCTCGCCCCTCTCTGGGGCCTGACACCTTCTCTTCCAGCAGCTGCAGAGCCAGAGCATCCAGGGTTGGAGTGGAGCAGACACTGTCCATGGAGCTGGTAAGGCCATGTGCTTATTTCAAACCTTTGTTTACAAAGTGCTTCCAAACTGCTGGTCTCTTAGGAGACCAGGGTTTTTCCAGGAGGGCAGGGGGAGGGCCCCTCCTCTCCACTGAAAAGAAAATAAAACCACTCCCCCAAAGGGGTAGAGTCTGGCTTCAGGCCAGCAAGGCCTCAGTCGACACTCAGTAAAGGCTCTGGGAATGACTGACCTTATTAGTCAGTTAAGGGCTCCCAAGCCCTGAGCTCGCTGCTCTCTTTTCACTCCTCCTCCTCTGCCTTTGAGCCAAGAAGACTGGTAGTAGAGACCAAGCCCAAGGATTCTTTCTCAGTCGTGGTCTAGTAGGCAGGGCAGTAGACAAGCAGCCCTGCGAGCTGACCGGTCTCTTCTTCCTCATTACTGGCAGGTGGATAAGGTGGACAGGGGGCGGTGGTGATGGCGCAGTTTGACACTGAATACCAGCGCCTAGAGGCCTCCTACAGCGATTCACCCCCAGGAGAAGAGGACCTATTGGTGCACGTCCCTGAGGGGAGCAAGTGTGAGTTCTTGACCATGACAGCCAGAGTGGGGGCATCGGGGAGACTTGGCGGAGGAACGTTGAGGGAGCAAGGGGCTTATGTTCCTTCAGGGCTCTGACATCTCTGCTCCTGTGCCCCACAGCACCTTGGCACCACATTGAAAACCTTGACCTCTTCTTCTCTCGAATATCCTTTGTGTCTCCATGTTGGAGCTGTGGGACCTTTAGGCCCTCTCTAAGCCAGGCTCCTAATAGGAAGTTGGGGTGCATTTATCCCTGGAGGGGGATGGAACTCTTCCTGAGGCTGAAAGACGTTGGGAAATAATGATTGTTATAAATAACGATACCCCATATTTACCAAGAGCTACGTGTTTTTCACTTTGTGGTGTTAATTTATAGGGAACCTTTCTAAGGGTGCTCCTCCTTTTTGATGAGATGCTAATAACCATAATAATTAATGTCTTTTGACTCATTCTATGTCAGCTCTGTTAAATACTTTCTTAGACCTAATAATCCTGAGACACGTGCTGTTATTCCCAATATAACACCACAGACAAAAGCTTAGCGAGGTTAACTTGGCCAAAGTCACACAGCTAGACAGTCATAGAGCCAGGACTTAAACTCAGGTATGTGACACCCAAGTGCTCTTAATTGCTATCTCTACCAACCACTTTTTCTTAAGAATTACACGTTTATAATCTACACCAGAAGAATGGCTTCACTTGTATGCTCATTGGGGAGATCTTTGAGCTCATGTAAGTATAACAAGGGATGGGTAATTTGGTGAAGGAATACATCTCAGTCTTTCCTCTCCTTGAGCCCACCCCTGGCCCTACCTGCCAATACAACTCAGTCCTAGGCTCAAAATTCTACAAACCTTTGTAGTTCCGGGACTGGGTATGGCACCAAAATTTACAGCCTTCACCTTTTTTATCTCTTGTATAAGTAAAGCTTTCCAACTCCTGTCTTTACCACAAAGAGAACTCAGACTTGATCATTTCATCAGTGCTCCAGTGGAATGGGCGTGGTTCAGTCAGAGATGCCAGCCACTTACTTGCGAAAAGTGTCTCTGTTCTGCCTTGGTTGCACTTTAGGCTTGCTGCTGGGCAGAGAGCCTCCTAAGAGGAAGGAGCCATAAGGCCTTGCCAAGGGGATAGGGGTTGAGAAACCCTCCCTCAATAAGAAAACCGTTCAAACCCCCAAAGGGCTTCTAACTACCATCTCAAAAGGAAATTGGGGATTGGGGACCAGAGACAATAATCCTAAGACTTTTGAAGGAGTCCAGTAAGCCATGGCAGAAATTACTATGAGGCAAAGAAAGCAGGCTGATTCTGTGGGGCCTGAGGCTAAGAGCAAAAATAGGAGCAGGTTTGTGCCCGAGACAGTCCTGTGGGGCTGAGCAGTACAGAGAGCCCACTGGGAGTTCTCCAGCCCCTCCATTTCCCAGAGGTGGCTCCCTAATCTTGTTCTGCTGCTTCCAGACCCCTCTGTTTCCCATGTTATTTCCCTGGTGCCTCTCTGACTCTCGGACTGCACCCCCTCTTCCCAACTCACCAGGCAGTTCCTCTTTGTGGTTGCCTTTACCACCTTCCTCGTCAGCTGTGTGGACTACGACATCCTATTTGCCAATAAGATGGTGAACCACAGTCTTCACCCTACCGAGCCCGTCAAGGTTACTCTGCCAGATGCCTTTTTGCCTGCCCAAGTCTGTAGTGCCAGGTAAGGGCTACAGGTCAGAGGGCACCAGAGCCTATGGTTCTGCTAGCAGGTGGGGAATGGAGTGTGAGGCACATTCCCTAGAACACAGACTCAGGCTCAGCCTCACAAATCCTTCATGAGAGCAGCATGCCTGCCAAGACCCTTAAGGGCACTCCTCCTCCTCTTCTTTTTTCCCCATCAGAATTCAGGAAAATGGCTCCCTCATCACCATCCTGGTCATCGCTGGTGTCTTCTGGGTCCACCGGCTTATCAAGTTCATCTATAACATTTGCTGCTACTGGGAGATCCACTCCTTCTACCTGCATGCTCTGCGCATCCCCATGGTGAGACTGGAAATTTGGGCAGTTAGCGCCACAGCCCAAAACTTCTCCTACAGCGTGGGAAGGGTTGGGTGTATTCCTGGACATCAGTCATCTTCAGGCATCATTGGCAGGTCCGGGCGCATCTGTTTAAGGGCTCCATTCAGCTAAGCACAGGGCCCAAGCCTCACAACTAATGCAGGGCAAGGGGGCGAGGTAACAACCCCACCTTTCATACCGTGTCCCTTCCCCACCCCGCAGTCTGCCCTTCCATACTGCACGTGGCAGGAAGTGCAGGCTCGGATCGTGCAGACCCAGAAAGAGCACCAGATCTGCATCCACAAGCGCGAGCTGACAGAACTGGACATCTACCACCGCATCCTGCGTTTCCAGAACTACATGGTGGCGCTGGTTAACAAATCCCTCCTGCCCCTGCGCTTCCGCCTGCCAGGCCTTGGGGAGGCCGTCTTCTTCACCCGGGGTCTCAAGTACAACTTCGAGCTGATCCTCTTCTGGGGACCTGGCTCTCTCTTTCTCAATGAATGGAGCCTCAAGGCTGAATACAAACGCGGGGGGCAGCGGCTAGAGCTGGCCCAGCGCCTCAGCAACCGTATCCTGTGGATTGGCATTGCCAATTTCCTGCTGTGCCCCCTCATCCTCATCTGGCAGATCCTCTATGCCTTCTTCAGCTATGCCGAGGTGCTGAAGCGGGAGCCGGGGGCCCTGGGAGCGCGTTGCTGGTCACTGTATGGCCGCTGCTATCTCCGCCACTTCAATGAGCTGGAGCACGAGCTGCAGTCCCGCCTCAGCCGCGGCTACAAGCCTGCCTCCAAGTACATGAATTGCTTCTTGTCACCTCTGCTGACACTGCTGGCCAAGAACGGCGCCTTTTTCGCTGGCTCCATCCTAGCTGTGCTCATCGCCCTCACCATCTACGATGAAGATGTGTTGGCTGTGGAACACGTCCTCACCACCGTCACACTCCTGGGGGTCACCGTGACTGTGTGCAGGTGGGCAGGGCAGCAGGTGGGAGCGAGCGGACTAGCGCTCCGGGAAAGGCTGATGTCTCACCGTAACCCTGATCTCACAGGTCCTTCATCCCGGACCAGCACATGGTGTTCTGCCCTGAGCAGCTGCTCCGCGTGATCCTTGCCCATATCCACTACATGCCTGACCACTGGCAGGGTAATGCCCACCGCTCGCAGACCCGGGACGAGTTTGCCCAGCTCTTCCAGTACAAGGCAGTGAGTGGAGTTGGAGTTAGGGCCTGCTAGAAACTGGCTGATAGCTCGGTGGTGAGTGCTGGGTCCCTCCCGCTCTCTCGTGACCTCGGTCCCCCCCTTTCAGGTGTTCATCTTGGAGGAGTTGCTGAGCCCCATTGTCACACCCCTCATCCTCATCTTCTGCCTGCGCCCACGTGCCCTGGAGATCATAGACTTCTTCCGCAATTTCACCGTGGAGGTGGTTGGTGTCGGAGATACCTGCTCCTTTGCCCAGATGGATGTTCGCCAGCATGGGCATCCCCAGGTACTGGGTGAGGACGGGGGCAGGTGGCTACAGGCGGTGCTGGCACATACAGTGGCTTTGGGCAAACTGCATAAAGGCACCCCTTCTGAGTAACAAATTACAAATAGCTGCCCTGCTTCTGGGCAGCCCTGCACCAGGGCACCCACTGCTTGATAAACAGGAGCCTGGCTGGATTTTAGCCCTAAATTTGCACCCTTGGCCCAGCTCTCTTGAGAAAGGCACAAGCCAAGCAATTAGTCGAGCATGTGGCCACTTCCAGGGTGGACATGGGCCGCTGCGCAAGATACAGCAGTGCATGGCACTCTCTGTCCTCCTGGGGCAAAACTGCCCCCTAGCAGGCAAGGTACAAAAGGGACTCCTGTCCGAGGACAGTCCTGCTCACTGCAGCCTCCTTTGTGCAGTGGCTGTCCGCTGGGCAGACCGAGGCCTCAGTGTACCAGCAAGCTGAAGACGGGAAGACAGAGCTGTCACTCATGCACTTTGCCATCACCAACCCTGGCTGGCAGCCACCACGTGAGAGCACGGCCTTCCTAGGCTTCCTCAAGGAGCAGGTTCAGCGAGACGGAGGAGCTGCTGGCCTTGCCCAAGGGGGTCTGCTCCCTGAAAATGCCCTCTTTACGTCCATCCAGTCCTTGCAATCTGAGTCTGAGGTGTGTTTCTGGGGACTGGGAAATGATGGGCAGAGTGGACTCCAGGCCCTGGAGTTGAGGACTCGGCATGGGGTGGAAGCGCCTAACCCTCTAGTTTTTCTTCTGTCTGTTCAGTCTGTGCCATTGGGTGCTGACATGCAGAATACTGGGGGCCCCAGAGGCCTCCCTCATGCCCTGAGAGTTCTACTTTCTTTCATAGCCACTGAGCCTTATTGCAAATGTGGTAGCTGGCTCATCCTGCCGGGGCGCCCCACTGCCCAGAGACCTGCAGGGCTCCAGGCACAGGGCTGAAGTCGCCTCTGCTCTGCGTTCCTTCTCCCCTCTGCAACCTGGTCAGGTTCCTACGGGCCGGGCTCCCAGCACCATGACAGGCTCTGGGTGAGTAGAGGTGGGCCAAGATGGGAAGGCATGGCAGTAGTGCCCAGCAACTTGTGTGGGTCTCAGAAATGTTGATGATTGCTATCTGTCTGTGCTGGGGGGACAGGGTGGATGCCAGGACAGCCAGCTCCGGGAGCAGCGTGTGGGAAGGACAGCTGCAGAGCTTAGTGCTGTCGGAATATGCATCCACCGAAATGAGCCTGCATGCCCTCTATATGCACCAGGTGAGTGGGCAGCAAGGGGTGGGCCATAGAACCAAGGTGGCAGTTGAAAATAGAATAGAGGATTTTAGACGTGGAGAAGCAAGACATAGGTTCAAATCCCTGCTCTGCCATTTACTTGCTCTGCAATCTCCATTCCCACATACACCTCCTTTCCTTTTAGCCAGGCTTATTCTCACCCAGGGCCTTTACACACTCGTGGTTTCCGCTGCCAAGAATCCCCTTCCCCGAGACATCCATATGGCTCCTTCCTTCTCCTTATTCAGGTTTCTGCTCTGACCTTGTCCATGAAACCAACACTGACCACCTGGAGTAAAAGCCTCCCTTGCCCACCCTCCTGAATCTCCCTGCTCCATTTTTCTCCATAGCATTTAACACCATCTGACATACAGTATTTTTTTTTCTTATTTGTTTACTGCCTAGCCTCTCCCCACCCTCCTTTTGAGTATATAAGCCCCACAAAGGCTGGGATTTTTGTCTGTTTGGTTCACTGCTATATCCCAAGCGCCTAAAAGATTGCTTGGCACCTAGATCTGCACATTGTTCTTGAATCAAATGACGAGGTACAATGAGTGCCCTTACAACCTATGCACAGGCTTGTTCCAGGGGTCCGCTGAGAATTTAACCTGTAAAACATCATATGTATGTTACACACTATAACGCAATAGGTATTTGGGGTCAGTGATTCTAGGTGAGATAGTATAAATGGGAACTGGCTGAGACCGCAGTGGGGAGCTGCTGTTTCAGACAGATATCCTTCTGTTCTCAACTAATGGGTCCCCCACTTCTCAGCTTCACAAGCAGCAGGCCCAGGCCGAACCTGAGCGGCATGTGTGGCACCGCCGGGAGAGTGATGAGAGTGGGGAGAGTGCCCCTGAAGAGGGGGGAGAGGGCGCCCGGGCCCCCCAACCTATCCCCCGCTCTGCCAGCTATCCTTGTGCTGCACCCCGGCCTGGAGCACCTGAGACCACTGCCCTGCAGGGAGGCTTCCAGAGGCGCTACGGGGGCATCACAGGTATCCAGTGGGAGTACAGGAGGATACAACCTTCAGGGAAGGGTGGTTCTTTTGGGGCATTGTGGGGAAGAAAGAGATGAGAGGGACAGGCCCAGGAGACTAACCCCTCCCCACCCCACTCCGGACAGCCCCAGAACCCTTTTTCTCATTCTTGTTTGTACTGATTCTAAGAGTATGTTTACATGTGTCTCAGATCCTGGCACAGTGCCCCGGGCTCCCTCTCACTTCTCTCGGCTGCCTCTTGGAGGTTGGGCTGAAGATGGGCAGTCGGCATCAAGGCACCCAGAGCCCGTGCCCGAGGAGGGCTCGGAAGATGAGCTTCCCCCTCAGGTGCACAAGGTAAGGGCTCTACGACCCAAGAACAACTGCCAGAAGTAGTAACTTCTAGGCTGAGGTCAAAGCTTTCCATGAGAAGGATGCCTCTCATGCAGAGATACTGCATCCCCTTTCTTCCCTCACCTCTGAAATCCAGGGCTTGTTTTTTTCCTTTGCTTACCTCCCCAAGAATCAAGCTTTTCTTTTCCTTTGTCTCCAGGCTTCTATTGGGTAAGCAGATAGCTGAAGACTGTCTTCACTACCAACTGTTTTCTCTCCACAGGTATAGACAAGGCTGAGGAAGGTCCCTATGCCCCAGGATGGAGGCCACTGTTGTCCTGCCATCCCATCCGCTCGCCATGGAGGGCTTCTCTGAGTGTTGCCTGGCTCCACGCGTGTGGTGTTTGTGTGTTCGTGCCTGGCCAAGGGAGGTGCCAATACTGGGCTTGCCACAGCCCCAGGAGAGAAACTGGGGGCCTAGGAACCAGGGCACACAGGACTGTAGCCTCATCCCTAGGAACCTCCTTGGCTCAGAGTGTGGTGCTAGAAACTGGTCCCCAGCCCAGCCCCAGTACTGCCACCTTTGCACCCACCCCTGCAAGTCTCCAAAGGACTGCCCACCACAGAAGCTGCCAACCAGGGAGAACCTGTGCCAACTGTGGAGTGGGGAGGTTGGGCCTGGACCCTCAACCTCTGCAGCCTCCCTCCCCCAACCCTGAACAGATGAGCAGCTCCGGCTGTGGCCCTTACCTCACCCCCAGTTCTCTCCCAGTGCTGCAGCCTGCTTACCTCTCTCTTTCCTGCACATCACTGGCATGTGTGCTGTTTGCTCCCATTCTGTTCGCTTGCTCCCCTTCTGTTCAGCTTTTGCTTTGCATTGGCGTGGAGGCCCTAGCTCTCAGTTCCTCTCACGCTATCTCTTGACACTAAAAAGGAAGGTTTCTAAATAGCAGGAACAGAATGGAAATTTTTTGCTGCCCTCTCCAACTTTTAGGATGGGCCCCTGGGAGACTGAGGTCTTCCTGGCCCCCATTGCTGCTTATTGTACCTCCCACCACCTGCACAAGGGACAGAGCTGGAGTGTGCCCTCGGCTGTCGACTTCCCAGCAAGAGAGCTCTGGCCTGCCTCCCACTGTCCCCTAGAGGGGGATGGAGGGGCGACCAGACGGATTTGCCCTAGGCTTTGGGCTGCCGCACTGCATGCTGGGACCCAGCTCCTACCCTCCGACCCACCCCTCACCCAGCTCTGTCCGCAGCGGGTGGATGGTGAATTGCGCTACCGGAACTCACAGCGGAACGGAGTGGGGATCGTGTACAGCTTGATAACCCTTAATAAAGAAGGGCCTTTGATCGGGTCGCGACCTTATTGTCTCGCGCGGCTAGGGTTCTGGGAACCAGCGGAGTGGGGGGCGTGTGATGCCTCCAGGTAGCTGGGGACAGGGCCGGGCCCTGTAGGAAAGTGGGCCTATGAGGTCGCTCGGATATACCGAGCTAGCTGGCTAGCAGAAGAGCCGTTTCTGACCCATGGTTCCTTGGAGGTCAAGGTCTCCTGCAGGACGGTCAGATTTCCCGCCCTGAGCACGTGACCAAGCCGAGTCCGCCGATCTATTTTGCCTTCTCCGCTTGCATCATTTCACCCCGCCCCTCCGACGACTTTTGCCCAATACGGGGACGCTGCGGGCGGCCTCGGTGGGCGGGGCTGCTGCGGACAGCTGCGGCTCGACTCGGAACATTCCTGCGGGCCGGGACTTGGTTGGAGGGTCCCGGCCCGCGATCGAGGGGCGGACGGGCGGAGACGGCGTACGTGCCCTGCGTGAATGCGTGGCGGCGGCGCGTGCGCGAAGCGAGTGGGCGGTGTGGCCGGTTCCACGTGTGTCCCTGGCCGCGACCCTTGCAGCTTTGAGCCCCGCGGCTCCATGACCCCAGACACCCCGGCATCCGCGCCCCGCCCCGAGAGGCTGGTCCAGTTCTCCCGTCCCGCAGTCCCCGCAGCCTCGACCGGCGGGTACGCATTGCCATGGTAACTGTGGGCAACTACTGCGAGGCCGAAGGGCCCGTGGGTCCGGCCTGGGCGAAGGGTGGCCTGAGTCCCTGCTTCTTCTTCACGCTCGTGCCCTCGATACTGTTTGCCTTGGGGACTCTGGCCTTGGTGCTGGTCCTTCCCTGCAAGCGTCGGGAGCGGCCTGGTGGTATCGATGCGCTGTCTTGGGGGGCCGGTCCTCGTGTCGCTCCCTACGGGCTGCAGCTGCTTCTGGCCACACTTCAGGTGGCGCTGCCCCTAGCCGGCCTGATTGGCCGGGTGGGCACTGCCCAAGGGGCCCCGCTGCCAGGTTACCTACTGCTGGCTTCTGTACTCGGGACTCTGGCCAGCGCCTGTGGCTTGGGGCTGCTTGTCGTGGAACGGAGCCAGGCACGGCAGAAGCTAGCAATGGGCGCTTGGATCAAGTTCAGTCACAGCCCGTGTCTCCTGCTCCTCTGGACTCTGGCGTTTGCTGCGGAGAACTTGGCCCTGATATCTTGGAACAGCCCACTGTGGTGGTGGGCAAGGGCTGACTTGGGCCAGCAGGTGAGGGACCTCATGGGAAGAGGGGAAGCGTGGGTGGCGTGGTGGGAAGAAGGATGTCCTCCCTGGTCATACTGGCTGCATGCTTTGGGGTGACTCTAAGAAAGGAAAGAAGGGAGGGGTAGGTATGGACTGGGAGCTGATAGCCAGCTGGTGGGGCGTGTCTGTGCTGAGTCATTGTGGATTTTTTTTTTTCAGTCCTTTAGATGTTGGGCCCCTGAGGAGGACTTGGGCGTGTGCCCTACACCAGTCCCCAGCCCTGTTGTAGGTTGTAACAATGGGATTTGGCCCTGGCTGATACTCTCCCTACATATGTTTCATTCTAGGTTCAGTTTAGCCTGTGGGTGCTGCGGTATGTGGTCTCTGGAGGGCTTTTTGTTCTGGGGCTCTGGGCCCCTGGACTTCGTCCCCAGTCCTACACCTTGCGAGTCAATGAAGAGGATCAAGACGTAGAGAGGAGCCAGGTAAACTTCAATTTCTGAACCTTACGGTCTGTCTTAATTTCATTCCGTTACCATTTTTTCCCACTAAAATGAACTGCTTCTTTTCCAAATCTCAGATTGTGTGCCCTGTTAGCCTTTCTGGCCCCATCAGGGGTCACTTGTGAGTCTAAGATACCTGGAAGACCGGGTAATCACATACATTTTCCCTAGAAGGTTTCCGGCTTGTGCACTTCTTTTTGATTTCTGAGTCCCTTCACCTATGTGTTTCACCATCCTAGGTTCAGTCAACAGAGGGACCACCACAATCTACCTGGCGAGACTTTGGCAGGAAGCTTCGCCTACTGAGTGGCTACCTGTGGCCTCGGGGGAGTCCAGCTCTGCAGTTTGTTGTGCTCATCTGCCTCGGGCTCATGGGGTTGGACCGGGGACTGAACGTGTTGGTCCCCATCTTCTATAGGGACATAGGTGAGGGGGAGAAGGAGTAACAGCTCAGTGCTGTGATCCTTCATTGGCCTGGTGGGTGGGGGGACCCTACTTAGACCAGTGGGACAGAGTTCAGAGCTGAGTGGTTAGAAAGAAGCTATGGCTGGTGCCTGGGGCAGTCTCTCCTGAAGAGTCCTACGGTCCATAAGTGGGCTGTGACTTGTTTTCTCCGTAGTAAACTTACTGACCGAGAAGGCACCTTGGCACTCCCTAGCCTGGACTGTTACCACCTATGTCTTTCTCAAGTTCCTGCAGGGCGGCGGCACCGGCAGTACAGGTATGAGGGGCTCTGCTTTCACCCTGGTGGGCACTGCCCCTCTCCCTCCTCCGGTCGTCTCCTCCCCCAGGCCCTTCGGTGGCCCCAGACCTTTCACATCTTGGTGTGTGACTAATGACATTGAACCCTTCAGCCCTACTGAAACTGCTCCTGGCTCCCCCCAGGCTTCGTGAGCAACCTGCGCACGTTTCTGTGGATCAGGGTGCAGCAGTTCACGTCACGGCAGGTGGAGCTACGCCTCTTCTCCCACCTGCATGATCTCTCACTGCGCTGGCACCTGGGTCGCCGCACAGGGGAGGTGCTGCGGATCGTGGACCGGGGCACGTCCAGTGTCACCGGGCTGCTCAGGTGCCAAGCCCGTGGAAAGGGAGTGTGGGAGGGTATGGCTGGAGAAGCAGGGATGGAGGGGCTGTTTGGAGCACAGACCCAGTTTGAGGAACTGCCCCTCCACTCTTTTTCTTTCCTAATTATAAAATTAATGTACATATGCTCTCATAACGTAGAGTAGACCTGAGAGCAAATCTCTTTTGAATTCTACTCAGTTCTCCAGTGGTTCCCATTCCATTTAGTATGTTGAGTTCTGCGTTCTGCTTCTTTGCATTTTTACAAATATGTATGCAGATTCTCAGAACTAATGGGGTGTTGTGCAGGTAAAACTAATGGTATCATGACACAGGCATTGTTTATTAACAAAGCGTTATGGAGGCGCTGGCCCAGTGGCTCAGGTGGTTGGAGCGCTGTGCTCCTAACACTGAGGTCACCAGTTCGATTCCCACATGGGCCAGTGGTCTGCACCTTCTACAGCTAAGATTGTGAACAACAGCTCTCCCTGGAGCTGTGCTGCCTTGAGCAGCCAGAGGTTGGCGTGCGCTGCAGTGGGCTGCTGTGTGCGCCACCATGAGCTGCTGGCGGCCAGCGTGAGTGGTCAGCAGCCATGGTGAGCTGCCGTGAGCTGCTGTGCGTGGCCTACTGACGACTGACTGCCTCAGCCCAGGGGGGAGCACGAGTCTCAAAATACCAGCATGGGCCAGGGAGCTGTGTCCTACACAGCTAGACTGAGAAACAACGGCTTGAACCGGAGTGGGAGCGAGGGAGGCAGAAGAAAGGGGAAATAAAGACCACACACACACAAATTATGGAGATGTATTCTCATCCGAGCATGAAGGTCTCATCCGAGCATGAAGCTCTCCCTCATTCGTTGTAACTGACCCAGAGCACGCTGTGTTTCACTGAGCCATACACCTCCTAAGGGGCGTTTAGCCTGATTGCAGTCTGTTGCTGTTGAAAACAAAACACTGCACTGAAACTCCTAGCGGTAGAGTTGCTGGTCCTGAGCCCCTAAGCCTTTCTGTCACTTGACTTGCCCTTCCAGCTACCTGGTGTTCAACATTCTGCCCACGCTGGCTGACATCATCATCGGCATCATCTACTTCAGCATGTTCTTCAACGCCTGGTTTGGCCTCATTGTGTTCCTGTGCATGAGCCTTTACCTCAGTGAGTGCCGCTCAGTGACAGCAGCTCCCTGAACTCGCCAGCACCTCCCTTGGGCATGCGCCCTGCCCCTACTCGAGTGACCCAGTTTGGGAGGCTATAGGTTAGCCGACTTGAATGGGCTCCTGCTGCTCCCCAAATATGGTGGATGGGCATGCTCCTTTGCCAAGGGAACCTTAGCTCCATCTGGGTAGGGGGCCAGGAAGGGCATCCTGGTCACATTAGGTGCTCGCTGGATGTGGGTCAAGGATGCAGCTTGCCTGCATTTGTTCACCAAAAGCATTTTCACAGATGAGGCTTTGTATGTGCTACAAAGATACCTTGGCACAGCCCCTTCCCTCGGGGAGCTTAGGGTGCTCTCCCTTCAGAATCTGGGTCCCTGGGCTGTAGTGTAGGGTTAGTATGTATGGGGTGGGCCGCAGATAGAAACACGTGGTCTCTGCTGTTGGGAGTGATGTCTTGATCTCTTCCTCTCCCTTATCCTCCTGTCATTCTCTAGCCCTGACCATCGTGGTCACTGAGTGGAGAACAAAGTTCCGACGTGCTATGAACACCCAGGAGAATGCTACTCGGGCACGAGCCGTGGACTCTTTGCTAAACTTTGAGACGGTAACAGAGGCCTCCGTGGCAGTGGTGTGAGGCCCAGAGCTGTGGAGGAGTGTGCTTGGGACCCCTGGGGCTGCCAAGGAGCTAGAGGGGTGTGCGCTGTTTAAAATGAGGAAGGAGGGCTGAGGGTCTGGAGACAACGACCTGGGTGCCGGACTGCTGTGGGCCTGTCGGACGGTGGTGCTTTGCATTCATCAGGTGAAGTATTACAACGCAGAGCGTTATGAAGTGGAACGCTATCAAGAAGCCATCATCAAATATCAGGTGAGGAGGCTAATGTGAGGCCTACAGAGAGCAATGGCCTGGCCTTGGGGAATTGCCAGCGCCCAGAGGAGTAAAATTTGGGCTGTGAGGTTGAAGGTGCCTAGGCCGAGGTTTGCACTTGGTGATGGACAGTGCATATGTGACGGTCTTCCCTCCCACATTATTGCCACAGGGTTTGGAGTGGAAGTCAAGTGCTTCACTGGTTTTACTAAATCAGACCCAGAATATGGTGATTGGACTTGGGCTCCTTGCTGGCTCCCTGCTTTGTGCATACTTTGTCAGTGAGCAGAAGCTACAGGTAACGGAATTGTTCTGGGGATGGGGAAGAGGGGCCTGAGGCCTATGGGCCAGGAGGCTCCTGGGTGGGAAGCGGACAGATGACAGGAAGTGGGCAGGGTGACAGCCCACAGGCCTCCTGTGACTCGGTCCTCTTCCCTGGATCGCCACAGGTCGGGGACTTCGTGCTCTTTGGCACCTACATCATCCAGCTGTATATGCCCCTCAACTGGTTTGGCACCTACTATAGGTAACCTGATCCCCGGCCCTCACCTGTCCAGGTGCATTGTTCTTTCCATAGCTCCCCAGAGGAGCTCCAACCAGCGCTCTTGTTGCAGGATGATCCAGACCAACTTTATCGACATGGAGAACATGTTTGACCTGCTGAAAGAAGAGACAGAAGTGAGTGAAGAGAGAGGAGTGGGGGTTTGGGAGCGGGACCTGCATGGTGTGTCTTGTGTCTGGAGAATACCAGGCCTATAATGGTGGCACGTGTTGGTGGTACTCTCCCAGGTGAAGGACCTTCCTGGAGCAGGGCCCCTTCACTTTCAGAGAGGGCGGATTGAGTTTGAGAACGTGCATTTCAGCTACACTGATGGGTGAGCCCCTCCTCTTGTGCCGTCCCACAGCCCCCTTTCCCACTGTCCATTTACACACTGCCTTCCTGCCCCTCATCCCTGCTTCTTAGCCGCCACTACCTGCGAAGAGAGCCCAAGCAGGGGAGGCGCGGGGCCTACTAGTAGCTCTGGGGATGGGAGGGGGTCTTGGAGGTGCAGCGGGCCTGCTGACCGTGCCACTCCCTTGTAGGCGGGAGACCTTGCAGGATGTGTCCTTCACTGTGATGCCTGGACAGACCCTGGCTCTGGTGAGAGAAGCCCCAGCCACTTGCCCAGCCTCCTCAAGCTCCCTCATTCCAGTGCCCATGGCAGCTTGTGACCCAGGCTGTGGAGTCAGAGAGCCCTGTCATGATGGGTCACAAGAGTGAAGGGGGCAGCCTCCGTGGACATTGGAGAGAGAAAGCCTTCAACACCAATGGGCCTGAGAATGTTTTCCCTCTGTTTCTAATGCACCAGGTGGGCCCCTCCGGAGCAGGGAAGAGCACAATTCTGCGCCTGCTGTTTCGCTTCTATGATATCAGCTCTGGCTGCATCCGAATAGATGGGCAGGACATTTCACAGGTAAGGTTGTTTGGGAGAAGACTGTAATTTTAGGGGCCTGTGTGTAAAAGCATGGCGAGTGCTGGGCATCCAGGGCGAGAGAAGGAAGAGATGTCATCTCTGCAAAAAACTGGGGCAAAAGACCTTAGTCTTTTTAGCACTATCTGACCTCCACAAGTAGGAGTCATGAGAATGATTTGTATGGTGCTGTACCAGGTACAAAGATCTGGAGCAATCTCGGGAAGCAGGTGGAGAAAGCGTATTTCCTTTTTATTGATGGGGAAACAGACTCAGAGAGGTTGAGTGATTTACCCACATAGCTAGCTAGGATTTGGGGTGGTGGTGGCAGGATTGTTACCCAGGGCCTCTCATCCCATGTGCTTCCCACCGGCACATCTTATTGCCTAGGCCTGTGGGGAATCTCACAACCAGAGCATATGGTCTTTTGGCCCCAGGTGACCCAGATCTCTCTCCGGTCTCACATTGGCGTCGTGCCCCAGGACACTGTCCTCTTCAATGATACCATTGCCAACAACATCCGCTATGGCCGCATCGTAGCTGGCAATGAGGAAGTGGAGGCTGCTGCTAAGGCTGCAGGCATCCATGATACCATTGTGGCTTTCCCCGAAGGTGCGCTTCCCCTGCCCTGTTTAGCCTTGTTACTCCCCCTGTCCTCTGTGCCATCCCTTCCGTGCCCCATCAGGTCACAGAAACCAAGTTATCACATGTGATTTGAGGGAGGTGGGCAATATCCACAGGGTATGAGACGCAGGTGGGCGAGCGGGGACTGAAGCTGAGCGGTGGGGAGAAGCAGCGTGTCGCCATCGCCCGCACCATCCTCAAGGCCCCCGACATCATTCTGCTGGATGAGGTGAGGGCCCTGGGCAGCCTTCACCCCTTCTTCCTGCCCTGCCTACACCCCTGCCATTCCTGCTGGGTGTTGTTTTCCATCCGGGAGATCACGAATCCACAAAACACATTATAGTTCTCAAGCGCAAACAAGGTTCTTTTTGATTCCCAAGGCCTCCGCCAGCAGCTTGCATCCTCCTTCCACTGGGGACTTGGGTGGCGGGGGCAGTTTTACCCAGATCCTCTCTGTAGGCAACCTCAGCGCTGGATACATCCAATGAGAGGGCTATCCAGGCTTCTCTGGCCAAAGTGTGTGCCAACCGCACCACCATCGTAGTGGCACACAGGTACAGAACCGGGGCAGCAGGCAGCGAGTGGGGCCCCCTTTTGATGGTGTGGTGGGTAACTGATCTCTGACTTTTCAGGCTCTCAACTGTGGTCAATGCTGACCAGATCCTCGTCATCAAGGATGGCTGCATTGTGGAGAGAGGACGGTAAGGGATGCAGCAGGATGAACAGGGCAGGGCTTCTGAATTGGGAGGCCCAGGAAACAGTGTGAAGTCCCAGTAGGCTCTGGAGGAGCTGCCCCTCATCAATCCCATCATCTCTGTGGGCTGATGGCAGGGACTCTTGGGATTAAACTGATAGTTGGGCCTTACACTTCCCTCCTTGCCCCAGGCACGAGGCTCTGTTGTCCCAAGGTGGGGTGTATGCTGATATGTGGCAGCTGCAGCAGCGGGGACAGGAAGAAGTCTCTGAAGACACCAAATCCTAGACTAAGGCATGGTGACAAAAGTCGTGGCCACTTCCCTCCCAAAGGGTAACTCAGAGGAGGATAAGATGTATCCTTCCCTGGCATATTTCATCCTGGTCTCGGGGCACGGTGCTAGCCAGTGAGGGAAAGGGACCTATCAGTGAAGCACTTTTTGGGGAAATAAAAATGTGAACTGTGCTAGGCTTACTGTGACTTTGTGGAGTGACATATCGCAATGACCTCCACCCTTGGTCATGTGAGCCTTCTTGACAGGACTCTTCTGGTGTTGACTGGAGAAGGAAGAAACACACCACTTGGATGTCTGATTGACTTCCATTATCCTTTATTCTTTCCAGGCCCTTCTCTGCCCTACACATGGGGGCAGCCCCAATGTAAGGGGGTGACATTATGCAGGGGGCTCAGTGGGGCCTGGGTAGCCTCCTCTGAGGGCCCAGCCAGGGAGCAGCTCATAGCCGCCCTCTCCCATGCAGCGGGAGAGGCCAGCAGGATCTTCTGTCGTCTCAGTTTCACACGCTGTTTCTCCTGCTGCTCCCTGGAGGCGGCCTCTATGTCACTCCTCATTTCACTCTAGGCTGCTCCTGACCGCCTCTCCCTGTGGACCTCAGAAGTTAGGGCCACAGTCCTCCTCCGCTGAGCCTCCCTCCCCGAGCCCAAGGCCCTAGCACAGGTTGCAGTTGGATGGCTTCAAGCTGCGGCTTTGGGCCTGGAGCAAAGAGGGAAAACGGTGCGATGTCAAGGAAGTGAGGGGACAGACCTCACTTCCAAGCTCAGCCTGGGCTAGAGTCATAGTGAACACAAAAGGATACCACCATTCCAAAACTCTCAACCATTTGGAAGAACCCCCCCCCCCCCAATCCCTTACTCCCTCCAAACACAGGACCCCATCTCTACCCCATCCTCATACCTGCTGCCGTCGGTACTCTGCCTCACTGGCTGACAGTGCTTGTGCTAAAGCTAAGTCTTCTTCCTCCTGAGAACTGGGAGGGAGGAACAGCTTAAGTTGGATGACAATAGTATCTATAATGTGAGCATCTGATCTGTTAGGTATCACTGTGCTGAGCACTCCTGAGTATTATCTCAATTATTTGCATAACCCTACGAGGTAGATATTAGTATTGTTCCATTTTACAGAGGAAATTAAGACCCTAATGGGTTAAAGAACTTGTCAAAGGTCATATAGTAAGCTTAATTTTGAGCCCAAGTTCTTAACTATTATCTTGCGTTGGGTTGGTGTGGTCCCACCTACCTCCTTCCAAACAGAGCCCTTGCCCACATCCCACCCTTTCACCAGAGAGTAGGTACCTTGGAACCTGGGGTTTGGTCTCTGCCAAGGACAGTTCCAGGGCTCGCTGCAGAGCCTCATCCTCACTCTGCAAGAGGAGAAACAAGACCAGTTGCCTTGCATTTTACTCTGCATGGGTTTGCTTCTCTCTCTCCAACCTCTGCCCAACTCACCAAGCCATTCTGCAAAGCAATCACTGGAGGGGCTGTCCACGGTGGAGACTGGGCTGTGGCTCTAAGACAGACATTCAAGAGGCAGAGGTCAGAGATGCAAAGGGGAAAAAGGGAGAGGAGAAACAGGTAGGCCTACCTGCTGGGAGAGGTAGAGGAAGGCAAGGTCCGACTTGGGCTGGGGATGGTGCTTGTCGAAGAAGCCACACCTTGTGCTCTGGAAATGGCAGCAAGTCTGTAGGGAAGAGACACTTTTGGCATGCCTCCAAGAGCTGTCAGCTTATGTGCTCTTCCTAGGCTTTACCCAGAGCCAGGAGGGAAGTTCCTCCAGTCTGGAAAAATAGGCACTTAACAGTTAAGACTCCCCTAGCCAAAGGGGATAGGGTTCAAGCTTCCCAACTTGTGATAAGGGCTGAGTCAATTCCAGAAGGATGGGATGTCCCAAAGGCAAGTTAGAGTACTTGGCTGAAATTACCCTGCCTGGCTGGTTGGGTGCCCCTCTCCAGAGCAATCATGGTCCAGTGGGTGACGGTGCTTGATGCAGAAGTTTCGGCCACAGCGTTCACAGGTCAGTTTCATCATTTCCCGCTGCCGGCAGCCAGAGCGTTCACACTTATTGGTGTAGATCTGAGACAGAGTGGGAAGGTTTGTCACTGCTGAGACTCTGACCCCTTTTCCAACCCAATCATAACAGCTGTTCAGGTTTCCAGGCATCCATAGTCCCAGACCCCTCCAATGCTTACCTTACGTTTTTGCTGTGCTGGATCCGAGCGACAGTCTCGGTCAATGTGCTCCCCCACAGCGCGGTCAGGGGGTTCCCCTCTGGCCACAGGCACAGGCACATTACAGAGTGGGCATACAGGTACTTGGATATCCTATAGATAAGGAGCAGGGATCAGTCTGCGGCCCACTCTGGTTCAACCAAATCACTGGTCCTGAAAGAACCTGGACAGGCCCTCTATAAACAATGGAGCACCGAGTCTCAGAAACACAATAAAGCAGAAGAAACGGGAGGCAGAAGGATTCCGGCGATTCTGCATGCATCCTCCAGTCACCCCCCCATCACCCTCACACCGCCCCCTCACCTTTTGGTAAGCAGATCCACAGTGATGCTGAGCGTAGGCCACATGGTCTGCGCAGAAGATGCCCGAGCAGGCGTCACACTTGAGAGGCAGAAAATCTGCAGGGAGTGGGTCGGAATGCAGGTCCAGCGGGACCTCGACGTCGTTCCGGGTCACTCAAGCCTTCCACTCAAGGGAAGGAAAACACCACCCTATTTGCAACAAACCACCCGGCCCTAGTGCACTACCCTTAGCCACGCCTCCTTTGACACCGCCCCAACTTCGAGCCCCGCCCCTATCCGGCATTTCCAGTTTCCGGAGCCCACCCTTCGCGGTATCCGCAGCAACAAGACCCTCTCCACCCGGCCCCGCCCCCTGGCGCTCCGCCCCTCACCCAAGCGCTGACAGCTTGGCTCGGAACAGTGAGCCCCGAGGTCCGGAAACTCCATCGCCGGGCAGGGCCTGCTGGGAGAAGAGACGATGCTGAGCATCTCTGGGGCTCCGGCTCCAGGTCTGGACTGCGACCCCGCACCCTGTGGGGGCTCCCTGCCCCGCCCCTTCCTCTCCCCCGCCCAGCCCGGCTTACCGGAGCCTCTGCGCCTCCCGGCCCGCAGCTCCCACTCCTCCCCCGGCGCGCACAGGCGTGCTGACGTCATCCCGCAGGGCGGACACGTCCCGCGCAGTCGCCGGGCGGCTAGGGTAGTGCTCCAGGAAAGCCGAGCCCCGCCCGTTCTTGTTTGGCAAGGCTGGGAACAGGATGGTTGTGCCTGAGTGAGTGGGTGGCTGTGGCTGTCCGCGATCCCGCGTGCGGCTTTAGCTCCAGGTAGGGCGAAAGGGCCTGCGAAGGCGACGGCAGATATCTTGGGGAAGGAGGGCTGGGGTGGTTTGGGGTCTTCACAAGTGGTCCTTCGCCTGCTTCTCACTCTACATCTAGCTATTGCGTTCACGGCCATGGTTGCGCTTACCCTCCACGAGCGGACGACGCCCATAATTCTCAGGAAGTACAGGTTTCTCTCCAGAGCTGCGGATCCTTCCTCCAGGTTTAGCTTTGATGCCCTTTCTGTAAGATTTCCCTGACCATCCCCAGTCTGAGTTCAACGCACGGGCTCTGTGAGCTCCCTAGTTCCAGTCTAGCGCCCATTTCATCTTACTGTAACCAGCTGTTCATATGCACACAAATATACTGGGCAGTCAGGAACCAAGTGTACGTGGTGCTGTGTTAGGTCCCTAGCACCTAGCGCACTGCCTAGAGCTGTGTGACTTCGGTGTCACCCGAATCACCTACAGAGTCTGGCTTTAAATGCAGATTCCTGGGCCCTGGAGCTTCTGATTCAACTAGGAAGCACCCAAGAGAATTCTGACACAGGTTTTCCAGTATCCACTGTGAAAAACACAAGCCTAGACTATTCTGAGTGTTTATTAACTACTTCTGGAATACGCATGAAAGTCACTGGATTGATGACCTGCTTCACCTTGGGGAGCCGGAGGGTGAGACCTTCCAGCTTCAACACATTTCGCTTCTTACATGTCTCCCTGGCCTCTCATGCGTGGGGTTGGTCACATTCTATCTTCCCCTACGTTTGGCCATCGGGACAAGTAAACAGATGGGATAAGCTTAGAGTTGAACAGTGTCCTCCAAAATGGAGGGATCACCCAGGCCACAGTTGGAAATGATGAAACAATCTCCTCTCGCTTTTCCCTTCCCTCTCCCCCTCCAGCTTTTGGCTCTATTTCCTTCTGTGTTTGCTTCTTACATCCTCACAACTTTAAGGCCAACGAAAGTTAAAATCACTTTTCCTGGTTCCTCAAGCAGATGGCTTTATTTCAGCTCTGCCCGATTGCCTTGACTTGGATGACCTGCTAAGCTCTGACCAGTGGCCCTCTGGTCAGGGTATGTGATATTTTGATGGGCTAGGCCTGAGTCTGTTTGGGGGAAAGAGTCAGCTCCACCTAAAGTGAAAAATCACCCAGCTGGCTTAGACAATTGTTCCAGAAAACCCAAGAGAATCCATTCAATTCCTCTCTTCCTTCATTCAACAATATATTGAATGTCCTCCCATGTGCCTGTCAATGGATGATATGTGCAAATACAAGATATACAGGGCAATATGGCAGTACATTTCAGGTACCCTCTTACAGGGTTGACAAGTGTTATTCAAGCCAAAACCTGAAGGGTAAGTAGATGTTGGCTGGGTGAAGGCCAAGAAAGAAAGGAATGGCGTGGAAGGAGATGGTATTCCAAGCGGAGGAAAAGCAGGGACAAAGACTTGGCGATGAGAGGGAATAAAGTCCTTTAAATGAGCTTTTAAAATGCTTGGGGCATCTGGATCTTAGGCTATACGAGGCAGGCTAGAAGGGAAGTGAAGCTGGAGAGCTAGCAGAGGCCAGATCACATCAGGTAGTGGACGCCACGTTAGTATTGAGAATTTTAACCTAAATATGAGAAACTGTAGATAGCTTTAAGGAAGGTAGTGGCTTGATCAGCTTTGTATTTTGGGAAAGTCACTCTGGCTTCAGAGTGGAGAACAGATTGGAGGAAGTATGAGACTGGAAGAAAGGAGAGCAGGTAGAACAGTGTTGTAATCCAGGCAAGAAATGATGATGGCTTGAACCAGAATGGGAACAATGCTCAGAATTAATGAGAGCTCAGTAGAGAGGTTAGATATGAGATAATACGAGGTGTGATCACAAAATATGGTGAGTTTATATTAAAATTTGTAAAAAAAAATATTTTATTACAGTAAAAGACACATTGCCATTAATCCCCCTCAAAATACTCCCCCTCACTTGGAACACCCTTATCCCATCGTTCTTGCCACTTTCTGAAGCAGTTCTGGAAGTCCTCTTTCGTGAGTGTCTTTACTTCATCCTCCATCATGACAACACTCCGTGTCACACATTACTGGTATGGCAAGTTCTGTCAAATAAAAACATTACAGTGTCTCCTCATCTACCTTATTCACCGAATCTGGCATTGGGCGACTTCTTGCTCTTCCCCAAAGTCAAAATGACCATGAAAGGTAAACATTTTCAATCAATTCAGGACATCAAGGCAGCCACAACAGGGCAACTAAAGACACGAACGAGGACTTCCAGAGCTGCCTCTGAAAGTGGCAAGAATGATGGGATAAGTTTGAAGTGACGGGGAATATTTTGAGGGGGATTAATGCAATGTGTCTTTCACTGTAATACATTTTTTAATGTAAATATTCAGCGTATTTTGTGATTACACCTCGTATTTTAAAATAACTTTCCAGTATGTCACTGTAATGATAAAACAGGAAAAATGAAATTCTGTTGCCAGAGCAATCATGAAATACACACAGTCCCTGATTTACGATGGCTTGACTTAAGATTTTTCAACTTTACAATGAAGTGAAAGTGATACACGTTCAATAGAAACCTGCTAGGCTAAGCTACGATGTTCAGTAGGTTAAAGGCATAGGATATTTTCAACTTACGATGGCTTTTCAGGACATAACTCTATCATAAGTTGAGGAGCATGTGTACTCAGAACAATTTTGTAAAGATAAATCCTGACCTTATTGAAAGGAAACACCTTGACCTACCTCTATGTGAAAATTCAACCAAACATTCATTTAGTGTATGGAACACCTTTGACCACTCCTTCAGGGAAATCCTGGCAGCTGCTTTCTTTAACCAACCCTGACACCCTAGGGTAAGCTCTGAGAAGCCATGTTTCTGCCCCTGCCAAAGATGATTGGTCTGGGAGTGGTCATCTGCCATATATTGGGTATCCAAATTTGTGTTCACCCAAAAACAGTCTGAGACAAAGATTTGGGTGCAAGGAATTCATGTGGGTGGTAATCCTAGCCAGAGTAAGAGAGTAGGCAGGAGGGAGACAGGGAAGGAAGGAAAACCGATAGAGTGTTATTGAGCTGGTTACCACTGTGGTAATAGGAGCTCAGTTCCACTAGGAACCCTAGGTGGAATCAGATAGAATGCACCTCAGAATTGTCCCTGTAAAGGACAGAAGTCTGGGCTGACTCCTGTCTTCTATAAATTAGGAGTTGCTGCCTCATTTACAACTCGCCTATGCCTACCTCGCACAGCCAACCCGCACCTCTGTGCAAGCTGGCTGGGCTAAGGAGGCTTTGGGGAAAGCCCCAAGGCAGAAATGCTGAGGCTGGGCTTTGAGATGGGAAGCCATCCGGGCTCATAGGAACTGTCCACAGCGGCACCTGAAGTCAGAAATAGGCCCAGTAGATGTGGCACAGGCACCAGGAGCATCTGCTGTATTTGGCCAATCAGATTCTTTCCTGCGAGTTTGGAATTGAGACCAAGAGATCAATGTTCATAATACCATTGGACCTGTAACAACACATAAGCTATGGGATGGTCATCGGCGATACTACCATCCTGTCATACTGACTGAGGGACACGAAGAGATTATTAGCTTTAATATTCTGACTGCTGGGACACTGAACTCCGTAAAAATAGATTGGTCTTGTAGCTCACACATTATCTGACTCTTTTGCCTCCTCTCAAAGTCTACATCCCCCAACAACACTGTAGCTAACTGCCATTACTTTGTCTCTTTTAAGGGGGTTTTAAGTCATCCCATTAAATTCAGGATATGTCTCACGGCTTTGTCAGTATCTCTGGTCACAACCTGAAGTCAGGCTAATGACGTGCAGGAGACTCTTGATCCAGCTGTGCACCTAAGGGCCCTCTGCCACGGGGATTGAGCAATTGTTGAAGAGCTTGTCATTTGTGAATTCCAAGACTCCGTATCTGTTAGACCCAGCATTAATTCTGTTAGGTTTAAAATTATGAAATTGCTATAATTTGACGTTTTTTCTTCTAATTTTTATTAGTTTCAGGTGTACCAAACAACACAGTGATTAGATATTTACATACTTCACAAATAACCCCAATAAGTCTATTCCCCTCTGACATTGTACATAGTTATTACAGTATTATTGACTATGTTCCTTATGCTGTACTATATATCCTCATGACTTTTTTAAAATTATAGTTGACATTCAATATTACTTTGTATTAGTTTCAGGTGTACAGTATAGTGGTTAGACATTTATATAAAATTTATGAAGCGCTCCCCCAATAAATCTAGTACCCATCTGACACGTAGTTTTTTATAATGTTATTGACTATATTCCCCATACCGTACTTTACATCTCCATGACTCTTTTGTAACTATCGCTTTGTACTTCTTAATCTCGTCACCTTTCTCACCTAGCACCCCCAACTCCCCTCCTATCTAGTAACCATCAGTTTGCTCTCTGTATTTATGGATCTGTTTCTGTTTTGTTTATTTTGTTCTTTAGAGTCCACATATACGTGAGATCATATGGTATTTGTTTTTCTCCGTTTGACTTATTTCACGTAGCATAATACCCTCTAGGTCCATCCATGTTGTTGCGAATGGTAAGATTTCATTCTTTTTTATGGCAGAATAATATTCCATTGTATATATGTACCATAACAATTTTGTATGATTTAATCTAATCTAAACATCACATGTCACAGACAAGACCTCTGTCTCGTTTTCAGCCTGCTGGGTTTTGGATACCGGACATGAAGGCCAACAGCCACTGTCTGAGAGTATGATTTAAAACCCACATACCTTAATATCAGATGTACCAAATTTCTATGTACCTTTGCCTTTCAAACTTCCACTAGTTCCTACTAATTATATATAAGGAAAAGGTATTAGGTAGGATATAGGATATAGGGACTCAAAATGACTGGCATAAACAAGAAAAAACTTGAATTTCTTGTTTGGGTAATAAGCCAGTGCTGGTATGACAGCACCTGTCAGGGACCTCCTATTTTGTTACTCCGTCATTTCTAAGGTGTTGCCTTTGTCGGTGTGGTCCCAAATGAGTCCTTTTTCACGTAGCAGATTGGGGAGAAAAGAAGAAAGGCACACCCCTGCCACTTAAGGGCATGATCCTGAATTTGCATACATTACTTCTCTGCACTTTGTAACAACCAATACTTAGTCACATGATCATACCTAGTTCCAGGGAAGTTGGGAAATGTAGTCTTTAGCTGGGTGTCCATGTACCCAGGTAAAATTTCAATTACTATATCAGTGAATGAGAACAGATATTTGGGAGACAACTAAAGTCACCAAGGCAAGTAAAGAATGACTTTTATGATATTTGGATCATCCTGAGATTGAACTAATGAAGCAGGTGGTGGGTGGGTCACATAGTCACACAGAAGCCAAGATTGTACAAGGCATTTCTCTTAGCTCATGGGATTTGAGGATGAAAACAATAGAATCAAACACCTCTTGGTTAGTCTCCTATTATAGTCCACTCTGTGGGCTGTCTACTCCAAATCCATTCCCCAGCTCACACTTTGAGAACAAAACCTGATTTTAACCATCCTTTTCCAAGCAGTGTGTTTTGCATGGGACCCTTTATAGCCCCCAGGATAAGTCTTTTTTTTTTTTTTAGGACTATTGGGGAACAGTAGGTACTTCCAGGACTTTTTCCAAGTCAAGTTGTTGTCCTTTCAATCTTAGTTGTGGAGGGCACAGCTCAGCTCCAGGTCCAGTTGCCGTTGCTAGTTGCAGGGGGCGCAGCCCAGCATCCCTTGCGGGAGTCAAGGAATCGAACTGGCAACCTTGTGGTTGAGAGCCCATGCTCCAACCAACTGAGCCATCCGGGAGGCAGTTCAGCTCAAGGTGCTGTGTTCAATCTTAGTTGCAGGGGGCAGAGCCCATCATCCCTTGTGGGACACAAGGAATTGAACCTTGTGGTTGAGAGCCCACTGGCCCATAAGGGAATTGAACCGGCAGCCTTCGGAGTTAGGAGCACGGAGCTCCAACTGCCGAGCCACTGGGCCGTTCCCAGGATAAGTCTCAAATGGTCTCAGTCAGTGTTTTTCAAACTTTTAACCATTACTCACATTAGCAACTACGTTTTATAACACACACACACAAACACACACACACAACTTGACATTATGTTTGATATGCTCTGATCGTCTATCTCATTTTTTAGAAAATGCTGGTTGCCCATACACTACATTGATTTCCATTTTGCTATCTCATTAATAGATTCCAACCTTCAGTTTGAAAAAAAACCCAACTGTTCAAAGCCAGTTAAACTGCCCTCATTTCCCTTGGTTAAGGCATGTAAAACAATTTGTGTCTAAAAGAAAAATTTATCCCAAAGTTTTAAAAAGACAAAATGATAATCACTCATTTTTTAAAAACATATATATACCATGTTTCCCCAAAAATAAGACCTAGCCGGACAATCAGCTCTAATGCGTCTTTTGGAGCAAAAATTAATATAAGACCTGGTATTATTATATTGTATATTATATTATATTATATTATATTATATTATATTATATTATATTATATTATATTGGGTTAGGGTTATAATTACATTACATTACATTATATTACATTACATTACATTACATTACATTACATTATATTATACCCGGTCTTATAGTAAAATAAGACCAGGTCTTATATTAATTTTTGCTCCAAAAGACGCATTAGAGCTGATTGTCCGGCTAGGTCTTATTTTCCGGGAAACACGGTATATATGCTAGCATTTTTCTAATAAACCTACTTGACCTTCATCTGAAACTCTTGGGAATATAATTGTGGTCACAGTATATTTGACTAACACTCCACTACTGATAAAAGCAGTTTACAGCTCTGTACCATTAACCTTTAGAAATTGATAATGTGTTGCGCTTGTATAGCTTTGAAGAAACGTTAACCCCAAAGGTGTTATTTTTTAACCCTGTCGACTGTTAGTCAGTGTTGTAACTATTTTTTTTTTTCATTTATTGCAAGAATACTCAGAGAAACAATTGTTTGTATTCTTTACCAGTTCCCTCATTAATGACTTAAATAAAACCTTTGTATGTTCATACTGTCTATTTGGGTGAGAATTTATTTCTGCTCTGGACATCTACCTGTGACATCTAGCACTCAGGCAGCTATTTGGTGACTATGAGTAGAACCAAGTAGAGAGGACAAGCCAACATGCTGGAGATGTCAAAGAAGAAAGATGGAAAAGATCCAGGGTCATTGATAAGTAACCAATCGTGGACACCTACCTCTGGCCTCTTGTTATGTAAGAGAGTAAAAATGTCCTTGTTAGCAAGGTTTTCTGCATTTTGCAGCCCAAACCTTCCTTTGTGATACACCTTTTGTGGCATCTTAATAAAAATGAGTATTTGATTCACCCAATTGGAACTTGCTGCTATTGTATTTTCTACATATGGTGGCTGTGATGGGAGCAGTGGAATGATGGCTGAGCTCCCCAGTCAAACATAGAGACCCTCCCCTCATAGCTCTGGAAAGACTCCTGACAGAACGATCTTATAGTCTGCGCATTAATATTTTGTGTACTTGTTTTTAATTTTAAATTACTTTCAGGGCTTTATAAATGCTTTTTTTGTTTTAATATGCAACTGTCTGATTTTAAATAATTATTTTCATGTTAAACTATAATTATTTGATTTCAAGAATTTTTATTTGTTTGTTTGTTCTCTCTCTGCATTCATCAGTGGCTTTAGAATTGTAGGCTTCCAGTTTTTGGAACCTTGTCTGGAGCAGACTAAACAAAGATAAACACTGCTTCTCTCCCTGCTCCCACTCCACAAATGCTCAGGTAACCAAAGAGAGAGAACCCTAAAAATAAAATCTTTGGAGCTCTTTCTCAAGCATGAGCCAGAATGTTTTAACTGCCGTAATAGGCTTACCTCAGGGACCTCAGAGACCACAAGATAGTGAAGCTCTCACAGTCTCTTTTCTCAGGCAAAACTTTTCCTGACTAATGGGCTAGAGTCCAGATTAAGCTGTTCATGCTCATCAACAGCCCAGGGGCTTCCCAAGATGTAACAAAGGGTGATGAACAGACCAAAGTCACCACTCCGTGAGAGTTGGGATGTAGGTTCCTTGCTTCCTGAATAAAGGAGAGTGCTGAAAGAAATCCAATAGCATTTTCTACGTTGAGCAAGCTGTGTCAGAAGATACCAATTAACAATGAGCATTGCTTGAAAAAAAGAAAAAAGAAAAAAAAAGCATTTGCTTAAGTCTCTTTGATTGTAGACCAACAAAGCGTATGCAAAGCTGCTAAGTAGCTTTGTGCTTCAGCTGTGGGTAACTGAGCTGCAGCCTTCCACAGGAACAGCAGCAATTGGCTCCTCTACAAATTTTAACCCCCTTATCTGTGGGGGATATGTTCCAAGACCCCCAATGGATGCCCGAAACCTCAGATAGTACCAAACCCTACATACACTGTGTTTTTTTCTACACTTACATACCTATGATTAAGTTTAACTTATAAATTAGGTACAGTAAGATATTAACACTAATAATGAAATAAAATAATAATATACTGTAATCCAAGTTATGTGAATGTGGCATTATTAAGTAAAATAAAGGTTACTTGAACACAAGTGCTGCAATACCACAACGGCTGATATGATAACCCAGTGAGCTACTACGTGACTGTCAGGGAGTGTAGGCTGCGTGGGTACACGGCACAAAGCAATGATTTTTGTCCCTAGCGGGATGGAGTGGGACGGCATGACATGTCATCAAAATACTCAGAACAGCCAGCAATTTAAAAGTTATGAATTGTTTAGTTTTGGAACTTTCCATGTGGTATTTTCAGGCCATTGTTGACCCCCGGTAACTAAAACCACAGAAAATGAAACAGTGGATAAAGGGAGAGTACAGTAGCAGCAGGTGTCACAACCAGACACCTATTTCAGCGTCAGCAGGTTTAAAACAGACAAGGTCAAAGTGAAGATACCAGCAAGGGTGTCTCCAGCCCAATTCTACTTGAATATTAGTTTAATGGTATCTGTTAACGGTTTTCCTCCTTTTCAGTACATGCTCACAGAAACAGTGCATACAGAAAGGGAAAGAAAAAACTATTTTTGTTAACTGTCCTGTCCAGCTTTTACTCATGTGTTAGCTTATTTGATCCCCCATGAGAACCTTTTGAAGTAGATACTATGTATTCCGATGTTGCAGATAAGAAAACTGAGATTGAGAGATTAAGTTACTTGCTTATGGAGATGGGATCTGGACCCAGATTTTTGTGTTGCCTTAAGGCCCATGTTCTTTCATTATACAACATTGCCTCCAAAAAAAATCTACTCTTGTAACCGCCTTAATAACTGAAAAGAGGAATCTCAAGTGGTGGTTTTCTCAGAGCATTTGTGGAAAATCCCACATCCCTCCAGGGGTTATCAATGTTGGCATAACTCCGAGAAGTTGTGCAATAAAGAGGGTTGTAATCTTTTTGCTGGTGGGAGGGTTTTTGTTTTGGTTTGTTTTGGTTTGGTTTGGTTTGTTTTTTTAGTATGAAGAGGCTTTATTCTCAAGTTCTATGAGTTGCAATCCCCTTGGTGGAATTCTTTTCCCTTGATTTTAATAGGTACAGAAAAACCTAGGTGCTCAACTGGTGGAGGGTCTTGGCTGCAATTTGTAGAAAGAATGCAACGTCTGTGAGGCACAGTAAAGCAGAGAGTAATAAAACGAGGTTTACCTGTAATCAAACACCCTATCAGTGCAAGATATTTAAATGTCTGAGATAATGAGGATGGGGAAGCTCTTTGATTGGAACTGGCATTAGATTCCAGGGGATTAGTAGATCAACATGGCCCTGCCTGCTCTGACGTCAGCCTCGTTCTCTCAGGCATGTGATACACAATACTGGTGGCAATGCTCAGTCATTTGTCCTCGAGGGCCCTTCCTGTCCTGTGAATTCCACGCCAGATGACTTTACACATTACACACTGATTTCGTATATACTTGATTCAATCCACTCACTATGTATTAACCAAGACTTGTCAGATGTTACACCAGGCCCTGGGCATAGAGAAGGTGAATGACCCCTGGTCTTTACCCCCAAGCTGTTCAATATCTAGTAGTAAAGACACATAAAGAAATCACAGTGAAAAGTGCGCTTACATAGTGGCTTTCAAACTTATCCAATCTCAACCCACAGCAAGATATATATCTTAGGTCTCATCTCAATATATATAAATATAAAATAAATGCTATATAAGGTCCACTAAATTGATGTCATGACCCACTAATTTCATGATGCCCCAGTTTGAAAACCATGCTGTAATGGAGGTACAGAGGCTATGGGAATACAGAAAAGGAGCCGGTAATGCTCAGGAGTGAGGTTGGGGAGGACAGTGAGAGTTTTCCAGGCGGACGAGATGCCAAAGGTATTCTAGCCTCGGGAAGGACATGAGAAGAGCAGTGCAAATGTCATAGCTTATCCTCACAAACAGAGCACAGAGGAGATTGAGGCTAGGAAGGTGGAAAAGGGACTTTCTGTTAAATATGATAGATCGAACACACACATGGTATATCTGCTCCTTTCTCAAACCCCACTAGGATAACAGTAACGGAAGAAAGAGAACAGAAGAAGAAAGAATTCATGGAGATATGACAATACTACTTTGGAAGATGGAAAGTAAGGGAAGAGAGTCGACGGGGGATCTGAGAAAGCTGAAACCTAAGTGCTAAGTAACAAGGAATAAGCCAGTTTGGACTGCAGAGCCTTGGGAAGCGACAAGTAGCTCTGAAGGTAGGATGGAAGGATGGGGCTGAAACACACGGATGCATTTAAAATCTATAAGGAGCAATTAGGTTCCCAGATTCCTTCCTCTATCCTGGCACTTGGCGGTCTCCCACCCCAACAGAAGGCAGGAGGTATTCTCTCTAGAGAGAATGAACCAGAGGGACTCTTGGCTCAGGGTCACCAGATGCAGCTGCGGATGGGGAGGAGGAGAAACCACAGGCTTATTTCACCTGGCAGCCAAGTTTATACTCCCCAGGCTGGAGATTGCAGGATTCTTCCCTAGGGGAACTGACCAGCCTAAGAGTAAAGGTCTATGGGTATTGGCATTTGGGGGTTCCTAACAAAATGCTTGTTTCTGCCAAATTACCCTAGAGGGTAGATGCCAACCAATCAGTTCTATCTGTGCCTAGAGAACACTGAGTTGTACTTTTAGAGCCTCTGCTTCTATATGAAGGAGCAAACTAGGATTTGAGGGGAAGTCTCTACCATGAAAGACAGAGACCAAAAAAAAAAAAAAAAAAAACACAAAACAGGGTGGGGGTAACAGGAACAATACAGGGAACTTAAAAACATAGTATAACTATATGAATAATAATATAATGACTATAACATTAACTAATACAGTATCTTTAGAGAGCAGGTTTTTCACCTAATACACAAGAGCAAGAAACTATAAAAAGGGATATTCAGAAAACAAAGTGCTTAGAAATAAAAAATATAATCACAGAAATAAAAAAATTCAGAAGAATGGTTGCAATGTAAAGTTGAGAAAGTAGAACAAAAAAGATAAATACATGGAAAACCAGTAAAGATAAGAAAACCTTAGCCTTGAAGAATAAGTCAGAGTTGGGTCAAGCACCAAGTAGAGAAAAGCGTTCCGACTGAGACACAAATGCAAAGGAGTGACGAATGAGAATGGAGAATTACAAATACTTGTTTTCTGTGGCTGGAATATCAAATTAGAGCGGGGGAAGGGCTCTAATGAAGGTGAACAGTGAGGTAATTTTTGTATTGTTATGAAATGCGTGCTTATAAACATCTGTATGCAGGTGGTAAAACTAAGATTCAACCTTAGGTCTTGATTCCAAGTTTAGTAGTTTTCTATAGAGCCAGGAGGCAAAATTATTTGTTTGTTTGTTTTTCTTTTTGCAAAATAATTTAGATCACTAGTTCTCAACTGGGGGAAATTTGACCTCTAGGGGACGTTTTGGGAACAGCAGTGGGGGGAGAGTGTTACTGTCATTCAACGGGGAAAGGCCAGGGATGCTGCTAAACATTCTAAAACGAACAGGACAGTCCCTCTCACCACAATAAAGAATTCTCTGGCTCAAAATGTCAAAGTACATATAGTCAGGCAGTAGCTGAGAAACACCAATGTAGATGAAATGTAAAACTGGAGCTATTCTGACTGAGTTCAAGTCCCTTGCGGGAGACCTTGAACCAGAACCACCCAGCTGAGCTACTCCCAGATTCCTGATCCTCAGAAATAGTGTGACAGAATGTTTTTTGCTTTAGGTTGCTAAGTTTTGGAGTAATTTGTTATGCAGACATCGCTAATCAATACACTTTGGTATTGACACTTTGTATCAATGTGAAAGACACAGAAATGTGTACAGGTCAGTGAATTTTCACAAATTGAACAGTGAAATCCCACATAACCAGCACCCAGGTCAAGAAATAAAACATTAGCACTCCTCGGAAGACCCCTCCAGTCGTTGCCCCCCTGCCCCTAGGGTAGCACGACCTTGACCTCTAACAATATGAATGTACTTTATATGAATGGAATCATACATCACATATTCTTTTGTGTGTAGTTTCTTCTACTCATTTTATTTATGAGATGCACCGTATTTTTGTGCTTAATTGTAGTTTGTTCATTTTGTTTAGTTATCTGAACATACTACAATGTATTTATCCATTGCATTGTGAACTTCTGTGTGTTATGGTATATGTATTTCTTACCAACATTTTGCCACATTTCCTTTATCATTCTCTCTCTACACACACAAACATCATATATTCATATATTCATTCTTCTTCATTTATTTACATTTCCAAACTGTTTGATATAATTTTCAGAGGACAAAACAATTTACCTCTAAAATATTCAAAATGTGTATCCTAAAAATAAGGATATTCTTTTATATAATCCAAGTGAAATGATCAAATTCAAGAAATCTGATCTTGATACAATCTCTTATCTAATATACAATCCATATTCAAACGTTATCATTTGTCCCAATAGTGTCTTTCGTAGGAGCTTTTCTCCCCCCACTCAGGATCCAACACGTCACACTTTGTAGTTACTGTCATCTCTTTGGTCTCCTTTTTAATCTTGAATAGTTCCCAGCTTTTTATTATCTTTTATGAAGAGTCAACTCACTTTTTATACTTAAAAAGAAAAAAAAAACAGACTTCTTTTAACCTTATTCCATTTCTGCAGTCATATTTTTTTCAAGCAAGCCCTAATACATGTAATTGGTTATTTTGATCAAAATATCTAGTTGAGTCTGAATAGTTTGGTCAAAATTGTTTTTGAAATAATATAATTTGATGCAATCACAGAAGATCAAGCTGGTTGGGCAATCTTACCTTAAATTCAGAAAAGCCTCTAGCTCCCAAAACCGGCAAATACAAACCTCCAAATCTAGATCCTTTTCATTGCCTTTAACCTTGTCCAGGAACAAGGAGCTCACAGGTCTGGGGGTGGGTTATTTAAACTTAGCTACCACCCACTCTAGAACAATAACAAACAAAGGCAAGATATTTGCTGTCAACAGATATGTACCAACCACCAAAGTCTATTGACATTGACTGCTTTAATACTTAGGATTCCAGTTTAGCCCAACATTCATTTATTGAACGTCTACTATGTGACAGGCATGTACTGGGCTCTGGGAATATTCTGATGGTTAAGACATAGTCCCTGCCCTCAAGAGTAAGTAAGCAGTATAGTGGGAACTATACACATACACATATACCTATATACTCCATATCCTATACTTACATAGAGAGAATGAAGATTCCATGTGACATGTGGAAAACATAGACGTATACTGAAGGGGCACTAGGAGAGCAGCTCTCATATGAGGAGCCCGTGACACGGGACATCAGAGAAGGCTTTGTAGATGAGGTGTGGTCTGAAGCACATCTTAAAAGACAAGTGAAGTGTTTGCAAAGCAGAAGTGTGTATGTAGGGCAGGGGTGGGGGAGGGCAACACAGCTGAGCAGAGAAAGACAAGCTGTTTGGGGCTTGATGCTGTGAAGAGCAAGACAGGGCAGGGGCAGACCTCAGGCTTCTTAACCATATCAGCGAGCTTGGTTGATGTCTTGTAGGAGGAGAACCTTTGATTAATATTAAATAGCAGAAAGGTCATCGAATTTGTGTTTTTTAAATAATCTAGCCATTTTGTAGGGCATGAATTTTGGTCAGGGACAAGAGTATGGATAGGGGAACTGTCACAGTGCGCCAGGTGAGAGATGAGGAGGGTGTGAATCAGGGCTGTCATGGAGGTGACAGAATCAAGAAATAATTTGGATATCAAATTAGCAGCCAACTGGTGATTTGCTGGGTGAGGGATGAGGAAGACATTGGCCTTCATAGTTGGTGGTGCCAACAAGCAAGACGGCGAATACAGAAAAAGCCTGTTTAGGGAGATGAGGCGTGGAGTGTACTGTGGAAAAAGGACGTGTGCAGTTGAGTGGAAGGTACCCATTGAGCATCCAGGGGAGATGCCAGGGAAAGGAGCTAAGATTTGGAAGTCATCAGCATATGCCTGAGTGGAAACTAAACAGGTGAATATGTGAAATTGCCCAGGTAGAATGCAAAGAAAAGTGAGCCAGGGACAGACGCAACGAAATACCAGCATTTAAGGGAGCAGGTGGAGGAAGCCCAGGATACTTTAGTTGGACACTAAAAGCAAAACATGGTGATATATTGTCCTTCCACGAAGGAATTAACAATTCTTAGAATCTCTGTACTTGATCTTTGTAATTTTAAAGATCATTTAAATCTGTTTTACAATATCCCTTAGTCAGGAAAACAAATTCTGTGTAGCACTATTTATCAATCTCTTTTCAAGTATTTAATTTCTGCTCTCTGAAATCCTACACATAACCCTTCAAAGTTTGAAGGAAGCTAATGTGACTCCACTCTCTTCTTGGCTTAAACATTCTCAGTTCCTTCAACAGTTTCCCATGTGATGATTTTCAGCCTTCACCTCTGGCGATCCTCTCCTGGGCACACTGCAATGTGTCAACCTGTCTGCAAGCAGTGTTCTAACGTGTGCATAGTACACAACCCTACAGTATTATCTTCCTGTTTTGGAGACTATATACCCAATAATATAGCCTAAAATAAAGTTTATGAGCAGCCACATTACACTATTAGCTGTAACAATGTATAATTAACTAAAGTACACAGGCCTCCCTGCAACGTAAACATGTAACCAACTCTTCTCCCCCCAGCCTGTACTTCTAATTGATTTTTGTTTAGTCCAATTGTCATTCTCACATTTCTCTTTCACTCATATGAAAAGCTTTTTCTTCTTGTCCCTTTCATCTCGGGGCAGGAAAGAGCTAGGGCACCTGATTTTAAAAAAAAACAAAACTGTAGACAAACATGTAGCAACCATCAGACCAGGTGAACCTCAAAATAGACCCCCACGAACTCCAAACCTATGGTGAATGTTTTGATCTAACTACAGGCTTCTGGCTCTATCTTCAAATTTCAAGTTTAACAAGAAAATGGATTAAAGATGGGGCATGTGGCAGCCATTGTCTTCCTGATTGATAATTTTTTTGTTTGTTTTTTGGAATTGCCTGTTTCTTAAACTGTTTTTTCCTTCTGAAATCTCTAAATGATTAAAAGTTAATGTTCTTTCAGTGGCAGTGGACAGGGCCTCAATCAACCCTAAAAGATTGTCTCTTAGGCAAATGTGAAAAAATGGACAGAAAAAATTTCTCAATGCTTAGGAGAGATGTGGCAAAGAATTCAACCTCAAAAAGTCAAGACAGAATTGCCACATGGTACCTCCAGCTGAAGGGCCAGGACATGAACTCATAAAGGCGGCCACCCGCTTAGTTCTGGGCTGTTCTTCCTCCCCAAAGGGCAAGGATTACTGCATCCATTCTCTGTGAAGCTGGGATACTAGATTGGTTCTCTAGTTCCGTGTCCTTGAGCATCTTCCCATCTGTGCCGTTAATGGACAGCGGCTTCCTGTTCCAGTGTGATTGCTGGAGCCAAACTGCTTCGGGTTTGGATCCTGGCTCTACTATTTACTAGGACTCTGGCCTTCAGGAACATTCACCTGTCTGTCAAGTGGAGTTAATAACAGTATATATCTCAGGGTTGTGAGGGAAAAAACGAGTTAGCAAGTATAAACCACTTAGAAGAGTGCCAAGCCCATATTATGCATTCAGTTAGTGTTAGGTACTATTTCTTTAGTGTTCCTTGGCCTGAAATCAGTTTAGATACAGGTATAGGTCCTGCTTGTTTGGTTCCTCCAGTATAGATAAATCAGAGCTGAGCAAGTTGTTAGCATGTAGATGGGTTAAGGACTTTTTAAGGCAGTGTTAATTAAGGGTGTAGGCAACACAGTATAAAACGATTGTTATAATCCCCAATTTCTATTGATTGGGAAGACGAGGCAATTTCCTCCTGCGTACACTTTATTCACACATGCTAAATCTCACTGAACACATCACACTGTCAGGGAAGATGGCTAAGGGCAAGTCAGGGCTGTCAGGGTCCCAACCTTGCTTCTGGCCTTGTTTTGCACCAGGTAAATAAATAGCCAGGAGCAAGATGGGGGACCAGGAAGTAAGGGGTAAGGGGGGCAGAGCAGTGAGGCAGGCAGGCAGGCAGCAGTTCTAGCCAATCAGCACTTTATTTTTCCAGTCAACACCTGCACAGACGTGACTGTCCACTTCCTGACCCTAGGAGGGGATCCCACCACACTTGAAGTAGCCCTGGCCTGGAGGAACACGTCTCCTTATTCTTCCCTGGGATAGTAAGAGAGAACCTCACTCTAACCAGACAGAGCTCCTGCTCACTGACGCAATGCTGGTGCATGTGCTGTGGGATCCCTGCTCTGCCCCTGTCATGAACAACTGGGACGAACTAGGCCAAAGGTGCAGTGGAGGCTCACGGGCTACAGTGACCTAAGTGCTCCACTATGGGCCTGAGCCCCCAGCACAGGTTTAACCTTCCCGACAGGAGCCTCCCTAAAGTGTAGCTATGGAAGGAGGCGCTGGCAGAGTGGGGATTGAGCTGCTAAGGACAGGACACAGCAGGGAAATCAAGTAGAGGAGCACAGGACAGAAGAGAAAAATTATAAAGTGCCTGAACTAAACAACCAAGTGGGACACGAGGACAGAGCAGCATAGGTCCCTGAGGATAGGAGGAAGAAGAAAGGGACAGACCACTAGGGCTTGGGACAGAGTGGAATGAGAATAGAGATGAGGCAGGGAGGCAAGTGCAGGCTGTGGGAAGGACTTCCCTAGTCCTGTTCACATCCACCAACCCAAATGTAAAATTATTTACAAGCTTAAAACCAATCCCCGGTACTGTACCAGGCCCGGGACAGCAGGCAGGCAGGCAGAGGGTGGACTGGCTCCCATTTGACAGCCAGCTGCCCCACGTATTGCCTTCCCCACAGTAGGGAAAGGAGGAAACACTGACACCTCTAGCCAGAAAGCCCCACTGTGCCTGCCATTCCTTCCACGGCTCATGGCTCTGCCATGGCCTGAGCCTCTTGGTCTGACTGTACCAGAGAAAGGGTGTTGGGCCCTCGGGGTGGAGCATCAGGGGGCTCTGGGGGTGTCTCTGGCCCCAACCCCAGCTCTGCTTTCAGCTGCTCCAGCTCCCCCTGATCCAGCAACTCGAAGTCCTCAGTGTTGAGTGCCTCTTCTTCCTTAGGGGTTGGCAGGGGTTGGGGTGAGTCCTGGGGAAGAGGGGGGAGCACTGAGGGAGAAGGGACTGGGTCACTTTCAACAAGGCAAAGGAGGGGTGGCAGGGTGCTGGAGGGAGTGGTGGGGTTACCACTCACTGCCTCTGGGCTCAGTGTCTCCACTGGTCCTCCAGGGGAAAGCTTCACTTCATCTGTGGGAGAGGTTGCCCCATTGAAGTGTGTGTTCACAAAGTGAAGGGGGGACGAGAGCCGAAGCAAGGTCTCCTTGGCTGCCTCTTCTTCCTCCTCCGAGTCCAGGTCTTGCCTTGACAGGGCCTGAGGGGGGCCCAGCAGGTCTTCAGGAGGGGCCAGCTCTGTCTCCTCTCCCTCCCCCAGCTCACGGCTCAGAGCCTCCTCTGGCTCACTTGGCAGGCTCTGTTGGTCCAAATCTGTGCAGAAAACAAAGGGTTAGGAATGGCTTGCTGTTCTGAATGGCCACAATAGGCCAGTATGTTGAAGGATGAGAACTCAGGATATGCATTGTGGGCCAGGCCTTAGATGTTAAGGTCTTTCGGGAGCTTAAGAGTAGAATCAGAGGGTCAGTTCCCCAAAGAAAACATGGGGGAAATAATCAGAGCACACCAGCATTCTATGACAGGGAACAGGAAGATCGAGAGGGACAAAGGGCTTTCCATACCCTCTGAGACATCAGTCAGTTGTGGAGTTGTGGCTCGGGATACAGAGAAGCCCCCGCTCTCCAAGATCGATGCCTCCTCATCTGACAGCTCTGAGTCTGTAATGGCCAAAGCCAATGCCGTTTTCTTCACATCCACCTGTAGGAGAGCCAGGATGAACACAACCGGTGAGGGGAACAAGAGATCCAATTTCCTAGGAGTACCCTCCCCACTGACTCCCATCCCCTTGAGAGCTGGCTACTCTAAAGCAGATTCCCCCAGCCTTCTACTTGACACCCCATCTCCCTTGGATCTCACCACTGGGGAGAAGCCAGCCAGTTCTGTTTCGCTTTCACTCTCTGTCTCCGCCAGTGGCTCATCACCTCCGGGGGGTACGTTCTTTCCTTGCCGCTCTAGAGAAGCAAGAGCAGCAGGGAGGTGACCAAGCAGGGACAGTGGTGGGCGATAAACATGACCAAGGGATTGGAAAGTATCTAAATTACAGGGTGTCCCTGTAATTTAGAGCCGTAAGCCAAGGCCCTCCCCCCACCCCCGGGTTACAGGAGCCCCTTACTCCGCTTGTCGTGTTTGTGGTGCAGAGCTTCAGCTTCTGCCTTCATGCTGTAGTCCAACTGCATGAGCAGGGGCTCGAGGCGAGTGTACATCCTTTGGATCAGTTCATGATAAACCACCAGGGGCCACAGCAGGATACTCAGCACTGGGGGTTAGAGCAGCCACTCAGAGCTCCCTGTGCCTATTTCCTAAGGGCCCTTATTTAAACAGAAAGGGCTGAAGGAAGATGAGGTCCTTTCCCAAGGCGATGCCAACCTCGTCCCTCCACATCCACTGCCCTTCTTCCCAGATGTCCCTTCCATTGTTACTAATCCTACAGCAGCCCCTGGAGAACTCCGTACATGGGTAACTGAGCAGAGAGAGAGCACAGGCCTCCCATTAGGTCAGTCCAGGGACAGAAAACAAGGAGAGGACTTTGGGAAGGGCAGGGTTAGACCCTACTCACAGACGATGTAGGAAATCATAATCCCTGGGACATAGTGTCCCAGCACAGCCAACACAGCACAGCCGGAGCAGACTCGAGCACAGAACTGCAGAGAAGAGCACAGGATCTAAGAACTGTGGGGTGAGGTGTGCACCCTACTCATCTGGGTCAGAAACTCCTGCTCAGCTGATGGAAGCAGTGGTATACCCTCTAAGAATGCGGTGATCCAGTGTAGTCAAGAGTGCCCAAAACCAGAAAGTTTGCAACAGACACCACCAAATACCTAATTCAAACTGGTCCATCTGCCTTGGCAGGAAACAATGTCAGAACATCAGAAGCTTATTCCCTAAGGTGAGACTGTCACCTGCTCTACTAGTTTACTAGCTGCAAAGGTTGCCTCAAGAAGGCACCAGGCCTCTTGCTTCAGTCTCCAGAGAGGGAATTCACGTCACTCCTTCCCATCCCTCCATCTCTACTTCCCCACAGTGCTGAGAACTAGTGTATGACATGGGGGAATTTACCTGAGCTGGATTCTGCCTCTTGTACTGCAGCAGCTCCTGCAGGTGAATCTGGAAGGTGAGCCAGCTCTCAGCCAGGTATCTGCACAACTCGGGCACACTCAGCAGGTGCGGCCGGGCGCCTGACCCCGCACCCTCACTGGGGAGACATGACATGACCCCTAGAGGCCTCAGACACCAGCTTCCTAAGCACTCAAATCCCTCTGAGAAGGCCAATGACATCTTCAATCTAAGCAAATGGACAACCCCACCTCCCAAAGGGAGGCTGTCCTGACCCTGGGAAGCAAAGCCCAGAGCTCCCAACCCCCTGTCCCAAAAGGAGCAGGCACACAAACACCTACACAATCTCATTACCTGTCCATTCACTGTGCTGGGGTCTGTGCCTACAGAAGCGGCAATGTTGCCCTGCACCATAGTGACATTGGCAGTAAAGCAAGAAATGGCCTGCACTCACCTGTAAGAGTGTGGCTCCTCTGGGGACGATGCTATAGAGAGAGGAGGGGGACAAGTTACTGAGTGGCCCTGGGAGACCCTTCCCAAGGCAGACATAGTTACCCCCCCTCTGTGGTCCCAAAGCACTTTCTTCTGATACCAACTGCACAGTGTTTGACATTTGTACGTCTGTCTTCTTCTTTATTAGAGTTTACCCTTTTCAAACACAGGAACCACATTTTACCAGGTTCCCAAGCAACTCACACATAGCCTGGCACCTAGGTGCTCCCAAAAGCCTCTGAATACATGAATAACAAGAAATACAATAATAAAAGCAGACATTTAGATCATTCCTATCACATATGAAGTTCTACATAAGCATAACATGTGTTAACTCATTTAATCTCCATCGCTTAATGAAGTACGTTGTATCATCCCTGTTTTATAGATGAGGAAACTGAGGCAAACAGAGACTGACTGGCTTTTACAAGGTCACACACAAGGTAAATGGCTGAGTAGGCAATGGAAAACAGGCAATCCGGCTGCGGAGACCACAATCTTAGCTACCACACTCAAGACTAACACTACATTCGAGAAAGGGGCAATTGTCAATTTCTTAACTGGGGGAGTGGTGGTGACCGCGAGGCAGGTGGCCTGCGGTGCAGTGCCCTCACCATTCAACACAGCTGGCGGGGTGAGCCACAGAGCGAGTGCACGAGGGGGCTTGCTGAACGGAGGAGGAACGCTCACCTGAGAAGTCAGGGAGGAAGCGAGGCTGCCAAAGATCCAGCAGAAAATAGGCCAGAAGTGAGATGCTGAGTAGGAAAAAAGGCCGGAGGGACGACGACGACAGCAACCTTTGGGAGAGACAGGTGCCTCAGCGGTGAGTGGGTGAGAGGCCCCCGCAGCCATCGCAAAAGGCGGAAAAGCGCCGACTGATGGGGGAACGGGAACCTCCAGGCCTAACTCGAGACCCGAGGAGAGAGGAATGGAGGGACCCAGGCGGACAAGTCTTTACAGCCTGGGGATGGGTCATTCCCCAGGGCAAGTGTCAACCCCAGAAAAGAGGAAGGGTACCCCGACCCCTCCTGCCCCCGACCCCTCCTGCCCCAGCTCTCCCCGCGCAGCCCGGCCCCGCCCCTCTCCGCGGCCGTTACCAGAAGAGGCCGTTGAGCGCGGCCGCCGTGACCAGGCTGTGCAGCGGCTTCTCCCACACCAGCAGCCGCTGTGCGGCCGCCAGCACCGTCTCCCAGCCGCGGAGGCGCAGCCACAGCGCCGTGGCCAGGCGTCCCACCGCCTCGGCCGTGGCCGTCTCCTCCTCCGCCTCGCCGGTGGCCTCACCCATGCCGAAGCTCAGGCCCAGGCCGAGGCTCAGGCCCAGCCCGGCGCCCCCAGCCGCGCCGGTGCTACCCCCGCCACCGCCGCTCGCCATAGCCCCGCCGCAGCCGGCGCCCGAGCCCGCGAGGAGCCAGGGCTGCGCGGCTGCCGCCGGGGGCGCGTCAGGCGGAAGACCGCGCAAGCCGCGGTGAGCGCCGCCGAGGCCGCGGACGGGCGTCACGTGACAGCGGAGCGACGGGCCCGTCACGTGACGCGCCCTAACCGCGGGGATGGGGCCGCCCGCGCCTGCGCGCCATCGGCTGCCGGTGCCCCTGTTCTTCGGCGCGTTTGTTCTGTTTCCTGGAGTGGTGACCCCAGGTCCGGGGCCGGGCGGTGTCTGGCTCTGCCTGACCTAAAGACTGTGTTTACGCGTTTGCCCACCCCAGCCCGTCTTCTTCTCTGTGTAGGCAGGGCGGCTAGGGAGTCTGGTGCTGGCATGCTATTCCGTGTGCAGCGGGCGGAAGAGGCAAGAAGGGGGTTTCCACATGCCCAGAATCCCCGGTAGGATCTGCTTCTGCTCTGGCAGGGCGGCGGACGTCCCTTTACTAAACCCTCGTTGTACTGGTCCTCCCAGTTCTCTCCCGAGGATAAACAAACCCCAGCACGTGACCCGACGCACTCAAAAACAGCTTCACCAACTCAGAAAGTTTGTTTCCTCCCCGTGTCTTTCTGTAAACTTTCCCTTCACATGTCGAAACTCCTTCCAATCGCTTGCTCAAAGCTAGATTGTGGTCAGGAGGTGAGTTTAAAAATAAAACCCAAAACCTTGTTTAAGTGCTGTTAACCCGTGTGTGTGTGTGTGTGGGGGGCACGTTAACACCATTTATTGAGGCTTACAACGTACTAGGCGCTTTATAGTCTCATGAGTCACTTCATCTCTGCATTAACCCTACAAAATACATATTTAGATTTTACATTCAAAAATATACTGAAAGGGGGCCGGCCCCATGCCTCAGGCGGTTAGAGCTCCATGCTCCTAACTCCAAAGGCTGCTGGTTGGATTCCCACATGTGCCAGGGGGCTCTCAACCACAAGGTTGCCGATTCAACTCCTCGAGTCCCACAAGGGATGGTGGGCTGTGCCCCCTGCAACTAGGAATGGTGTCTGGGCCTGGAGCTGAGCTGCGCCCTAAACAACTAAGACTGAAAGGACAACAACTTGACCTGGGGGGAAAAAAAGTCCTGGAAGTACACACTGTTCCTCAATAAAGTCCTATTCCCCTTCCCCAATAAAATCTTTTTTTTAAAAAAAGTATACTGAATACTGGTATACAGCAAAAGTAGGTTTCCCTGCTCCCTTGTCCACAGTTCACCCACTATTAAGTTTCTTGTGTATCCTTTCCGACGTTTTTAAATGTATGTTGCTGTGTGTGCATATCCCCCTTTAAAAAACAGTTGAAAGCCCTGCGTTTTTGTTTCATGCACATAAACATTTTTATTGGTACAAAAAGTCAGCAGGCTTCGTTCATCTTCTGTGCGGCATGGTCCCCTAAGGAATTGTCCCTATTTCTCAGATGAGAGCACGCTGGGACTCAGCTCTGTGACCTGACCGGCTCAGTGTGCCCAGGATTTCGAGCCCAGGTCCTTCCCGGCTGTAGGGGCCAGTGGCTTGGCCCAGCCGGCGGCAGGAAGTGCCCAACGCTGACTCGCTGGCGACACCACCGCGGCTTGTAAACGCCCGGCAGACGCGCGGCGCGGCACTAGCCCACTACTCGCCTCGTAGCCAGGTCTCCTCTCTACTGCGTGAGGTGAGCGCCCCGGCCCGTGGGCCCTACGCCCCGAGCTCCGAGCCTCAACCTGGGAGACAGGGAGCCCGGGGCGGAACAGGAAGAGGCGCCCGCCCGTCTCGGCCCCGCCTGCCGCGGCTGGCGCGAGGGGAGGGGGCGGCACTGGCGAGGGCGGTGGCCCGCGTCTGGGAGGCCGGCGGGCAGGTGGACCGGAGGGCAGAGACGGCTCCGCGTCCTGCTTACAACTCGTTCCCTTCCCTTCCCCCTTCGCAGGGCTGCGGCTGTCCGCGCAATGGACTTAGCTGGGCTCCTGCTGGACGAAGAAGGCACCTTCTCCCTCACCGGCTTCCAGGACTTCTCGGTGAGCGTGCGGCCCTCCCCTCCCCAGCTTCCCGCCTGGAGACGGGACCCCGGGCCGCTCCCCTCTGAGCAGAGCGGGACCGCGAACTCGCCTGACTGTCGGCCCGGGAGCCGGGAGGCAGCCACTCCGGCCGTGCCTACTCGAGGCCCTGGCGGCTTAGGCCTTGGGGGAGAGCCTTAGGGTACAGAACTGGCGGTAGGGGTGGCCAGCCACGGCCCTTCTCGGAGAATCTCTCCTGGGGAGCCCTCCGTGGAGGAGGATTCCACCCCTTGTGGACAAGCTGCCATTGGCAAACAATCCAGAAAACGCGGGGATGGGTGGGGCCCCGGACCCACTAGCTGTGAGGCGGCCCTTCTAGCCCGGAGCCAGGTCTCCGTCATACCCTTCCCTGCCCTTCACCCTCCACCACCCTCCTGCCCTGTTTCAGTTCCTCCCAGGACACCAGAAGCTGAGTGCCCGGATCCGAAGAAGACTCTACTATGGCTGGGAATGGGAAGCGGACTGTAACCTGGAGGAGCTTTCCAGCCCCATGGCAGGTTCGACGCGTGACGGAGCGAGTGAGAGTGTGCAAGTGGGTTGTCAGCAGGCACCAAAATGACTCTAGGTGTACCCAGGAGCTGCCCTGACTTTTCAGCTACGTAGCCCATTGGTACCTGGTATAACTAGAACTGGGTTTATATTTCACTTTTTTTTTTGGCTGTTGTTTTAGCTCAAAGGAGTAGAAAATACATTGTTGTTTTACAACTCAATATCACTCTTGATTTGTATACCAGAAACTCTTAATTTTCTAAGAATCGTCACCATATGTTTCCCAAATAAACAAAGCATATTTATTTCTCAAGTGAACAAGAGTGAAAGCAAATCTAAATAATTTTAGGTGACAGGGAAATAAACCTTCCTGCTGGAAGAAGCTAGAATTCAAACTTGGGAAGGGCTTTTTGTCTGTGTGGGAGAATTTGATCTGTATTTTGCTACTATAGTCCTGTCTCCAAAGCCTCAGATAATATAGATCTGGGTCTTCCCTGATAGTAATGGGACTGTGTGTGTGTGAGGGGCATGGCGGGGGAGCTGTTTGCTTACTCTGTCTTCCTTCTGCCCCCTGCAGACATTGCTGTGGAACTGCTCCAGAAGGCAGCGCCCAGCCCTATTCGCAGACTCCAGAAGAAATACGTAGCCCATGTATCCCGGTGAGCCTGGAGTTGAGGGGGGCAGGATGAGAGTGTTTGGACCCTAGAGAGGAAGAAATGGTTATCTCTGAAGAGAAGATGTAAAGATACAGGGATGAGCATAAGAGTTAATTTTCCAAGAGCTGAAAGACCCTTGGGTTTAATTACTGATCCTTCCCGCCACCCAGGGAGGCATGCATATCCCCGTGTGCTATGATGCTAGCTCTGGTGTACATTGAACGGCTCCGGCACCGAAACCCAGACTACCTACAGCATGTGTCCTCCTCTGACTTGTTCCTGATTTCTATGGTAAGGTGCCCCCTTCCCTTCATCTCTCTGGTGAGCCAGGAGCCCGGTGTGAACTCTACTGACACCACCCCTGGCTCCTCTGCAGATGGTGGCCAGTAAGTACCTCTATGATGAAGGGGAGGAGGAGGAGGTCTTCAACGATGAATGGGGAGCTGCAGGGGGTGTGGCAGTGCCCACTCTCAATGCCCTGGAGAGGGGCTTCCTGAATGCCATGGTGAGTAGCTGTTCTCTCGCTTGCTCTGTTGCCTTGGCTCATCTTTATGTTTCTTTTCTCTCTCAGCCTTCTGTTGTTTCTTCGCTTCTCTTTCTGCCTGTCCTCCTTGTGTCTTTCTAGCTCTCTAACTACAGCCTTTGGGGGTTCCTGGTGTGGTGAGGCCAGAAAGGGAGCATAGCTGATCCCCCATTCCTCTAGGCCCAACAGGATACATTTGAGTCAGAGCTTATCTTACTGCATTCTGATTATTTGCTTCCAGACTTTCTGTCCCTAGACTCTGAGCTCCCTATGGGCATGGACCATTTGCAGGATTATTTTCTCCCCTTGCCCTTAATGGAGCATGTAATGTGAAACCAGGTATGTGATGATTAAATGAGTTAATACAGAAAAGCTCTTGGAACAGTGTCTGGCACATAGCGCCAAGTAGGTGTTACCTATAGTGGTGGTTGTAGTTGCTGCTGCAGCAGCTGCATTATTGAACGACTGTGGCTCATGTCCGAGCCTGGTTTGGTGCCTTTCTCTTCATACCCACAGGACTGGCGTCTCTACACTGACCCTCGGGAGATCTTTGAGGTGCTGAGCTGGCTAGAGAGCTGGTAGGTTCTAAAAATTGGGAAGAGGGGCTTGAGGGACTTGGGGGCCGAGGCCTAAGCATAAGAGCTAGACAGGGATGAGGGTCTGTGTAACTGGGGGCAGGGAGGAGACAGGAAAGAGACTAGCCCAAGGTAGTGTCTTCCAAACCTGCCTGCCCTCTTTGTAATCACCTTTGGGCGGGTGGGTAAAGCTTATCAAAAATACAGATCTCGGTCTCACCCTCGGTTTTTGGATCAACAGGCAGCCTAGGAATCTGTCCGTTTAACAAGTTCCCCAGTGTTCTCTGGTAGGTCCCACTGGGCCGGCTGCAGGCGAGTTGCAGACTCTCTGTCTTTTCTCCGCTCCTAATAGTGTGGCTGAGCAGCAGGGACGGCGGCGGGGCTGGTACACTTACACAGACCTGTGTGTGCTGCTGGAGCAGCCAACCTGGCAACTGGTCCTGGGCTCCCTCTGCCAGCAGCTGGCAAAGGTGAGGAGGGGTCAGGAAGGATAGGAGGCCTGCGTGGGTTGCTGTGTGGGTGCGATGATGTAAAGCAAATGCTGAAAGGCTCAGGAGGTGGGGTTTGGGGGTAGATGGTGACAGGGTGCTCTAACCTGGACTTCTAGAGACAAGGGTGGGTATGTTAAAAACAGTCAGAAGCAGGTTTTAGGGGAGGTGTATTTGGCATCGACCTTTCGTATCTTCTTTCCTGCAGCTCTCCTGCCTATTAACTATGGCATATGTGAGCAGTGTGGCCCTGGCCGTGGCATCGGTGGCTGTAATACACCAGTCCTTAGGGTTGTCCTGCAGTCCCCCACGTGGCCCCCCGGATCTTGGATTGGCCTCCAGGTGCCTCTTGGAACCCTGCATACCTTCTCCCATGCCACAGTGCCTGCCATCTCCTGCTAATGTCTCCAGCTGCCTGGACGGCGACGCAGGGCTGCGTTCACTCTGGGGCAGTCTTCTGGCCTCACTGACTCCCCCCCCATTGCCTCCCCCAGATCCTCCTGCCCCTCCCACTCTTCTCCATAACTGTCCCCTCTGCCAGAAGCTCCAGAAAGACTCCCCAACCTGCCGTGCCTGCGATCACCCCAACCATACGGTCCCCACTGGGCCTCCCAGCCCCTGGTACCACTCCCATGGCTTGGCTCCACCCTGGCCCTGGAGCCCGATGCCCCCTCTGCTCCCACAGCCCCAGCAATGTTCCCTTTTCAGCATCATGGAGCTGGCCCGCCTCAAGTCTTTCATTTTCCCAGGCTAGGCAGGGCTCCAGGGAACACGTTAACAGGACTTAGGAGGCCCTGAGATCCTGGAGGTGCAATGCTTGATTTAGATCCTCTCTACCTCTCTGGGTCCTTGGTGGTCCCTGTTCTTCTGGCTGAGGGAGCTAAAGTGTCGTGGGGCAGGAGGACTGAAGGTCCTTGCTCTCCTAGACCTCAGTGTCTGGCTGCTTGGCCAGGGCAGTGATGGTGCCAGGGGAAGCTCTACTCAGTGACCGGGGGCTTGTCACAGATGGACCGAGAAGCCCCTGTTTCTTCACCTCCCCTGGGCTCTTTTAGACTTTTGCTTTTGAGTTTCCTGGAATGGAAGGGTAAAGATGGGAGAAGGAAGGTGGAGGGAGGAAACGTTGACCAGGGTCTGTGTGATGTCCCTGAAGCAGGAAAGCCAGGGATGGATAGGGCCAGGGTGGGAGCTGCCGAGCTAAGGGCGGGCGAGGTGGGAAGTCCCCTCCACACCCATCCCTTGGATGTAGTCTGAAGGAGCCAGGGACTGCTGGGACCTTCAACCTTGCCCTTTTGTCTTCCACCCTTCTCTTAGTACCCTGCTCCTGGGCTTCCCTCTCTTCCAGTTCCTGTCCTGGGTGTTCTTTTCACAGGCCTCTCTGGCCGCCGCTTTGTATCTGGGTTTTTCATGCTTTTGTAGAACTGAGGTTTCAATAAAGTTTCAGTTGCATGGCCTGGACTCTTCCTTCTGCGACAGCCGCCGGAAGGCCTTTCTTCCCCACATCTGCCTTCTAAGCCTCCCTACTTGCTCATCCCATCGTCTTGCAGCCCATTCTCTGAGCCCCATCTCAGAACTGTATTTGATAGTCATAGGCTCCCATTTCAAACTTCCCTTTGTCCCTGCTCCTAGCACCTGGGGGTAACTAGCGCTGCTGGACTTGGGTGCTGTGGGGGACAGATAGTGACTCTACCATCCCTAGTGTTGACCTTGTGTGGCACACGTTCTGGGTGAGCACCACCCTTGTGGATTCGGAAGTACGTCTTGTGAAGAGAGGCCACGCCATGTATCCAGCAGAGCCCCATCAGCTTCTTGTCAAACCCCGAGGACACATCTCGATCCTGACTCCCAGTCTGGTCTGACACGTCGTGATAGTATTAAGAGAAGTCCAAGGCGAGGTCATCATTGGAAGAAGGAAAACTCTGGGCAGCTGGACTGAGGGTATTTGGGGCTGCTTAAGAAGATGCACAGCAGGCGTGGTACTGCCCCCTAGTGGGCATTTTGGAAATTCACGGGGCATTTTTTGATTAACACAAAAATGTGAAGGGATGCTACCTGGCTTTTAGCCGGCCTGGGCAGGGCGCTAGACATCCTGAAATGCTCAGAACCTTCCTCATTAGGAAGCATTCCAAAAACTTTGAAACGACTGGCTAAACATCACATATGAAAAGCCTGTTTATCTGAGTCTAGAACTAACTTTTCACATGTAAGCCTGAAGTTGATTTTGCACATTTTGAAAAAGACTCAGTTTCCTAGGAATATAAATTAAAACTTACTTTGCTTTGTTCAGCTCTATACCATGAATTTGTTCATTATTTTGGAGCATCAGGTCACCAATGGCAGCACCGTCTGGTACATGAGTTGCCAGGAAAACACCAGTGTCAGTTGGCATCTTAGCCACCACATTCACAGTGATTCTGCACATGGGAGTGGGGACTGGACCACTTCTTGTCTTCTGGTTTAGCTGGGCCCAACCTGTCACGTAATGAAATACCTGTTACTATAAATCTTATTTCTCATTTATAGTACAGTGAGGACATATAAAGGACACGCAAGGCAACATGCGTGTCATTCATTATCCTTGCGTTTCCTTTTGAAGTCGTCTGGGGCCTTGACCATGAAAGAGTTGAGGACAGCAGCGTACGCATGATGGTTCCAAATTGCAGTGGTGAGGAGGGAATACAGTCTAAAATCTCCCCAGGTTATTTTCTAGGTCTTTCCACCCATCCTATCCTGCTTTACAGAACCTGGAACAGGGGAGCTAAATGGTGATTCTTGGGGGAGGGGTCCAGAACACAGCTCCCCGGTTAATGGGTGATGGAATTTGCACAAGAGCTGGGCAAAGGTGAAAGGGCCTTGTCCTGCCCCAAATCCCTCGTTCCTTCGCTCTGCTTCATTGACACTCCCACCTCCTCCCCACTCCAGGTAGCTAAACTTCACCCAAACTCTGACCTCTTACTCTTTCTACTTTGGCCCAGGGCAGTCAACACAAGACAGAAGGCAGGACAGCATGAGCCGATCACACCCCCATCCCATCCAAGTCCGATCTGTGGGCTTTCAAGATGCCTTGGCCCCCCTGCCACCACCACCTGCTATCCAAACTCCTTCCTCCCACTCTTGGGCCTCTCAATGTGGGCCCCCTCCCTGGGGCCTCTGCTGTCTTCTGGCTCTGCAGGTAGGAGGTGGAAAGTGCAGGAGTTGGTGCTGACTGAAAGGGGTGTTTGGGGGAGTAGGTGTGGCATGAGGAACCCTCTACAAATGAGTATTCCTGCCTATTTCTGAAGGCCAATCTGTCTCATTCCTCTCCCTACAGCATATCTTGGTTCTGGGCTCTCTGCTCTGTGCCTCCCATCTGCTCCTGTTTCGAAGTCTCCCCCCAGGAGGACTGTCTTACTCCCCTGCCCAGCTCCTGGCCTCCAGCCTCTTTTCGTGTGGTGTGTCTACTACCCTGCAAACTTGGATGGGCAGCAGGTAAGGGGAACTCCCGAGTAGGAGGGGACAAGGTCTCGGGATGGGTAGGAGAAGCTTGGGGAGTCCTTTTGGCTGCCACCTGTTTCTAGACCTGCTGGGGCTGCTGTGCCTACAGGCTGCCTCTCGTCCAGGCTCCATCGTTTGAGTTCCTTGTACCTGCTCTGGTGCTGACCAGCCAGAAGCTACCTCTGGCCATCCAGACACCTGGAAACTGTGAGTACAGAGCAAGAGCAGGGGGTGAGGGTGGGGTTGGGTGTCAATCTGAGCTTATAGGTGTAGGTGGGTCAGGATTGAGAATGGGCAATGATGGGACTGCAAGGCATTGTGGGTCTTGGAGCTGTTGCCAGGCACTAGCTAGGACTGCGGAACAATGGGTCTCCATTCCACATACTGTCTCCTCTCCATGCCTCCATCATCCCCAGCTTCTCTCATACTGCCCCTGTGTGAGGAGCCTGGTTGCCACGGCTTGGAACTCTGGAACTCTTCTCTCCGAGAGGTGAGTTCCTGGGGGTGGGAGCAGGACTAAGGTGGTGCTGGCATTGGGGAGACTCTGGTTTCCATTATACAGGGACTGAGCTGCTCTCGGGGAAGAAGGTGGGGGACGGACCCACCCCTGGAATTAGTGAGGAAGTCCAGGCTGAGGTCAACTCAATCTAGAAAAATGTTTTCTCCCCGTCCCCTCCTCTACTCCACTAGGTGTCTGGGGCAGTGGTGGTGTCCGGGCTGCTGCAGGGCACGTTGGGGCTTTTGGGGACTCCTGGCCACATATTCCCCCACTGTGGGCCCCTGGTGCTGGCTCCCATCCTGGTTGTGGCGGGGCTCTCTGCCCACAGGGAGGTGGCCCTGTTCTGCTCCACGCACTGGGGCCTGGCCTTGCTGTACGTAAGTCCTGAGTGGCGTGGGGTGGTGACCAGTGGGGTGTGTGGGGCTGGGGGCCAGGACAGTTGCTGGCTCTCCTGGACTGAGCAGCTATCTGAGTAGGGCCAGTGCTTTGTGGATTTGGAATCCAGCGCTTTTGCTGGATTTATTTGGTCTCCCTGACTTTCACACTGCCTCCTGCTGACCCCCAAGGTGCCTTCCTTCCCCGTCCACAGGGGCTTTCTTCTCTGGGACCCCCTTTTAGGGTATTCTGCCACTCCCACCTCCGTTATAACCCTAAGGATGCCTGCTTCCTCTTGCTCCTAAAGCTCCTTCTCTCTCCTAGGCTTATCCTGCTCATGGTGGTCTGCTCTCAGCACCTGGGCTCCTGCCAGTTACCCCCATGCCCCCGGAGGCCAGCTTCAACCTCTTTCACCTGCACTCATATCCCTACCTTCCGACTCCTCTCGGTATGTGGGGGCCTGGGCAGGGGCAGTTAAGGTTAGAAGGACCGGCATGGAACGCTTGCTCGGCACCGTCCTTTGGCTTCTGTTAACCCCCTAAGGCTGGCCATGAAGGACCTGGGGGAGGGGTTCTTTTCTCTCTCAGTCTTGCCCCTCAGGTGCTGGTCCCAGTGGCCTGTGTGTGGATCATCTCTGCCCTTCTGGGTCTCAGCGTCATCCCCTCCACGGAGGCACCATGGTTTTGGCTGCCTCACCCAGGTAGGTTTTCTCCTAGTCTTCCATCCTCTAACTCAAATAAAGGCGTCTGTATCTTTGAACTCAAGATTTAATGAATTTCATTTCTGACTTAAATCCTATGCTTTCTCAAAACACACAGGGGAGAGAAATTGCTAGTCTGAGGGGCAATGCCAGCCCACCACTAGTGTTTTATTTGGTGTTAAGAGACATCTGCAAACCTTACCACTCCCTCTTGATACTGTTACCCCATATACACATTTATGTTACCTACCCCCACAGCCAGTGGAGTCGGTGACCTATGTATAAAGATTGTTCCTGAGGCATTATATGTGAAATTTGCTCATTCATCAATTTAATAAATGTCTGGTGAGTGCCGATGATGTGCTAGGCACGTGATAGGAGACATAGTGATAAACCTGACAGACACAGTACCTGTGTTTATGAAGCTTATAATCTGTTGCGGAATACAGACACTAATTGAATAGCCATCCAAGTAAATGTAAAAGTGTATGTGGTAAGTGGAACAAAGAGGAGGTACACTGTGTGATGAGAGCTCATAATGGGGAGTCTGCCTTTATCAGAGTGGTCAGCAAAGGTATTCTTGAGGAAGTGATCGTCGAGCTGAGATGTGAGAGATGAGTAGGCATTCACTGGGTGAAGGAAGAGAGAAGAGCATTCCAGGTGGATCAGATGCAAAGGCCCTGTGGTGGCCAGCAGTACAAGTACAAGGGCCTGAAACAAGGCCAGTGTATCTGGAGTGAAGGAGGTGAGGCAGAATATGGTGGGAGATGAGGCTAGAGAGACATAGCTAAGGATCAGACCAAAGAGGACCCTGTAGACCACGGTAAAGGGATGGTCTTTATCTGAAGGGTTTAGTGGTTTTATCCAAAGCATTATCTTCAAAGACATTTGGGCTTCCAGGATGCTTCTGGCATAGGCATTTGGAGGCAGGGGGATGCTGCAGACTTGAGTCTGGTCCCAAAGTGACTCTTTCTCCCTCCTCAGCTGAGTGGGACTGGCCCCTGCTGACACCCCGGGCTCTGGCTGCAGGCATCTCCATGGCCTTGGCAGCATCCGCCAGCTCCCTGGGCTGCTATGCCCTGTGTGGCTGGCTGCTGCATTTGCCTTCTCCACCTCCACATGCCTGCAGTCGAGGGCTAGGCCTGGAGGGCCTGGGCAGTGTGCTGGCCGGGTTGTTGGGGAGCTCCATGGGCACGGCGTCCAGCTTCCCCAATGTGGGCACAGTGAGTCTTATCCAGGTATGTGGATGGCGGTGTGGGTGATGGAGCTGCAGGTGCAGGAGTGGGAAGGGAACTCACGCTGACGGATTGCCAGCTGTGCCCAGCACTCTGTCAGGCCCTTTGCAGAAGTGATCTCTTTTAGGGAGGTGCCTAGAAGTGGTCAGGGGCTAGAAGTGTGAGGAAGACACTGATCTATACTGAACTCCTTCTATGCCTCAGGCACTGTACCAGGGCTGGGCTTCCAGGGAAAAAGGAGTCAGATAAAGTCCCTGCTATCCTGGGGACTTCAGAGAGGGAGAGGCAGACAATTTAAGCAAAAAACATAGATGAGTTTTCTCAGTGTGAAAAGTGCGATTAAGAAAACAGCAGGGTAGTGGGACAGTGGTTGAGTAAAGGAGTCCTCTTTAGGTAGAGGGCTGAGGGATGCTTCTTGGAAGGGTGACATTTGAGTTGTGATCCAGATGGTGAGAAGGGGCCGGCCACCAAATACCTTGAACTGTTGAGGAGCTGGCTGTTTTCTAGTGTCTTCTCTTCATGTAGGCTGGATCTCGGCGAGTGGCCCACTTGGTGGGGCTGCTGTGCATGGGGCTTGGGCTCTCCCCAAGGCTGGCCCAGCTTCTCACCACCATCCCGTTGCCTGTGCTTGGTGAGTGCGTGTATCAGCAGGACTGGTATTGAACCAGAACACCCCACTCCGGTGTGGCCCAACTGGTTGCTTGTGGCTGGTACCCTTTCTTTCTGACTAGCCTCCCTGATATACAGATATGATTGTGTCAGTGGCCCTCATTTTCTTAGCTGAAGAGAAGCCCTTGACTGGGCTTCTGGCCGAATCAGAAACGAGCCTTTGGTCATCTCTATCACAACCTGCCCTGCCCTGCAATGCTCCCTGCTATGCCAGCCCTCTCTCAAACCCTTTGATTACTTCCATACGAGACAGGTGGGGTGCTGGGGGTGACCCAGGCTGTGGTTCTGTCTACTGGATTCTCCAGCTTCCACTTGGCTGACATTGACTCTGGGCGGAATGTCTTCATTGTTGGCTTTTCCATCTTCATGGCCCTGCTGCTGCCAAGATGGTTTCGGGAAGCCCCGGTCCTGCTCAGCACAGGTGGGAGGAGTGGGGAAGGAGAAAGGGGTTATTCAGTGGCAGGAAAGCAAGGGCTTCAGGCTGCAGGTTCTCTGGACTCCAGGCCCCACACCTTCTCTGGGCTTTGCTATAAATAGTTCCTCCATTTGTTTAGCAAGTATTTACTGAGCACCATGCTAGTCCCTTGGCATACAAAGTTACCTCCAGATGTTACAATGCAGTAAAAGAGTAAAAGGCATGTAACAGGAAAGGTTCAAATAAAGAGCTGTGCTGCTCAATGGTGAGAGAGATGGATGTCTTCTGTTTGAGATGATCCAGGTAAGTTTTATGGTGAAAGTAACATTGAGCTAGTCTTGAAGGATGGTAAAATTTAAACCCATTTGGTGAGGTCATTCCTGGTGGAGGAACCATCATAAACAAAGACGTAGAAGGAGGAAGTCATAGTGGATGTCCTGGGAGCAACAAATATAATAGTTTAGTTTGTTAGCTCAGCTTGGCAAATAGTAGTGGCTCTCCACTGAGAATGATTTTGCCCCACAAGGAATGTGTGGCAATATCTGGAGACATTTTTGGCTATTACAAACAGGGGAGGGGGATTGGTACTGGCATGTAGTGGGTAGAATGATGCTGCTAAACATTCTCCAATGCACAGGACAGCCCCCCTCAAAGAATTATCTGGTTTAAAATGTTAGTAGTATTGAGGTTGAGAAACCTAGGCAATAGCACAGAAGGTAAGTGGGAAATAAAGTTAGGGCTTTTAGTACCAAACTTTCCAGAGACAGGGAGCCTAGAACTATCAAAGCATATCTGGAGGGCATATGGATGCTCAGAAGATACAGTATTGAGCAGGGATTCTGTGGGAAGGGCCTGGGTGTGGGAAATGGAGAATAGAGGGACAAAGGACAAAGGGGATGGAACAATTCAGAAAGATCTGTCCTTAGTCCAAGACGTAGATTTAGGTCTGTAGGTAAAAGACTCCTTGGCCTTGCATAGGATCAGAGTTCCCTTCCTGCCTGGCCCCAACCCCCTATAGGCTGGAGCCCCGTGGATGTGTTACTTCATTCACTGCTCATGGAGCCCATCTTCCTGGCGGGACTCTTGGGCTTCCTCCTAGAGAACACCATTCCTGGTAAGTTGAGGCTAGGCCCCAGCAGGTTGGGGAGTGGCCAGGAAGTCATCACTCCCTGGGTTGGACAATGGCCTGACCAACCTCTTTTGCAGGCACACAGCTTGAGCGAGGCCTAGGTCAAGGGCTGCCATGTCCTTTCCCTGCCCAAGAGGCTCGGATGCCTCGGAAGTCCAGGGAGAAGGCTGCTCAAGAGTATGAGCTTCCTTTCCCCCTCCAGAACCTGCACCTCTGCACCCCCCAGCCCCTCCGTTGCCTCTGCCCACTGCCTGAAGACCCTGGGAATGAGGAAGGAGGGCCCAGTGAACCAGGAGAGACAGTCGACTTGTTGCCTGGTTTTGGGGAACAGTACCCCGGGTCTAGCAGAGAAGAACTTAGGTCCCAGTGATGACCAGGACTACTACTTCTGCCCTGGTTAGTTTAGCCCTATCTCCTAGCTTGCCGGAGAGTCGGCTCCCAGGTCCTATTTTCTCCTAGGGAGAGGGTGTGTGTGTGTGTGTGTGTGTGTGTGTGTGTGTGTAAAATGGACCCACCTAAAGGTCTCATTTCCCAATAGGTGTGTTCCTTTCCTTCTCTTAATTAGGCCTAACTGTTCCAGAAGAGGGGCCATGGTTTAGTGGGCCATGAATGAATAAATGAGATTTTGCCTGTGAACTCTATAATTGAACACTAGCATTCATTTAAATATTTACTGAGCACTTCTCGTGTGCAAGATCCTGGAACTACAGATATGGATAAGACAGGGTACCTGCCCTCTCAAGGCAGTTACAGTTTAAAAAGATTTATGTAATTCCTAACTAAAATCCAAAGCAGAAGGCAGTCCATAATAAAGATTGAAACAATGCCATGGGAGCAAAGAGGAAGAAACAATTCTGACTGGGAGTAGCTGCTTTATGAAAGAAGCAGCACTGGGCCTGGCCTTGGCAAGAGGAAGATTTTTGTGGAAATGGATGGGGTGAATTTTTCAGGCTCAGGTATCCAAGTCAAGGAAAATCATAGGCTGTACAAAGTACAAGATGAGTTGAGGGATTTCAAGTTCTCAGTGGTGATAGAGCATAATTATGGGAGTGGATGGAGGGAGAAATGAGACAGGCGAGGTTAAGGATGAGGTTAAACCACGGGATTTATGCCTGGGAGACTCATCTTTCAAACAACTTGAGTGGTGAGGGCTGGAGAGATTATCTAGTGAAATTCAACCCTCTCATTTTATATACCGGGGATGCCAAAAAAATGGATACTCAACATTGCTCAAGAAGTACCAGTTTGCCGTTCTCGGAAGTGTCTGGACACTGATGGGAACCACTTTGAGCACCTCTTGTAATTGCAGAAGTCAGACATGACTTGTATTCATCTTTTGTTATCAGTGTATGTTGAGTATTACAATTTTAATATAGTTTTCCTTTCTTAATGTGTGTATATAGATTTTTGGCACCTTCTGTGTATATGTGGTTGGACCGGTAGGGGAAGGAGGGAAAGTGACATTTACCGACAAGTCCAAATATAGGGGACCCCCTCTCCTGCACCTCCTCCGGCATTCTTTCCACTCTGCCAGGGTGACTCTAAATGGCGCCATTGCACCCCCACTTCTCTACCAGCGGGTCATCCACCCTTTCTTCTTGCTGTTCGGGTCACGGTGGTCCTCCAGTTCGGAGCGCTCCTTTAATCAACTCAGCGAGCCCAGATGCCCCGCCCACGTCAGGTCCGGGCTCCGCCCCTGTTTCCCAAGGCCCCGCCTTCCCGGGGAGGTGGGGGGGATGCCTCTACTTTAGGCCTTTCGGTTTGAGCGAGCGAGCGCGTGGGCCTGCTGCCGGGAGGGTGGGAGCTGTCGCAGCCGCTCACGGTAGGTGGGGTCGAGCTCGAATCGGGGCCGAAGGCTGGGCCAGGGCGGGGCGGCGAGGGGCTGCTCGGATCCTGCAGTTTGGCGCCGGCATAGGAGCTTACTCTCAGAAGGGACTCGCAAGCGGCCGGCGATCCGGGGCCGACCTCCCGGGGTGGGCGGGGCTGCGGGGGCCGCGCGTGCGCAACTCTCCTCCCGGCAGCGAGGCGGGATCTGTGAGGCCGCACCTTGGCCGGCCGATTGGTGTGACGAAGCAGCCACATGTCGGCTTTGTTACCCGACGCCCCCTCCCCACCTCGCGCCCCTCAGGGGTCCCGAGCCTTGTCTCAGTGCAACCGGTGCTGTAGGAATGGAAAGGTGGATCGCGAAGGCCCTTTAGCAAGGGCGGATGGCAACTGGACGCCAGGCGGGGCTCCTGGGACGGGGTGCGCCCCCTCCCGGAGGGACGGGATGTGGCCCAGCTCAGAGGGTGGCTAGGGCCTTGCTGCCCTCTGCAGGATGGCGGAGGACCTGCGCGGAGAGGGTTTCACAGCCGAGGGGCGGGGCTTAATGTAGACCCGGGTTCTTAGACGTCCCCACCTGCTGTTTGCCCTCGGTGCTACCCGACTTCATTCAGGAACAATAAACGGGTGAATCTGTTTAACGTGAACGTTAAAGGCAGTGTTGAATGAAAAAGGAAAGAGGTGGGATAGACAGGCCTAGACCAGGATGCATGAGATGGGAGCAGCTAACCCCAGTCTGGTGCTGAATATCTCAGACCTTTTTATGGGGCATGTTGACCCTGGCCACATTTTCAACTGCCCCACTCCCAAAACAAAACAAAAACCATACAGTTTGAGGGTCCTGAGCTTCCGGGCTTTCCGAAGTGACGGGCTAAGATAACATGATTCTGGTGACTCTTGAGTGCACACTGGTGAGTGCTTATTAGGGAGAGAAGGACTTGGCGACTTGACTTCACTTGGCGTTTGTGACCTTTGGCAATGTGGCACTCTGGTCCAGTGAGGACTAGCTTAATCATTCCAAGATCTCTTCCCCGTAGGAACAACACGTGGGAAATGTGACTGAAGTATCGTTCTCCAAACGTAAGGTTTTAAGGGTCCTGCAAATAAAAATCACATCTATTTAAATTTCACCAGTCTAGTGACTGTACAAGTTAAATTATGTTACAAAGCCATGCTTCAAAAACTAGGTTGTGGTTGGAAGAAGAATGGCTTAGACTGAGCTGGAAATGACTGGAGGAACAAACCATGTTAACCTTGTTAATGAAATCTAAGGAATTTTCTTTGTATTTTAAGATGCCTCCCACTTCACTTTGTATTTATAGACTGAAATAATGAAGGAAATTAGAACACTCCCCCCCTTTTTTAAACCCACAGGAAAAATCAAACTTCCTGTCAAGTAGCCATAGTTAATGAGCATCTACTATTGTGTTTCCCCGAAAATAAGACCTAGCCGGATCATCAGCTCTAATGTGTCTTTTGAAGCAGAAATTAATGTAAGACCCAGTATTACATTAGATCTGATTATATTATATTATATTATATTATATTATATTATATTATATTATATTATATTATATTATATTATATTATATCAAAGACCCAGTCTTACATTATATTAAAATAAGACCAGGTCTTATATTAATTTTTGCTCCAAAAGACGCATTAGAGCTGATGGTCTGGCTAGGTCTTATTTTCGGGGAAACACGGTAGGTTAAGGCTACAAATCGAGTTGTTGAAGTAGAAACATTGGTTTCCAGGAGTTGCAGAGTATGCAGCAGAGCCTGATATTGATAGCAGTGCCTTGCGGTGGGGATGTGGGAGAGAGTGAAGTGGGAGTTAATTCATCGTCTCTACCTCTGTGATTGCTGTGCTTTGTATTCATGACTTCTCAGTCTTTCAGGTTCTTCTTGAAATGGGATTTGGGCTTTCCTGTTTGCTTCTGGACACAGAGTTTATTAGCTCTTTGTTTATGTGTCATTGTTCTCTTTGAGAATTTGACAATAGCTGTGGACCTCTTCTCCCCAAATGAGTATACACATGTATGTGCAAATTTTGAATGTAATTCTAGAGGATTCACATGCATAAACTTGAAGAATCTGTCTTAGAGACTATATGTATATATTATTTTATATTAATTTACTAAATTTGTCATTATATGTATATATTTAAGGAATATACAGAGGGTGCCAAAAAATGTATACATATTTTAGGAAAGGAAAGAACTGTATTAAAATTGTAATACTCAATATATACCAGTAACAAAAAATGAATACAAGTTATGTGTATACATTTTTTTGGTATCCTCAGTATGTGTGTATATATATATATATATATATATATATATATATATATTTTTTTAAGGAATATATATACAGAGGGTGCTAAAAATATATATATACATTTTAAGAAAGGAAAAAATTTTATTAAAATTGTAGTACAATGAATGATGCTAGCATTCATTTGATTGACTCCCTCTTTTGAGCGAACATGATACTACACATTACTACTGTAACTCAATTGAACTTCGAAAAGTAATGCATAGATAACATCTCTTAAAAGGTGTACATTTTTTTGGCACCCCCAGTATACATTTAAGGAATATATATATATATATATATATGAAATGTATTAATATAATATGTTAATATATATTTAAGGAATGTATATATATTTGAAGTTCTGAGAGCTTCCAGAGTTTTGTTTTTAGATAATGATCAAATGATTTGAATTTCTTGCCGATGACACGACTTACGATGTTTTATAAGACAAGAGCTATTCCTTTCTTCTAGAAGTTCTGGGAAAGGATACCATTGACGTATTTCTTAGGAATGTGATAAAATTGCAACAAGAATGGGTTAGGTTTCCACATTAACTTATATTATTAGGAAGCAGAACTACTAATATCAATATGTTAAGGCTTAGACACTGTAGAAGAAAGATGTTTCATGCCCCCTAGGAACTTAATATGGAAAAAAGCCCCTCACCATTTTAAATAGATTTATAGTGGCTGAGAGGTACTAAGATTGGTGCTCAGTTAGTTATGTACTGGGGTGGGGAGGTGGGGTGGGTAAGGGGTAAGGGTAAGTGGGGAGAGTGTATATCCATGCCTTCTGTTTTATTAGGGAGGATTTTCACAAATTTATTTGATATAAAACTGTTTGGTGGTACACCCCTCTCCCCACAGGCCTGTAGTACCCTAGGATGCTTTGCTAAAATTAAGACTCTCCTACAGATGGAGGAACTGGAGGAAGGCCTGTTGAAGAAGCCATGGGCATGGTTACAGCTTGACAAGAACTCCCTGTTGGCCAAGGCTTATATCACCAAGCAGGGGTATGCCTTGCTGGTTTCAGATCTTCAAGGAGTGTGGCATGAGCAGGTGGACACTAGTGTGGTCAGCCAGCGAGCCAAGGTAGGTGTGAAGAGAAGTACTACTGTGGGGTGGTAGTAGATATAATTTCTTTCCTCGTGGAGTTCTGGGGACATTAACATCAACCAGCTTGCTGACCTGTCAGCTGCCAAGGAAGGTTGAATCAGATTGGGACAATTCCAATTAATGTCCTGCACTTTTACCTATAGCCCTGGGATCTTTCTATATAGTTGTGTGTGTGTGTGTTAGTTTCTATACTGCATACAGTAAAAGCAGAATTGTGAACTAGGCCAGTTGATCTCTCTTGTTTTCTTCTTTTCTGTTCTGATGTTTTTCTTTCCTTCCCTTTCTTTCATGCCCACTGTCTTCATGTTCACCAGAGTTTTCATTGGCTGTTACTTATGAAGGAGTCAGTTTCCTTTTAGCACCCTCACTCTGTACTTCTGCTGTCTTTTTAGGAGCTGAACAAGCGTCTGACTGCTCCCCCTGAGGCCTTTCTCTGTCATTTGGATGATCTGCTTCGCCCACTGTTTAACGACATTGCTTGCCCTGGCAAAGCGACCTTCTCCTGTGATCGTATGGCAGAGGCACTGATACTACGGGTGCGAAGTGAACTCTCCGGTCTCCCCTTCTATTGGAATTTCCACTGCATCCTAGCCAGTCCTTCCCTGGTAAGTGCAATTCAAATATGGGGTAGGGAAGGGGACTGCCAGCTGCTTTGAGATGAAGCTTTAGGTGCTCTTATTTTTTTTGTAAACTCCATTTGAAATTGTCCAGTTAGAAAACTTCCCTTGACTAGACAGAAGGCAAAAGGATTCTTGATGGTACATCCTTTCCTTGCAAAGGGAGCAGAGTTCTACATGCTTTATTGGGTGTCTTTATTCATTACTTTATTTGTTCAACATTTATTAAGTATCTACTATGGGCCAGTTGTTGGGTGTCCAGATCTAGAACAACATAGCCTGTTCCTGGAGTTCATAATCTAATGAGAAGACAGACAGGAAACAGAGTGAGAAGATGGGAAAAAGGATAAATTATAGTAAACTATTTGATTGAGGTAAATCCAGGATGATTGAGGATCTAAAAAACCATTGTGTGTGTGTGTGTGTGTGTGTGTGTGTGTGTGTGTATACATATATGTTGTATATGTATGTGTTAAAGTAGCCATAGGCATGGCTACAGCTTGCTAAGAACTCCCTATTGGTGTGATAAATATATGGGGTGATAAAAAAAAATACAGTGAATGTGGCTGCCAAGTGCCAGCCAATGGAAAGGCAGGGATCTTTAATACGGGAAGCAGCACATCGAACCTTAGTAACGGTGTGCGACAAGTTTCAACTTGTTCAGTGCAGTCAGTCGGGTGTGAGCTATGGTTGAGAGGAGGTGTGTTTTAAAGTGTGCCGTAAATGTTCCTCTATCATGACTACGCTCCGTGTCACACATCACTTCTGGTATATGGCAATTTCTATCAAATGAAAACATTACAGTGTGTCCTCATCCACCTTATTCACTGGATGTGGCACTGTGTGACTTCTGGCTCTTCCCCAAAGTCAAAATGACCATGAAAGGTAAACGTTTTGAAATGATTCAGGGCATCGAGGCAGCCACAACAGGGTAACTAAAGACACTCATGAAAGAGGACTTCCAGAGCTGCTTCAGAAAGTGGCAAGAATGATGGGATAAGTGTGTTGAAAGCGAGGGAGAGTATATTGAGGGGGATTAATGGCAATGTGTCTTTTACTGTAATAAATTATTTTTATTTAAACATTCACCATAGTTTTTGATCACATTTCATTGTGTACATACAAGGTCAATTAAGTTCGTGTACTTGTTGCAACGATGTTGCTAACCTTTTTTTGATATCAGAGGGATTATTCATTTTGAATTTGTACTATTTGTACCATTTGTAACCATTCAGTATGAATTTGTACTAACAGGACAAATAGTTAAACAAGTTCACTATTCGGAAGTGCTGAAAAGGCTGCGTGAAAAAGTTAGATGACCTGAACTTTTCTCCAGCAATTCATGACTCTTGCATCACGACAATGTACCAGCTCACACAGCACTGTCTGTGAGGGAGTTTTCAGCCAGTAAACAAATAACTGTATTGGAACACCCTCCCTACTCACCTGATCTGGCCCCCAATGACTTCTTTCTTTACCCGAAGATAAAGGAAATATTGAAAGGAAGATATTTTGATGACATTCAGGACATCAAGGGTAATACAACGACAGCTCTGATGGCCATTCCAGAAAAAGTTCCAAAATTTCTTTGAGGGGTGGACTAGGCACTGGCGTCAGTGCATAGGTTCCCAAGGGGAGTACTTTGAAGGTGACCATAGGGATATTCAGCAATGAGGTATGCAGCACTTTTTCTAGGATGAGTTCACGAATTTAATTGTCTGACCTCGTATGTATACTATATGATAGTTTCTGAGCTGAGTTTTGAAGATTAGTAGGAACTAATTGGGGGAACTTTGTGACTACAGGGAGTTGAGAGAAATGAAGTAGGCAGTGGACAGATCTTGAAGGATTATAATGAGTTTGGATTTTATCCCAAAGGCAACAGGGATTCATTGAAAAACTTTAAGCAGGGTTTTAACATGATCCAACTTGTAATTTATCAAGATCACTCCGGCTGCAGGGTAGAGTATGTAGCAGTATTAGGTACCTTTCTGAACATTATTTCGTCATTTAATCCTTACAACTGTCCTGCAAGATAAGTATTATTTTCCCAGTTTTTCAGAGTAGGAAACTGATATTGAAAGTAATTTGTCCAAAGTCATCAGCTTATAAACGAATGAATTGGAATTTGACTTGCAGGTAGGTCTGATTTGAAAGCCCATTTTCAGGGAGTAGGAGGATACTGTCCTGTGCTTACTTGTAGCATTCCAGGCCCCAAGAGCTTTTATTAGAAATTAGTGAGTTAAGAATGGACATTAAGAATTAGTTTGTAGGAATTACTGCTGCTGGTCCCTTCCACGCTTTTATGTAAACAGAGCTTTTTTCAGTGAGTAGCATTAGAGGATGGGGTCTTCTACACAAGGCCTAAGGGTGTAGATTTACCATCAGAGGGATGTGACAAGTGGGCATTTCCTATCTCCCGTTTTCAGTCTCCTAAAGAAGACTAAAGAAGAGGTGATGTGGTGCTTTGGCATCAATAGGGTGGATTGAACAAAATGCTTTTTGAGAAACTGTTCTCTGGTGTTTATTTTTGATCTGGAACCCAGTAAAGCTAGATTGAGTGCTTGGAGAACTACATCTCATTCATTTCTGAGTTTCTGAGGCCCATTGACAGTGCTTAGTGGATAATAGTCACTCATATTGATTTTAATTGAATTTCTTATGAAATTTTCCATCCTGCTTTACGTAGAGAATTTACTTATTTTGTTCAAAACCCCTGTAATTTTTTCTAAGTAACACCAGAGGGCAATGTTCCCTCAATAATGCTTGTTCTGGGACCACCACCTTTGGGCCACCTTTGGGAAGCCCAAGTGATAGCTAGTCTAATTTTGCATGACACCGTCCTAGAAACTCAGAGTGATTGGAGAGGCAGTTCTCTTTAGAGGCTGATGGGCTCTAATAGTTTTTTCTTTCAAAAGAATATAGTAAAGAACACTTGTATAATGATATTACAACTGAAAATAATATGTAAAGAAAAAACTAGCTATTCTAGTTAAATTCTTCTAATTGAAGAGCTGCAGTAAGACAAGAAGCAACAGTGTTTAGCACCGAATGAGTCTTGGTTGGCTGTGGGCAGAAGTGAGCATTGAGCAACTTATGAACAATTATGCTTTAAGGTAAAATAAAATATTTAGTTTTACAAGAAGACGAAGAATGCCATCCTAGGGAAATCACTGAACCTGAGGAAGCTTTATACGGAAAAAGCTAGAGCCAGTGGACACTGGCGAGGACGTAGGCGGATACTATTTCAGTCTTGTGTGTGTGTGTCTGTGCGATCACATAGTCATAATTTTTGTTTGTTACTCATTCTTGTGATAGTTTTTATTTAAATTTTTTTGACTGAGTAAGTCATGCCAAAGGGAAACATTTCAGACATTTAAGGGTATATAGTAAAAAAATAGATCTTCTTTGTACCCCCTTTATCCAGTCCCTCATTTTCCTTCTCTAAAGCAACTTCTGATATCAGCTTCTTGCAAATTCTTAAAGAAAGCTATATATAGGTATATGTAGATATATGAATATATACATATATATATACTCATGTAATCAAATACATATCTGATATATACATACATACGTATGTATCTTCACAAATGGCAGCACACTATTCATTCTGTTCAGTACCTTGCTTTTTTTCACTTAATTATATTAGGTTGGTGCAAAAGTAATTGCGGTTTAAAAGGTTAAAAATAATTGCAAAAACTGCAAATACTTTTGCACCAACCTAATAGAACTTAGAAATCATTCACAGCAATGCATTTAGAAGACCTGCTTTAATATTTTTTTAATGGCAGCGTAGCGTTTTATTTAATGAATATATCAGCATGTTAATTGATATGCCACTAGTTGTTTCCATTCTTTGGTTATTATAGGTAGTAAATATCCTTGTATTTATTTCTTCTACTTGCAAGAAGTAGAAAAGCTGAATCAAGGAATATTTGCCTCTTTAATCTCGCTACCATAATGTCTTCCAGAGAGATTATGCAGCTTAATTCTTACTAGTCATAAAGGAGAGTAGGAGAGAACCTGTTTCCTTGCACCCTCTACAACATAGTGTATTCACATTAATAATTTAATAGTTCTTAAGTCTCTGCAAGATATTATGGAATATATAAAGCTTTGGCTCTCTGCTTTCTAACACTGAGCCCATTTCCACTTCTGACCAACCTCTCTTCATCTCCTCCTCCCTTCCCACTGTGCATTCTTTCTGTATCTAATGTAATTCTTTTTGTTATATACTTTTTTCTAATGTAATTCTTGATAGTCCATATTTTGACTTCCAAATTTGTCACCTCTTTGGCTATTTTATAATTCCAAGGATTAACATGCAAAGGTACTTTTTGGTGGTGGTGTTTTTTTTTTTGTGGTAGAAAGAGCAAAGAGCACAGGCTTTGGAGCCAGCAGACCTGAATTTGTAACCCAGCTCCACCACTTTAACTACTTACATTGCCTGGGATAAGTTACTGAATTTTTATGAGACTCGGTTTCTTCATCTATGAAATGGAGACACCAATCACAACCTTCCTGTGGAGTTGTAAGGATGGAATATGTAAGGATTACGTGTGTAATATTACTTACCCTTAGCATTACAGTGGCCCTGTGAGAGCAAACACTCCAATGCCATAATTTTTCCTTTTAGAAAAGATTAGGACCATGAGAGTCGTTGGGACTAGCCATTTTTACATCTAGGTTCTGTCAGAGCCAGGACTAGAATCTAGGTATCTTAATACCCAGCCTGCTACCCTTGGGATTGATAATTCCCATTCTGCTCTCCTGCCTATGACCTATGGGAAATCTGAACACGTTGCAGGAAATTATAAATAGCTTTTCCTCTGGAGAAGACTGCCAACTCCTTCTATGTCCACTACATGTCCTGACCTTAACTCTTGAGCTCTTTGAGGGCAGAGGCCTTGTAGGGTCAGAGTACGCATTAGGCACACAGTAGGTATTTATTGAATTGACTTGTTGAACTGCTTGTCTTCATATACTGCTGTCTGTAAATGACGTGGGGGTGGGGTGGGTGTGTCCCTGACTTCCTAAAGCACTTCAAGATTTTCCCTTGTAGTGTCTGTGGATTTGCTTTGAAATCCATTCCTTCAGCCACAATGCCTTGTTCTAATTAACTGATCTAAGTTAGTGTGTATCTAACTTTGAAGTGAGTTATACCCCAGTGATTCAGAGTGATGTAACCCAATCCTATGAAATATTTTAGAAGTTAAAATATTTACTGATAAAAAGCTTTTTTCCCCCTCTTTGCTCTGTAGACATTGGCGTCCGATAGATAATTTCAGGTTCCTGGTATGGCATTACCATATTTAATCAGACGTGGCATTGATTCAAAACTGTTTTTAATCATGTTTCGTGTTGTGATATTGACTACCACTCAAAGAAATTGCTATGAAGGGGCCCTCCTAGAGAGACTGGTTACTTGCCTTTAGGAGTTTCCGTTATTTGAGAATGGATGGTGATACTGCTTGGTTAGTAAGTACAATTACTTTCAACCCACCAAACATTGACTTGCTTTGCTACGTATTTACCTGTTTTTCCTCCTGATCTACCTTGAACAGAGCCAAACAATTCCTAGGAAAGAAGGTTGGGTCTAGAGCAGATACATTTTCCCAAAGCAGCATTTCTGCCACATTCTGAATAGTCCTTCCTGGAGGCTTATGTTCATATGAAGGACCTGAGCTGGGAGACAGTACCAGGTTGGGATGTGCTGTGTGATGGAAAGAAGTGACTGCTATCTAGAGCTGCACTTGATTTCTGGCCTTCCACTTTGCTCCAGTACTCCTGCATTTCTTGGGTCCTGGCGCTGGTACAAAAGCTGCTGCCACTAACCCCTAGTCTCTTCCCCCTACATTAGAGAAATGTGGGAAAAAGTCTTTTCCTTTCTGTTTGAGCCACAATACAATAGGAGTTTTTAGTAGTAAGTTTTACCAGAAAATTAGTGGAAGATGAAAACACAAAAGTCTGAAGAGTTCAGACTTCTGATCCTGATCGAGATGAGCCTGGCTTGCACATCTTGTGGGTAACTCCAGTACCATTCCCTCATTTCAAGCCTCTGTGGGGTATCTTGTCTAACAGTTCTCCCTTTTAAATTTAGAGCCGGGATTGGTGTACTATGGCCAGCAGGCCAACTCTGGCTTGGTGCCTATTTTTGTCAAGTTTTATTGGAACCCAGCCACTCTCTTTTATTACATGTTGTCTATGGCTGCTTTCATGCTACAACAGCAGAGTTGAGTATTGCGACAGGGCCTGCCTGTATGGGCCACAGAACCGAAAATATTGACTCTCTGGCCCTTACAGAAAAAGTTTGCTGACCTCTGGTCTAGGGCATTTCTTCTTAGTGCCTCCTTCAGCTCATCTGCTTGGAGGAAGGGAAAGAAACACTGATAACATCCCGAGCCACAAATAGATTATTGATTTTAGTTATTTTCTTTGGCTAAGGCTTTCATCTTTTGAAGAAGGCTAATGGGCACCTTGCATAGGAGAATGAAATTATTATTTTGTAGAGCTGTACATTGTCATATGAGAACATCATAGCTGCATTTGCAGTACAGCTATGCTTGCAACCTTCTTACGTTTTGTTAAGAGCAAGGTGTGTGTGGGTGGTTTAGTCCTTCCTAGGCTCGTCTCTTGGTGACTGCTTTGCTTCTATTACAACACTGACCTTAGGCTTTGCTGCATTTTTGGGAACACTTGAAACTCAGGGCTCATTCAGGACTATCATCAGCCCTGAAATAGCGCTTCATTAGTACCTGTGTCTAATTTGACTTTGAAATCTCTCTACTTCCTGTGGATTTTTGTCTTCTGTTATAGTCCAGCGAGCATACTCTGTTGTAGCCACACCTACTTTCTTGAAGGTTACTTGGATCTTCTGCTTTTGTCTCTCAGTCTCTGCTGAGAATTGAGTTAACACTTTCCTCTTATCAGCTGTTTCACATCCTTCTCTTTAATCACAACTCTAGGTTATGTATTCACTAGTATTCTCCTTTATTCTTCTCCTTTTATCTTTGCCACAAAGAGAATCCTTGAACTTCTTTAATACACTTATTTAATGATTATATTTGTGTTTACATTCATATAAATGGATTGCTTGTCTATGAAACCAGAAGTTCCAATGAAGACATTAATCTTCAGTACTTTTTCTAGTTCCTAATATAGTTTTAAGGAACGTTTTGTAAATATCTTTTGGCTAATTGATATCTCTTCCATGGAAGGTCTCCCAACATTTGATTCGTCCTCTGATGGGCATGAGCCTGGCATTGCAGTGCCAAGTGAGGGATCTCGCAACCTTGCTTCACATGAAAGATCTAGAGATCCAGGACTACCAGGAGAGTGGGGCTACACTGAGCCGAGGTGAGAGGGCATTTTTTGAGATGTTGGGTGGGGAATGGTACAGATAATCAAATGTGTCTCAGAAAAGGGGAGACTCATTTGCATTAGAGGGCGAGTGCTGGGTACTTACCCAAACTGGAGACTTGATGCTTGGTGACACTTCTCTTTCCCTCGAATACCTGGCTGGTGCCCAACTGGCCAATAGAAACTGTAACCGAGTCCAGACATGCCTTAGGCAATGGCAAGGAAAGACTTTGGAAAGGGGCCAGTAGCTATACAAAACTGTAGGAGGGTCATCATGAACTTGGGACTTGAAGAAGCTGCATAGCTCCAACTTCAAAATAAAAATTCAGTTTGACCTTTGTCTTTGTTCAGGAAAATCTCTTAGAGCACATGCTGCCACTGAACCTGTCATTTGTTAGGTATTAATCACCTCTCCTCCTCCTGTTTGCACACAGACTGTCTTCCCTTCTCCCACTGGACTAGGTACCTCTGGGTAGTGTATCTTTGTGCTCTTTTCCAAGAAATCCTGGGCTCTGTTGCCTTTCCACCTCACAGGTAGGAAGCTCGTCCTGAGACTCATTTCTTTTCTGTATCGCTTCTTATTACAGGTCGGTTGAAGACAGAGCCGTTTGAAGAAAATTCCTTCTCGGAACAATTTATGGTAGAGGTAGAGTATTTGTTATTTCCTTTCTCCTTGTGCAGTTTTGCTTTACTTCCTCTTTCCAGATGTCCGAGTGGTGACTTGTATTTGGGTGTTAGGTTGCTTACTTGATTGGAAAGCCCTTTCTCTGAAAAAGTTGCCTATTGAGTCTGATAAAGCTTGAGGTGTACATGGGGAAAATGGGGAAGAACGTAAAAGGCAAAAGTGGGCTGATTAACATTTGTAAAACATCTTGTTGAAAACCTAGACATTTCATTCGGTATTCTCTAACCTTGGAAAGCTTGGTTGACCAGTTGCTAAATTTTTGCTTGTTGAGATCTGATCACAGGCCTGGACTGTGGAATGGGGGCGAGTCATTATTGCTTATCCAGGCCCTTCAACATCCCACGGTAGAGGAAGGTGAAAAGCGCAGGGCTACCATCTGGGGACTGTCTTGTGGGCACAGTAGGCTGTGGAAAATCACAGTGTTTACACAAGGGCACTGGCAAAGGAATGAATGGGGAGTAGATAATTGTGGCCTGTCAGAAGCTCCTGCCTAGGTTTCCCTTCTAAGGATTGAGCTTGGCCAAAAGAAACATCTGTTAAATGCCAAACAGGGGGAGTATTAATAATAGTGACCTTTGATAATACCAGTCAATATTGATCTTCTCCTTCTCTAACTCTTCTGGGACTTGTTGGTTGTACAGTTAGTACCTTAGTAGAATTATTGCCCTATTTTCTAATTATACGTGTTACCCAAGTTGGAACTTTATTATGTAGGTAAATAATGCTATTATAACACAGTGGTTTTCGAACGTAATCCATTCCGGAACACTGTTCGAGTTCTGAAACATTCGAAAACAGCCGACAGCGAGGCCTCAGGATCTCGCACTCCGCAGAAGCCGCGTGACATGTTCGACTTCCAAGGCATGCTTGAAAACCAAAGCGTTTACTTCCGGGTTTACAGCGTTCGTAAACTGAAATGTTCATCAACGGAGACATTCGAAAACCGAGGTGCTACTGTATTGCTATGTATAGATTATTCATATTTCTATCTTGTCTTCTAGGCTAATTTGTAAACTCCTTGTGGATAGGGGCTATAACTCCTATTTCTCTTGAACTTGGAATTAGTACTTTTCACAGGGCTAGAAATGAAGCAGGTAGTTCTTGAGTTGGAACCTTCTATTCTGCCTCTGTGCATTGACCGAGCAATGACTCCAGAATGCTTGCGGTCTGAACACTAAGGACAAAAACTGTGAGTCAAGTGCTCAGTGCATCTGCTGAAGCAATTGTAACTCTGGAGAAGAAGGAAAGCACGTATTGTTAAGTCCTGAAGCAGAATAGGTTTCAAGTCTTCCTGGAGAGAGACCATGAAACCTCGATTTGTAACAGAGAGCAGTTTCCTAAGCCGTTTTTCTGAGTTAGCTTCCTCTGTCTATAAGTTTGGCTATTAAGGAGGTTAACACAGGCTGGGTATGATACAGTAGTTCCCGGCCTCAGCCCCTTGGTTAAATGGAAGGCTTTTTCTTAGCCTAGCAGAGGGGTCCTTTCCTAATCTAGTGCCTACATACCTATTCTCGGTTTCTTGACATTTTTATTTATGTACTGTATGCTTCAGCTATATAGAATGACTTCTCTCAGAGCCTCTATTTTCTCATTTGTAAAATTAGAGGCTCATCTCTTCCCTGTTATTAGGGCAGGGGGAAGTGAAAGCATATAGAATCCAGGTGCAAGTCCAGGAAAGATATTTGTGTTTTGGAACCAACTACTTCAAGAATACTGGTCCTCTAGGTTCTGGGTGGATCACATCCAAACCACATAGACTTGTAGAATTTTATTACATCTGGAAAGGATCTGAGAGCTAGGTAGTTGTAGCTTTCCATTTCATAGATTAAGAAATTGGGCCTCAGGTTAAGTGACTTGCCTAAGGTCATGTAGCTGTAGCTATATGTTTAGGACCGCCTGCACTTCTTGTCTAGGATTATCCCTCTATTGTTTTGATACTTTGATTGTACACACCAGTTAGAAGAGAGTTAAGGGCTAGGATAATGTGGAATGCTTGTGACCTCTGGGAGCACTGAATGTCTTGCATAGCTGCTAGAACTGAAAGGTTTGCTAATGGGACAACAGAATTTCTATGGCCGCTGCATCTTTTCAGTTACTCTGCTTGCCTGGGGTCCTACGAACAGGACACAGAAGGGTCATGGGGTCACTCAAGACTGAGCTGAAAGGATGTGCCATCAAAATAAGCAACATAGGAAGATAAACAAACCAGGGTCAGAGAACTCGGGATGAAGGTGCGGGGTGTGGGGGGTGGGGGTGGGGAGGGGTGGGCCAGGACTGATGTCAGAGGACCATGCGGTCAAGTGCCTGGGGCTTGTTTTTCCTGCTTCTCATTGGGGCTGTTGCTAGGCAAGAGGCCCTGGAGGTAGGCAGTGGGGCAGTAGGGCAGGGAGCTTTCTAGGATGCTAAGGCCAGGAAAAATATTTAAGGATGGAGTAGGGGTTACTTCTCCATATTGAGTTCTTTTTTTACCCTTTCACCCAAGAGTCTCTGATTTCTCTAAGGGGGCCAGTTGATATGGCCTAACCAGAGGGGGAACACTGGCAATGCTGATACACGTCAGCTGGGTGGGGTGGCTGCTGGCACGCTCCTCATCGAGGGCAAAAGCCCCCCGTCGAGCATTTCCTAGGACTAGAGGCTAAAAGACACCCTTAGGAGTGCAAGAGGAGGCAAGGCACTGGGGACTATTACTGCATGCAGTAGGAACGATGTTAAAGGGGCACTCTAGCAGGATTGGGCTGGCACAGCCCACTCTCAGTCTAGTCCACTGGAGGGAGTTCCTTCCCCTGGCCCCATCCATGCCTCTCTCTCTCCATCTGGTTGCCATCAGGCTGTGCGGCTGCTGGCGGGGCTCTTTATTTATTTATCCCAGTGTAATGGGGTGAGGAGGGAGCTGGCCTAAGGCTGGCATTCCGAGGCCAGGCCACTGAGCCACAGGCGGTTTGCATGGGTGTGTGAGTCACTGGGGCTGCATGCTGCTCAAACCAGACTCGGCCAGGCTCAGGAACAGAGGCAGCCCAAAATAGAGCCCCGCCCTCTGCAGCTGGCAACCCCTGGCGAGGAATCAGCCCTTGACACTAAAACCTGGGCAGTTGAGTGAGGTTGGCTTCCTTAGGGCGGGGAGGCCTTCACAGAGATAGAGACTTCTTCTCTGTCTTCAGAGGAGAGTATTCAGCATAGCAGTCACTTCTCCTGCTGCATTCTGACTGCCTTGGAAGGCTAATCTGTTCAGTATAATATTTTAACCAATTTCTGTGATACAGTTTTCGTTATATAACTCCAGTTAACATTGATTTCACTCAGCATCCTAAACGTAGCCATGGCCTTTGTGTCCTGTCTAGTTTTAGTTACTAACTTCATCCCCTGTCTGGTTGCACCGATTCTAAAGCAGATGCTTCAAGCTATGAAGATAGTCATTGCTGCTCTTAGGAAGCTAGAGGTTATAGCAAAGACACCCGGGGAAAATGAGGCGTCCTTTAATCTGAAAAGTGCTGTCCTGTTGGGTTCATTCACACACAGCTTCTACTTGGTTTCCTTGGCTGGCTTTACCTAGGACTGTGTACTTGAGCCTCTCTTCACTCTCTTTCTGAGTTATCTCCCCCAGACCCCAGCTTCAACCAGCATTAGTACACCACCGAGTACCAAGTTTGTATCTCCACTGTGTTTCAGGCCCATATTCCTTCCTGCATGTTTGACCTTTCCCCCTGATGTCCCACATGCAGCATGTTCAAACTTAATAATCTACTCCCCTAAACCTATTTCTCTTCTTATATACCTTAGCTTAGGGAATTGCACTATTATCCATTCCATTTTCTAAGCTAGAAACTTACCCACTTTTCTCTTTGTCCTTATTTCCAAAGCCTAACTTGTCAACTGTCTTTTGAATCTGCTGTTTTTCTTTCTTTTTTTTAATTTAAATTATTTATTTATTTATTTTTAAAGTCAAGTTGTTGTCCTTTCAATCTTAGTTGTGGAGGGCGCAGCTCAGCTCCAGGTCCAGTTGCCGTTTCTAGTTGCAGGGGGCACAGTCCACCATCCCTTGCGGGAGTCGAACTGGCAACGTTGTGGTTGAGAGGACAGGCTCCAACCAACTGAGTCATCCGGGAGCTCAGCGGCAGCTCAGCTCAAGGTGCCATGTTCAATTTTAGTTGCAGGGGGCGCTGCCCACCATCCCTTGCGGGACTTGAGGAATTGAACTGGCAACCTTGTGGTTGAGAGCCCACTGGCCCATGTGGGAATCGAACCGGCAGCCTTCAGAGTTAGGAGCACAGAGCTCTAACCGCCTGAGCCACTGGGCCGGCCCCCGAATCTGCTGTTTTTCTATATTCCAGCTTCTAGTGCCTCAGATTCCCCATACTCCGCTCCATTTTTGGTTTGACCATGCATCAGCCTCCTAACTTGTCTCCTAGTCAATACTTATTCCCCTGCGGTTGAACTTGCAGTTATGTCCGAGTGACCTCATTGAAACAGAAACCTGATTATGTCACCGGAGAGTGACATAGTGCTTAAAGTCCTCTAGTGCTTCTCAGTTGCCTATAGGACAAAGTGCAGAACTCTTTGCATGTCACACAAGATCATTCATGATGTGTTCCTACTGTCCTGATCCTTCAGCCTGATCCTTTGTCACTCGCCCATAGCGCCCCACAATTTCATCAGACTGACGTATGATTGGCAGCTTCCCGCCCATACATCTCTGACCCATTTGCCGGTATTCTCTCTGTCCTCACAACAGACTCCTATTCCACTTTCCCCACTCTTCCCAGGCATCATCTCTTTTGGGAGTTTTCCATGACAGTTTTTCCTTTTCTTAGCCCGCTCTCCTTCTTCCAAGCTCAGGTACAGCCCCCTGTACCTCCTCTGCCACTCTGGTCTGAGCCACTGTTGTCTCTTTCCTGCATTTTTACAATAGCGTCCTTACTGGTACCCCTGCTGCTACCCCTACCCCCTTCTGGACCATTACCAACCAAGTGATCTTATTAAAACACAAGTCACATCATGCTATTGTCTACATATTGCTGCTCTCCTGCTGAAAGCCCTTCCCTAGCTTCATATTTCACTTACAGGGTAAAACCCAAAGACCTTCCCATGTCCTACGAAACCCTGCGTGATCTGGACCTTATTACCTGTACGATCTCATCTCCTATTCTCTCCCTCACTCACTTTCTGTAGCCACATTGGCCTCTTGCTGCTTTTCTAACACTCTAAACATCACCTGCCTTTAGGCCTTTACGCTGCCTGTTCCCTCTGCCTGGAATGCTCTTCAGATATTTGTGTGGCCGAATCCCTCACTTCCTTTAGGTCTGTATTAGTTATCTATTGCTGTATAACAACTTACTCTAAAACTAGTGGCTGACAACAATAGGCATTTATTATCTCACACAGTTTTTGAGGGTCAGGAATCTGGAAGCAGCTTAGCTGGGTGATTCTGGCTCAGGGTCTGTCTTAAAATTGCAGTCAAGATGTTGGCTGGGAATGCAGTCATCGGAAGGGGCTGGAGAATTTGCTTCCAATCTGTCTCATGTGGCTGTTGGCAGGAGGTGCCATTTCCTTGCCACACGGCCTCTTCCTAGGGCTGTGCACCTGACACTGTCCTGGCTTCCTCCAGAGCCAGGAATCCCTGAAAGACCAAGACCAAGACCAAAATGGAAGATGCCGGTTTTTTTATAACCTAATCTGAGAAGTGACATCCCATCACTATCATATCATCTGTACTGTATTCTCTTCATTAGAAGTGAGCCACTAAGTCCTGGCCATAGTCAGCGGGAGCTTAAAGAAGCTCCACCTCTTAGCGGTAGGTATGTCAAAAAACAGTTGTGGACAGATCTACGTGGACTGCAATAAAATCTTTTTTCCAAAGTCTCTTTCACAATGGAGCTAACCTGACTATCCTATTTAAAATTGTAAGCCACATCCTTGCCCCTCTGCACCTGGCACGCCCATTTAATTTACCATGCTCTGCTTTTATTTTTTCCATAGCACTTATTTTCCAAAGTATTACCATAACAGTTACTTATTTTATTAGTCTTATTGTTTATGGTCTATCTCCCCTCTGCTGGAATGTGTATACTCACCAAGGGCAAGGATGTATGTTTTGTGCACTGATTTAGCCAAAGTGCCTAGAGCAATGCCTCTACATATTGTAGGCTCTCCATAAATATTTGTAGAGTGGATGAAGGAATCATATCTTCCCATTCCTCTTTGTTTTCTCTATCGTATGAGGGGGCCATCAACTTACCACTTGTTGGTACCCTGAGACTGAGCACCCTCCGGTAAATAGATGAGTAGACAAAGGAGAGGACCACTGTTGAGTTGCCGTTCTATTACCTGCTTTCTTTCTTTGACAGTTTACTGGGAGATAGTCCCAACATTGGGATGAAGTATAAACCTTGAATCTTTTATGTATGGAGAAACCCTAGAACCTCTTTTTTAGACCCAGTTAAGAAATTAAGTATTTGAAAAACCAAAGGAATAAGAACTTAACAAAATCCTGGAAAGAACATAAGGCATAGAGCCAAAAGTAAGTTATTAAGTCTCTTCTTTCCTCATCTTTCCTCTCTCTTGGCTCTACTTCCACAATGTGAAGGGCTGTTCCTCTGCCATCCACCTGTTCAATACGTAGAGGAAGACAAAGGATTCAGAGGATGTTTTGTCAGTATCCTTCATGGGCATCACACAGAAAGATAAGCCTCGCTGCATGAGAACGTCTTCCCTGCCACCGTGCATGTCCGTTCTCTGCTAATTCGTTCTGGTGCGTAGGATCGTGCATGTGCGCTCTGCCGGGTGAGCGTATCAGGTACGATAATATTGTCATCACAGAGCTCACTGTGCTTCATGAGGGATGATAATAGGAGCCACAGTAGTGGAGTGACTGGAAAAACTTCTGTAAAAGACAGGACTTGAACTGGAATGGAATGGTTTTTCTTTTCAGTTTTGTTAGGGAAATATTTGGAAGGCAATTTAGGTGGAAAGCACATGGGCGAAGGATATAAAATAAGAATAAGAGTGGGTGAGGATTGGTAGAAAATAGGGTTAGCAAGATAATAACTTGAGGCCAGGTTGTGGTGGTGGTGCGGGGGGAGGGGGGCTTAAATGCTGGCTTGGCAGATTGGTGCTTTATTCTGAAGGTAAATGTTTTTCAGCTTCTTTCTGCCTGTCATTCATTTATTTGCCTATTTCACTCCAATTATTAACATCTATGATTGCATGCAGTGATTCTCAAACAGAGGCACATCTACGGAAGCTATGGGGCACTTTCTTCTTATAATTATTAATTACTGTTGTAGATATTGGGAAACCGTTGAAATGTTGACTGGAGAATTGACATCTGAAAGTGATCTTTTAGTAAGATTAGGCTGTCAGTGGTATGCCTGTGTGATCTGAAGAATAGTGGTGCTATGGACAGACTGGGCAAATCATGGGTGGGGCTCAATTAAATCTAATCTTGGGCATATAAAGGAATGGTTTTCCTTATTTAAAACACAAATCCACCAGTATTTGAGCTCTGGAATGAAAATCTCCAGGGAGGAAGGGATGGCTGCACATGTTTCTCAACTATATTTCTTCTGAATTTTGCCTTCTCTGTGGGGTTTTCTCACTGTGTATTCCTATAGTCACCACTGAGCCCTGCTGCCAGCGGTCACCACTTTTCTTTTGGGCCCAAGAATGTATCAAAAGGCCTCTTTATCTCTTTTACTTTTACAAAGCTTTATAAGGGTTCATACTTTCAAAAGACAATTTATTAACAATCGGAGGGAAAACTAAAAGGAAGTCAATATAGAAAATACAAATGGAATAAAACGACTTATTTCCAAAAGATAGGTTTCTGATTATAGGAATCCCAATAGTGAAGGACTTTATCATGTTCCAGATTCTCTTATCTTAAAAAAAAAAGAAAACCCTCAAATTTCTATAGAGGCTACGCATATAACATAAATAAGTGTATCAGGCTGCATAAAAGGCAGTAGAAATTTGTAGGGGCCTGTGGAAAACAAAATCGTATGCCCCCTGTATGTATACCCGGATAGGCTAGCACAATTCAACAGCTACTTCTCCGAGGAGTTGTGTATCTTCATTCAAAGGAAGCTACCCACTCTTCTAAAATGAAAACTGTTTTTTTTTCTGTTTAGCCCCACCAAATCTACTGTTAGTCTCTCATGTGGTTTTAATTTCCAGTCTGAGAAATCTACTTAGTTCAGAATTGAGTTTGAGGCAGTGATGATTGATGCCTTATTTCTGGCAAATATCTAGCCCTTTTAGGCCTAACCTATAAGCTTTACATACTTTTGGAGCATTTTGCTATGATTCACACAGTTGAGTCTCCCTCTTTTTTCCCCTGGTAGAGGAAGGATTTCACAAAACTCCATTGATTACAGTATGACCATTTAACAATGCCTTACCTTATTTAAAAAAAAAAATGATGGCTTATACATAATTAGAGTTAATTTGAAAACATAAGGTGAAGATCTTTTTCAATACATACTGGATTTGAATGGATTATAGGACATACAAGTGGGAATGCTCAGGAAAGAGTTTTAAAAATAGGGTTGAAGTTTATGTTGAAAAATGGACCTGTAGGGGCGGCCAGATGGCTTAGTTGGTTAGAGCGCGGTCTCTCAACAACAAGGTTGCTGGTTCAATTCCCGCATGGCCCACAACTAAAGATTGAAAAGGCGACTGGACTTGGAGCTGAGCTGCGCCCTCCACAATTAGATTGAAGGACAACGACTTGGGGCTGATGGCCCCTGGAGAAACACACTGTTCCCCAATAAAATTAAGAAAAACAAAGGAAGAAAAACGGACCTGTAAAAATAGATTGGGGAATTATCTGCAAAGTAGCAGTATTTGAAGGCAGGCACATGGATGCATTTTTTCCTGGGAAGAGCATGGAGAAAACAACAGAAGTCCAACCATGAGATTTGGGGAACAATCATAATTGGAAGGAGTAGTAGGAGCCAGTAAAAGAAATGTGAATGAGATAGGAAGAGAATCTGGATAGAGAAGTAAGTTAGCCAAGAAAGGGGAACTAACTGTTATCAAGTACATGCCGTGCATGTGCTAAACACAGTGCTAGGTGCTTCATCTAAATTATAACTTTTAATCCTTATAACAAACCTATGGGGTTGGTGACATTATCCTCAATTTAAAGATAAAGAAGTAGAGACTCAAGGGCTAAGTAAATTGCTTCAAGTCCCTCAGCTGATTTACTCATATTTGTCTTTGCTGAAATCCCATGCTCTTCCCATCACTAAGGATGGTGCTCCACAGTACCACACGTGGGACAGAGACCACAGAGAAAGGGTGACTGCCTGAGGAAGTTAGATAATTCGTGGTCTTGGGCAACATCAGTGGATTGCAGCAGCTAAAGAAGGATCAATGGATAAGGCAGTGGAGACAGTGTGTGTAGAACCCTCATCAGAGAAGTTTCCCAATGAAAAGGAAATGAGAGCTCGCTGGAGAGCTAGAAGGGGCTTAAGCAAAACCCTGTTTTAAGATGGGAAGAAACACATGTGTTTGAAAACAAAGGACAAGTCTCTGGAAAAGGAAAGTGATAATGTGAAAGCAGAGCCCTATGGAGTTGAGCAAAGAAGAAGGATTAGCCCTTCCTCTCGGGTTTGTGGGTGGCATGAGGGCATGGGCGATATTTTGAAGATAGGTGACTTGATTTCTGCCTGTTTCCACCCTCTTTCCCCAGGAGGTGTAGCCTTTTTGTTCAAGAATGTTAAAGTCCTTTCCAAGGGCATTCAATCTGCCTTACTTAAAAAGAGGATCAGAGGGTTACATGATTTTTCTGTTGTGACAGAAATAGTGAAAGGGACAGAATTAAAAGTATAAGCTATATTCTTTCCCTCTTCTGAACTCCTGCAGCACCTTGTATCTTCCCTGTGTCACTCATCACTTAGGCCTTATTATAAGAATGTCTATACTTATCTCCCCTGTTAGATTATAAACTTCTTCAGTGCAGAACTGTCTTGCTCGTTTTGCTTCCTCTTCTGAACTGTAGTGCCTTGTAGATAGAAGGTACAAATGACAAAGGCAGCTTAAAAGTCTCTCACGTTGGTAAATGTCTCTGGTTATAGAAATGAAACGAGAAGACCAAAGTATCAGACGATTTACCTTTAAGCTTTACCCAATCTATTGGCTTCGTAACCTTAGCTTTATACCTAAAGTGTTCTCTTATGGCCTCCGCTTCTGGGTGATATTTCTTCTGGAAAGTGAGCCACATTGACAAGTGATGAGAGTTCTACTCTCTAGGTTAGTTAGTGGCTTAGCTGTCCAGTGTTTAGGATTCGTGGGTATTCTTATTATCTCCCACAGGGAACTGTCAAGGAAGACATTGCCACAAAGTCTCAGGAAGCATTTTTTTCGTTCTGTGTGGGAGACCTTTGGTTTATTTGTTTTTCTCTTTGGAAGTTTGAACTCTATGTGGACAGTATGTATTAAACACCAGTGAAAATATTAAATATTGTGGAGTCATACTGAAAAGTTAAAACATGGTTTCTGCCCTTGAAAGATGGACTTTTGAGAGACATGAGACCACTGGAATTTATTTATTTTCATATATATATATGTATATATGTATGTGTATGTGTATATATATATATATATACACACACACACACACACACACGCGCGCACGCACACACACACACAAATAATATTCTAAATACATAAAATACATATCACCTGAGAGGGAGAAGAAATAGATTCATTTGGATGGGATCTGGGGTTCATACCAGGCTAGTCTGGCTAAGGTATTTCTAGAAGAGATGAATCTTGAGCTAAGCATTCAGAGGGATTTTATATGGTGAATGACGGCTAAAGGGAAGACACACTAGGTATTTTATTCAGTGACATAATTTGAGAGGCTCTCCCGAGGTGCGGTGGTTTGAGGGAATCCTCCAGAAGCTCTTTGGCATCTGTTACTGTTATGCTTGAAGCCCAAGCCGTCCTCATCCTATACATTGTCTTCTTAGAATCTTTTACTCCAAAGAACCCTTCCAATTTGATGTGAGTGAAGTTAGGAATAAGGAGGAACAGTATGACAGTACTTCTTGGTTTAAAGAAGGAATAGTTGGAGCTCATCTTAGCATTTAGTTTTCTGCAGCCCCCAGCAGCTGGGGGAAGAGCAGAATGAAAGTACCAGATTTAGTGGGTACCTAAAGAGACACAAGTCTCAAGCACAGTATCCTCCTCCCCCAAATTTGGGTTAACCTCTGATACTGAGATAAATAAGAATCAATTTAAAATGGATGTGACTAGCTATCTACAGAAGTAACTCACCCAACTGCTTGTAAATATAATATTGCTTATGAGACTAGGTTACCCATCTCATCAAGGGCCTAGGTTAGTACCTTAACAAGGGAAATCATGGCATCTCAGATATCTCATACAGAAGATTAGAGCCACTGAATTTTATGAGCTGGAAGGGAGTTTATCAATCTAAGAATATATCAAGCCTCTTTGTTTTACCTGTGAGGAACGTAGGACCCACAAGGATAAAAGAACTCTTATGTGGACGAACAGTGGTAGATTTTGGCATCGGGACTCAGAATTTAGCACCAGGACATAGGGCTTTGAACTTCCAGTCCAGTATTCCTCCATCATGCCCCACTGCCCTGCCACTTGTTACACAGCTACGCTTGGAACTTTGTGGGTAGTAGGCTAGCTCGAGGCCCACTTGTGAGCAATACAGACACCTAACTTAATTATGACACAGGGAAATGGTGCATGGCTGGAGAACTCTGCCCCAAGTACTGCCTTCTTTCTTACTTTCCATCCCTTTCTTCCAGCACCTGGTCTTGTACACCTTTAGGCTCTTATAGGCAATTTGAGAAAAACTGTTTATGTAGTTAATTCATGAGGTCCGAGGAGATGTACTAACAGGAGCAGAGTTGTATAGAATTCAAAAAAGGTAACCCAAGGGGTAACACGGTATTAATTTATCTGGCACAGTGCCAAAGCAATGATATAGTAGGATGAGGATGAGTGTCTAATATTTTCCATAGTGTATGTGAACTATCCCAGAAAGTCATTTGCTGTTTTTCCTCCTTTTTTATGTGTTTAACAAGTAGCACTCTCAGTGTTTATTCAGCTTCCCAAGAAAAATCAGCTGACGATCTATCAGTCACTAGGATGGTATAGCCTCCACATTATAAACTAATAAACTGGCATTTTAATTTCTAAATTAGTCTCGTATGATTTTAATTAGCATCAATCTTCTAGAGTCTGATCATCCCTAAATTAACTAATGAACACCAAGTTAGAGACTCTGGACCTTTGGTGACCCCTACAAAGTATGGATTCCCCATGAGATGCTGTGGGAGCCCCCACTCAGGGTCTTTAACCCACGTATCTATTGATTACCCTCCCCCAACATTTCTTTTTGAAAACACTGGTGCTGGGGACTGGGTTTAAAAGCAACACAGGTAAGTACTCGGAGAGGATTTATTAGAGTCTATGCCTTTTGTTCAGTGCAGTAAGTGGACTCGACCATACAACCCCTTTCATTTAACCTAACATGTACAGCAAGAAATCCTCCCACCAATTTTGGGGTTCTGCCCAGCTGGAGCGGCCTTTTGGATGGTGAGTGGGAGGTGTGGATGTTCTAACTTGGGGGGGTCTCTCTCAGTACTCGCTTAACTCGTAGCTTCCCTTTCTTTGATTTCGTCCACAGTGAAGGAGAGAGGGAAATATTGGTGCCTCTTTGCCTCCTTTTGTTTTCTCATACTGATTTTAGGAAATTTAGTGTCAGAGGACTTCCCAGAGTTTTGTTCCAGTGACCTAGAGAGCCCCAGTACCTCAGTAGAGAGCCCCAGTACCTCAGAGTCCGAGAGTTGGTTCTGGTTGTACTGATCTGGTCAGAATAGCCTGGACCAACGAGCAATGATATACAGACCAATAGCCCCTCTCTCCTGAAACTGCTTTTGGGGCCTTAAAGCCTGAATCAAATGGCCATTGTACTAACCTTGTATCGGGGCTCAGAATGTCAGTTTTCAGCTTGTCCTCATATATAAATATAGGTCTCTCTAGATATAAAAAGTGAGAGAGTCTGTAAGTTGCTTTTTTTTTTTTCTATACCCCCTTTCATGGGGCAAGCTAATGAGATGCATATCATTAAAGACCTGATGTTTTGTGGGACGGAGCCTTTTAAACTGGATGTGCCTGGCTTAGTCATGGCAAATATTTACCAAAAAAAAAAAAAAAGAGAGAGAGAGAGAAAAAAAAGGACATACCATATAAAATTAGAGTTCTGAAAATAGTACTGAGAGAGGGAGAAAGAAAGAAGAAGGAAAAAAAAAAAAACCAGGACAGAAAATACAGGCCAGTCTGTTTGGGGAAAAGGGAAAAAGAGATAAAATGAGAGAAACCTCGGCAGTAAAAACAGCATCTTGGTAAACAGACTATAAAAAAAATTGTGACCTGCTTTCTGGCAGCCCTGGCGGCTGTCGAGCGGGCGAAGGTGGCGGGGCTGGCGTCTGTGTGGACACACGGTGCCCCGGGCGCACGGCTCCCCTGGCCGCGCAGGGCGTTAAATTTAGCCACATAATGATGGGCCTGAGGACAGCCTCTTGTTGACCACACCATAATTACTGCTTTGCTTTATGAATTTTATTTTGCTTATTCTGTTTCCTCCTTCTTTGGCATGAAGGAGGCCTGGAGTGGGGGGGAGTCCCCCCCACACCCCTCCCCTTACTGGACAAATGAGTCTTCATAGAAACTTGGGCTCTCGGGCCATCAGAGTAAAGAGTAAGCTCCCTTGATTACTCCGAAAGGGAGGAAGGTTTGCTGGTCCCCAGGACTCTTGATTTAATCATAGTAAAGTCCTAAGTGGGACTTACCAGCCCTACTTCTCAGAGCTTTGGGAGAAAATGTCCTGAAGTCCTTGGCCTTAGAAGGCACTTTCATGTGAGTCTACAGGTTGGCGCTCTTACTCTGTTTATATCCCAAGAGCTAGGCTCCCAGGTGTTGTTGGATGTTTTGGTCTTTGGTCCTAAGCTCCCGAGCTAGCTGCTTAGCAGTTTGGTTTTGACAACTTCCTGCATCACACAGAGGTGATGTTTTATATATGCTGGTCGGTGATAACTGGGGTCTTGAAGCTGAGGATCTAACATAACCAACTGACTCTGTTCCAAATATCCTTCGGAAACTTCAAGGATGGTTCGTCATCGGCCCCTGGATGGATGCTGATCTTCTTGCTTTCAGAGTTCAGTAGCATTGTTTTTTAGAGCATACTATGGCCTCTATCAGAGCAGTGCTCTGAGGCTTAGCTCTACCGACAGCTTTACAGGAGGGGCCAGAAGCCCTTGATATTGGACCCGAAGTACCATATGGGAGAGAAAGGGGGCTGTAGAAAGGGCATCGAAGAATTGTATGGAGTAGGTCATTGGGGGTGAATTTCTTGAATGGTGACCTAGGCTGGCAGCTACCTATGGCCCCACAGTGGCCCTCCAAGTGAGGAAGTGGTGGAAAAGGAAAAGCAAACAGAGTTGTGGTCAGGGTACTGGCTTGTCAATCATTGGCCAGGACTGTCCTGTTTGTGTGTCAGGGGTGGTTGGGCTCCTCCCGAAGCCAGGCAAGAACGTGTCAAGGAGAGGCTTCTTGCAGCTCTTGTTTTCCCAAAACAAAGGAAACTCCTTGCATTGCTGGAAGTCGCGTGCTTGGATGCTGAGTTTGTTGTTGCCTGATAACCTGGCCACCAACTCCTGCCCTCCTCGTCACCCCTCACAGCCAGGGGCTCAGTGGGAGCAGCTTCCTGTTCCTCATCCTACGCAGCAGATCCACTCTCCATTGTACGAGAACGGGAAAGAGAGGAGAACTAGCCCTCCTACCCCCAGACCTAGCCTCTTCTCTGCCCATGGAATCTTCTAGAACATTGCTTTTCAAAGTAATCTGACACATGGTCTTACTGTGCAGAGCTAACATGCATCACATACCATATAGACAAGTTCAACAATACTCAAACCGTTTCATGCCTCGTTCACTGAAATGAGTCCTCTGAACGTGTGTTTGGATTTCATGGCAATGTCAGATTGCTATAAAAGTTTTAAAATACTTACACTCAATTTCTATGCTTCACACATCATGGGCTAGTAACAAAAAATTCATGGACCAGCACCAATTTGCTGATCACTCTTTGAATAGCATTGTTCTAGAACCTTAAGACCCAGTGAGTTTGAGCTATTCCCTATTGCATGTCGAGGTCCTGCCCTAAACATGTTCAGTGGGGGATGAAGAGAAAAAGGAATTCTTAAGTAAATTTCAGGCAGTGAGAAATAATCTGTCCTCAATAGCCAAGTCATGCCAAAGAACTAACAGGGAGGTGGAAGGTTGGACTAGGTGGCTAAGGGTTTCTTTCTCAGCACTGTGGTTCTGTGATTCTAAGGTTAAATGGCAAGGCCAAGAGATAAACTTAATGACCGTGATGGTTTTCCCATAGGGTATGGGGTCCGAGCCTCAAACTGCAACTCCAGGCCACCTAAGGAAAGAAAGGAAAGGAGGGAATGTTTTCCATATAGTTTATTTACCAGTATGTCATTATTATCTGGATAGGAGGTTTTTCTTATACAGATTGATCATGTGTTTGGTCAGCATTATCTTAGTCTTCTGTTAGGAGGCCACCAAATTGTTTCTAGAGGTTGAGAGACTCAGGATTGAGGAGAAAAGTAAATATTAGCAGAGTTGGTGGAATTCAAGTAAGAGATAAGAAATGGGGCTTGGATTAGAAATGTGGATTATTGGCAGGTTTACCTGACAGCCCTAGTTGGGGGTGGGGGTGCAGTAACTCTCAAGAAAGGAGGCTAAAAGCTCCGGGCCATAGGACAGCTGGTTGGAAAGGACTTGCCACGTGATCAAAGGTTTTCCTTTGCCAGAGAGAGAGGAATAAGGGACCTGAGAAGGAAGACTGTTTGCAAAGTAAGCCAAGAATTTAAAGGACTGCAGAGTTCCGTGAGGAAGCGAGTTGAACCTGCTGGGTTCCACGCTTGCTAAAGAACAGAAGGAAAAGAAGTAGGTCCGCTCACCTGTGCCTCTCTTTTTTTCTTTTTAACACCCCACTAACCTCAGGGATCTGCAATCAGGAAAAGAAACCAGATGTAAGCTCCTGATTAAAGTGATTCTGGTCACGTGTCCCTCTTAAAATTGATTGATGGCTTATGACCTTAGGATAAAGTCCAATCTCCTTCATAAAACCATTATGGTCCTTTATGATCTGGCCTCTACTTGCCTCTCCAGGTTCATCTGCCTTCTGCTGGGCCACACTCACCCCCCCCGCACCCCAATCCACACTCCCTCCCTCCATCCCAAATCTAACACTTCAGTCACAGTGAACTACTATCAGTTCCTAGAGCCCATTATTCTCTCTCTTACCTCTCTAATCCTTGGCACATGCTGTTCCCTCTGGAAACCCCCTGGCACCACCTGGAAACCCCCTTCTCACCTGGATAACTCCTGTCGTTTGGATGTCAGCGAAGATGTGACTTCCTCTAGGGAATTTTCCCTGGGTCTCTGAGTTCAGTTTAGTTGCCCTTCTTACAAGTATGTGCTACTTTATTTGCTCTATCATAAGCCCTGTCAACACTGTGTTATAACACTGTTTTTTCTGGCTCCCCCTACTAGATGGTAAGTTCCCCAAGGGTAGGGATATTATCTGCCTTGTTTAACTTGTTTGATTCATTGTAAGAACTCAGTAAATTTTGTGATGCTTATGTACCCAGCAGAGAATTTGAGCCTTTTTTATTTGATTTGATTATCTTATAGCTACCTGGTGAAATGAGCAGGCTTCATTGAGTAAAATTCAACATAAATATACTGATCACCTACTCATTAAAAGAAGACTAAAAAGAAAGAACACATTTACATACTTTTTTTTTTTTTTAACCCCATAGGGACGCTTCAGGATGAGGAGATGTGATGGATTGGCTCAGAGAAATTAAGTGATCCTGAATCCCACAGTAATTGCAGTTGAAACAAGAGCCTCATCCTTTGACTTTCTAATACAGAGCTTCCCCCCCATTATCTCACACTGTCTCAGAGGCTCTGTTCTAATGAAATATATTTGAGAAAGGAGGGTACTCAGAGAGTGGAAAGCGTTCCTGTAACTCCTCTAAAATTATAGAAGAAAGGCCAGGCACCAAACTGAAGTATCGTCACGTAGAAGGTCAAGGAAAAATGTTACGACCACGAGACATGGAATGAGCTGAGACACAGTTGGAGGGGAATCCTCTGTCTTGGAGAAGGATCTGAGAGACACTGACATTTTCAGCTGCCAAAATGTTTTGCTTGGGGCCGCCCTGAGAACAGAATAGCCAAGTGGGATGAGCACAGAAGTGGGGGTGGGGTGGGGGGGATGATACGTGCTGGCCCTTTTCCAACTCTAGCATTTTCTCAGCCACTTGAACAAGTAAGGTAGAAGAGCTAGAACCTTTAAAGCTGCCTCTCAGTCCTTTCTGTCCTTCAGTTCTTGGGAGCTGGTATCACCCAAGTCAGCAGGAACCTAGTATGTAGGCAGAGCTGGCCGCAGGCCAGGTTCAAAATTATTCCTGCACCCTGGCCTTGGGCAGGGAAGAGCACGGCCCGGGTTCTCTCACCAGCAGGGATCAGTAAATTCTAGCCGTACAGGACCCAGACGCTCTTTGTCCAGCAATGTTTTCCCAGTGTCTCCTGGGGAGTGATTCAGGGCCAAGGTGACAGTGGGTTTGGAGCCCAGATGAAAGGATCGCAGGGACCACAAGACAAGATCCCTTGTGTGGTGGCCGGCTGGAAAGAGGAGGGAGTATGTGTGGAGGTCAGTGACGCAATTCTCCTGGCTCGCAGAGATGGAGGAGGAGAAGGCCCGCGGTGTGTCTCCTTATAAAGAGGCCCTTACCACATGAAGCAGGGGGTGAAGGTGATCCCACTGTGAGTCACCCAGGAAGGGACGCCGTGTGCCCAGAGCCCAGAGGCGAGGACTTGTGGATTTCCCACTCTTTCCTTCTATGATGTTTTGCGTAATATGGTTGCTTTAGTCACTCAAGCTATGCTGCTCCTCTGTCTTCTAATCCATTTTTTCTCCTCACTCGCAACTATCCCTGATGTGTATGGGTTTTAAATCTATCAATTTACTCTTGATTTCTACAGTTGTTGTTTTTTAAATCTGAAGTTTGATATCTGTTGATTCCAAGAGACTCAAACCACACTAATTGTGTTTGCCTTTGAGAAGATGGCCTGGTGGCTCTTGGCCAAGCATGGTTGTTCTTAGATTGTGTTTGCTTTCCTTCTTATCTTCAACCAAGGCAGGTATCATATCCTGGACTGGAATCTGAAGGCATTCTAGGGGGCCCCTGGATCCAATTGCCCTTCAGTTGAAAGCAGCTCTCCTCTGGCCTTTATTGAGGTCTGGGATTGCAGAGAGCTCTGGGGAGTGTCTCTGTAATCAGCCAGCCACCAACCCCACACTGCCTTGTAATAAAGCAGCTCTATATTTGTTCTGTTTATAGTCTCCTCTGTAATAATGCCACAGCCCTCACTGTTCTCTCTCTTTGGGGAGACTTTCTGGGTAATAGAAAATTTTGAAATGTTAAAGAGGGTTGTAGGCTCAGAAAATGTTTTTATCTAGGATGTGTCTTAAGTTGGGAAGATGCCCAGGAAATGCAGGCGGCCAGTACCCTTGGGGAGGAGTGTCTTGTGGTGAGCGTGTTGTGTGTGTGTGACACTGTGGCTGTAAGGACCGTTGGGGGGGCGGGGGGAGGTGTAGGAGAAGCTGCGGGTGCGTGCCGTGTGGTTGCAGGAGGTGTGGAGTGCACTGCTCTCGTGGTGGTGGCAAGTGGCGAGTGTGGTTGGAATGGAGTAGGAGAGGTGTGCAGAAGGGCCCGTGCGATGATGGAAAACCTGGTTTTGGCAAATTTCAAACCGGTCAGGTATGTTGGATGGTGAGACCTGGAAATTTAGCCTCAGAAGAGAACCTATTTTAAAAACCACATCCCGTCCATTCTTTCAGCGGATACCCCCTTTACCCCATCCATCTTTTCAGGCCTCGGCTCCACACATTTCTGCTGATAAGCCTTGTTCCTCCCTCCTATTACTTCCAGTTGCTCGTCTTGCTTTGTAAACCAGGAGAAGTTAGAGGCAGGCTGTTGAAGAGAGGTGCTGAGCAGTAAGCCACGCTGAGCTGGGTTCGTGAGCACGAGCCTGATGTCCCCGGCTGATGGCTTTGAAGTTTACCTGTGTGATGGCTACCGGGAGTTGCCGTCGCCAGGGCTCTTACTAACAATTCTGATGCCTCCTTTTCCCCTCCCCCCTCTCTACCTCTGCCCACCCCCCCACCCCCCGGATTCTATAAATACTTTATTATATGGCACTAGTAAAACTTCAAGTATTTCTTTTTATTAGAGCTACATAATATGGTAATTGTGTGACAGAACACAGCTCCCTGAGCAGCCCCCACCCTTTTCCTAGGTGTGGCCTCTCACCACCTCAGCTTGGGCTCGGCCCACAAGCCTCTCTGTTCCTCTGGAGCGTGTGTGAAGGGGGCTGGGTCAGCTTTGCAGACAGAGCTAAGGGGTCAAGGCCTCTGGGGGGGATCAGGCGAGAGGAGTCAAGAGATGCTCCTCTAGTTTTCAGCAGTCTGCCCTGGTGCGTGAGTACAGCAGGAATCTTACCATGAGCATGAATTCTAGTCATGGCTTGAGGCGACTTAATCTGCCTTTCCTTCTAGTAGTGGTGTCACGTGCCATAGAATAGGTTTTGAACTTAGACCTGGGGCCAGGGGTGCATAGGTTTCTTTGGCTCTGATTCACACAACTTCTCCTTTATTTGTTTATTTTTCAATAACAGTCATCCTTCTTCCTGATGCCTCCTGGGTTCAGAATCTGGCGGCGCCAGAAGAACCTGGTCCCTCCTGCCTCTTGCTGCTTCAACCCTACAGCATCTCTCCTCGTAAACCTGACTCATTGGTCTCTGTGGCCGCTGGTTTCACAGAAGGTGTGAGGCTGGAAACGCCACAGTCCGTAGATCTTTCCTTACTGTTAATGTGTGACCTGCTAACGGTCTATTTTGTTGCCTAATTGAGCCTTGTTATTTGATTCAAGTTTCTGTCCCATGAGACCTGGCTTTGAAGCTTCCCTACCCCTCTACTGTGGCGACTGAACTAAGTCAGTGGTCCCTACCCACTCTTCTCTGAATTGAGTAGTCCTTAGTTTCTGCATCTTTCCTTCTGCATAGCTTGAAAATTGGGGATTTCTGCCTGGGTAGCAGCTCACAGAGCCCTCAGTGCCAGGGGCGTGGGGTACAATGTTGAGTCCTTTCTTAACTGCCCTTGTGCCCAGTGTTTGCACAGGGGCCAACCCCCAAACTAGACTCTGCCATGCACTCTTTACTCCCCATGGAGACGTATGGGCATATGCTCTTCCCACCTTTAGGGCCTAGCCAAGGTTAATATTAGACCTTCTAGCTGGGCTGCTGTTCCCGAAAGCCACAGGGTGTTGTTAATATTCATGTGACCGCAGAGGCTCATCAATATTCATGAAGTATCTGCAGTCTTCCTTTAGGCCCTTAGCTTGGAGAAAACAGGAATGATTAGAGTTTCTAGGACTTAAAACTAACCCTATTTCCTGGAGTCTCTTGAGGAGGAGGCAAACCTTAAGAGTCAATGTCTGGGCCAAGAGAAAAAGGAGTTTATATGCCAATATCCTAAATGGGTCTGACAGCTGAGTGGAGTTGCGCTGGATGGCTGCTGTTAATGTCATCATCCTTAGCCAGGATTTATTGGCTACCACTCTGGGTTTAGGTTCTTGTATGAGGTACGATGGCGGGGTAGGAAACTAGCATTGTTAAGTACGTAGCATGTGCTAGGGGTACAGTGATAACTGACATGATTCCTGTCCCGAGAAGCGTATGGAGAAGGGGAGACAGTTAGATGTACACATACCTATAATCCAAGGTGAGCGTGCTATACTAGAGATGCACAAAGTGCTCAGCAGGGACAAATGAGGAAGTCCTTCTCTGTGGGGAAATTAGTGAAGGAATCCCAGAGAGCCCTTGAAAGGAGGGTGGATCTAAGCAAAGTGAAGCAGAATCTTCAAGGTACAAAGCCCTTCGGAATGCCCCTCCTGGGCTCCCTGCATTCCAACCTTGCCTGCTATGCCTTTTATCAGATGCTTTAGCTATTCTAGTGTCTTATCTAATAGAACATCTTTCCTCTGTCGACCCTTCGACTTCCTAGGTGGGAACATTTTCCCTTTTTTCCTGAAAGATTTAACTAGTAAGAGCTCCCAATGGTGCTGTAGTCGTCGGCATAGGTTGGGTATGTAAAAAGATGAGCATCCCTCCAGATTGTATAATTAAAAGAAGAACATGAGAGCCTAAGGCCACCCTCCCATGGTATTTAGCACTAGTTGGCCTCTTAGGATTTTGGTGTGTTTGAAGGATGCAGGGGGCCTGAGTGACTGTAGGAAAATCAGGACCATAATAAAAGGGATGCAAACAGAATTTTAAAAAAGTATCCAAGGAAAATAGGAGTTTTTAATCCAGAGAGCAGATTGAGTGGTAGCTCGTTCTTTTAAATATGGAAATTTAGCACGTGCAGGGTGACAGATAGCTTTTCTACATTTCATTCAAGATATTACAAGAAAGGATGAACTTGAATTATAGCACGAAGGGTATGGTTGAAGTAGAGAGAATGCTTTACCTGACTAGAATGTTACCAAGGAAGCTTTGGAAACTCCCTTCCTAGAATTCTTTAGATTCTTTTCCTAATGACAGGCTAGCCCAAAGAGTCTATGGTTAACTGTTCCCCCCGATTTATTGGGTCATGGTAGGGCCTATCAGAAGCTTCTCCCTCTTCTACCAGATGACAATGCTTTTTATGGAGCCCCACATATTTCCTGTGGTGACATTTGGGAAAATACTTGCATATAATTTAAGTTGTCTGTTCCAGGCATCTCTCCATAAATTCTACTAAAGACTTTGTAAATCTTGAGGTCTGAGGAAGCTGACCTTGGAAGCTGGTATGCAATTCCTAGAGTTAGGTCCAGGAATGGATTTTAGAGAAAACAACAACAACAAACTTTCCCCTAAGGAATATGAGGAAAAATAATATTAAGAGTTCTTTTTCTATACACATTCATTGTCCCACTCTGTGTGTCCTTTTCTTTTATAGCAGCTTATATTTCTTCATTCTGTCTCTTTACAAAGCCTGTTTATATTTTTGTCTTGCTTTTTGCTGTTCACACAGGTATTCTGTAAGAGGAGTGCAACTTTGCTAGATTACCTTAATAAATCAGGCAAATGACGCGCGTATAGAGGCTCCGTGAGAGTAGAATCCCCGTGTCTTATTTACCACTGTGCCTCCAGCTTGGGCCCGGTTCATATTAGGTGCTACAGAAATATTTGTTAAATGGATGAGCAAATGTTTATATTTGTGAGATGAACTGACTACTCAGTGAGCTTATTGCTTATTAGAATGTTTGCCCAGACCATAGTGAGGACCACAGGAATGGTAGAGCAGTGTAAAATATCTAAGTCATTGCTCATTGAGTGACACTGCTTTCATTCTACTGTTTGATGACAAAGGATCATGTCATCTCAGGGCAAAATTAGAATATCTACTTAAAACCAAGAAAACCACAAGTGTGATATAGAAATAATTCTAAAATCTATGGAATCTATTAAATAGAGAAAGGGCTTGCTGAGTAGTCACAGTTCTCAAATCAGAAAGACTTTTGGAGAAGGAACTTCACAGGTTAATGGCTGTTAAGACTGGACCTAAAAGCCCGGTGAGGGGTTTCTGGCTAGTTGGACTTCCTAAGACATTGATCCCAGGAAAAAAAAGGAAAAGGGTGGAACACTGGATTTGTCCATTGCATGCCATAGGAGTATTCCCTTTGACAGAAGCTATGGTTTCTTTTCTCATGGATTCCATTCCTGTAGGGCTTATGAAGAATTAAAGAAAGGGAATTTGAGGTCCATCCAATTTTAGGGATCTATTCTACTCAGCTTTCAAAAAAGGACAGCAGGTGGCGCCAAAACATTGTCCTACTTCTGCTGGCTTGGGGAAAGACTCCAGGTGGAGAGAGGGAAGGATTCTCTTTGGAATTGGGGATAGGGAGAGGGGGACTGGCTACCCTGGCTGTTGCTCAGGTAGGGAATCCTTGTGGGGCTCAGTGTCTGCTAGCTTCTGTCACCCAGTCATCTGTACCTCCAGCGTTCTACTTTGGAAGAGGATTGGTGAGGAGCGGGGGGAATCCCAGCCAATCAAAGAGTGGAAGAGGAGCCTGCCTCTTCACTTTCTGTCCCTGGCATGGTAGTGTCTCCTTTAGGGCCTGATTCTATCAGGTGCCATGGTTTCTTATAAGGCTTTTGCCTTATTCTGTGAACCTTTCTTGTTTTCCTTTCTGTAAATCTGTTTCTATCTTTTGACAGGTGTCCATCTTAGGTATGTTTCTTGTTCCAGGACACGTTCCTTATGGATAGAGTTCTTATTTTCACCTGCCTCTCCCCCACCCCTCAATGTCTCTGGGAGGCTGGGAGTGGAGTTAAGGGCATGGGGATGGAGAACACTGGCTCCTAGACGAATTTAAACTGGAGGTGCTAGTCAGGGGAGCCAAGGAGGACAGGGAAAGGCGGTTCACAGAGGCTCTGTGGTTCTGAAAAGGAAGCAGAGTACTGTCAAGACACCAAAGCAGAATGTTACAAGTCACCTCAGGATGGCTCTCCAGCGTCCGTGCTGCAGCAGGCCCAGCCCTCCCAGCCCGGACTGCCTCCCACCCCTAGTCATTAGCTCTCTTCTAGCATTGTCCCCGACGCCCCTCACTTCCCCACTCCCTTCATAAACCCGCCGGGCTGTCTCCAACCTTCATTCCTTGAGCTTGTTCCTTGGGCCTCCCCCCTTCCCTGGGGCGGGTTTAAGGGCTGGGCGGAGCTGTCCGCCTGAATCCCTTGTGGCCCCTTTGGTTCCTGGTTCTATATATATCCCTGTCCTTCTCTGCACAGGGTTTGATAGGGCTTTATGGGCATTTCCATCCGCTTCACAGGCACAGCCATCACAGAGGCGTGTTTCACCCGAGAAACCTCAGCGGAGCCTGGCCTGTGGCGGACTCAGTCTGGCCCCTGAATCAAGGCTCTCTTCTCTTCCTGCCCTCCCCCAGCCCTCCCCCTCCTGCTCCCCACTACCTACCCCCAAGTGAGTAACAGAGCTCTGGGGAGCACTCAGACTCATTGGCAGGGCGTTTTGGAACGCCAGAGACTCCTGGAGAATTCTTTAGTGTCCGTTTCTCCGCGAAGTTAGCCAGGGAAGGCATGAACCCTGACTTCTGGCTTAGGCTCTGCTGTAACAGGGAAGTTGGGCATTTCTTGAAAAGAATGGAACCCAGTGGGTGCTGGCAGGTTCTCTTGAGGCATCTGAAGAGAAAGAAGAATTTTTACGAACTAAGGCTGGAGGAGCCAATGGAGGCCTAGTGAGAAGGGTCAGGAGCAGAACTGGGTCACAGGAGTTCAAAGGGATGAAGGGAGGAGGGTACCAAGGTAGTGGGGAGGAGAGGAATCCCCAGGGCACTTCCTTTTGGCTCATTCTCTGGCCAGGAGAGGAACGATCAAGTCTAGTTTAGAAAGGGGAAGTCTGCGTAGAATAAAGGTGAAGCCTACTAATCAGGCTAAGATTTGCACGGGGAGGCAATAGAAGCCCTTCCCCATTTCAGGACGTCTACCATCCCAAACAATCATAATAGCTACCATTTTTGGACCTAATGAGTGCCAGGCTCTCTGGCTGTAAATTTTGTTGTTACTCCTCACCATCTCTGTATGAGTTGGTATTTTCCCATGGTGTAGAGGGTGAAACTGAGATTCAGAGACTATAAGTTGCCCAACGTCACATAGCTCATACATAAGTGATGAAGCCAGCTTAGCTTTCAAAGCCGGTCGGCGAAATCCAAAGCCCATGCTCTTTCTCCTCCATCGTGCTACCTCCCTAAGGAGCCCATAAGAAGGTGACGGGGCTGATTCTGACTTAGTTTGTGGTCAGAATAATGTTTAGTCTCTTTCCGTTATTTAAAAACTTCACATTTCCACATGGTTCTCTGAACCTGACACCTGTGTTTACTTGTGAGTTTCCCTGACATTCTGGCTGATGCCTCGAGCCTGGGAATTCCCAGGGCACCAGGATGCTTGGCCGTGCCCCATAAAGGACTGGTACATCTGTGTATGCATCTCTTTGTTATTACCCAGCTGAGCTCAGGCAAGAAGGCAGCTCACTGTTGTTGCCTAGAGGCCTCATCCCTGGCTTAGAGACATCAGTCCATTTGTGACTTTGCTGTCCAGAGTGGCCTGGCTAGGTATTTTCTTTTCCCTGCGATGTTTACTGTTCTTTCGTGGGATTTCAGATTTCCATGATGGCGGAAGGCTTGTAAAATGAAGGGGTGGGGGAGGGTTACCGTGGCAGGAGCCCGGGCCAGGCCAGGTCGAGCCAGCATTACAGACAGCTTTTATAATGGTGTGCAGGGCTAGGAGGCTTGTAAAGGCAATGCAGGCAGATAGGGGGATAAATCATGCAAGCAGTGGGCAGGGTGGTGAGCCGAGGTTAGGAATTAACTTTGTGTTGGATATAGCCCAGGTTGTGGGATGGGAAGAGAGGCCTCTCCTCTTTTCCTCTCCTCTCAGCTCTGTTCTTTGCCTCTCCTTTCTGTTGGCCCTATTCACTGCAGTCTGTGACATGTTTGCCCTGGTCTTTCCTGTCCCTCCTCCAAGTTGCCTGAACTAAATCAACAAGGGAGAGAGTACCCCAGCACACGGGAAGAAAGTGCTTCGTGCGTCTACCAGTCAAACTGCTTTGTTTTATTGCAAATGTGGAATGGACCTAGATGACCCCTTCCTTCCTATGGCCATAGATAAGGGTGCCCATCCCTCGTTCCTTTCTCCTCATTCTCATGTATGATGGCCTTTACCTAGAAAATGGACCTGAATCCTTTGGGATCATAAAGAACGCAGAAAATTCCTTTCCAGCTATTCTGAGATTCCCCATCTTGATACAGGGTCTCGGCCGGCCTGAGCCAGGGGGCAGACTTTGACTGGCTTCTTCCGAGGGCAAATCCAGACAGCGTCATTCAGGGTGATGGCATCTTTTTCTCGGTGTGGGGGAGGAGGACTCAGGGTGGCATAGATGGAAATGAGGAGGGAGCTGGGCGAAAGGCAGAGAGACGCCCCGTGAGTGGTCAGAGTGGACTTTGTGTATAAAAAGTCGTCGAGGTTAAATTTTCTCTGAAGACTTGTGCATGTGTATCTAGTGGCTGAGTGTTAAGAGGTGGGACAGTGTGGGACTTATTGCCGGGACAGTGTTTATAAGCCTCTTCAAGTCAGAGTTATGTCTGTTATGGTCTTTATTTCTCCTTACAGGCCTTTGTGGAAGGCTTTGCAAATTGTGGGCGATCAATACATGTTTTCGGCTGTCCTTTTTGGCTCTTGGTGGCTGCGATCAGCCAGTCCCTAGGCCCTCTTCTTCCATTATTCCTCCCTCCCCCTCCAACATCTCTCACCATAAATTGTCCCTCTAATCATCACAGCTTTCAAGTGGATGGCTCCGCCCAAGCTCAGGTCATTGACTGCATTTCTTCCTCCCCAGATCTGTAATAATAGCACTACCACTTTTCTTTCTAATTAGGCCCTAATTGAAAACTGGTTGCATTTGGACTTTTCTTCTTCTGTTCTGCTTTTTAGTTCCAGTGGTGGAAAAACATTCAGCTGAGGTTTGGGTTTTTCCTTTCTTTCCCCCCATCCCTTTTTTCTTCTCCTCCTTCTACTTCTTTTTCTAAATATGGTGGGATTCTTTTGGAAACGCTGTCCCCAGCCTGTTGGAGCCCCACTCACAAACCCCAGCCTTCCCCGAGAAGACCGGGTCTTTTCAAGTGGTTTGCGTTGAACACGTCGGAGGCCCCCAATGCCTGTGACAGTTTCTGTTAATTATAGAGGCTCTTTCCCCCCTCTCACATTAGTCAAAGGAGTTTTGTGTGTTTTAACAGCGTTTTCCCTTGGCTTGAATAAGACTCTGTTCAGACATTTCCTAGCTCTGGTGAGACGGCAGCACTCACTGGTACCCGGTAGCAACATTTCCTTATTTGCTTCTCTAGGGGCTTCAGAGATTACAGTGGAGGGATGCTTCCCAGTATGCCTGAAATTGAGTTGTTTCTGGATGAGAGACACAGTTCCTACACAATCAAACACTGCTGCAATGGGCGGCCTCAGATATAAAATAGATACGCACTTGTGTGTGCAGATGTCCTCCGGGTCATGGTGTCTCTTTGTGCTTTCACTGTGCTCCCAGCCTTACCCAGGCCCTGTGTACGAGTCCCCTTCTTGTCCTGGGGGTCCTGATTGTTGGGTGACACCAGAGCACTTCCGGGGATGCTGCTTTCCATTTTCTGTGTCTTAGGCCTTCACATTACCTCTTGGAGGCCTTTGGAGCACTTACACTGCCGCCGTCTTTAATGTGAAAGTGCCCTTCTGTCTTGAAGCCCCCAAGAATGACATTTTGCTTGCTTAGGCCAAGACATTCTAAATAGGAACCAGCCCTGGTACAGGGTCTGTGGAGGCACTTCTCTGAGATCCATCTACCCGTTTGGTTAGGAGAGAGGAGGGGACCACTGAAACAAGCAGTATTCAACTAGAAATCCTATGTGGGGCGGCATTTTGCTGAATTTTGTTGAATGCAGGCAGCTTGAGGTTCGTCTGGGAGGGGATCAGCAGGGTCTCCACATGGAGCTGTGGCTGGAGAGGGATAAGAGACTCCTCACAGGCAGAGCGGCCTTGGATGTGTCACTTCTAATTGCTGGATGATAATGGCTTGTCCCACTGTGGGCATTATTGTTCTCTCAGAGATTTACTTGCCATGAACTCAAGAATGATTTGCTTTTGAAGATGCTTGTTTCCAGCTCCTGCACCATTTCCCTGGCCTAGAAACCTCCCTGTCTGAGGCACTGATTTTATTTGGATGAAGACATTGTGGGGCAGACTGATAGACTGACAGGTTCTATTCAGGGCTTCTCCTTTGAGCTTCAGAGCGTACTTAGCGTGCGAAAGATGAACTTTTTTGGAGTATTAAATGGGTGACAGTCTTCATTATGGTAACTCTCATTTCCCCTTTTCCAGAAGTACAGAATACTTGAAAATAATATCAGTTCTGGCTGTAGCATAATAGGTTTGGCAAGGAATCGTAGGCCATCCCGGGAAGGTCAGCTAGCTCAGCTTCTCCATAGTTTATAGAAGATGGAACTAAGACCCGTGGAGGGAGAGTCATTGCTCCTGGGAAAGATGGGGGTGCAGTGGACAAGACTCTTCTACTGAGTGGGTGAACCTGGAGGCACATCACTTCTCTGGGGCCCCCGAAGAGGACAGAGCCCTAGGAAGAGGGTTATGGAAATTCATGATGATTACATTTATTAAAAAGTTCTTGGATCCGAATTCAGGGAAGCTGGTTCCCCTCCTGGAGTATAATTTCCCCGTTCTTTTCCTCTTTTCTTTCCTGTCTGTCTCCCCCTCCCCATTTGCTCTGGAGTCTGTGCTTCAGCACGTATTTGGTACACCAAACGCAAAACACCATCCTGCCCTGTGACCACAGAGACTGCAGCGTTGGAAATTCCTCCTAAATTGCTGACATGGTTGTGCTGTACATTGTTTATATTTTATGACACACGTTTCACAATATAAACTGTGATATATTAAGGTAAAACATTGAACAAGTGAAGCCGAGTCACAAATACTAGTGACGTGTCTAGTTAGCACTGAGCAGGTAAAGGAGTCTAACTTCATCACTACCTCTTTCGGTGCCATAAAGTGACAGACGCTTGTCTACCCCACACCTTGAAGGTGCAGAGTGTAAACAGTGTACCACATAAAGGCACAGGAGCTTTCTGTCACACCGGGCAACTAATTTCAGCAAATCTTTTCATGTAGTTTTCAAAGTAGTTTTATTTGAAATACTTTCAGATTCTGATTCTTGGTGGCATAACTCTTGGGGGGTGGGGGGGAAGGGTATCATCGTGTCCTGCTAGGCAGAGGTTGGATCCAGACTTTTTATGCTTATTATTCATTGTGAAAGCCATGAGCGTAAGGAAAGTATAAAAGAGGATGAAGGCATCAGAGATTTTGAACAGAACTAAGTAGCCCAACATCTGTGATGTTTGTTCCTGAAAAACTGTGGGTAGCCAGAGGTTAGCTTTCATGGAACTAGGATTGATGAGTCCTTTCTCCCTCTGTGTAGTGGGACCTTTTGCAGCTGGGAGCATGGCTTTGGGGGCCTACTTCAGCAAGCTGGGCTCCCTTTTATCCTGCAGCAAGAGAAGGATTTAGGTGTATGCCGTTAGGAGGCTTCGAACAAGTTCAAGGGAAGCTCAGGTTTTCCCTTCTGCTCCCTGGCTTTGCTCTTAGAGAGACTGCAGTTTATTGGCCAGTTTGGAGTATAAAGGTGCACAGTTAGCTGGGATAGAATTAATAAAAGTAATGATTTATACCTGCACGGTGTTTACGGTCGGCAAAGTACTTTCACATACGTTGTTTTCTTTTGGTTCTGCCTCTGTGAATTAGGGCAACGTTTTTGTATTATTACCCCTATTTTATAAATGAGGGAAGTGGGGTCCCAGAGTTTCCCGAGGTTACATAGCAAGTAAGCAGCAGAGCCAAGACTCAGACCAGGTCAGTTTAGATTGTTCCATTAGGTTAAGTTGGTCACCTGGTCTTCTACCTTATGACTCTTGGTTTGACCAAGGGCCAGGGTTCAAAAGGATAAGCTCCCCAGTGTTCTCGCCATTCAGTTTCAATCTCTGTTATATTTCTCACTATTTTTAGCAATTTTTATTTCTTTCTGACACTTTCTTTTTCCTCTCTTACCCCTAACTTCTCTGACCCCCCACTTTCAGAGACTGCCTTATTTGCTTTCCTAGAAATTCCTCTTTTAAGGCTTTTGGGAACTTTGACCTACCAGTAGTAACTACGTTTAAGAGAGTGTTTAAAATCTCTCCTGCCCCTCTCATTCATCCCCCACCCCCAAAGCGTGGCCTCGCCCCATCCTGCCATCATGCTGGCCAAGCGCGTGGGGCAGCTGTGGTCAGTCCCATTTATAAAACTGGTAAATATGGGACCGGTTTCTGTCCCCTCCAAAGGTCAATATTTGTGCAGAGTTTAATTTTAACTTAACAAGCAGTTGTTTTCTGCAGCTGCCCTGGTGTGTTGTGTTGTGTGCTTTCCTTTCCCCTCCTTCCCACTGACTGTATGCGTGTGTGTGTGTGTGTGTGTGTGTGTGTGTGTGTATCTGTGTATCCGTGTTCACGCTGTAGACTTAGTTCTGGTCTTCAGAACCTGCAGCCCCCGGGCTTGGCCATGCTCTGTCTCACCAAGGGCATTTGGGCTGAAGGGAGCTGGATAAGGCCTTGCATGTGGAGATCACAAGCTTTTTATAGAGGTCAGGGGACAGAGACCCTGGTGTTCGGTAATCCTAACGTCATCATCATATCTTCCTTTGCAGGAGAAATTCCAGCATGCAGGATTTGAGAGATATGGTCCCCTCTTTTAAAATCTGCAGTGTCCCCCTGCATTGCTTTCTAAGGAGTGTTAACCCCTTATCCAAGAACACTGGGTTCTAATCTCAGCAGCCGCTTCTTGAGTGAGATGAGGGAAATGCATACGGTCACGTCTTAAGGCCTCTTCCAGCTCTTAACGTCCTATGGTTTTATGAATAATAGGACATTGGGCCGGGTATCAAGAGTAACTTCTATTCCAGTTTCTAGCTATAGAATCATTTAGAAAATGATCTTTCCCTCTGTTCCTTAGTTAAGGGGATGTGACCTTTGTTCCTGACAAGGATTTTGTGTGAATGGATGAGATTTTATTTAAAAGAACTCTGAGCTGTTTAAATAAAGAGAAATGCTTTAATACTAAGCTCATCTTACCTACCTGTGTCCCCTTTCACCAAGCTGCTTAAGTTTTTTCAGCTTGGAAGCATGTCCCTGACTTGGACACGTAGTCTAACAGGTGATCAGCTCAACTCTTCAGAGCGTAGGACGTGAAATGGAGGAGGAGCTGTCAGGAGGTGGCATGTGGGCCCCAGCCCCAGCCCCAGCCCCAGCGGCCACCTTCTTACTCTTCCTGGAACGTACTAGACGTGTGACCCACCTTAGGACCTTCGTACTTGCTGGTCCCGCGGCTAAGAATGCTCTTTCCCCACATATCTGCATGTCTCATTCCCTCTCTTCCTTCAGGCCTTTCTTCCTGTGCTGTCTTCTAGCTGAGGACTTCCTGGCCACCCTCTCGACAGTGTCATCCCCACCTCTCGCCCCACCCCCACCAGCACTTTCTGTCCCCTTTCCCTGCTCCGTTTTTCTCCTTAGCCTTATCATTACCCAACATACCATGCATTTGGCTTTTTTTTATTACGCTGTTTTTCTCCCCTGCGAAGGCATGGATTCTCAATGAGGGCAGGGATTTTTGTCTGTGTGTTCACTGCTGTCTCCCCAGTGCCCCCAGAACAATGCCTGGCACACAGACGCTCTCAAAAACGTGTTTGTTGAATACGTGGAAGGAAGGAAGGGAGGGAAGGAGAAGTAGGCCCCCTACACTGATGATTCTTCATCGGGGGTGTGTAACCCATAGGGGAGGTGCTCAGGAGGATTTGGAGCCTTTTTCAAACTATTCATATCCTTGCCAAAAAAATTCTGTGTAGCCCCTCTACTCCAGAATGGTTAGGAATTATTGCATAATGACCTGTAGTTACTGACAAAAATATGTGGTATGCCCCTTGTATGTTGGGCGGAAAAAAGTTAGGAACCACTGTCCTAGGCAGCCTGGCAGGCCTGTCCCCTCCTGGACTGTGAATGGCAGGCAGCCTCCATGGCTAGCAGGAGATTTGTGTTTTTCTCCTCCTTCCCACCTTCCCTACCTCCTATATACCCCCAACCCCTGCCTCCGTGCCCCTCCCCTTTCCTTTATTCTCAGCCAGACACCCATCCGCCTGCAGCACACAGAGGCTGCCTACATTGTGAGTGGATGTAGTTGGGACACAGAGAGCCCTTGATGGCAGCAAGCGCTTCTTGTGACATCAGCTCTGTGGCTTTAGGGGGAAGGCTGTGGCTCTGGGTCCCCAAGGGAGGGGGCTGTTTTTCTCTTCTTGATCGTTCACGTTGGTGCCCGTCTGACTTATAAACTTTAATGGCCAGTTTTAAAGGTTACTGCCATGGGGCACCTTTGTTGCCAGTTTTAGTTTTTTAATTTGGAAACTTTTTTTCCCCTTGTGGTCTTGGGAGGAAAGATTTGGGGCCATTTGGGGCTGGGAATCGGTATTTGTGGGTGATGATGAGATAGCACAGCAGCGTTCTGGTTCTGGCTCCAATAACCAGAATCCCTGGCACATTATCCAGTGGCCCAAATGAACCCCCAAAGGAGAAGGGGAAGACTGACATTGAGATGTATAGGCTTGGGCAGTATCGGTCCCGGATATAGAGCATTGGGAGCTTGGTGGGCTCTCTGAGGAGAATGGTAACCAGAACACTGAGGCACTGGGAAAGGAAGGAGACTTCTGAGTCTTTTTGTAAGCCTCTTAACTCTTCCTTCCCCTTGGACCCAGGGCTGCGCTCCGAACGTGAGCATCGTTGACAGTGGTCAGGTTTAATTAGGTTGGAGACAAGGCTGCAGATATAGAATTGATAGTCGAGAATACGGCCCATTGGTGGTTGCCCCAGAAATAACAGAGAAAGCTCCACTGGGTCTTTCTGCCAAGAGGAACCTGCTATAGGAGGAAGGGACAGCTCAGATCTCCAAGATACGCAGTACGAGGGCCGGCCCTTCTGGACATAATATAGGGTCTTGGATTCAGATCTCACTCCTGGCTGTTCCTCCGAGGCTGGACAAAGCTGGATTTGCTTCTTATTCCCTGTGTTGCAGGGCGGGGGAGGAGGTGTGGGGGTTGGCTCGGGGCTGGGCCACAATTAGTGACCTGGAAGCTGGGCTGGGCACCCAGAGGCTATAAATAGCAGACATGGAGCAGTCGCTGAGCGGACTGGAAGCCCAGCCAGACTAGCCGCGTTTCAAGTGGTCTGGGTGGGATTTTTTTTTCTCTGTTAACCATTTGTACATCTGGTTTCCTCAGTGTTGGTGGGGGCAAAGGAGGAGGGTGGGGTTGTGAACAGAACCAGAAGTTCATATGTGAAGTAGCTCCTTGATTAGTTTTGCTATATGTGTATCTTGGAGCTAGGGTCCTTAGTAGGCATCTGGGAGTAAGAAACGTAGCTGCTGGAAGATAAGGTCTCCGAGCAGGACGTGTAGTCTGGGCAATGCAGAAGTCCTGCGGGGCCCCTGTCACTCATGGACGGTGGGTGTTCCTGAACAGGGAGCTACTCAGATTATCTGGGAGTAGGCCAGGGCTTATCATTTCTCAGTACTCTATGAAACTCAGTACCACAGTACCTAGGCACTCAGTACCACAATCCCTCTGTCGCAGCCTAGCCAATCTGCTCACCTTCCTTGCAGGCAATGCTTATTTTCGCTTCTTTGCATTTGTTCCCGTTACCTGCCCTGGACTTGAAGTCAGATGCTTTGATTTGAATTCAAGTTCTCCCACTTAATTTGTTTGTCACTTGGACATATTATTTATGCTCCCTGGGCTTCTGTGTAGCTCATCTGTCAGTGAGCAATTTTGATAGAATACACCCTAAGGTTCCTTCTAGCTTTTATAAACCTGTCAGTTGATTTCAGTCAATCCATTTCTATTTTTCTTCTTCAAGAAGAAAAGTCACCTCTGCCAGGAAGCCTTCCCTGAACTATCAGTTCAATCTTAACCTTCATCTCACTTCACAGACCATTAGCAGTTACACGAATAGTGTATCCAGTTTTCTCTTGCGTTTATCATCTGTTTCTTTGCAATTATTTTCTTGCTATTTTCACATATTTATATTTTGTCTCTTCAAGTAGATTACAAGTTCTTTGAAGCAGGAAACCATATCTTCTTGGCTCTACCACTCACAGCACTTACTGTTAATGTTGTAGGAACCATTGAAGCCCACTAAAACTTCCCGAGAGGCAGGCAGGCAGGCAGACTTGGAGTGGAATGGGAAATAGGAAGAAATGAATATGTTTTCGGCAAACTCCACTTTGAGAGGTGCCTTTGTTAGAATAAAATGGAAAGTGGGGAATGAGAACACAGATGGGAGATTTCATGCATTTCACCGAACCATGGGATTCCAGTGCCACTGCTTCGCTGATTCTCTTTCTCCCTCCTTTTTCTGCTTTCATCTTCTCTTGAAGGTGCTTTTACTTATGGGTGCAGTGTGAATCAGTGGGGTTTTTTGGACACTGCTTTAATAACGCTGAGTATGGGGCTGTATTTTGTGTAATGGTAAAAGGACTTTCTGTTGCAAGCATAGGCTCTTTGTATTACGTTTCAGTTCTTCTAGTTTCAATAATCCATCTGTGTATAGACCTCCTGTATGCCTGAAAATGAGGATAGGATAATAACACTTGTTGATATCTGTGAAAATGTATATGACATGGTTTTATCTGAGTCCAAGGAGACCAGTGTCTCTCCTGGTCGGCTTTCCTGTCGCAGGGCTTTGATCTTCCATCCTTTGTTTCATCCTTTCTCCTACTTTTAGGTCTTTGGACCAGGCTAAACAATTCCTCCCCTCTTGGGTGTTTACACTCTCCCAGTGTTAGCAGAAGGTTATCGTGTCTGGTCTCAGACGTCACTTAGGCCATCTGCCTAGCTTATGCCCCTAACTGTTCCTTTTTCATCCTTTCCTCTCCCACCCCAAGTCAGTTATGCTACTCTTCCTGGCGCTCACTCACACACTCTCTCCAGTTTTGGTGCCAGAGTGCCCGATACTGGGCACATGAACCAGGCAAGGTCTCCTTAAACTAAGGGAAAGAGACCGTTTCTCTACCTTCAAGCCATGATGCCTTTCAGCCCTGGGATTTGAGGCAAAGGACTTGATTTCGTGGGTATTATCTTTCTTTCAGTTCATTCGTGTAATAAACATTTATTGAGCACCCATTACATGCTGGCTTCTTATTAGACACCAAGAATTTAATTCTATTTTATTAAATTCAGCAGACATTTTAGTAATTACTATTTGCAAAACATTATGTTAGAAGATGGGGGTTCAAGAATAACTGAATTCAGAATTTGCCCTCAAGGAAGTGATAATCCAGGAGAAGCGTCAGACATATAAATACTGAACTACAATGCAATGTAGAGGGAAATGAGAGCAAATCTAGGTCCAAGTAATGTGCTTTGGAAGAACAGCACTGATTTCTGCTTTAAATATTTTTGAGAGCCTATCGTGTGCCAGTCACTGTTATAGATGCAGTGATAGAGCAGTGACCAAAACAAAGTTTTGCTCTCAGGAACCTTGCAGTCTAGTGAGTTGTCAAAATGAATGTGGCATTTGTTTTCTCTATCCCTTTGCTGTTAACATTCACCATACTTCTTACTCTACTAAGTCCTTTGAACTGAAAAAAAAAAAAGTCCCTTAACGCTGGGCATTGTCATCTCCTTAGTTGGTGCCATCTATATCTTTCTAGATTGTTTGTTCTTAGCCACGTTTTTGACAGATCAAAAACAGACCAGATTCTGCCCAAACCTGAGACTGGTACTGACAGCCGATACTTTTGACAAACACTCCATGTCATTAGAAGATTAGGAAGTGTCTTCTATTTTAGTGTTATTTTTATTTTGCAGCTTAGTTTTCAATTCTTTGAACATTGATAATCTGTATGAGTAACAAATGGTACCTGTTAACCTAGAAAATGTGATTAATCAGAATATCCCCTTCTCAATCCAGCAAGCGATCAGCACTCACTGTAATCATGTTTACCTTGGCTAAACCGTCTCCATTTCTTTCTGTTACTGTGCTGATTCTCAGGGCCCATCTTCTGCCCAGCTGATGTGTGTTTCTGTTTTACCCATGGTCTCTTCATGGCTTTAGGCCATTTTAATTTGGTCAAGTTAAGCCTTTCTTCCCAAGTCTGCAATTGCCTTTGCCTCAATTCTAAGAGAGGCTGACAGTAGGAATGAATCCAAAATTCCATTCATTTTATATTCACCACATCTGGGTTTCTTTTAGCATCATTTTTCCCCTTGAGAACATTTTCAAGGTTCTCCTAATTTTCTAGTGGTTTTTTTTTTTTTTTTTTTTTTTAGTAGTGGAAGGGTGCCGTTTGGAAGATTACTAAGACATTTCCAGAACTGATTATCTAGTCTTGAATCTATTTATGTAAATCCCTCCTTCTCTACCACCTTCTCTCAGTTAGTAAAATCATTTTCCTTTCCTCTCTTCATTTACTGTATAAGCATCTTAGTCTTACGACCCGAGTTGTTGGTGATACTTACCCTCTGTTCCTCTTTGTTTCTCAGGGAACCGTTGATTCTCCAAAGAGGAGTCTTGATATGTCTTGCATTCTCTTGTAAGGGAACGCTCTAGGGAGAGAGAGCAGCAATTCCTTTTCATGTCTCTTGATTTTACTTCTGAGTTCTATCAGTTCTGGGGAGCTCTCGACTTCTGTGATTGCCAACACCATTCTCAACCGCTAGGGGACACTCTGTATCCCTTGGCTCTTTTGGAATAATTGTGGGGAGAAATCTCCCTTTTCCTTTAGTCAGTCTGTATCTGGTCCTGGGGTCACCGCATTGGGTTGTGCACTGCACAATTGCAATGAGTTCCATTCACGTGAAGGATGATGCCCCTGGTGTCTTGCAATGCAGTGGCCCTGCCTTGAGCTCAACCACGGCAAGGTCAGGATTTGTTTTCAAACCTTAGTCAAAACAGAACCCAAAATACCAAAACCAGAACCCCCCCCAAAAAAGAAAGTTTCTATAGGAATAAATTCTTCCCCACACTATCATTACATCCTTCATAGAGATAATGCAAGTTCTATTAAACACACACACGCGCGCGCACACACACAGGTTACATATGTGTGCTCTGGAGTTAGGCAGACCTGGGTTTGAATCCTCACTGTACCACTTACTGGCTGTATGACTTGGGTTGAGCAAGTTACTTAACTTGTCTAAATGGGGAATCCAGATTCAGGTGGTCTGGGTTCAAAACCCTGGTTCTACTCAGTTACTAGCTGCGTGACTTTGAGAAAGTTACTTAACCTGTCTGGCTTCAGTTTCTTTTTGTATCAAATGGGCATATTAATCCCTCTATAGAGCTGTGAGAGCTCAGTAAGATAATATACTTCCGTACTTTTTATAGTATCTGGCACATACTAAGCATTCGAAAGTGTTGTTATGTGTGTGATTATTGTTCTCCTATTTCTTTCCCTTTAGCAATCAGTATATTTAATGAGCATGGTGTCCTCTTGGTTCAATGTTTATGTATATAGACGAATTTGAAAGCAGTTTTCGTTATTCTTAAACTGACATCCCCCCCCCACCCAAACAAACAAACAAACCACAAAGGACTTCACATTAAAACAAGATTGAGAGTCTCTCCACCTATCAGTCAGCAGAAATTTAGATTGGTTATTATAGCTTTGGCAGGAGTATGTGGAATTAGGCACTCTTTATACAATTTTGTTAGGAGGCTAAATCGATACATTATTTTTGGAGGGCAAATTTTTGTCAGTTTCAGATACACCCTTTCGTCCAGCAGGTAGGAATGTAATCTGTAGAATTATGAACATGCGAAGAAGGCTGCACAAGTATGTTCAAAGCAGCATTGTTTATAATAGGGGAAAGTGGAAACATTTTAAGTGCCCATTGTTAATGTAAATTTGAAAAAATTATGATTTATCCAATCACTGTGAAGCCATTAAAAAGAGTGAGGTAGACCTGTATGTACCTTGAAAAGATGGCCATGATATACTATTCAGTGAAAAAAGCAAAATGCAGAAGGAGATATATAATGTGATCCCATTTGGGGGAAGGAAAAACCACCTTTCTGTATGTATGTTCACATAAGAATAGAAAAAAGTCCGGCAGGATACACACCAAATCGAGCACAGTCATTACCCGTGAGGAGGGGTTTGGAAGTGAAGAGACGGGGTCTTTTACTTATACACTTCTGTAGTGTCTAAACTTAAGTGTTAATAAGTCAGTGTGTGTTTTTGTAACTTTTTTAAAAGGAAAAATAAATGGATGAGTTTACCCAGCACCATCTTATCCTGATAAGAGATCTTTGCCCTTTCTTAGCTCAACTGGTTTAGCTTCCTGGACTCAGTAGCCCAGGTTCCCTTCCTCAGCCCTGTCTGGCCCTGGGGGGATTCTCAGCCTGTCTGGAAATTTATTCGAATTCTCTTCCAGAGTGAACAGGTCCTCTGGGTTCTTGGCCATATTTCATTGTCACTTTAGAGCCGCTCTGCTCTTTTAGTACACCTTAATTTCTAATCCTCTAATGAGGAAGGCACTTTCCTAACTGGCCCTAAGAATTCTACATAGGGCTTTAGGCCTGTCTATACCAAGTTCGCACAAACTTCACCCTTCCTTGAAGGTTTCCTTAGCTCCTGGACCCTTGAAAACCCTGTTCTCAGCTCTTGATAGAGGCGCGTCTGTTTGGTTGACTTCCTGATAGTAAAGCTGGTACTGTTCTTTAGTGAAGCTTAGAAAACTATCCTTTTATTCTAGACTAGTTTTAGCCCAGGGGTGGTAATTTCAATGTGACTTCTAGTAGCGTTGCCACATTTCAGGCATATTCTTACCTGCGTCCACCTTCTTGCCAAAATCCCAGAAGGCTTCCTTCTTCTCTGGTTTTGAAGCTCTGTGTCCACTGCAGCACGGCTCTCCTGAGCAGACCTCCCCCTGGATTCCACCTTCCCGGTTGAGGGACACATCTCACACTTCCTCGCTCTGTCCTCGTTTCCCACCCTTCCCCGATTTCTGAACCCTTCCACTGTGCCTTCTGGAATAAATGGTGTGACATCAGCAAAATCTTCTCTCCAACCTCTTCTCTGAGTATTCCCTTCTCCTTTTTGCTCAGAAACTTGGCTTTCCCCTGAGGATACTTTTTCCTCTGCAGCCTTCTCACATGGTGGCTATTTCTTCTCCCATAGTCCTCTTACTGCTGAGTGTGGATACGTGCCCTCCTTGCTTCTAATTGCTTCCTCGCCATTCTCCCTCCTCTTCCCTAAAAAGCACGGCTTTGCGTCTCCTGTCATCAGATTACATGCCATCCGGTGCGCCTCGTGTTTTGGTAACGCACTGACTGAGTCATCCTGGAGGACTTTAGCTCCTGACTCACTGCCACTTTCTCCAGTTTTCTCTAATTGTCTTGACATCCGCCCTGTCTCAGTCACTGATTTCTGTGGACATGCTCTAGAACTGTGGTTTTCAACAAGGGGACATTTTGCCCTCAGGGCACATTTGGCAATGTCTGGAGACATTTTGGGCTGTTACAACGTGAGAGGTACTACTGTCTCCTCGTGTGGTGGGGAGCATCCAGGGACGCCGCTGATCGTGTCCCCCACGACAAAGGATTGTCTAGCCCAAAGTGTCCGTAGAAACGCTGCTGTTTAGAAACTCTAGAGCCTATCCGAGACCTCGTCCTTGCCAGTAACTGCTACCCCCTCATAAGCTCAGCTTTGTACACCCTACTTTCCAGCCACTTCCTCCTCTTATTGTTCCCACTCTCCTTCTCTGCCTCCACCCAACATTCCTTTAATCCCACAGAGACCTCCAGTCCATTGATCTTTCCCTCCTTTTCATTGTCCTGACTCCTTTGATGTCCTGCTTCCCTTCCTTACCCAGCTTCTATGGTCAATCATTATACCATGTTTCCCCGAAAATAAGACCTAGCCGGACCATCAGCTCTAATGCGTCTTTTGGAGCAAAAATTAATATAAGACCCGGTCTTATTTTGCTATAAGACCGGGTTTTATCTTGATACTGATTTTATCTTATATTGATTTTACTCCAAAAGACGCATTAGAGCTGATGGTCCGGCTAGGTCTTATTTTTGGGGAAAAAGGGTAGTCACTTCCCTGCGTGCACTCTTCATTCTAGGGCTCATCTCTTGTGTTGTGCACGGTTAAACCCAACTCTTCTACCTCTTCCATACCTGCACATGCAGCCAAATGTAGTGAGAAATAAAACATAACAATCATGCTGATCAGTTTCCGTTTAAATTCTTGACCATGAACCTCGAATGCACCCTTAGTCATATCATACTTGTACTTCTCTAACCCGTTCACTCTTCCATCATTCTAGATGGCTTTCACACCGTAGTCTCTTTCCTCAAGTCCCTATCACCTTAACCTTGCTTCCATTTTTCGTGGGGAAAAAAGAACAATGAATCAGAAGTGACTTGAACAGACTTACACCACTTCTCCTGACTGCTAACATATATGCCCTCATACACTGCCTTTCTACTGTTTGCACAGATGAAATGAGCTGTCTGCCCGGACATTAGATTCCGTGTCACCTATCAAAAACTTTTTTCCGGTAATTCTCCTCTCTCTAACTTTTTGCTTTCTATAGGTTTGTCATGTTTACATATAAATGTGCTATTACTATTTTTCCCATTTAAAAACTCCTCCCCTTGATATCCCGATTTGCTCACCAGTGACTACTCTGTTTCTTTGCGCCCTTTGCTGCAAAACTTCTTGCCAAGAGTTGTCTGTTTCTATTGTGTCCCTCACTTCCAGTTCTCTCGTTAAAGCATGCAGCTTTGACTTCCATCACTCTACTGAAGTTGTTTTTGAAAAGGTCACTACTGACTTTCTCATTGCCACGTCCGATAGTTCTTGGTTCTCATCTTGTTTGATCTACAAGTAACCTTTGATACAGTTGGTCACCCAGGTCTTCTTGACACACTTTCTTCGTCTGGCTTGCAGAGCTGTGCACTTTCCTGGCTTTATTTTCTACTTCGTGGTGACTTCTTCACAATCTCCTCTGCTGTTTTCTTCTCTTCAGCACTAGCTCCAGGCTTAGCCTCATTCCTCCACTGTTCTCTGCCTACATTCATTTGTCAGTGATTGCGTTCAATCTCATGGCTTTAAATACCATCTTTACACCTATGTCTTCACCTCAAATCTTCCCAAACCCCAGACAGTGTTTCCAACCGCTTGTTCAACATTTCCACCTGGAAGTCTAAGAGCCATCTCAAACTCAACATGTTCAACTTGAGCTCCTGACTTGTCTCCTTCTTCCCAACACACATACTCCAAACATGCTTCTATAACCTTCTCCTCCTCATTGATGGCAACTCCATCCTTCCACTTTCTTGGGTTAAAACCGTGGAGTCCTGTTTGACTCTGTCTTTCTCTTATCCCCACATCCTTTCCAGCAGGAAGCTCTATTGGCTCTTCTGTCCAAGTGAATGCAGGCTGCCACTGCTTCTACACGTTGATCTGACCCACCATCATTTCTGCTTAGACGACTGCAGTAGCCTCCTAACTGGCCTCTGTGCTTCCACCTGTGCTCTCCTACAATCTTTTCTTCACTTGGAAGCTGGAGTGATCCTTTAAAGTTCTTACAAAAGTCACCTCGGTAGGTAAACTCAATGGAAGTGGGAAAGGAAGAAAGCTGATTTGGTCAAATGTTTCCTTAGCCTTTCTCCTGTATCCACTGCCCACCTTCCCTTTCTAGGAAGAGATCGATAGTCTTCCACATCCCTAGTCAGCCTTTTCTTTCGATCCTCCATTAGGTGCCTTTCTACTCTGACTAGTGGCCTTTGGGGTGAGGGTGGGGAGACAGTGTTATTCCCTGGGGTGGGAATCAGAGGGAATAAAATTCTTCTCCCATTCTCTTTCTCTGTTTTGGTGGGTTGGAGGGCTGAAGCTTTGACAGATAATGTTTTATTATCAACAGGTGTTCAAGATGCCCTGTAACCAGAGCCTAGATTTGGTCCTTCCTTCATGCCCTCACCTGGAGATGAACCCTGGAGTAGCAGCTCTGTTCCCTAGGGTCAGCCTGGTGTCAGGGCTGCCTGTTCTCGCCTGAGGATAGGGGGTTAGCAAACTCAGTGGGAATCTTAAACCCACAAGATTATGGCTTCCTGAAAGGAAGTGGAGAGTATATCAGTTAGGAAATGCTAAATTAGGTAACCAGGGCATTCTCTCTTCTTCGGTGAAACCTAGATCTAAAAGAATGTGAGATGTACTATATGCCTACAAATGATATGGACATTTTAGTGTTCCAAGACTATAGCCAGGAGAGAGGACAGGTAGTGCAGAATTCCTGGGCTAAGGGACTAGAAGTCTCAGGAAGCAGCTTTTATCCTCAAACCTGTTCACATCCATGTAGGATAATGTTCTCCGAATCAGGCATGTCTTGACCCCTCCGCAGATGCTCTCTATTTCCAGGCCCTTCTCCCAACACCTACCCTCACCACCCTCACAGTGACTTCTGTTCTGAGTCGGGGTCTGACTTGAAATCTATCTTTTAACCTCCATTTTTTCCTCCCTGTATTCCATTTTTTCCTGGTATCTCTTTAG